>NC_134358.1:249752913-250469320 GCF_048569485.1 Anomaloglossus baeobatrachus
TATTTAGAAAAACGCATGTCACTAGGATGGTGTGTGTGCCGTCTGTGTGACATCTGTTTTTTTCCCATGAACCCATAGAGTTTCATTGGGGAGACACGCGCAATAAACTCACCAAAACGCAGCATGCTGCGATTTTTTTTCTCAGTCTTTTTTGGACTGAGAAAAAAAATAGCAGATGGGAGCTGCATCACTGATTAACATTAGTCCGAGTGCAATGCGAGATTTTCTCGCATTGCACTCGTGCGAGTTAATCGCAAGTGTGAAGCCGGCCTAACAGATGATTACAGGACATGTGAACTCAGCTTAACTCTACAACTTGGTTCTTTAACCAGGCCATGCTGTTTATTATTAGAGTGACATTTAGGCCATGTTCATACTTTCAGAATTTGATCAGTAGTTTACGTCAGTATTTATAAGTCAACACTAGAAGTGGTTGAATAATACAGAAGTGGTGATGTTTATCTATCTTACTTTTACTCTGACTGTTCCAAATACTGATGTAAAATATAGTGATGGGCGGACTCGCAGATACTTGGGATTGGCGGGCTCAACCAGGTTTAAAAATAAAAAAAAACAGTTTGGGTCCGGAATTGATCCCGGATATCTGGCTGGATGCCAGTCCCCATATAAGTCTATAAGGACCAGAATCCGATGCTTTAAAATTGTTAGAAGGGATAGGGGGATTGAAGCTGGCAGGTTATACTTACCGGGGCTCCACGAGGCTATATCGCTACTTTTGGGGCCACTCATTATCCTTCCTGCATATTCACTGTTTCCCACGCCCACCAGCAGTCCCCATGTCTGATTGGTTTCAGTCAGACGTGCCCCCACCCTGTGTAACAGCATATCTGACTGCAGTCAGAGGTGCTGTATGTGCGTCTTTATTGCTGTTAAACTAAATAAATAACTATAAAAAAAAATTGGTGTAGGGTCTCCCATATTATGATACTCGCAAACACCAGGAAAAGAAGAATGGGTATGATTACTGCGCTGCCGTAGTCAGAGAAACATCCAGGAGTAGGTCAATAGTGATTTAGTTCTATGCGTTTCAGAGAGAATCCTCTCCTTCCTCAGTGTTCTCACTGAAGAGCATAGAAATAAATCACTATTGACCTACTCCTGGATGTTTCTCTGACTACAGCAGTGCGACAATGTTTGTGTTACATTTGTGGGGCTGCTTTAGCCATCATTGTGGTCATTTCCAGTTGGTTGTGACTCACACAACTTGACAGGGTGAGCATATCCAATTTTTTTAAATCATCTTTTCTGTGATAAAACCCCAGATTGTGCGTTTTCTTCCCCCTCCAGCTCACTGCATATTATGATTTCCAGCACAGATAAAGCATACGGCTACAGGCTGCAGTCCCCAGCCATGTGCTTATATTGGTTATGTATCAAAGTGCGGTATAATGCTATTTTTTTGCCAAGAGGTGTAGATTGGGTGCAGGAATATGGTGTAAAAATGTCAGCACCAAATCTGCATCTCTTGACAAAAAAAAATGCACAAAAATGATGGTTTTGATGCAGATTTTTTCCAGGAGGTGCAAATTTGGTGGTGAAATCTGGCACAGTGAACATGTGAACAGGTGCAAACTGAACATGAAACATAGTAACAAAAAGGAGACAGTTGCATACTGTAGTGCTAAGATATGTGGAACAATGAATATGGGAATGTAGACATGCATTACAGCTAGGAAAAAACATGTAAAAACTGAGATACTTAGCCCACAAAATTAGCCAGATTTTATGTGAGCACAACAGTCAGCGGCAAGGCGACCTCATGTTTGTTGGGTACCAATCAAACTAATGCCTCTCTTTTTGTTTAAAAAAGCAGTGCAACTGTCTCCTTTTTGTTAATATGTTTCATATTCAGTTTGCGCCTATTCACATTAGAAAGATAGGAAGTGCCATCAGTCTTTTTCTTAGATAACAGGGTTATGCCTTCTGATTGAGCACGTCTGCTCTTCAGCCTCAGGTGATTTTAATTCTTCATTTGTAGGCTCCTGTCAGCTCATAAATTGTAGGGGCTTTTTTTTAACCCAAAGAGAGTCAGTTTGATAGGTACCCAAGAAAAATGAGGTCGCCTTGCTGCTGGTTGTTGGGCTCACATAAAATCTGGCCAATTTTGTGTGCTAAGTATCTCAATTGTTACGTTTTTTTCATAGCAGTAATGCATGTCTATATTTCCATATTCATTGTGCCACATATCTTAGCACTGCAGTGTGCAACTGTCTCCTTTTAGTTACTATGTAGTGATGGCTAAGGATGAAGGGTTTGAAGAGGGACACATGGAATGAGTTGGGAATTTGTAAGCAAGCCAGGAGTTTTAACTTGTAATACCTCATTAAACCGATGTAGCACCACGAAGGAACCAAGAAAGCATTGACCCACCTTGTAGGTTGGCAACTTGAGACCGACATATCTGGAAGAGAGCCATAAGGTGGGTCAAGGCGTATCTTGTCCGCATGATTCTTCATTCGGATGGAGGACTGCTCCAGGGAGGACTTGGTCTCCACCCAGATCTAGGAGAAAGTCCTAAAGAGGGCATTGGCCGCAAGTAGTGCTGAGAGTTCAATTGACTGGACTTTTTTTGTCTAGTGTGACAGGCCAGCTTGGAGAAATGACCCCACAGAAGAACATACTTCATGTTTGCTTCAGCAACGAATGTCTTACTGTGATGGACTAGAGGCACGTCTTGAAACAGTCTAGATACAGGCACCTCATTCTGTTCCGGAGCTACTGCTCCAAGCGAGCACAAAGCATCTATCAATGTCAATGAATAGATTAACAAAATATGAAGTAGCTTTACTAAAGGTGGTGTCACACACAGCGACGGCGACAACAACGTCGCTGCTACGTCACCATTTTCTGTGATGTAGCTGCTATGTCCCGTCGCTGTCGCTGTGTGTGACATCCAGCAACGAGCTGGCCCCTGCTGTGAGGTCGCCGCCCGTTGCTGAATGTCCTGCTTCATTTTTTGCTCGTCGGTCTCCCGCTGTGAAGCACACATCGCTGTGTGTGACAGCGAGAGAGCGACGAAATGAAGAGAGCAGGGAGTAGGGAGATGGCTTCTGGCAGCCTGCGGTAAGCTGTAACCACGGTAAACATCGGGTAACCAAGGGAAGCCCTTTCCTTGGTTACCCGATATTTAGTTTAGTTCCGCCGCTCTCACGCTGCCAGTGCCGGCTCCCTGCTCCCTGCACACAGCCAGAGTACACATCGGGAAACAAGCAAAGGTTTGCCTATTAACCCGATGTGTACTGTGGCTATGAGTGCAGGGAGCCAGCTCTAAGCGGTGTGCGCTTGTAACCAAGGTAAATATCGGGACTAACAAAGAGAAAGGTATACCATGAAGGGATCACAACACCATAGGATGAATAGAAAATGATTCTTTATTGCAACAAAACGTATCATACATCCCCACATTTAAAGTGAGGCACACAAAGACATGATAAAAACATTTAAAAAGCCAGAGGCATGATGACCAACCTGCCAGGAAACATTACAATAAAGTCACAACATATATTTGAATAATGTCGGACTCTCCAAAAGACAGAAAATAATGTCCCGTCATAGCATAAACATGCTGGTGTACAGTATTTAAATAGGGACCATAAACTGCCTAATACATGGACCAATAATATAGTTGTAAATCAGTATTTGGTGTTTAGTAAGCCATATTAATAGTACACACTGATCAGTAGTTATATATGCAATACAAATTAGACTGTGCAGATACCAGTTATAGATATGAAATACATGAGCCAATAGCAAGATTTATACTTGGCACCTCATTGTATACATGCATAATAGTATATCAGTCTACATTAACATAAACAGCACAGTTAAGCAGGGCAATTTATCAATACCAGTCTTGCCCTCAGAAATGTGCACTAACAGCCGATGATAAATGGTAGTGATGGACAGGCTTAAGTAACACGGCCCATAAACAGGGTCCTGAACACTCAGGTAGATTACCAGAAGCCCTATCTATAGATGGTAGAAAACTACTACAACCCTATAAGACAGTTTAGGGCAATGTTTCTTTGTCCAGAGCAAAAACCTATACTTACTACCCAAAATAACTGGCAGAAATGTTAAGTACAGGTAAAGGGGAGAGTCAAAAGGGTCCTGGCATGGTACCCCACGCGTATCGCCACCTGGAATGGTGGCTTCCTCAGGGGAAAGAAAAAGGCAGTGCACCGTTACCTTGTGTGCCCCATATAAAGGACGAAAATTAGCACTCACCAGAGCAGCTGAGAGGATGTGTGCGTTTGCACTGTTCCGATGGCGGCCGCCATCTTGGTTTAGTCACATGACATGTAGGTCACCGCCCATCGTTCGTTACTGCGCATGCGCTGGATGTAAACGTATTAAGCACTTATCAAAGTGCAAATAGACACAGCGCATAGCGTTATTCAGTTGGTGTATTAGCTTATACAGAAGCGGCGTTCTGAGACGGTATACAATTAGCCATTTAAGCTGTATCAGTTCTAAACGTCATGGGCAAGTTATCATAACATTGTATTATAGGATGATATCCATAAATGATTTAAGCAGTATATTACAGATGGTCAGGGGTCAGAAGGATGACACAATGGATTTAACCCTTCAGAATATCCACTGATCTCAAGGATTCCAAATCCATTGTGGAATCCTTGGATCCAAGTAGATTCACAGGGAATGGGAAACGTGCAGAGGAGAAGGCTGGTTGAAATGCACAGTAATATATCATCAGGGAAATGTATGTAACCCATAAGTGACTAAAGACCATACCTCGTCATGCACATTAACCATCACCTGTTCAAGAAGGGATACAATGTTGGATAAACACTTGCAGCCCTCTTTCCTCACTAGAACACTTCTAAAGGACACAATGTGCAAAGGTAGCAACACAGCAAGAATACGCGAAAAAGTATAAATATTTATTTTCAAGGTGGCAAATATCATACCCTAAGGATTTACCAGATCTGGATTTATGGACGGCGAAGTAAAAATGCACGGTAACAGCCCACACTATCATCGGTATCCTTTATAGGGACGCGATCTGGGTACCAACCCATTATAGAGGTTTTGATTCAACACATCCAGAGAGACCCATACCATCAACATATATAGCCAAGAGAATGAAACTGAAGTCGGCGGACCATGGACCTAAATCAATACACATCCCTTACTTATTATGACAATAAAGACTCTGGGAGCTCTGCTATAAAAAGTGGCACAATTAAAAAGTATATCCCAATAGTCCAGACATATAGGATAAAGTATGGTAATGCATTAGGCACATGCGAAGATCTATGAGTACAAGATATATAGTAGGTATTCAGAACCCCAACCTTATAGCGTACAGACTTATACTAAGGGAAAATATATGAAGAGAAGACAGTCAAGCTCCATTTGAGATATATGGGCTAAGCCAGGCTACCGGTTGAGAGGCTTGCAGGGCCGTGACCAGTGTCAAAAGACACTATGTACCGTATCCAGTCTCACAGCCAAGATATACACAAAAATATGTACTTAGTTTACTTCCCATACGTATCCTGACTTGTGAAACACAACCCAAACTATTTTCTTCACCTATCGAACCCATTCGTGAAGTTTCAATTCCTAGACAAGAGTCCTTGGTGATAGTTCTTCTCCAAAATAGAGCAGATACCCTTGAGTTCTTTTCCCTCTCTCTCCCTTTGGTATTTCTTTTTTCTCTCTCTCTTTCTTCTTCTGCCTCTCTTCTTATATTCATTCTTCTCTTCTCCTGATGTACTTCCTTTTTCTTCTTTTCCTTCTTTTGTCGTTATTACTCTCTTTTCTTCCTGTACAAATTCCAACTAGGAAAGGACCTGGAGAATGAGGAGACATATGAAGAAAATATCAGATGATATTATAGAAGCCGGTGTAGAGTAACTCTTCGTTCAGGCCATGGGGAGCCAGGCTTCTAAGTGTATAAATCCACCTAGACTCTTTCCGTAACAGCTCCTTGGTTACGTTCCCACCTCTAATGCTTTGGCTAACTGAATCCACAATCATCACCCTGATTGTAGTATGGCGTCCCCCGTGGTATGTAAGAAAATGGGAAGCCACTGAGGTAAGTACTTTGCCCTTCTTCAGATCCGCATCAGCCGTGTTGATATTTGAAAAATGTTGCTGTAACCTCCTCCTTACCTCTTGAGTTGTTTCGCCAACATAGACTTTAGGGCAGCCACAAATCAAGATGTAGATAGCGTTTCTTGTACGGCAGTTGTAATAGGCGCCACAGTTGATTCGCCTAGGAAAAATCGGTAAGGAGACATGATCATTAGCCACCATGTGGGGACAGACTGTGCAGGACCCACAGGGAAAAGTTCCCTTCAATCTGACACCTGTTCCCAAACTCTGTGTAGGTCTCTTGAAATGGCTCTTTGTGAGTATCCCCCTCAAATTCTGTGCTCGTCTTGCCACCAATCTCGGTTTATCACCAATGAAGGGAATTAGTTTTTTATCACTGAGCAAAATGTCCCAGTTGTCCTGTAAGAGCCCATACAGGTCTTGCCACTGGTTATTGAAAGGAGTTATGATACTCACTGTTGTTTGTTTTTGTCGTTTTTTCGGTTGTAATAGAGTTTGCCGTGTGGTAGTTCTACAGATCTGCAGAGCCTCGGCGACCACTTTCTTCGGGTACCCCCTCTTGCGAAATCTGTTGGTCAGATCGGAAGCATGGGATTCAAAGTTGATGTTTTCACTGCAATTCCTTTTCACTCTCATGAATTGTCCCTTTGGTATCCCATTTTTAACATGTACGGGGTGGAAGCTACTATAATGCAGTAAGCTATTTGTGGCCGTTGGTTTGCGATAAAGGGTGGTACCGATTGTCGTCCCAACCCTGGAGATTTGAAGATCTAGGAATTCCACTGTCTCTATCGCTATGTTGTAGGTTAGTTTAATGTTGAGCGTGTTGTCATTCAAAGTAGCTAGGAAGTCCTCACAATCTCTCAAGGTGCCCGACCAGATGAACAGGATGTCATCAATGTATCTTAGCCACCGAACCACATGAGTTTTATAGGACTGCAAAATGTAGACATGTGTCTCCTCCCACCACCCCAAAAAGATATTAGCATAGGGTGGCGCACAGCAAGCCCCCATAGCGGTCCCAGACGTCTGGCGGTAATAAGTTCTATCGAAAAGAAAGTAATTCTTATCTAACACCAGATGGAGGAGGTCCAAAATGAAAGAATCGTGCTTTCTATTGCCAGTCGTTCTGTGATCTAGAAAGAACGAAACTGCCTGTGAACCCAACTCATGATGGATAGAGGTATATAGTGACTCGACATCGAGGGTCACTAAAAAGGCATCAGATGGAACTTCAATTTTAGCAAGATGTTCAATTAGGTGGGTAGAGTCCCTTATATAGGAGGGTAAGGATTGTGCAAGGGGCTGGAGATAGAAATCCAGATAAATACACGGCCTTTCAAAGAGGCCACCAATCCCTGAAACTATTGGCCTACCCGGGGGTTCTGTGCGGCCCTTATGAATTTTAGGTAGCATGTAGAAAGTTGGTGTTACCGGGAATTTAGTTGTTAGAAAATTCTTTTCTTTGAGGGTGATAATATCTTGTTCATGGGCTGCGGACAAGAATCTATCCAGATTCTGCTTGAACGTGCTAGTAGGATCTGATGGTAGCACCATGTAACACTCTCTATTAGAGAGTTGTCTCTTTGCTTCCTTCACATACATATCTGTCGGCCATAGGACCACATTCCCCCCCTTATCTGCCTCCTTTATAAGGAACTCTTTGTGGTTGCTTAGTTTAGATAAAGTCTGTCTCTCGCCTATAGTTAAATTGTTGGCTCTGTTGTTATCAGATTTTAACTTATCAATATCCTTACAGACTTTGCTAAAGAAAATACCCACAGCGGGACAGAGACTTAGAGGGGGTGTGGCTTGTGACAAAAGTCGTCCCGTAAAGGGAATTTTCTTACCTATATCCCTCTCGTTCTCCTCCAAAAGCTCCAGGAGGTCGCTGAACACCTGCCGATCTTCGGGCGATAGTGTATTAATAAGTTCTGGTCGGCTGTAAAGGTATTTAAAAGTGAGTTGTCTGCAAAAAAGATACAAATCTTTGGTGACAGTAAATTTGTCCATCCTATTCATGGGTGCGAAAGACAGGCCCCTGGCAAGTAGATTACTTTCGGCTTCAGATAATTGATAGTCAGAGAGATTCACTATTTGGAGATCACTCATATTACCTGTCACCAATTGCGTCTCCTGCTCCTTGTCTCCCTCTGGGGGGGCGACTGCCACGGATGAGCTCTCCGGCCCTTTCTCCTGGTATTTTGTCTTCCGACGACCCCTCCTGGTACGCCTTCTTGATCGCTTGTGTCGGTGGATAAAAAATCACTCGAGGAGGGTTCTGACACTACCAGGGCAGTCTCGGGTTCCCGATTGGCTTGTCTACGTCTGTTACCCTTATGTGACCACCTATAGGCCCTATTCTCGGCGTAATCAGCCTTGTCACGCTGAAACTTGCGTTGCTTACCCTTAATTATGTCCTTTTCGAAGCTATCAAGGATACCTTTCAGTTTGTTTTGAAAAGGTATCACTATAGCCTGTGTATCAAGCTGGCGTAATATGTGTTCTTTATTATTAATTTCTTCTTTTAGCTGTGTGAGCAATGAACGGTCATGCTCAATCAGCATGTCCAAAAGGATATATGAGCATGTTTGTAATCCTTGCTCCCAAATAATTTTGAACTGTGCATCCGTCTCCCATGCTGGGAATATCTGAACTCTTAAGCCTCTGGGTGTGATCTTAAGTTTTTTATACTCCTCCAGAGTTCTAATATTCCACCATACTTTGGTTACCCTTTTATGCAGGTTGATTAGGTCCTGCATGAGCTGTTGGTTCTCGTCTTGTGGATTGGCAGATCCACTATTAACTCCAGAGCTCACATGAGCACCAAAAATATCTGATGACTGGTTGGACCAAGCCGCCTCCCTTGCTGCTAGGTCCATGTGACTAAAATAGTTGCAACAAAGAATCAATTACCTCAATTCGTAAATATATAAACAAGAGAGAATATCACCAATATTTGGTGAAGGTGTGCCTCCTTCCAGAAATGGTGTCAAGACACCCAGCGAAGAGACCAATTTGTATTGCATATATAACTACTGATCAGTGTGTACTATTAATATGGCTTACTAAACACCAAATACTGATTTACAACTATATTATTGGTCCATATATTAGGCAGTTTATGGTCCCTATTTAAATACTGTACACCAGCATGTTTATGCTATGACGGGACATTATTTTCTGTCTTTTGGAGAGTCCGACATTATTCAAATATATGTTGTGACTTTATTGTAATGTTTCCTGGCAGGTTGGTCATCATGCCTCTGGCTTTTTAAATGTTTTTATCATGTCTTTGTGTGCCTCACTTTAAATGTGGGGATGTATGATACGTTTTGTTGCAATAAAGAATCATTTTCTATTCATCCTATGGTGTTGTGATCCCTTCATGGTATACCTTTCTCTTTGTTAGTCTCCATTTTTCTGTATACCAGGAGATCCCACCAGGTGGTGCCCTTCCTCTATTTATTGGTCTCTTCGCTGGGTGTCTTGACACCATTTCTGGAAGGAGGCACACCTTCACCAAATATTGGTGATATTCTCTCTTGTTTATATATTTACGAATTGAGGTAATTGATTCTTTGTTGCAACTATTTTAGTCACATGGACCTAGCAGCAAGGGAGGCGGCTTGGTCCAACCAGTCATCAGATATTTTTGGTGCTCATGTGAGCTCTGGAGTTAATAGTGGATCTGCCAATCCACAAGACGAGAACCAACAGCTCATGCAGGACCTAATCAACCTGCATAAAAGGGTAACCAAAGTATGGTGGAATATTAGAACTCTGGAGGAGTATAAAAAACTTAAGATCACACCCAGAGGCTTAAGAGTTCAGATATTCCCAGCATGGGAGACGGATGCACAGTTCAAAATTATTTGGGAGCAAGGATTACAAACATGCTCATATATCCTTTTGGACATGCTGATTGAGCATGACCGTTCATTGCTCACACAGCTAAAAGAAGAAATTAATAATAAAGAACACATATTACGCCAGCTTGATACACAGGCTATAGTGATACCTTTTCAAAACAAACTGAAAGGTATCCTTGATAGCTTCGAAAAGGACATAATTAAGGGTAAGCAACGCAAGTTTCAGCGTGACAAGGCTGATTACGCCGAGAATAGGGCCTATAGGTGGTCACATAAGGGTAACAGACGTAGACAAGCCAATCGGGAACCCGAGACTGCCCTGGTAGTGTCAGAACCCTCCTCGAGTGATTTTTTATCCACCGACACAAGCGATCAAGAAGGCGTACCAGGAGGGGTCGTCGGAAGACAAAATACCAGGAGAAAGGGCCGGAGAGCTCATCCGTGGCAGTCGCCCCCCCAGAGGGAGACAAGGAGCAGGAGACGCAATTGGTGACTAGAGTTGAGCGCGGTTCGTGGTTCGTGGTTCTCCAGTTCTAGGCTCGAGTGATTTTTGGGCTGTTCGAGATCGAACTAGAACTCGAGCTTTTTGCTAAAAGCTCGATAGTTCTAGATACGTTCGAGAACGGTTCTAGCAGCAAAAAGCAGGGCTTTTTACAGCTACAGTGAGCAGGAGCCATCGCTGGCAGCCTGCCACAAGCTGGTAACCAAGATAAACATCGGGTATCCAAGCAAAGCGCTTTGGTTAGTAACCCGATGTTTATCTTAGTTACGTGCAGGAAGCCCACACTTTCCCGCTCAGCTCGCTCCACCCCCTCCTGCCCGCGGCATGTACACATACATACACATACACAAACACACACACACACACACACATCCACCCCCCCCCCCCCCCGCCCGCCCGCCCGCTCGCTCGCTCGCTCGGCTTACCTGCGGTGATGAAGTCCCGCCATCCCGACCTCAGCGCTGTCACTGTCCTCCATGGCCGCCGATTGTCACATCACCTATCGCTTCCGACCCGAGACTGACACTGGCGGTGACGTCACGGACCTCTCGCGATACTTGATGTGAAGGCGCCGGTCATTGACCTCAGTGACAGGGGCTGTCAGTGTGCTGGAGATCAGCGCAGGTAATGTACCTCACTGACAGCAGCACTTGTCACCCCCCTGCAGTGACCTGGGCTGACCCATTGATGTTAGCTCAGGTCACTGCACTGCTCTCCCAGCCAATGGGGAACATCCTGCTCTTCATTGACTGGGACAGTGTGCATCGTCATGGCAACCCCTTGGATTACACCAGACCTGGATTTGTTTTTCAATCTAATAAATTGGTTAAAGAGGGAATGTTTTGGGGAGTGTTTTTTCAAATAAAAATGTGTTTGTCGTGTATTTTTTTTTTATTACTGACTGGGTTGGTGATGTCGGGTATCTGATAGACGCCTGACCTCACCAACCCCAGGGCTTGATGCCAGGTGACATTACACATCTGGTATTAACCCCAAATATTACCCCGTTTGCCACCGCACCAGGGCGCGGGATGAGCTGGGGCGAAGCACCAGGATTGGCGCATCTAATGGATGCGCCACTTCTGGGGCGGCTGCGGCCTGCTATTTTTAGGCTGGGGAGATTCCAATAACCATGGACCTCCCTAGTCTGAGAATATCAGGCCCCAGCTGTCTGCTTTACCTTGGCTGGTGATCCAATTTTGGGGGACCCCTACGTGTTTTTTTTTTTAATTATTTATTTAATTTAAAATAACAGCGTGGGGTGCCCTCAGTTTTGGATTACCAGCCAAGGTGAGGTTGCCAGCTGTGGTCTGCAGGCTGCAGCCGTCTGCTTTACCCTAGCTGGCTACAAAACTAGGGGGAACCCTATGTCATTTTTTTTTCATTTTTTTGGCTAAATACAAAGCTAAGCACCCCTTAGTGCCACATGAAAGGTACCAAAGGGTGTTCCACTTTTTCTCCACTTTTTCTCCACTTTTTCTCCACTTTTTTCTCCACTTTTTCTCCACTTTTTCTCCTCTTATGCTCCACTTTTTCTCCACTTTTTCTCCACTTTTTCTCCTCTTATGCTCCACTTTTTCTCCACTTTTTCTCCTCTTATGCTCCACTTTTTCTCCACTTTTTCTCCTCTTATTCTCCACTTTTTCTCCACTTTTTCTCCATTTTTTTCTCCACTTTCTCCACTTTTTTCTCCACTTTTTCTCCTCTTATGCTCCACTTTTTCTCCACTTTTTCTCCACTTTTTCTCCACTTTTTCTCCACTTTTTCTCCACTTTTTCTCCTCTTATGCTCCACTTTTTCTCCACTTTTTCTCCACTTTTTCTCCACTTTTTCTCCACTTTTTCTCCTGTTATGCTCCACTTTTTCTCCACTTTTTCTCCACTTTTTCTCCACTTTTTCTCCTCTTATGCTCCACTTTTTCTCCACTTTTTCTCCACTTTTTCTCCACTTTTTCTCCACTTTTTCTCCACTTTTTCTCCACTTTTTCTCCTCTTATGCTCCACTTTTTCTCCACTTTTTCTCCACTTTTTCTCCACTTTTTCTCCTCTTATGCTCCACTTTTTCTCCACTTTTTCTCCACTTTTTCTCCTCTTATGCTCCACTTTTTCTCCACTTTTTCTCCTCTTATGCTCCACTTTTTCTCCACTTTTTCTCCTCTTATTCTCCACTTTTTCTCCACTTTTTCTCCACTTTTTCTCCACTTTTTCTCCATTTTTTTCTCCACTTTCTCCACTTTTTCTCCACTTTTTCTCCTCTTATGCTCCACTTTTTCTCCACTTTTTCTCCACTTTTTTCTCCACTTTTTCTCCACTTTTTCCTCCACTTTTTTCTCCACTTTTTCTCCTCTTAATCTCCACTTTTTCTCCACTTTTTCTCCACTTTTTCTCCACTTTTTCTCCACTTTTTTCTCCACTTTTTTCTCCACTTTTTCTCCACTTTTTCTCCTCTTATGTTCCACTTATTCTCCACTTTTTCTCCACTTTTTCTCTACTTTTTCTATGGTCGGTCTACCCATTAGCTCTGCCATGCATAGTGTAGCTCTACACCTACTGCACATGTTACTTTATGATTGACATCTCTTTCGTACCAGAGCTGTCTAAGTCTACTCTGACCCCATATTTGTCATTACTATATTGTCCTTGTACTGTATTATGACATTTGTATCATGTGTTTCATTTCTTGCTGTGTTGCAATTTTTTTGCTGCATCCCAATTGTACCTCTACATTGTTCGAGTTTATGTTATTGTTCTCTCACTCTTATGTGATACTGATTATTGTCATTTTTCATGATTACATGCAGATAAGTCCAATCTGACGAAGGCTCAGGCCGAAACGTCATTTGTAACTTGTTTTGGACAAAAACATATATGCTTATGAAAAAAAAAATTTCTTAATACGGACCAATAAAGAGTGATTTTGCATTACTATCCGTTGTGACTTACTGACTTAGTCTGGGAGATATAGAGTGCCGAGGTTACTCACTAATTTTATCTATTATTACCTCTGAGCACCTATATACCAGTGAGCAGAGCTTCCTCTACAGTAGTTCTCCTGATTAGGCATGCCCTTACCTCATGAGCAGGGCATTGCAGCTTTGGTAGCAACCATTACGACATGGACTCTGCTGCTGTGGACCCGGGGAGAGTGAGTGCAGATTCATTGCACCCACACTCCTCACATGAAGGGTCCGCACTCCTAGAAAATGGGGGATACGTTCCCTGAGTGTCTCCCCCCCATATTCTAGACGGTCCAGAGTCGTCGTGGGACCCCTTTATTTTTTTTCTTACAATAAATTGGTGAAAGAGGAAATGTTTTGGGGACTGTTTTTTCAAATAAATTTCTTTTGTCGATTTTTTGTTTTTGTTAGTACTGACAGTTTATGATGTTGGGTATCTAATAGACGCCATGACATCACAAACTGCTGGGCTTGATCTCAGGTGACTTTACAGCTAGTATCAACCCGATTTATTACCCCGTTTGCCACTGCACCAGGGCACGGGATGAGCTGGGGTGAAGCGCCAGGATTGGCGCATCTAGTGGATGCGCCACGTCTGGGGTGCCTGCGGCCTGCTATTTTTAGGCTGTGAAGGCCCAATAACTATGGACCTTCCCACCCTGAGAATACCAGACCACAGCTGTCCGCTTTACCTTGGCTGGTGATCCAATTTGGGGGGTCCCCTACTTTTATTGTGTAATTATTAATATTTATAAAATAATTATAAAAAAGAGCCTGAGGGGACCTCCACATTGGATCCCCAACCACGGTAAAGCTGCCAGCTGTGGTTTTCAGGCTACAGCCGTCTGCTTTACCCTAGCTGGCTATCAAAAATGGGGGGACCCAACGTAATTTTTTTTTTTAACTATTTTTTAAATAGAAAAAATTAATGGGCTTCCCTGTATTTTGATTGCCAACCAAGGTAACGGCAGGCAGATGGGGGTGGCAACCCATAGCTGTCTGCTTTATCTGCGCTGAGAATCAAAAATACCGCGGAGCGCTACGTCATTTTTTTAAAGATTTATTTTTACAGCACTGTGATGTCCAGCAATCAAAATACAGGGAAGCCCATTTTATTTTTAGTTATTTAAATAAATAATTAAAAAAAATATATGTTAGCTCCCACTGCATTTTTTGTATTGCTAGCTAAGGGTAATCCAAGCAGCTACTGGCTGCTAACCCCCACTGCTTGGTGTTACCTTCACTGGCAATGGAAAATCCAGGGAAGCATTTTTTTTTTTTTTGCCAAAAAGCTACAAAAAAAGGACGTGAGCTTCGCCATATTTTTGTATGCTAGCCAGGTATAGCAGGCAGGTGCTGGAAGAGTTGGATACAGCGCCAGAAGATGGCGCTTCTATGAAAATGCCATTTTCTGAGGTGGCTGCAGACTGCAATTCGCAGCAGTGGGGCCCAGAAAGCTCAGGCCAACCGGTGGTGCGGATTCCAATCCCAGCTGCCTAGTTGTACCTGGCTGGACACAAAAATGGGGCAAAGCCTACGTCATTTGTTTTCTAATTATTTCATGAAATTCATGAAATAATAAAAAAAGGGCTTCCCTTTATTTTTGGTTCCCAGCCGGGTACAAATAGGCAACTGGGGGTTGGGGGCAGCCGTACCTGCCTGCTGTACCTGGCTAGCATACAAAAATATGGCGAAGCCACATAATTTTTTCAGGGGGCAAAAAACTTCTGCATACAGTCCTGGATGGAGTATGCTGAGCCTTGTAGTTCTGCAGCTGCTGTCTGTCTGTATGGAGAAGAGCAGACAGCAGCTGCAGAACTACAAGGCTCAGCATACTCCATCCAGGACTGTATGCAGAAGTTTTTTGCCCACCAAAAAAATGACGTGGGCTTCGCCATATTTTTGTATGCTAGCCAGGTACAGCTGGCAGCCACGGGCTGCCTCCAACCCCCAGTTGCCTATTTGTACCCGGCTGGGAACCAAAAATATAGGGAAGCCCGTTTTTTTTAATTATTTCACTTATTTCATGAAATAATTAAAAAACAAATGACGTGGGCTTCGCCCTATTTTTGTGTCCAGCCGGGTACAACTAGGCAGCTGGGGATTGGAATCCGCAGCACAGGTTAGCCCGAGGTTTGTGGGCGCCTCTGCTGCGGATGTCAGTCCGCAGCCGTCCCAGAAAATGGCGCTCTCATAGAAGCGCCATCATCTGGCGCTGTATCCAACTCTTCCAACAGCCCTGGAGCCGGGTGGCTTGTTGGGTAATCATGAGTTAATACTGGCTTTGTTTTACCAGCCAGTATTAAGCCAGAGATTCTTAATGTCAGGCACGTTTGACCCGGCCATTAAGAATCTCCAATAAAGGGTTAAAAAAAGACACCACACAGAGAAAAAATACTTTAATAGAAATAAATACACAGACACATTAGAGACTCCATCTTTATTACCCCTGTCAGCCCTCCACGATCCTGCTCTTCTGTCTTCTTTCTTTCTAGTGTAGTAGTAGTGACGATTGTAGTGAGGGGCATCACTTGGGGCTGGGGAACCTCCATCCTAACTACAATGCTCACTACAATCGGGAAGCAGCGTGCAGCCTTCACTCCGTGAGTGATCACTGCTGGCTGCTAGCGGTAACGCTGACAGACGCGTTACCATAGCAACGGTGCTCCCGGAGCCGCGGTTAGCGGTGACGTCACCGCTAACTGCGTTGCTATGGCAACGGTGATCTCCGTTAATGACCGGCTGTGTCAGCCGGTCCCTAACGGAACGGGGAGTCGACCGTGTGCTAGAGCATGTCGCCGGTACACGGCGATACACATATGTGCACCGTGTACCGGAGAGATGCACTCGCAGGTCCTACATGACGTGTCATAGTCATGTGACCAGTCTGTAGCCAATGAGATAATAGCCACGTGACTGGTCACATGGCTATTTTGACGTCACGATAGGTCCTGCTTCTCTGCTGGCAGTGCAGGTCACCGGGAGGATTCAGCGATCATCGGATGGAATAGCGGCAGGAGACAGAGTGCAGAAGGGATCGCGAGGACCGGTAAGTGTTATGGCAATGTTTATTAACTGTTTGTGTACATTTATAATGCATTTTTATGTGTTTGTGATTGCCTCCCATTATAGCCTATACGTTCGAGTTCGGTTCGTCGAACGTTCGACGAACCGAACTCGAACGGGACCCCCGTTCGGCGAACCGGCCTCGAGCCGAACCGGGACCGGTTCGCTCATCTCTATTGGTGACAGGTAATATGAGTGATCTCCAAATAGTGAATCTCTCTGACTATCAATTATCTGAAGCCGAAAGTAATCTACTTGCCAGGGGCCTGTCTTTCGCACCCATGAATAGGATGGACAAATTTACTGTCACCAAAGATTTGTATCTTTTTTGCAGACAACTCACTTTTAAATACCTTTACAGCCGACCAGAACTTATTAATACACTATCGCCCGAAGATCGGCAGGTGTTCAGCGACCTCCTGGAGCTTTTGGAGGAGAACGAGAGGGATATAGGTAAGAAAATTCCCTTTACGGGACGACTTTTGTCACAAGCCACACCCCCTCTAAGTCTCTGTCCCGCTGTGGGTATTTTCTTTAGCAAAGTCTGTAAGGATATTGATAAGTTAAAATCTGATAACAACAGAGCCAACAATTTAACTATAGGCGAGAGACAGACTTTATCTAAACTAAGCAACCACAAAGAGTTCCTTATAAAGGAGGCAGATAAGGGGGGGAATGTGGTCCTATGGCCGACAGATATGTATGTGAAGGAAGCAAAGAGACAACTCTCTAATAGAGAGTGTTACATGGTGCTACCATCAGATCCTACTAGCACGTTCAAGCAGAATCTGGATAGATTCTTGTCCGCAGCCCATGAACAAGATATTATCACCCTCAAAGAAAAGAATTTTCTAACAACTAAATTCCCGGTAACACCAACTTTCTACATGCTACCTAAAATTCATAAGGGCCGCACAGAACCCCCGGGTAGGCCAATAGTTTCAGGGATTGGTGGCCTCTTTGAAAGGCCGTGTATTTATCTGGATTTCTATCTCCAGCCCCTTGCACAATCCTTACCCTCCTATATAAGGGACTCTACCCACCTAATTGAACATCTTGCTAAAATTGAAGTTCCATCTGATGCCTTTTTAGTGACCCTCGATGTCGAGTCACTATATACCTCTATCCATCATGAGTTGGGTTCACAGGCAGTTTCGTTCTTTCTAGATCACAGAACGACTGGCAATAGAAAGCACGATTCTTTCATTTTGGACCTCCTCCATCTGGTGTTAGATAAGAATTACTTTCTTTTCGATAGAACTTATTACCGCCAGACGTCTGGGACCGCTATGGGGGCTTGCTGTGCGCCACCCTATGCTAATATCTTTTTGGGGTGGTGGGAGGAGACACATGTCTACATTTTGCAGTCCTATAAAACTCATGTGGTTCGGTGGCTAAGATACATTGATGACATCCTGTTCATCTGGTCGGGCACCTTGAGAGATTGTGAGGACTTCCTAGCTACTTTGAATGACAACACGCTCAACATTAAACTAACCTACAACATAGCGATAGAGACAGTGGAATTCCTAGATCTTCAAATCTCCAGGGTTGGGACGACAATCGGTACCACCCTTTATCGCAAACCAACGGCCACAAATAGCTTACTGCATTATAGTAGCTTCCACCCCGTACATGTTAAAAATGGGATACCAAAGGGACAATTCATGAGAGTGAAAAGGAATTGCAGTGAAAACATCAACTTTGAATCCCATGCTTCCGATCTGACCAACAGATTTCGCAAGAGGGGGTACCCGAAGAAAGTGGTCGCCGAGGCTCTGCAGATCTGTAGAACTACCACACGGCAAACTCTATTACAACCGAAAAAACGACAAAAACAAACAACAGTGAGTATCATAACTCCTTTCAATAACCAGTGGCAAGACCTGTATGGGCTCTTACAGGACAACTGGGACATTTTGCTCAGTGATAAAAAACTAATTCCCTTCATTGGTGATAAACCGAGATTGGTGGCAAGACGAGCACAGAATTTGAGGGGGATACTCACAAAGAGCCATTTCAAGAGACCTACACAGAGTTTGGGAACAGGTGTCAGATTGAAGGGAACTTTTCCCTGTGGGTCCTGCACAGTCTGTCCCCACATGGTGGCTAATGATCATGTCTCCTTACCGATTTTTCCTAGGCGAATCAACTGTGGCGCCTATTACAACTGCCGTACAAGAAACGCTATCTACATCTTGATTTGTGGCTGCCCTAAAGTCTATGTTGGCGAAACAACTCAAGAGGTAAGGAGGAGGTTACAGCAACATTTTTCAAATATCAACACGGCTGATGCGGATCTGAAGAAGGGCAAAGTACTTACCTCAGTGGCTTCCCATTTTCTTACATACCACGGGGGACGCCATACTACAATCAGGGTGATGATTGTGGATTCAGTTAGCCAAAGCATTAGAGGTGGGAACGTAACCAAGGAGCTGTTACGGAAAGAGTCTAGGTGGATTTATACACTTAGAAGCCTGGCTCCCCATGGCCTGAACGAAGAGTTACTCTACACCGGCTTCTATAATATCATCTGATATTTTCTTCATATGTCTCCTCATTCTCCAGGTCCTTTCCTAGTTGGAATTTGTACAGGAAGAAAAGAGAGTAATAACGACAAAAGAAGGAAAAGAAGAAAAAGGAAGTACATCAGGAGAAGAGAAGAATGAATATAAGAAGAGAGGCAGAAGAAGAAAGAGAGAGAGAGAAAAAAGAAATACCAAAGGGAGAGAGAGGGAAAAGAACTCAAGGGTATCTGCTCTATTTTGGAGAAGAACTATCACCAAGGACTCTTGTCTAGGAATTGAAACTTCACGAATGGGTTCGATAGGTGAAGAAAATAGTTTGGGTTGTGTTTCACAAGTCAGGATACGTATGGGAAGTAAACTAAGTACATATTTTTGTGTATATCTTGGCTGTGAGACTGGATACGGTACATAGTGTCTTTTGACACTGGTCACGGCCCTGCAAGCCTCTCAACCGGTAGCCTGGCTTAGCCCATATATCTCAAATGGAGCTTGACTGTCTTCTCTTCATATATTTTCCCTTAGTATAAGTCTGTACGCTATAAGGTTGGGGTTCTGAATACCTACTATATATCTTGTACTCATAGATCTTCGCATGTGCCTAATGCATTACCATACTTTATCCTATATGTCTGGACTATTGGGATATACTTTTTAATTGTGCCACTTTTTATAGCAGAGCTCCCAGAGTCTTTATTGTCATAATAAGTAAGGGATGTGTATTGATTTAGGTCCATGGTCCGCCGACTTCAGTTTCATTCTCTTGGCTATATATGTTGATGGTATGGGTCTCTCTGGATGTGTTGAATCAAAACCTCTATAATGGGTTGGTACCCAGATCGCGTCCCTATAAAGGATACCGATGATAGTGTGGGCTGTTACCGTGCATTTTTACTTCGCCGTCCATAAATCCAGATCTGGTAAATCCTTAGGGTATGATATTTGCCACCTTGAAAATAAATATTTATACTTTTTCGCGTATTCTTGCTGTGTTGCTACCTTTGCACATTGTGTCCTTTAGAAGTGTTCTAGTGAGGAAAGAGGGCTGCAAGTGTTTATCCAACATTGTATCCCTTCTTGAACAGGTGATGGTTAATGTGCATGACGAGGTATGGTCTTTAGTCACTTATGGGTTACATACATTTCCCTGATGATATATTACTGTGCATTTCAACCAGCCTTCTCCTCTGCACGTTTCCCATTCCCTGTGAATCTACTTGGATCCAAGGATTCCACAATGGATTTGGAATCCTTGAGATCAGTGGATATTCTGAAGGGTTAAATCCATTGTGTCATCCTTCTGACCCCTGACCATCTGTAATATACTGCTTAAATCATTTATGGATATCATCCTATAATACAATGTTATGATAACTTGCCCATGACGTTTAGAACTGATACAGCTTAAATGGCTAATTGTATACCGTCTCAGAACGCCGCTTCTGTATAAGCTAATACACCAACTGAATAACGCTATGCGCTGTGTCTATTTGCACTTTGATAAGTGCTTAATACGTTTACATCCAGCGCATGCGCAGTAACGAACGATGGGCGGTGACCTACATGTCATGTGACTAAACCAAGATGGCGGCCGCCATCGGAACAGTGCAAACGCACACATCCTCTCAGCTGCTCTGGTGAGTGCTAATTTTCGTCCTTTATATGGGGCACACAAGGTAACGGTGCACTGCCTTTTTCTTTCCCCTGAGGAAGCCACCATTCCAGGTGGCGATACGCGTGGGGTACCATGCCAGGACCCTTTTGACTCTCCCCTTTACCTGTACTTAACATTTCTGCCAGTTATTTTGGGTAGTAAGTATAGGTTTTTGCTCTGGACAAAGAAACATTGCCCTAAACTGTCTTATAGGGTTGTAGTAGTTTTCTACCATCTATAGATAGGGCTTCTGGTAATCTACCTGAGTGTTCAGGACCCTGTTTATGGGCCGTGTTACTTAAGCCTGTCCATCACTACCATTTATCATCGGCTGTTAGTGCACATTTCTGAGGGCAAGACTGGTATTGATAAATTGCCCTGCTTAACTGTGCTGTTTATGTTAATGTAGACTGATATACTATTATGCATGTATACAATGAGGTGCCAAGTATAAATCTTGCTATTGGCTCATGTATTTCATATCTATAACTGGTATCTGCACAGTCTAATTTGTATTGCATATATAACTACTGATCAGTGTGTACTATTAATATGGCTTACTAAACACCAAATACTGATTTACAACTATATTATTGGTCCATGTATTAGGCAGTTTATGGTCCCTATTTAAATACTGTACACCAGCATGTTTATGCTATGACGGGACATTATTTTCTGTCTTTTGGAGAGTCCGACATTATTCAAATATATGTTGTGACTTTATTGTAATGTTTCCTGGCAGGTTGGTCATCATGCCTCTGGCTTTTTAAATGTTTTTATCATGTCTTTGTGTGCCTCACTTTAAATGTGGGGATGTATGATACGTTTTGTTGCAATAAAGAATCATTTTCTATTCATCCTATGGTGTTGTGATCCCTTCATGGTATACCTTTCTCTTTGTTAGTCTCCATTTTTCTGTATACCAGGAGATCCCACCAGGTGGTGCCCTTCCTCTATTTACAAGGTAAATATCGGGTAACCAGAGAAGCACTTTGGTTGGTTACCCGATATTTACCTTAGTTACCAAGCGCAACATCGCTTCCACAGCGACGCGTGTCGTTATGATCGCTGCTGCATCTGCTGTTTGACAGCTAAGCAGCGATCATAACAGCGACTTACAAGGTCGCTGTTGCGTCACAGAAAATGGTGATGTAACAGCAACGTCGTTGTCGCTGTCGCTATGTGTGAACCCAGCTTTACACCTCCAAATGTCAAAATAAAAAGGTGTACTGTACTTAATCCAGCCACCTTGTTACCAGAGACAAATGATGATTTAATTAATAAAACTGAGCATAATTGCTCTGAGCTAATGGATTCAGAAACTAAGCCATTGACAAATGTTCAAGAGACACCATTTCCTAAGACAGACCTAAAACTATATGTAGATGGATCCCAGTTCTATCAAGATGGAATACCACATACTAGGTATGCAATAGTTAACCAACATGAAGTTTTAAAAAGTGAAGTATTTTCTGCAAGGATTTTTGCTGACAGTAATTACGGTTTTGGCATTTGTCGTGATTTTGGCCCTGTATGGAAGAGCAGAAAGTTTATAGGTGCCTTCGGTAAAACTATTAAAAATGCAGATGTAACGGGGTGCCAGGGGTGCCTCGGGGGTTGTAGTCGTGGCCCCTTCTATCAGGCCTACCCCTGGTTCCGCCGTCACTTTGGGGACAGGAGATGACTTGGTGGGGCAGAGTGTGGTGGTGCATATGTCGTCCGACGTACAAACACTCTTCAGGCGTGATTCAGTGAAATCAGAAGGCATTTTATTGATCACAACTTCTTCACACACCCGGCAGTAATAGATGACTTTACACTTCTTTGGCTGGGGGAAAACCTGTCCTGACGTCTCCTCCAGTGGGGATGTGCCCGGCTAATCCTCTTCACCTGGCTCCCACTACGGCTACCCACAGACCGGACCCACACCGGTACTGTTTCGCACTTTGAGGTTCCGCCCGCTCCTTTTCTCTCCGGCTTCCCTTTTCATCCAGCTCCCACACTCTGCCCCTGCTCTGTTGCTTCTCTCCCGTCCCGGACACAACTCCCTCTGGCTACGAACTTTTTCTAACCAACACTTCTCCTCCCTCCCCTTTCTGCTCCCGGCTCCTCCTTTCCTCTGCCCTGTTTCTGTAGTGACAGCCGTCCCACCCGGCCACTAGGGGAACCCACTAAAACAATGTAATAACAATAAAAACATTTTTATTAATAACAACATTCCGGGTAGACTGTCTTTCATTGTAAGGGGTCTGCCCACCCCTTACACAGACACGGTGGCTCAAGTCCTTAGAGCACCGGAATTATCCAAACAAGTTGCTATAATAAAAGTACAGGCTCATACTTAAAGAATGTAATCAGGAAGCACAAGGTAATAACTGAGCTGACATAGCAGCTAAGGCAGTTGTTCTACTTCCCCTTCCAATAGAATGTTACACTTTACAACTGTATGGGGAGGGGGATCTGGAATTTCTGAAGAGTCTGCAAGGTAATGTCTCTAAACAGGAGAAAAAAGAATGGAAGAAGCATTCAGGTAAAATTAGGAGAAAATGGGCTGTGAATGGTAGGGCACAAATGATGCTTGCTAAGAGCCCCTATACTCCATGATGTGTACCTCCCATGGACGTATGCATCAGTCAGATGATGCAATGGTAAGACAGATAAAGAAACACTGGGTGGCCGCAGGGTTCCATTATGCTGCTGTGAAATTCTTGCAGGGATGCGTAATCTGTGCATGCCATAACACAAGACAGATAGTGAAATTACCACCAAAGTGCACCCCCAAAACCATTTTACCCATTTCAGCGACTGCAAATAGACTTTATACAGCTTCCAAAGGTAGGCACCTATGCATATGTGTTGGTATGCATAGACTTGTTTTCAAACTGGGTTGAAGCTTGGCCCACTACCAAGGCTAATACACGCACTGTTGCAAAGAAATTGCTATTCTAGGTGGTATGCAGATATGATGTCCCAGAAGTGATTGAAAGCACCATAGGCAGTCACTTAACGTCACAGGTCTGTCAAGAAATTATGCAATCCTTAGGGCTAAGCAGGCTTTCCACACTCCTTACCACCCACAGAGTAATAGACATTAAAATTGAAAATACAGAAAGCAGTGGCAGAAACAGGTAAACCATGGATTCAATGCCAACCCATAGCTCTGTATAGCTTAAGAGTTGCCTGGATTCACGCTTCCCACTGCAAAAAGATCCACAAAGATTGAAAAATGACCTTAGCCTTAAGGGAGCTTTACACGCTACGACATCGCTAGCAATTGCTAGCAATGTTGAGCGCGAAAGCACCCGCCCCTGTCATACATGCAATATCGTGTGATTGCTGCCGTAGCGAACATTATCGCTACGGCAACGTCACATGCACTTACCTGCCTATCGACGTCGCTGTGACCGACGAACCACCTCCTTTCTAAAGGGGCGATTCGTTCAGCGTCACAGCGACGTCACAGCAGCGTCACTGAACCGCCGCCCAATAGAAAAGGAGGGGAGGAGATGAGCGGCCGGAACATGCCACCCACCTCCTTCCTTCCTCCTTTTCCGGTGGACGGAGGTAAGGAGTAGAGATGAGCGAACCGGCCGTAGTTCGGCTCGAGTTCGGTTCGCCGAATGGAGGTCTCGTTCGAGTTCGGTTCGGCGAACCGCATAGGAAACAATGGGAGGCAATTACAAACACATAAAAACACCTAGAAAACACCCTCAAAAGGTGTCCAAAAGGTGACAAACAACTCACAACACAACACAAACACATGGGAAAGTGACAAGGACATATACTCATGTGAAAACAAAAGAGCTGGACAAGGAAAAAGAGGAGGAGACACAGATATAGGCATGGCATGCCCTTCTAAAATCATGTAAAGCACCGCAAGGTTACTCCAAGCGGAGTCTCCCTTTTTCCCAAAAATTGGGCCACACACACACCCACCCCTTCAGTGGCAGCACTTGTGCCCCAGTTGTACACTTCACAGCTAGATTTGCATCAAGCACATTCAAAAATACGCCATCCTTAACCGTCCCCAGGATGACACCGGGATAGGTAGCAAATTCTTTCCTGATCCCAGCTCTGTTCATCTTGGATCAATTTTAAAAACAATGTAAGCAAGGGTTACTCCAAGCGGAGTCTCTCTTTTTTCCAAAAATTGGGCCCCACACACACCCACCCATTCAGTGGCAGAACTTGTGCCCCAGTTGTACACTTCACAGGTAGATTTGCATCAAGAACATTAAAAATCAACAAGCATTTAGTCTCCCCAGGATGACACAGGGGTAGTAAATTCCTTGTGGATCCATGACTTGTTCATTTTGATGAACGTTAGTCTGTCCACATTGTCACTGGACAGACGCGTGCGCTTATCTTTCAGCACACACCCAGCAGCACTGAAGACACGTTCAGAGACAACGCTGGCAGCTGGACATGACAAGATCTCCAAGGCGTAAGTGGAGAGCTCTGGCCATTTTTCAAGATTTGAAGCCCAAAATGAGCAAGGCTCCATTTGCAAAGTCATGGCATCGATGTTCATTTGGAGATACTCCTGTATCATCCTCTCCAGCCGTTGACTATGTGTCAGACTTGTTGTCTCTGTTGGCCTTGCAAAGGACGGTCTAAAAAAATTAGGAAAAGATTCAATAAAATTAATGTTTCCAGCACCACATACGGTGCTGCTGGTACGGGTAGACTGTTGAAGATGACGAGACCGTCCCATGTTTGTCAAGTTACAACTGGGAGATTCACTACCTACACCAGGGTTGTTTGGTGGAAAAGACGAGCTAAGATCGAGTAACAGCTTTTGCTGATACTCCTGCATACGTGCGTCCCTTTCTATGGCTGGAATGATGTCACAAAATTTGGACTTGTACCGGGGATCTAATAGTGTGGCAAGCCAGTAGTCATCATCACTTCTAATTTTGACAATACGAGGGTCATGTTGGAGGTAGTGCAGCAAGAAGGCGCTCATGTGTCTTGCGCAGCCATGCGGACCAAGTCCACGCTGTGTTTGTGGCATAGAGGTGCTAACCGTTCTTTCTTCCTCTGACATCTCCCCCCAACCTCTTTCAACTGAAATTTGACCAAGGTCTCCCTCATCTGCTGAGTCTTCCATTCCCATGGACAGTTCGTCCTCCATTTCTTCATGTTCTCCTGCACCTTCCTCAACATTTCGCCTGCTACCATGCGCCCTTGTTGATCCCTGTCCCCCATGGTCCCATGCCTGCCGTGTTGGTGATGATGAACGTCTGAACCTTGGTGATGTTGTGGTCTCTTGCGCATATGAATCCTCCTGTAGTTCCTCCCCTTCCTGTTGTCCCACCCCCTGACTCCGAATAGTGTTTAGTGTGTGCTCCAGCATGAAAATGACTGGAATTGTCATGCTGATAATGGCATTGTCAGTGCTAAACATATTCGTCGCCATGTCGAAACTGTGCAGAAGGATGCATAGGTCCTTGATCTGAGACCACTCCATCAGGGTGATCTACCCCACCTCTGCATCTCGTTGGCCCAGGCTATACGTCATGACGTATTGCACCAGGACTTGGCGGTGCTGCCACAGTCGCTGTAACATGTGGAGAGTCGAATTCCAGCGTGTCGGCACATCGCATTTCAGGCGATGAACTGGCAGGCCGGAAGACTTCTGGAGCGATGCAAGTCGCTCAGCAGCGGTGGTTTAACGGCGGAAGTGAGCAGACAATTTTCGTGCCCTGTTCAGAAGGCCATCTAGGCCTGGATAGTGTGTTAAAAATTGCTGGACAACAAGGTTCAACACGTGAGCCATACAAGGCACGTGTGTCACCTTGCCCAGGCAAAGGGCCACACCCAAGTTTGCAGCATTGTCGCACACGGCCTTACCAGACAGCAGGTTGAGTGGAGACAACCATTTACCAAACTCAGTCCCCAGAGCTGCCCACAACTCAGCCACTGTGTGACTCTTATTTCCAAGACATTTCAAGCTAAAGAATGCCTGATGCCGTTGCGCTCTGCTGCCAGCATAGTAATGAGGGGTGCGTGATTCCTTCTGCACAGTTAGAACGCTGGTGGCCTGACCAGGCAGGCTTGGGGCGGAGGTGGAGAACCCAGACGAGGTGGAGGAGGCAGAAGCAATGGCGGAACTTGGATAGACAGAGGATTGACACACAAGTCGTGGGGACGGCAAGACTTGTGCAGCAGACCCTTCACCATCTATCACCATAGTTACCCAGTGCCCAGTCAGCGACATGTAACGTCCCTGTCCATGCTTACTGGTCCAAGTATCGGTGGTGAAATGCACCCGGTCACACACAGAGTTTCTCAAGGAAGTGGTGATGTTGTGTGCGACATGCTAGTGTAGCGCAGGCACACCTTTCTTGGAGAAGTAGTGGCGACTGGGCATCTGGTACTGGGGCACAGCAACACACATAAGGTCTCTAAAATCCTGTGTGTCCACCAGGCGGAAGGGCAGCATTTTGGTAGCCAAGAGCTTACAGAGGGATAAAGTCAACCTCTTAGCTTTGTCATGGGTCGCAGGAAATGGCCTTTTATTTGTCCACATCTGAGGGACAGAGATCTGGCTGCTGTGTGTAGACGGTGTTGAGTAGGGTGTCCCTGGAAAAATGCAGGTTTGTGAGGAAAGTGCAGGAGTAGACATGATGTTGCCTTCATCCAACGTTGGTGCTATCGATGTCTGAGAGAGCTGTACACACGCACTTGTTTCCCCTTCCAAACCAACTGACGACCTACCAAGCAAACTGCCTGTTGCGGTTACAGTGGTGGAAGTTGTGCGTGGAAAACCAGGTGTGACAGCTGTCCCCACAGTCCTAGAAGATGAAGAGAGCGCGGATGCACTTGAAGGGGCAGGCGGTGGATGGTTCGCTCCGCTAGGCCGCATTGCAGCACGGTGAGCTTCCCACTGGAACATATGATATTTATTTATGTGACGATTCATGGAAGAAGTTGTCAAACTGCTGAGGTTTTGCCCTCTACTAACAGAATCACGACAAATTTTACAGATCACATAATTTGGGCGATCTTTTGCTATGTCAAAAAAGGACCAGGCTAGGCAAGGCTTAGAGGGCATGTGACCTGCTGATCCACCCCGACTAGTGCTCAGAGGCAGAGTGGTGGCTGAGGATGCAGTTGTAGACGTGCTACCAGTGCTCCGACTCTGTCCAGGAAGGCGCAAGGTAACTTCGTCGTCAGTTGCATTCTCCTCCACCGCATCTGTTGGTGTTGACCTCCTCGAGTGCCTGACTGTGGGTTGACAGTAGGTGGGATCTAGAACTTCCTCATCAATTGTTGTGTTTGCACTCCCCTCACCCTCAGACCGAGCCTCTTCTTGCCCTGACCGAATATTTAAGTTGTCATCTCAATCTGGTATCTGCGTCTCATCGTCATCAGTATGTTTCTCATTGTCTATAACAGGTGTTACAGTTTGTGAATAAGGGTCAACATTATGCTCAGAAACGTGGTCCTCACGACCTGAATCAGAGTCACAAAGGTTCTGGCATCACTACAGACCATTTCCTGGTCTGTACTCACTGTAGCTTGGGAGCACACCTTTGATTCCCAGGCTATAGTGTGACTGAACAGCTCTGCAGACTCAGCCATCTCAGTTCCACCATACTGTGCAGGGCGGATGGAGACTTCAGAGCTGGGAGAAAGTAAGTGTGATTGGAATGACAACTCAGGAGGACTGGTGTTTTTTAGATGCGGTAGTTGAGGTGGCGGAGAGGGCACTTGTTGGACCACTTGAGATCCATTCAAGCATTTTTATTTTGGCCATCATCTACCTTTGTTCCAGTTGTTTGTGTCCGTAAAAAAGGGAGCACATCGGATTGTCCACGGTAAGTAGTAGACATCTTACTTTTGCTGGAAGATGGTCTTTCTTCAGCAGATGTTAATGGAGCTTTGCCATCTTCCCCACGGACAAACCCTTTTTTTCCCTTTTCCAACACGTCTCTTCCCCTTTCCACCAGCATCTGTCATTTTGCCACTCATTTTGATTGCGACAAGATTGTGCACTTAAAACGTGGTAGTAAAAATTGAGAGGTGGTGTAGATTGCAGCGGTGGTCTACCTTTATTGACAGCAGAATAAACAAAAATAACTATCCCGGACAATGCAACTACGGCCCTTAAACTGGCAGCATAGTTTGCTATTAGAATGGCTTAGTAACAATGAGTTTCAGTGTGCAATGCAGAAGTGCTGCAAATAGATTTGCACCTGTGGGACACTAATGGAAGTCCAACAGCCACTTTTAGGATGCCACTAAGTTTCCTCAGTGTTTGCTAGTATAATGGCTTAGTAACAATGAGCTTGAGTGTGCAAAGGGCAGAAGGGTACAGTGGCAGGGTTGTGGGTCAGTGTACAGGAAAGGAAGCCTCACTTTCTATCCCTCCTAATGGGGAAATGCAGCGAGGAAATCCCTGAGCTTAGCTACACAGACGCTGGTATCTTCTGTAGCTGTTAAAATCTGTTTCCACGGACCTGACTGTCACCTATGGCTCTGAGCCTGCTGGAATTAGCCCTTACAAGGGCTAATAGAAACTTCTATCCCTATTCTGTATAGCGCTGTGTGTAGAGCGTACACAGCAGTATCGGAGACAGGAGCTACGCCAGCGGTGACTGACACCCAGATGCAGAAGGCAGATAATGGCGTCTGGACGGGCAGATACCCGTTTTTATAATGTAGGGACATGTGACATGGACATCCTATCACACATGCCGTTGCTTCTCTGGCTAAAAGTCCACTTAGCTGGGTGTGTGTCTGGGATTGGCTGACATGCTGGCCCGCCCCACTACACGCACGCGCTTAGGGAAGGAAGACAAGGAAAAAAAAAAAAATAAAAAATGGCGATCGCCATTATCCCAGCGGCAGTGATCTGAATGCGCTGTTCCCGCACACTATACGCTGAAATTTCATAATAGTGTGAGTCACAGAGTGACTTACACTATTACAGCAGAAAGCCAGCTAGTAATTAGCTTGGCTTTTTGCTGCTAGAACCGTTCTCGAACGTAACTAGAACTATCGAGCTTTAGCAAAAAGCTCGAGTTCTAGTTTTATCTAGAACAGCCCCCAAAATCACTCGAACCGCGAACTGGAGAACCACAAACCACGAACCTCGCTCAACTCTAGTAAGGAGATGTTCCTCGCTCCTGCGGTGTCACACACAGCGATGTGTGCTGCCGCAGGAAGGAGGAACAACATCGCAAATGAGAGGTGAACGATTTTTGGTTTTAGAACGACCTCTCCACTGCGAACGATTTTTGCCACTTTTGCGATCGTTTTAGGTCGCACATAAGTATCATACGCTGCGATAACGTTAATGACGCCGGATGTGCGTCACTAACGACGTGACCCCGACGATAAAACATTAACGATATCGTAGAGTGTAAAGCCCCCTTTAGACCTTAGAAGTATTATCCATTACTCTTTTTCATAAGTTAACCATCATTGCTGTGTGTTAGAGGTGATTAAATGCCTGGACAATGGGATAATGAAATGTCTAAACAATGGAGTAATAAGTTTGCAATATGTCATAATTATATAGTGCATGCACAAAATCTGTCAGACAGTTGGATTTGTACACATTCTCCTATTGTAGCTAAGACTATGCCTTACTTTATCACCCTGATTCCCGATGAGGAAATATTTGGCCCAGGATGTCATGAGATGCCACCTTTTAGATTTCGATGAATGGCAGAGAAAGACAATGTGCGCACGTTGTGTTTTTTCTTGCGTCTTGGTCGCATTGTAAACTGCACTGTGTCATTGACAAACTGCATGCTTTTTCTTCCCCGGCAAGGTCTATGAGAAATCAATTTCCATGCGCACGTTGCATTTTTTTATTTTCAGCGTTTTGTTTGACAAATATTTGTCAAAATCTTTGACAAAAAAACCCAGCATGTTCATTCTTTTTGCGTTTTGGCCACGTTTTATCACCCATTGAAATGAATGAGGTGTGTCCAAAATGCAACCAAAATGTTAGCTGTGCATTTGCATCCCATTTTTGTTGTGTGTTGGATCCGTTCTTATCAACAAAAATGCAGGTCACCAACTTTTTTCTATTCTCTCTCTCTGTCTCTCTCTACTTCATACTCACTGATCACCGGTGTGGCGCAGCTGTCACACTGCTCCCGCAGCCTCTCTTACTTCTGAAAGTGCGGCCGCTCATTAGCCTCATTTCATACTCACTGCTTCTCTTGCTCACTGGCGCCTATGATTGGTTGCAGTCAAACACGCCCCCACGCTGAGTGACAGCTGTCTGACTGCAATCAATTACAGCCACTGATGTGCGGGTGTATATCATACAGTACAATAAATAATTTAAAAAAAACGGGGTGTGGTCCCACCCAGTTTTGATACCCAGCCAAAATAAAGCCTCACAGTTGAGGGCTGTATTCTCAGGCTGGGGAGACCCACGCTATTGCGAGCCCCCCAGCCTAAATATATCAACCAGCAGCTGCCCGGAACTGCCGCATCTATTAGATTCGACAGTCCCAGGACTTTACCAGGCTCATCCGGATAACCTGGTGCTGTGGCAATCGGGGTAATGAGGAGTTAATTGCAGCCCATAGCTACCACCAAGTCCTAGATTATTCATGGCAGGCGTCTATGAGACACCCCCTCATCACTAATCTGTAAGTGAAAGTAAATAAACACAAAAACTGAAAAATCCTTTATTTGAAATAAAAGACATAAAAGCCACCCTCTTTTACCACTTTATTAGCCCCCCCAAACACCCCTCCAGGCCCAACGTAATCCACACGAGGTCCAAGAACGCTTCCAGCACTGCTACATCTGACACTTACAGGGAGTGCCATAGAACAAGACTGCCTGTTGTCAGCTCCACGCAACAACTGAAGTGAGTCATGCTATCAGTGGTGATGTCACTCAGGTTAGCCGCTGCCACAGCTGGAGGCCTCCACCTGTGACATTGAATCACACGAATTACTGAAGTTAGTCACACAATCAGCGCTGCCATCAGGTGATTTCCGGTCACAGCTGGAGCTCTTCACTCGTGACCGCAAATCAGGCCACAACACAGAGACAGAGCCACGCGATGAGAATGAACTCTGGTGAACATCTGACGTCACTACTGCCTGTATCATGGCACTGATATCAGAGGTTCACCCGAGTTCATTCTTATTGCGCAGCTCTGCCTTTGTCTGCAGGCAGTCATGCTCTATGGTGCTTGCTGTGACAGGACAGGGATGTAGCAGAGCTGAATCGACGTGGGACCTTGTGTGGATTACTTCAGACCTGCAGGGGTGTTTGGGGGTTAATAAAGTGGTGAAAGAGGGTGTTTTTTGTATTTTATTCAAAATAAAGGATTTTGAGGGTGTATGTGTTTATTTTCTTTGATTTACAGAATAGTGATAGGGCGGGGTCTTATATACAACTGCCATCACTAATCTAGGACTAAGTGGCTGCTCTGGTCTGCCATTAACTCCCTATTACCCCGATTGCCCTGCACCAGGGCAATGGTAAAAGCCAGGTCCAGTGCCAGAAATGGCGCATCTTATGGATGCGCTAATTCTGGGGCAGCTGTGGGCTGCTATTGTTAGGCTGGAAAGGGCCAATAATGATGGGCCTTCCCACCCTCATAATATTAGCCCCCAGTTGTCTACTGCACCGTGGCTAGTTTTACAAAAAATGGGGTGGGCCCCACGTCATTTAAAAAAAAAAACAAAAAAACAAAAAACAAATAATTAAAAAAAAAAAAAGTTTGGGATCCCCTCTATTCTTTATAAGCACCCAAGGTACAGCAGACAGCTGAGGGTTGCAGCCCGCAGATGTTGCTGTTCCTGTGCTGGATATGAAAAATGGGGGGACCCCACGTAATTTTTTTTAACCCAGAAAATGAAAAAAAACAGCTGTACAAACTTGCTGTCACTCTATCAAGCTATTCTGTTATTTCTTTCTATCTATTCTTTCTTATTATCTATTCTATATGTTCTCTCTATCTATATATTCTAGCTATGAATTATCCTATTGTATTTTATTTCTCCTTTAAAAAATGCACTGTCAAAAATGCATCGAAAATGCATTGAAAACGCCTGCTTTTTCCCCACATTATTTTTGTGAAATGCAGTGTTACAGTTCTCAAAGTCTGCCAGAGGGTGCATTTTTTGGCAAATCAAGAATGCAGAGTGCGCACATACCCTAAATCTTCTAACGTAGTGCAAGTAGAAGGAAAAATGTGCATAGCACTGCTTACCATTTGAAAAAAATCCTGGCAATGGTTTTCTCAGCGGATCCGTTCAATGTTAAACTGCCACCTGCAGTCAGTCAGCATGTAGCAGAGCGCTGTGCGCCTTCTGAATCTTTACCAGGTCCTTGCGGTTAGAGGAGAACAGCTGATTTACCCACGGTGCTTATGCCTTAGTGCAGAAAGTCCATCAGAAGGAAAAGAAGAATGGCAGCACTCTGCGGTGTAAGTTGATTTTTAATAATGCTTCATGCAAACAGGTGAGACAAACACAGGGATGCAGAGGGAGGAGCGCACGAGGCCGACGGTACCGTTTCGCACCTCTAGGGGTGCTTTCACGGGTCCATACAGAAACAACATGGATATTAGCCTCTTATATAGGGCGTTTTCAAACACATATGTTACAATTAAAAACAATTAAAACCTTCACAGAAAAATAACACAATCCATTGGCAGAGAAATCTGTTAGCAATAGTTCTAGTTTGAAAAGTCATTTCTGGCAGAACAAAATAGAACAACATGATAAATAAATAGACCTATGCTACCACAGTAACTGGTGCAGCATGTTATTATCTCTCTATATCTAAATCCTGCTATAATAGCATTAGATATAACGTTATATATAATACAACAATTTATCATCCCTTGAAAGAAAAGGGGGTGCGGGGGGCACAAAAACATATATCATTATCCATTACATTATGTCATGCTGTATCAGTGACCGCGGCCACATATAATTTCAGAATATCTATACGAAGATTACCAAGTCATTTTTATCATTGAAGCCTATGGGCCCCATAGCTTTAGTCTCCATAGTCCAGCGTGCCTCTCTTCTTAGGAGGTATTTATGTGTGTCACCTCCTGCTGGGGATGGTGTGATTTTCTCTAAACCTGCAAACTGCAACAATTGACATTGAACGGACCCACTGAGAAAACCATTGCCAGGATGTTTTTTCATATGGTAAGCAGTGCTATGCACATTTTTCCTTCTACTTGCACTACGATAGAGACTGTCTCTGTTGCAAGCACGCTTATGTTTAACATATGGACTTATACTGAGTCATTTTTTTACTAAGCCACGGTAACTATGATGGAAATAGCTGAACCAGACAGCCTGGAAGGCACAGGTGCAGGACTATTAGCAGGGAGAGAGGGAGCGAGCATGTTCTTCACAGAATGTAACACTAAATTGGACACAGACGTTATTAGCACGAAAAGTCTGGAATATAAAATAGCAACACTGGCAGAAAAAGAAATAAGTCTCTTCTGGACCATCCAGTCTCTTACATCCTATAAAGCCTCAGATAGAGTTCCTAGGGGATTGAGAGTAGTGAAAAACATTTCCTTTTACCAACATGATCCGATATTTAAAGAAAAATGGGAACAAACTCAAAAAGAAAGTTCTATAAGGTTCCTGACTATTGTTTCTGTATGGACCCGAGAAAGCACCCCTAGAGTTGCGAAACGGTACCGTTGTCCTCGTGCTCTCCTCCCTCTGCATCCCTGTGTTTGTCTCACCTGTCTGCATGAAGCATTATTAAAAATCAACTTACACCGCAGAGTGCTGCCATTCTTTTTTCCTTCTGATACCCTACATCTTCTGCTTCCCTGCCTGTTAGCGGGAGGACAAAGTTACCTTGGTTTCAGATTAATTATAAAGCTAGAATTAAGAGTGGAGAGACTAGTGAGATATTTGAATTTCAGGAACATTTTGATGGCACTTGGGACAATGAAGGAACTACTCAAAGATATTTATGAGAAATACCTAAACATGAGTTAAAAATGAGTTTTTCTGGAAAAAGACCTATCCTTCTCATAAGTTGTCACGCTCCCCGGGCCCCGACGCCGTTCCCCACTCACCGCTCCGGCCCCCGGGTCCCCTGCCTCCAGCCACACGTCCTCCTCGGCACCCTCCAGGCTACCGGGCTCCCGTTCCCGGCGCTCCTCTGCGACCCAGGACACCCTGTCTGTCTCCCCTGCATCCTTGGCACCGCTCCCTGCTCTGGCCTCTGGCACCTGGGCATCACGCATGCGCATTAGGGCGCGCGCGCGGTCACTGACCTCCTCTTAAAGACCCAGTACTCCTAAACAGGATATTGCATCAGTCAGGGTCAGGTATATTAGGAGCTTCCTGCCTCTAGGGCGTCCTCTGTTCTACGAGTTCTGTAGCTAGGAGTTCAGGTCCCCTTTGCTGTGCCTCGTTCTCACTTTATGTCTTCCACAGAACCAGTTCTACCAAGCAAACCTGGTCCTGACCATAACCTGTCCGAGTGGTCCTACGGGGACTGTCAGCTGAGACGCCACCATCTTCTGCAGTCTGAACCTGCCTTCTACCCTCGGCTTCACCTGGTGACCTCAGCCTCCTCTACCGGTTGGACTCTGCTCACGTCTGACGTCTCTACCTTCCACCGGTACCCGGGCACCATCATCACACCTGGCACCAGGAACTCTTTGTCCCCAGGGACTTCCTCATTCCAGCTTCCGGAAAGGACTCTGATCTTATCCCACTTAGGGCTCCGGAAACCGTGTACCTAGGCCCTCTGGTGGGGTGACCGGACAGTCCCTGTATAGGGGTTAGCTCTGTGTTGCTTCACTGGGGGAGTCCGGTGCACGGCCCAGAGGATCCACCACCCGGGCGTAACAGATAGAACAGGCCATGGATCCCGCCGAAGCTTTAGCGGCTGAGTTGGCCGGATTGCAGCAGGAGCTGGTCCGTCAACGCGAAACCCAATCCCGTATGCTGGCCTTCATGACGTCAGTAGACACCCGCCTGAACACGCTGCAAGCAACCGCCACGTCCCTATCAACCCCAGCCACGTCCACGACCTCCGCAGGAGCCGCCACCGAGACCTCAAGACTCCGACTGGCTTCTCCGCCCCGGTACGCCGGGGATCCCAAGACCTGCAGGGGGTTCTTGAACCAGTGCTCTCTCCACTTCAAACTGCTGCCGCGCCTCTTCGCTTCTGACCAGGCCAAGGTAGCCTTCATAATGTCCCACCTGGAGGGCGAGGCACTGGCGTGGATGAATCCCTTGTGGGAGAAGGAAGATCTCGTAACCAACAACATCCGTGACTTCCTGCATGCCTTCCGGGCCACCTTTGACGAACCAGGACGCACCTCCGCGTCGGCTGCCTCGCTACTCAGGCTACGCCAAGGGACTTCGACAGTGGGACAGTATGCCATCCAGTTTCGCACCCTAGCCTCTGAACTAGGGTGGAACAACGAAGCCCTGACTGCAGCCTTCTGGGAGGGGCTTACCGGTCATATTAAGGACGAGCTGGCTGGTCGCGATGTTCCCCCCGCCTTGGATGCTCTGATCACCCTCGCAACCCGGATAGACCTCCGCTTTCAGGAACGCTCTAAAGAGATGTCCCGTGAGAAACGCCCAGTAAGGCATCCTGCTTCTTCTCTGAAGTCTACCGCTTCTTTTCCTGCGCTCTCTGGCTCCTCCACTCATGAGCCCATGCAAGTTGACCGGCTGCGGTCATCCAAGCAACGCCGAGCGGAACGACTCACCAAGGGCCTCTGCTTCTACTGCGGAGACGGCGCACACTTGGTGCGTGTCTGTCCAGAGAAACCGTGAAACCCCAAAGCCTAGGGTTGGTAGGAGAGGCCACCCTAGGTACCGGGAAGCTCTCAGACCCCGTTACATGGACTGTTCAGGTGACAACAGAGGAGACTCGCTTCACGGCAGAGGCATATCTCGATTCCGGGGCAGCAGGCAACTTCATCCACCAGGCCACGGTAGACCAGTACCAAGTACCTGTCACCCCACTGAAGACACCCCTTGTGATAGCCTCTGTGGATGGGGAACCCCTTTCTGACACCGTCCTATTTGTCACCAAACCTGTGAAACTGCGTATCAGTGCGCTACACACCGAAGACATTGCCTTCTATGTTCTTCCGCGCATGTCTCATCCGCTTTTGCTGAGATTACCATGGTTACGGATACATGAACCCACGGTCAGCTGGCGTACTGGAGAAATCATCCGCTGGGGCCCATCTTGTCATGAGAACTGTCTCCAGTCAGTCCAGCCCGTCCGTCGTCCTCCGGCCCCGGAATCCCTACCTGGCCTACCGCCCGCCTACTGGTCCTTCTTGGATGTGTTCGACAAAAAGGAGTCGGAGGTCTTACCTCCACATCGACCCTACGACTGTGCCATCGACCTCCTGCCAGGAACCACTCCCCCTCGGGGACGGATATACCCTTTGTCCCCTGCGGAGACACGGGCCATGTCTGACTACATCACCGAGAACCTGGCACGGGGATTTATTCGGAGATCCTCCTCCCCGGCTGGAGCGGGCTTCTTCTTCGTCAAGAAAAAGGAAGGCGACTTACGGCCCTGCATCGACTACCGGGGCCTGAACCAGATCACCGTGAAGAACAAATATCCCCTGCCTCTGATACCTGAACTCTTCGATCGACTCAGAGGGGCCCATATCTTCACCAAATTAGATCTCCGTGGAGCCTACAACCTGGTCCGCATTCACTCCGGGGACGAGTGGAAGACCGCCTTCAACACCCGGGATGGGCACTATGAGTATTGTGTGATGCCCTTTGGACTTTGCAACGCTCCGGCTGTCTTCCAGGAGCTGGTGAACGACGTGTTCAGGGACCTTCTCTACATCTGTGTAGTCGTATACCTGGACGACATCTTAGTCTATTCACCGGATCTCCAGACCCACAGAGAAAACATGCAACTTGTGTTACAGAGGCTGAGGGAGAACCGCCTATACGCCAAATACGAGAAGTGTGTGTTCGACCAATCGTCTCTTCCCTTTCTGGGCTACGTGATATCCGACACTGGTCTACAGATGGACCCTAAGAAGGTCTCTGCTATCCTCGACTGGCCTCCTCCTTCTGGACTGAAAGCCATTCAACGCTTCCTCGGCTTTGCTAACTACTACCGGCAGTTCATCCCTCACTTCTCGGCTCTAACAGCGCCTCTCTCTGCCTTGACCAAGAAGGGGGCCAACCCAAAGGTCTGGTCACCGGAGACCGATGCCGCCTTCTGCTCCCTGAAGTGGTCCTTTGCCTCCTCTCCCATTCTTCATCGACCAGAGTTGAACCGTCAATTCACCCTGGAGGTGGATGCCTCCTCCGCTGGGGCCGGGGCCGTGCTTCTGCAGAAGTCCTCCACCGGGAAGTTGGTCACCTGCGGATTCTTCTCCAAGACCTTCTTGGCGCCTGAACGTAATTACACCATAGGTGATCGAGAGCTCCTGGCCGTCAAAATGGCGTTGGAGGAATGGCGCTATCTCTTAGAGGGAGCAGTTTACCCGGTGATCATTTACACTGATCACAAGAACTTGGAATACCTGCGGTCTGCTCAAAGACTGAACCCACGACAAGCCCGGTGGTCTCTGTTCTTTGCCCGGTTTGACTTTCAGCTCCACTTCCGGTCCGCGGACAAGAATGTGCGGGCAGATGCCCTATCCCGGTCCTTCGTCCCGGTGGAGCAAGAGGAAGAACCTACCCAGCCCATTGTCTGCCCGAGTAAGTTCCTCCCGGTGGCTCCCGTCTCTCTGGCCTCTATCCCCCCCGGGAAGACCTACGTCATGGAGACAGACAGACTCAAGGTCCTCCAATGGGGACATTCCTCGAAAGTGGCCGGACACGCCGGTCAGAAGAAAACCTGGGACGCTATCGTCCGCCACTATTGGTGGCCATCCCTTCGTAAGGATGTCACCGCCTTTGTTTCTGCCTGTTCCTCCTGTGCCGGAACAAGACGCCTAAGCACCTGCCCTATGGTCGTCTTCTGCCTCTACCGATCCCTTCAGTTCCGTGGCAACACATTGCCATGGACTTCGTCACGGACTTGCCCTTGTCCTCCGGCCATACGGTCATCTGGGTGGTGGTGGATCGATTTCCAAAAATGGCTCATTTCGTTCCTATGGCCAGATTTCCCTCTGCTCAAGAGCTCGCTGACGCCTAAATACAGCACATCTTCCGCTTGCACGGCTTTCCTGCACATATCGTGTCCGACAGAGGAACCCAGTTCACATCACGCTTCTGGAGAGCCCTCTGCGAACATCTGGGGGTGTCTCTGGATTTCTCCTCTGCCTACCACCCTCAGTCAAACGGCCAAGTGGAACGCGTCAACCAGATCATGACCTCCTTCCTACGCCACTATGTCAATGTACATCAGGACAACTGGTCTACGCTTCTTCCTTGGGCTGAGTTCTCACATAACCACCGGGTCAGCGAGTCCACCTCCAGCTCCCCCTTCCATGTTGTCTATGGTCTCCAGCCTTCCGTGCCGTTGCCTGTATCTCCTGCTTCCGATGTACCTGCTGCAGACATCCTAGCCAGAGGCTTCTCCACTATATGGTCCTCTGTCAAGACCTCCCTGGGACACGCTGCTGCACGGATGAAAATGCACGCTGACAAAAGACGCCTTGACCCTCCTCGCTTCTCTCCCGGGGACTTGGTCTGGCTTGCCTCCAAGTACGTCCGACTCAAGATACCGTCGTACAAGCTGGGTCCGCGGTACATCGGTCCCTTCAAGGTCATCAGGAAGATTAATGAGGTGTCCTATAAGCTGCAGCTTCCAACCACTATGCGGATACCCAACTCCTTCCACGTTTCCTTGCTGAAACCTGTGGTCCTTGGTCCTTTCTCCGCTGACACCGGTATTCATCCTGCACCCATTGCTGAGGATGACATCTATGCGGTAAGAGATATCGTGGCCATTAAGACCGTCAGGGGTAGGCAGTACTTCCTGGTCCCGAAGACAGGTCCTGGGAACCTTGGGAGAACGCGGGTACTCCTCTGATTCGTGCCTTCTTGTCCCGGTTGCGGGGAGAGGGGCGTGGGGGGGTACTGTCACGCTCCCCGGGCCCCGACGCCGTTCCCCACTCCCCGCTCCGGCCCCCGGGTCCCCTGCCTCCAGCCACACGTCTTCCTCGGCACCCTCCAGGCTCCCGGGCTCCCATTCCCGGCGCTCCTCTGCGACCCAAGACACCCTGTCTGTCTCCCCTGCATCCTCGGCACCGCTCCCTGCTCTGGCCTCCGGCACCCGGGCATCACACATGCGCATTAGGGCGCGCGCGCGGTCACTGACCTCCTCTTAAAGACCCAGTACTCCTAAACAGGATATTGCATCAGTCAGGGTCAGGTATATTAGGAGCTTCCTGCCTCTAGGGCGTCGCCTGTTCTACGAGTTCTGTAGCTAGGAGTTCAGGTCCCCTTTGCTGTGCCTCATTCTCACTTTATGTCTTCCACAGAACCAGTTCTACCAAGCAAACCTGGTCCTGACCATAACCTGTCCGAGTGGTCCTACGGGGACTGTCAGCTGAGACGCCACCATCTTCTGCAGTCTGAACCTGCCTTCTACCCTCGGCTTCACCTGGTGACCTCAGCCTCCTCTACCGGTTGGACTCTGCTCACGTCTGACGTCTCTACCTGCCACCGGTACCCGGGCACCGTCATCACACCTGGCACCAGGAACTCTTTGTCCCCTGGGACTTCCTCATTCCAGCTTCCGGAAAGGACTCTGACCTTATCCCACTTAGGGCTCCGGCAACCGTGCACCTAGGCCCTCTGGTGGGGTGACCGGACAGTCCCTGTATAGGGGTTAGCTCTGTGTTGCTTCACTGGGGGAGTCCAGTGCACGGCCCAGAGGGTCCACCACCCGGGCGTAACAAAAGTTCAGGTAATTAATACTGTAATAGGAAAATGTGTCTGCAAAGGAAAGTGCATTGTTTAAATTGGCCTATGGCACACAAATTCGAGGGGGAGGGATGTTCAGTCATGTGCAGGGCATGGGGCGTTCCTATTGATGAAAGAGCCATAGAAGGACAAGCTGGTGAGGGAACTGTAGAGCAACAACCTAGTGAGGGAACTGTAGAGCATCAACCTGGTGAGGGAACTGTAGATATGTCTATAAATTTACACGATAATCCTAACCTACAATGTCAGCCATTAGATTATTATGGGTCAGTCACCACAGGCCTAAAAGATTCCTGGTGTCTTTACACGGACACTACACCAATAGTATCTACAATGATAGCCCTCATAAGTGAAACAGTTCCAACTCCCAAAAGGGATATATATTGTATGTGGTAGTAAATCATACAGATGAATATCTAAAGGCTGCTTTACACGCTGCGACATCGCTAGCAATTGCTAGCGATGTCGAGCGCTAACGCAACCGCCGCCATCGAACATGCGATATCGTGTGATCGCTACCGTAGCGAACATTATCGATATGGCAGCGTCACATGCACATACCTGCTCTGCGACGTCGCTGTGACTGGGGAACCACCTCCTTTCTAAGGGGGCGGTTCGTTCAACGTCACAGCAGTGTCACTGAACCGCCGCCCAATAGAAAAGGAGGGGTGGAGATGAGCGGGACATAACCGCAGGTAAGTTGAGGTTCCTCGTTCCTGCGGCGTCACACATAGTGATGAGTTACACGTCGTGGCTCTCTTATTGCAAGGAATGAGGTGGTCCCCCATTCCTTGTCTGCCACGGGCCCTCCTGCTCAGCAGCGTCAAGGGTCTGGGAGACTGCGCAGTCTGCAGGAGCTGCCTTCTCAGAGACACAGCAGAAGGGTGACACCTAGTGGTTCTCCTCTTGCAAGGAATGGAGCGGTCTCCCATCCCTTGCCTGCCACGAGCTCTCCTGCTTAGCATCACGGAGGCTCTGGGAGGTTGCGCAGTGTGCAAAGGATAGATGCTCAGGGAAGCAGCAAGACTTCCCATGTCTCTGCACATTGTGAAACCGGGGATCCCGCCTTTATGACCCAGAGGCAGGAGGATGAGCATGTGCTCCACGTGACGTCTTCTGATTCGCTCACTGATATCACACGGCCCCATGACGAGGCTGGTGATGTGCTGAATCCTGACTAGCTGGGCCAGGACGTCACGAACCCTGATGGGGTCACGCCCGTCTCGCGCCCGCCCTTGGGTGGAGCTACACCTCCTTAAAAGCTCCCCCTGCCATCATGGCGGTGCACGACCGTCCTTCTATGTTTGGATGTCTGGCAGCGTGCTGCCACGCCACTGCTTAGGCATTATTGTCTTTTGTGGGCTTTGCCCTTGCTGCTCAGGCAGCACCTAGTTTGCAGGTCTTGCCCCTGCCTTGCTGCTCCGGCAGTATCCCGTTTAGCAGGCTGTGTTCCTGTCCCAGGTGAGCTCCTCGAGTCTCTGTCGGACTCACTTGGTTTCTGAAGCACACGTGCGTGGGCACCTCTGTGCTACCCCCGTGCCATATTCCTGTGACTCCCGCTGGCACACGTGTGTAGGCACCTCTGTGCGTCCCCGTGCAACAGGTACACCGTACGAGAAGCCCCGAGCCATACATCCCTCACGGGTTAGGGCGGACCGGTGTACATAGATCGTCTGTGACGTTCCAGACGATCACTAGCAGCAACCCGCTCACTCTTTCCTGACCATAGCAGCGGTCCCTTACACCGCACAGTGGACCTTGACCGGCGGAAGCTGTCCATTTCCCATCTTGGCACGCTTCCCCGGGTCCCCCTCGTAACATTACGGTCGCGCCAAAGGTCTGGCTATGGCGGAAGAGCTGCAGCAGTTGCTGCGTTATGTGCAGCAGTTGGAGTCACGATTGGCAGCAGTGGAGCGGTCTTCCCCCGATAAGGCTGCTCTAGCAACAGTCGCCACCCAGGCGGCTACTCAGGCTGTGGAATTGTGCGGAAGGTCGCCTCGCCTTGCGCTCCCAGAGCGCTTCAGCGGGGACAGCTCTGAGTGCCGTGGTTTCATAAACCAGGTTACCACCTACTTGGAGTTGTCCGCGACTGATTACGCTACTGAGAAGGCGAAGGTAGCCTTCGTCCAGTCCCTGCTGACAGGGAAAGCGCTAAAGTGGTCCACGCCGTTGTGGGAGCGCGGAGATTGGGTGGTGAATCACCTTCCAGTTTATCTTGAGGCCATGAGAAAGGTGTTCCTCGGGCCTCAAGTCACCCACGACTCCGCGCTGCGGCTCCTACGCCTTCGGCAAAGGTCCACTTCAGTCGGGGACTTTGCTGTACAATTCAGGACACTCGCCGCAGAGCTGGACTGGCCAGATAAAGTCCTGGTCCCTGTGTTCTGGGAGGGTCTGGCAGGGTTCGTCAAAGACGCGCTGGCCACGCGTGACGGGCCGACCACCTTAGAGTCCTTGATTCGGCTTGCCTCTCGCATAGACATCCGCCACGCGGAGCGGAGGCTCGAGGTCTCTTCGGCACCCACGTCTTCCTGGTCTACAGAGCCTCTGACTCCCCTTCCCCACCAGAACCGGTCTCCCAGCCAGCTCTATTGACGATTCTGTGGAGCCAATGGAAATCTCCACAGTGGTCTCCTCTACCACAGGTTCACGGCCGTCGGTCGATTGCTTTACCTGTGGGCAGAGGGGACATGTAGACACCCGATGTTCGAAATCATCGGAAGAAACACAGTGTCTTGTTCCACCTCCAGTCAGCGTGAGGAGGGTCACTTCCGTTTCCCTAGACCAGGTGCCACCTGGTAAGACCCTCATTTCCCCTGACCCACGGAATGATGTGCTGTCATGGGATCGTGCCTCCAAAGGCAGGGGTCACTTCAGGGTCGACGGGACCAGAGACCCTGCGGTCAGGCATTATTGGGGGCCGGAGGTAGCCCAGGATGTACAGAAGAATATGCGAGTCTGTACGTCGTATGCGTATAATAAACCGTTCAGGCAGAGACCTGCAGGTCTTCTTCACTCTGCGCCATCTTTCGCACCTGGAGACCTAGTGTGGCTGTCTTCTAAACATATCTACCTTCCGGTACAGACAGCCGAGTTCGCTCCTAGGTACCTGGGTCCGTTTACAGTAATAGAGCGGGTAACCCTGGCGGTATATCGACTCCAGCTCCCTCCATGCTGGGCTATTTCTAATACTTTTCATGTATCTCTTCTGAAACCCATACGACCTAAAACCTCGGGGTCTCTGCTGTCCCAGGTTGGCTTCTCGTCCGACGACCCTGAACTAGCGAAGCTAGTAAGAACAAAAATTGTACAGGGCAAGAGGTACTTCCTCGTGGAGTGGGTCGGTCGTGGCCCGGAGCATAGGTCCTGGGAATTGGAGGAGCATGTCCACGCCCCAGGTTTGGTGGCGGCCTTCAGGCACAGGCGAGGGGGGGGGCCCTAGACAGGGGGGTAATGTTACACGTTGTGGCTCTCTTATTGCAAGGAATGAGGTGGTCCCCCATTCCTTGTCTGCCACGGGCCCTCCTGCTCAGCAGCGTCAAGGGTCTGGGAGACTGCGCAGTCTGCAGGAGTTGCCTTCTCAGAGACACAGCAGAAGGGTGACACCTAGTGGTTCTCCTCTTGCAAGGAATGGAGCGGGCTCCCATCCCTTGCCTGCCACGAGCTCTCCTGCTCAGCATCACGGAGGCTCTGGGAGGTTGCGCAGTGTGCAAAGGATAGATGCTCAGGGAAGCAGCAAGACTTCCCATGTCTCTGCACATTGTGAAACCGGGGATCCCGCCTTTATGACCCAGAGGCAGGAGGATGAGCATGTGCTCCACGTGACGTCTTCTGATTCGCTCACTGATATCACACGGCCCCATGACGAGGCTGGTGATGTGCTGAATCCTGACTGGCTGGGCCAGGACGTCACGAACCCTGATGGGGTCACGCCCGTCTCGCGCCCGCCCTTGGGTGGAGCTACACCTCCTTAAAAGCTCCCCCTGCCATCATGGCGGTGCGCGACCGTCCTTCTATGTTTGGATGTCTGGCAGCGTGCTGCCACGCCACTGCTTAGGCATTATTGTCTTTTGTGGGCTTTGCCCTTGCTGCTCAGGCAGCACCTAGTTTGCAGGTCTTGCCCCTGCCTTGCTGCTCCGGCAGTATCCCGTTTAGCAGGCTGTGTTCCTGTCCCAGGTGAGCTCCTCGAGTCTCTGTCGGACTCACTTGGTTTATGAAGCACACGTGCGTGGGCACCTCTGTGCTACCCCCGTGCCATATTCCTGTGACTCCCGCTGGCACACGTGTGTAGGCACCTCTGTGCGTCCCCGTGCAACAGGTACACCGTACGAGAAGCCCCGAGCCATACAACCCTCACGGGTTAGGGCGGACCGGTGTACATAGATCGTCTGTGAGGTTCCAGACGATCACTAGCAGCAACCCGCTCACTCTTTCCTGACCATAGCAGCGGTCCCTTACACCGCACAGTGGACCTTGACCGGCGGAAGCTGTCTATTTCCCATCTTGGCACGCTTCCCCGGGTCCCCCTCGTAACAGTGATGTGTGCTGCCGCAGGAGCGACGAACTAGTTCGTACACCGAGCAGCAGCGATAATCGAGAATAGGCGGGCATGTCACCGATGAGCGATTTTGACTGTTTTTGTGACGATTCAAAATCGCTCAAGGGTGTCACAGGCAAAGACATCGCTAAAGCGACCGGATGTGCGTCACAATTTCCGTGACCCCAACGAGATCGCTTGAGCGATGTCGCAGCGTGTAAAGCGGCCTTAAAGGTGCAGAAGGCGCCTGTACTTTACCAGGTTAGAACCAGTAAGCTGGGTATGGAATAAAAAATATTTCTTTTACAAGAATATACCACAGCACATGCTACCTAAATGTAGCACTGGAAAGCCTCAACGTAAGCATCTATTTTTATACTCCATGGCAGGTAAAAGCAGGGATGGCTCTAACCTAATAGGAGCAACAGTTTGAACAATTAGAAATGCCCAGATGAGAGAAAAATTTTGAGACTTATGTAATAATGTAACAAACTACTTGTTTGATGCTCTCAGCGTAGAGTCTGCCTTCATAAAGCTTACCATATTATGATCGCTGGTGCCCAAGTGCTCCCGGACCTGTAGATCTGAAATTGTATCCAGTCTATTTGACAGGATCAGATGTATATAATTAACCAGCAACCACCTATACATGGTATATTTATCTAACCACATATAATGCATGTGTGAAATATCACAATAATTTGGAAAATTACACCCAACGTACAGGATAGGACTATGGGCAAATCGCACACTTAACTGAACATCAAAAAGAGGAAAAAAGCAATCAAATGCCCATAATTAATTTGCAATTTTTTTTTTTTATTTATTATTTAATTCATGACAAACATGAAAAGGGTGAAGCAATTGGTGCAGGACAATATAGACCCCTAAGGTCTCGGATCCCTCCATATGAAAATCCAGACTATCAAATTAGTGGCAACTCAGTATAGATACACATATAATCCACTAGGTGTCACTGTATATTTATACTAACTTTACCTTATATGCAACTAGCAAATTCTGCTGCCAAACAGATTTTTTTAAATATATATATATATATATATATATATATATATATATATATATATATATATATATATATATATATATATATATATAATGTATGTATGTAATTGTTCAGCATAAATGATTAGAGACAAAGCAAAAATAAACTTACATAGATGCAAGGAAAGCCTGATAGAGGATGTCAGCAGGAGGGGCTCCAAAGACCACCCGACCTTTTCGCTGGGTTACCTTCGTCAGGGGGCATGGTTAAAAAGGCCAGGATGTGGTGTTTATAATAGGCAATGGTCCAAATGTGATGCCCTGGACTAGTCAGGTCGTCCCAGGTAGTCACACACACATCACCCCCCTCCCCGATTAGGTGACAGCAGACAACCTAGAAACCCTTGTCACCACCTTCCAGGTTTGATGTCCACACCAGGGGGCGGAGCCAGGCGGTTGGCTCCGCCCACCGAGGAGTTCACAGGCCTGGAGGCAGGAAAACAAACACACAAGTTGTAGTGCAGAGTAGAGAGATGTCAAGTTCAAGGGCAGACCTGTGTCCAGGCCTGCCAACAGTCTACTCCGGTGGCTGGGCCGGAGCCCAGCCATCTTTGGCAAGGAGGCAGACGGTGGTGGCAGCCTGCAGGAGCTGGGATTACAGCCGGTGGAACCGTAGGGACTGGGGTCGGGCGGTGGCTCGCCGGTACTGAACTGGGGAACCGATTGGAAACCGGAGCACCAGGAGGGGTACTCAGACCCAGTACAAAGCCCTGAACCGACAGGGCCGAGTCAAATCAACTAATTGAGGACTGGACTTAAGGACCTATCCCACACAAGACCCATTAGAAGACAACAGCCCAACCATACAGGGTAAAGCCACCGCCAAGGCATAGAGACCCATAGGGCCAGCGTCTGTGGGCAAAGGGGCTCCTACGGCATATACAAGTCGGGGAGCAGACTACTGTTGCTTAGGCATAGGAGTCAAAACATTCATACAAGGAGGTGCAGGAGAAAGGCGGAAACCACCAACCTATTCTGGAAGAAGCTGCAGCCGGCTGCGGACCCCGTTTGGTTTACCAGAGACTCCAGTGTATTGTGTCATAGTGAGTACACCAGTGCCTTCGGGCCGCGCACCGCGCCTCACAGCATCAGCACCCAGCGCGTACCCGCTCCCCCGCCTCAGCACCTCCCTCGGGCCCCCGGGACCATCGCTCCCCTACCCACGGAGGGGTCAACACCAAGCTGCGCAACACCATCCCCGGGAGGCCTAGTTAATGGCAGCGGTGGTGTCCATCCATTCACCATAACCCGTGGGTGGCGTCACGAACTTACATCCCAAACCAAACCGCTGCGGCCCCGGCCGTGGAACTCCCCGTCAAGTCCCTGCGTGTAGCACCAACTCCCTTGCAGAGCGACGTGACCCCCGGGTCCGTGAGAGGCTCGAGCCACCACCCACCGTACGAGCACGGATCCGAGCGGCTCGGCGGTCGCAGCCGAGCCCGCGGGGCGGTACACAATCACAGAGTAATCCTATATGACGCGTGCAGCTGAACAATGGAAACTCCGCCCCCGGCCGGACGCTGCGTCACCAGCCATATGATCGCAGGTACAAAACCCGAGACCACAGGACTGGATTAGATACAGCGCACCGGATGGGCAGTGGACCGCTGCACAGCGCACGCGTGCCGGTGCACTCTGAGTGGAATATTATAAGCGCTGATCGAACGTGCAATACACTAGCAGGTAGCCAAGTGGTTATATTGCGGTATATGCACGCTGAAACCAGCGATTACAGGATCTTGTCCTACCTCGACCTCCAGACATGTATATCCACAATATATGCAATTTAGTCCAATATAGAAAAAGAAAAAAGGCAATATAGCCAATATTAACTGTAAAATACATGTAGAAAAATGTATATATATGAATACTACTGCAACACAAATACAAAGTTAGTAGGTAAATATAGAGGGCTGAATAAATATTTAAATAGTCAACCATATTATTAGTAGTATTATTATTATTATTAACCATATAGACATCTCCATATACATATATATACATATATATATATATATATATATATATATATATATATATATATATCTACGCCTTGAGATTGCCAAAAAACAATATACAATCAAAAGAGTCACATACACATCACATTAAAATACATCCATATAATATTATTCATAATTAATATAAAATTACAATGGGATGCGTACAGTATGTAGTTCGATTGTGAGTACATCCTCACATTTAAAATGTGTTATACGTTATTTTTATTGTACATATACATCAGACATAGAATATAATAATTGATGAATCTTGCTTGCAGTAGTTTATAAACTGAATATCAAATGAATTAGGATCCAAATTGATAGAAGACCATTCAATTGGAGAGAAGGGAAGGAACAGGAACTGCTTTTTTCGCCGACAAAAGGCCCAATACTAGTGAAAATTAAAAACTAATGTTAAAAACATGAAACCACAGTGAATGTAAAATGGTTAAAATCAAAGAGTACCTATACAGGGTATATTCATTATTGTCATAGACATCAAGGGTATGCCTCATAGAAAGGGTGCGAAACTAAGGCTCTCGTTGAGGCCAAACGGATGCACAGTATTCAAACTGCTCGTATATCCATTTGGCCTCCAACTGAGCCAATCTCCTGCTCACCTCACCGCCCCTGATACCAAGATCAATCTGGTCAATCCCCAAAACTCTAAAATGGACACTGTTGGATCCATGGTGAGCAAAAAAGTGTTTCGGAACTGTTTTTAGAGTGGTCGTATCTGCCTGTCTTGGTGCCGCCTCAATCCCCAACACATGTTTGCGTACTCTAGCCTTCAACTGACGAGTGGTTAGTCCTACGTATATCTTAGGACAAGGGCAGGTATAGCAAACGCCAAATAGAAGTTTTCCATTATTCCCCTCCCCATGTACATTTACCCATACTGACTCCACATTGTCAAAACTCCCCCCATGTGGTTATTGAGTACAGGTCTTAAGTTAGATTTAATAAATATATACACCCCTCCAACTTTTTTTGTCTTTCCTGCCCTTTTTGAATGTAGTATAAGCCTCTATGTTGGTCACCCAGTCATGGCTCTCATCCAGCCAGGTTTCTGTAATGATTACCACATCATAATCCATGGTTGACATAAAGGCCCCGTCACACTAAGCAACATCGCTAGCAACATCGCTGCTAACGAACAACTTTTGTGACGTTGCTAGCGATGTTGCTGTGTGTGACATCCAGCAACAACCTGGCCCCTGCTGTGAGGTCGTTGGTTGTTGCTGAATGTCCTGGGCCATTTTTTAGTTGTTGCTGTCCCGCTGTGAAGCACAGATCGCTGTGTGTGACAGCGAGACAGCAACAACTAAATGTGCAGGCAGCAGGAGCCGGCTTCTGCGGAGGCTGGTAACCAATGTAAACATCGGGTAACCAAGAAGCCCTGTCCTTGGTTACCCGATATTTACCTTTGTTACCAGCCTCCGCCGCTCTCACTGTCAGTGCCGGCTCCTGCTCTGTGCACATGTAGCTGCAGCACACATCGGGTTAATTAACCCGATGTGTGCTGTAACTAGGAGAGCAAGGAGCCAGCGCTAAGCATTGTGCGCTGCTCCCTGCTCTGTGCACATGTAGCTGCAGCACACATCGGGTAATTAACCCGATGTGTGCTGTAACTAGGAGAGCAAGGAGCCAGCGCTAAGCATTGTGCGCTGCTCCCTGCTCTGTGCACATGTAGCTGCAGCACACATCGGGTAATTAACCCGATGTGTGCTGTAACTAGGAGAGCAAGGAGCCAGCGCTAAGCATTGTGCGCTGCTCCCTGCTCTGTGCACATGTAGCTGCAGCACACATCGGGTTAATTAACCCGATGTGTGCTGTAACTAGGAGAGCAAGGAGCCAGCGCTAAGCATTGTGCGCTGCTCCCTGCTCTGTGCACATGTAGCTGCAGCACACATCAGGTTAATTAACCCGATGTGTGCTGTAACTAGGAGAGCAAGGAGCCAGCGCTAAGCATTGTGCGCTGCTCCCTGCTCTGTGCACATGTAGCTGCAGCACACATCGGGTAATTAACCCGATGTGTGCTGTAACTAGGAGAGCAGGGAGCCAGCGCTCAGTGTGCGCTGCTCCCTGCTGTCTGCACGTGCGGTGGTAACCAAGGTAAATATCGGGTTGGTTACCCGATATTTACCTTAGTTACCAAGCGCAGCATCTTCCACGCGGCGCTGGGGGCTTGTCACTGGTTGCTGGTGAGCTCACCAGCAACTTGTGTAGCGACGCTCCAGCGATCCCTGCCAGGTCAGGTTGCTGGTGGGATCGCTGGAGCGTCGCAGTGTGACATCTCACCAGCAACCTCCTAGCAACTTACCAGCGATCCCTATCGTTGTTGGGATCGCTGGTAAGTTGCTTAGTGTGACTGGACCTTTAGAGTCTCCAATTCATTCATTTTGTTTGCAAGACTTCTTGCATTTGTCAGTACCACATTCTTTAGTCCTTGCCTCCCTACATTCCTTGCATGTCCCCGCCCCCTCTAAACCTTCATTGAACACTACCGTCTCACTGTCACTATCTGCTCTATCTCATTATTTGCTCCACTACCCTCCCTCCCTCCAGATCCTAGTTTAAAAGTTCCTCCATCCATCTGACCATTTTCTTCCCCAGCACAGCTGCACCCTTACAATTGAGGTGCACCCCGTCCCTACTGTAGAGCTTGTAGCCGACTGGGAAGTCGGCCCAGTTCTGCGTGAACCCAAACCCTTCCTTCCTGAGCCAATTTCTAAGCCATGTATTTATCTCCCTAAGCTCCCGCTGTCTTTCTAGTGATGCTTGTTGCATTGGTAGTATATCTGAAAACACCACCTTGGAGGTCCTAGACTTCAGCTTCTTTTCTAGTTCCGTGTAATAATTTTTAAGGACCTTCCACCTTTCTCTAACTTTGTCATTAGTACCAATGTGCACCATGACTGCTGAGTTTTCCCCAGCCCCACCCAGAAATCTGTCTATCCGATCGGCAATATGCCGAACCCAAGCGCTCAGCTGACAACACTCTAGTGATACATTTTTTTGTTTTATTTAAATAACTCATATATAGACTAAAACACACATATACAGTGAAATATCTGGTTCTGGATAGGGCACACCAGTTTTGTTGGCTAAGTTTGAACAATTAGTAGATAAATATTTGTTAATTAACTTTTAGGCTATGTGCACATAGTGCAGTAATTTTCTGCACCATCTGGCAGAAAAAGGCACTAAAAAATGCATGTGTTTTGGGTGTGTTTTTCTGCCATGTGATTTTCTTAATGAAGTCAATGGTTGGAAGAGCTAAAAAACGCAGGAAACAACGCACCAACAATTGACATGCTGCGGACTATTTTCTGCACCAAATCTGCAAGGAAAAAATAACAGTGTAAGGGCCCAAGGACAGAGGACCTCAAATGTTCTATATGTCACAGTTGCTGTTCTGGCACAAGGGTGCAGGGGCTGTGTTCCCTGGGTGGTCTACAAGGCCCTGATGTTCCCTGCTATCCACCCCCACACAGTATCCACAGCTGATGGACAGTCCACAGACACGGTCTTGGGGATAACAGTTGCATTAATACAGCAGGAACAAAGGAAAACAAAAAGGAATATACAGTATGTTTCAGTCTTTTGTGGGTAGGCCACGGCAAATACAGCTTGGTGTTGAATACTGAAGTGTAATTAGGGTTCTGTAGCTTTAAGAGCACGATTTGCTTCAGATTTAATACTGGTATGCCTTTAGAAGCAGGTTCAGAGTCTCTTGAGCTTAGAGGGTAGATATAATAAGATTGTACAGACCTGGAGTCCTGGGGTTAATTTCACTGGGGTTAATTTCACTAATGTCACTAGTTCAGACACGTGCAGTACATGTAAGCAAATGTAGAAAGTTGCCCAGCACGCTACGGGGACCGGACGGCTGGTGCTTGGACAATGGCATGAAAGCCAATAATATTGCAGTGGGGCGGGAGACCCTCAAACTTCCCCAATCTGCATGCAGTAGGGTCTTGTATATAATCAGTATGCCCTACTGTCTGAAGAGATGCACAACGTATATCTGGCCAGTGAGGATTCAGGATGGGAAGCCTTCAGCATATTGGCTGTAAAAGTCAGTAAATGGTGAAATTCTAGGCCTCGGGCCTAGCAGGAGTCTTGTGGTGAAGAGAAACTCCACATAATGTCTCCCCTCAGAGGAGACTCAGCCAGAACCAGAACATTCCAGTTCTTTTCAGACAGAGGCTGGAGAATAGCTCCACCTATTGAGCCATGTGACCAAGAACTGTTCAAGAGGATAACACCCAATGCACACGGTGCTAGAACACAACAAATGAGAAATGCTTTACTTATATCATATAACATGATATTACATATAAGAGAATGTACTTAAAGAAACAGACACAATCTGGACCGGGCCACTACAACAGCACTTCAGATTTCTCATTAATTTTGCAGGCATAAAGATTGACATGCAGCTTTGTGCCACAATCTGCACCAAATATGTATTAAAAAGCTTAAAAAATGCACTATGCACATGCAGACTGAGATCTATATCTAATTATTAGCATTTACCTTTAGAGCGATATATCAGCACAACTTCTAATCATATAAATTCTGCTACTGAGCATCATATGCATTGTGTGGAGTGATTACCTGGCAAGATGTTCTATTGAGTTGTGCATGTCCCTAGCAGGATATCCTATATATATATATGTATATATATATATATATATATATATATATATATATATATATATATATATAGATATATATCTATATCTATATATATATATATATGAAAAATGATTCCAAATAGTAATTGTGTTTTCAGTCTCCCAGGCATCATGCACTATATATATCTCTATATATATATATATATATATATACACGGTATAAAAGCTTATAGCGACTGTAATCTAATGACACCCTGGAAGTGACCTGGTTTCAGACATGTTTTCATGAAGTGTCATCCTTATCATTAAGTAGGAAACTGGTAAATTTACCAAGTACTGGCATGCCTCATGCAAATGGTGTACTTGTTTCTAAATTTTGGAACTTCCCATGCAAGATATATTTTGTCTGGCTACTCCACCTACCTGTTATTAAAGTATATACATAATTTACTGAGAAAACACAAGAAGTTTCTGTGTACTCAGAGCCCCAGAATAGATTGAATGGCAACACTATCCTTGTCTGAAGTAAAACAAGACTTTACAGGTTAGCGTCACTCTCTTCTATTGTATTTATCCATAAACTTGCAATTATTTATAAAGTGCATTCATTTTTAAACTTAGCAAGGCAGATTTCACACAGTGGTTTCAAAAAGAATCTGTCAGCAGGCTTTTGCTATGGAAGCTGAAGACAACATGCTGCAAGGGTTAACACCGAAAATTCAGGGCTGCCTGTATTGTCGAAGTCCAATCTGTTTTTCATTTGCTATGTTTGTATAAGCAGCAGGATGATTATCATTGCAGGACTACAAAGTCACGCATATGGCAGTTCGGCACGCCCCCCTTCTCTGATTGACATCTCACTGTTATTGTATAATCTCTATTGAGAGCCTGGTGTGGATGTGGAAGCTCACTCAGCTCTGGTACATGGCTAAAACGTGAAAATTCTGATTGTGTCAAAACAGATGCACCCAGTAATCTAGTGATACATTGTTGGATTCAGGATCTCCTTTCTTACATCATCCTGCTCTCACATGAGGTAGCAAAAACCTGCTGACAGATCCCTTTAACTGTGTTTTTAGCTACAGTGCCTACAAGTAGTATTCAACCCCCTGCAGATTTAGCTGGTTTGATAAGATGCAAATAAGTTAGAGCCTGCAAACTTCAAACAAGAGCAGGATTTATTAACAGATGCATAAATCTTACAAACCAACAAGTTATGTTGCTCAGTTAAATTTTAATACATTTTCAACATAAAAGTGTGGGTCAATTATTATTCAACCCCTAGGCTTAATATTTTGTGGAATAACCCTTGTTTGCAATTACAGCTAATAATCGTCTTTTATAAGACCTGATCAGGCCGGCACAGGTCTCTGGAGTTATCTTGGCCCACTCCTCCATGCAGATCTTCTCCAAGTTATCTAGGTTCTTTGGGTGTCTCATGTGGACTTTAATCTTGAGCTCCTTCCACAAGTTTTCAATTGGGTTAAGGTCAGGAGACTGACTAGGCCACTGCAACACCTTGATTTTTTCCCTCTTGAACCAGGCCTTGGTTTTCTTGGCTGTGTGCTTTGGGTCGTTGTCTTGTTGGAAGATGAAATGTTGACCCATCTTAAGATCCTTGATGGAGGAGCAGAGGTTCTTGGCCAAAATCTCCAGGTAGGCCGTGCTATCCATCTTCCCATGGATGCGGACCAGATGGCCAGGCCCCTTGGCTGAGAAACAGCCCCACAGCATGATGCTGCCACCACCATGCTTGACCGTAGGGATGGTATTCTTGGGGTCGTATGCAGTGCCATCCAGTCTCCAAACATCACGTTTGTGGTTGGCACCAAAGATCTCGATCTTGGTCTCATCAGACCAGAGAACCTTGAACCAGTCTGTCTCAGAGTCCTCCAAGTGATCATGAGCAAACTGTAGATGAGCCTTGACATGACGCTTTGAAAGTAAAGGTACCTTACGGGCTCGTCTGGAACGGAGACCATTGCGGTGGAGTACGTTACTTATGGTATTGACTGAAACCAATGTCCCCACTGCCATGAGATCTTCCCGGAGCTCTTTCCTTGTTGTCCTTGGGTTAGCCTTGACTTTTCGGACAAGCCTGGCCTCGGCACGGGAGGAAACTTTCAAAGGCTGTCCAGGCCGTGGAAGGCTAACAGTAGTTCCATAAGCCTTCCACTTCCGGATGATGCTCCCAACAGTAGAGACAGGTAGGCCCAACTCCTTGGAAAGGTTTTTGTACCCCTTGCCAGCCTTGTGACCCTCCACGATCTTGTCTCTGATGGCCTTGGAATGCTCCTTTGTCTTTCCCATGTTGACCAATTATGAGTGCTGTTCACAAGTTTGGGGAGGGTCTTAATTAGTCAGAAAAGGTTGGAAAAAGAGATAATTAATCCAAACATGTGAAGCTCATTGTTCTTTGTGCCTGAAATACTTCTTAATTCTTTAGGGGAACCAAACAGAATTCTTGTGGTTTGAGGGGTTGAACAATAAATTACCCTCTGAATAAACTTTTCACAATTTAAAAAAAAAAATAAAAAAAGAAATAACATTCTTTTTTGCTGCAGTGCATTTCACACTTCCAGGCTGATCTACAGTCCAAATGTCACAATGCCAAGTTAATTCCGAATGTGTAAACCTGCTAAATCTGCAGGGGGTTGAATACTACTTGTAGGCACTGTATGTTCTTGCTTTTCCAAAGACACTGTGTCTAGATGATACTTTTAGTTCTGCACTGAAATATAACAAGCATTACAGGCTGTGGCCTGTTTCATCATTTGTGGTTTTTTAAGTGATTTTTTCTGTTTTGTGGAATGTATTAGTTATTTTGAGCCAAAATATTCCAAATTGTGCATGTGGGTTGATGAATTGACAAAAATAATAATCAAGGAGTCTCTTTTTTCACTTTAGCATTTGATGCTGTAGAAAAAAAAAAATTAGACAGGGTACAGGCGTACAATTGAGCTAACAGCAACATTTTGAAACTTTACAAATAATGAATTGGGCTAAAACATCTGGATAAGGAAAACTACACTCTGTGTTGAGCAAAAAAATTAAAAAGACAAAACCAAGTAAAGTAAAAATGTAAAAAGTGCAAATTAGATAATAAATTAGGCGCAAAGATAAAAATCACTTTCAGAACCATTTTTGCTCCAGAAAAAAACGGTGCAAAGGCAATGATGCATGGCGGTCAGTGTATTTGTTTTTCCTTGTGGCGTTTTGGTGTCATCTAATGATAAGTGGGTAGGTTTGCTTCCTGGCATTTGTTTCATATGTCTCTTAATGGGTTGTTAGGTCTAAAATGATAAACCTGCAGTAACTCTATGTGACTGCAGACGTATGATTCCTCCCAGTGCTCACACTCTGCACTATGAGGTTCATCGTTTTTTGACCCAGGAACGGCGGTCTAGTGACCGCAATTGTGTGATATACATGGTCCCTGTGTGTGCGCTGGAAAGATTCATGTCTGCAGTCATATAGAGTGACACATAAGGGTGCCTTACACGCTGCGACATCGCTAGCGATTGCTAGCGATGTCGCGAGCGATAGCACCCGCCCCCGTCGTTCGTGCGATATGTGGTGATCGCTGCCGTAGCGAACATTATCGCTACGGCAGCGTCACACGCACATACCTGTTCTGCGACGTCACTGTGACCGCTGTACAATCCCTCCTTCAAGGGGGAGGTGCATTCGGCGTCCCAGTGATGTCACAGCGGCGTCACATGGCAGCCGTCCAATAGCAGAGGAGGGGCAGAGATGAGCGGCCAGAACATGCCGCCAACCTCCTTCCTTCCTCATTGCCAGTGGATGCAGGTAAGGAGATGTTCGTCGTTCCTGCGGTGTCACACATAGCGATGTGTGGTGCCGCAGGAATGATGAAAAAACAGCGGCATGCACCACCAATGACATTTTGAAAAGGAGAGACGTGTCAACGATGGACGATTTTTGCCGTTTTTGCGATCATTGATCGTCGCTCCTTGGTGTCACACACTGCGATGTCGCTAACGGCGCCGGATGTGCCTCACAAACACTGTGACCCCGACGATATATCGTTAGCGATGTCGCAGTATGTAAAGCACCCTATAGACTGACTGCAGACTTATCATTTTAGATCGGGACTTGAAAAACGTGTACAAAAATGTTACAAAATATATTAAAATAAAAAAGATGTTACAACTCTTTACAATTGCTTAAAAAATTGTGAAGATTACATTTTTGCATGCAAAAGTAGTATTTTAATTCTACTGTTAATTAACCAGGTGTCACGCTGTACTCTAAGATTTACAATAGCAGTACAGCGCAGTAATGTGGGACTGAGAGGATTCCTGAAACTATCTGAGAAGGTAGTTAGCTGGTAAACCACTAGGGGGCGTAAAAGTGGAGGAAACGTATGAGCAGGGAATTCCCTAGCAGAGGTAATACTAGTCAAGCCCACCAGATGGCAGTAGAATCGTCAGAAAGCCGTGTCACAACATGAGGTCTTGTAAGTACGCAAGGGCAAAGTCTAAATATAGTCAGAGGGAAGCAAATAGTCAGTAGCCGGGAAATCAGAGCCTAGAAGCGAGGGGGAGTGGGAAGACAAGACAGAATTAAGGTAAACAGATAAGGAATGAACAGGGAGACAGCGGGAGAGACACTGATGGAAACAGACAACAGAGGAGGTTAACAGGTCAGGTGAACACTGAGGTCAGGAGGGGGCAGGGCAGACAACAGGTCACTTAAGAGCAGAACACAGCAGAGCCAGAAATATCACTGGTGAAGTCCAAGAGACACAGTGCCCTAATAAAGCAGCCTGACCTCCAGAACGAGGCAGAAAGGATTAACCCCTAACGTGACCTGCATCAGAAGTGAAACTAAAAAAAAAGGCTCAGCTCCAGCTGAGCCAGGAGTCAATCATGACACCAGGGGAATGTGGGATATTGGGGAGGTACAGGATGTTAAAGCACCACTCCATCATGTTGTTTTTTTTAGTGCTGGAGTGGTGCTTTAAATCTAAGTCCCCTGCCTCTTGTCTTATACTTACCCTCTGGTGTTTTCATCCTTTTTTGGCACCGTTTTGCTCCTGCAACGCCATCTTGTGACGGTAACTTATGACTGGTTATAAGTCAGAAGTTAGCTGGAACTAGCATTGAGCAATCTCTTTCCGGAACCCCCTGAGCCTTTTCTTTTCCCTCTTTCTTTACTCTCTCCCTTACTTTTCCTCTCTTTCTTTCCTCTTTAGATAACCGCCTCTCTATCTCTCTCTAGGCTCCTTGCCCTATCTCCTCTTCTGGCTTCTTTTAGGCCACCCAATACAATAAAGCCACAGTTGATTTATTTTGTTCCTGCAGATACCTATTACCTTTCTCAGGGAATCATTAACTATACGTGGTCTCATTAACTTTGTATTTGGTTCTTGGATGTAACCATATAATTGATTTAAGGTGATATCAGTCGATTATTCATACTGTTATTTATCTTCTGTATTTTCTTGAAAAGTTTTAATAGAAAGAGATTAAACATAAGTCAGAAGTTATGTCACAAGCGCTCACTGCAACTCTATGAGAGCCAGAATGAGGCTTTCATAGACTTGTATTGATTTGTGACCTCCGGCACACTCTATGAAACACCGGCGCTTCCGGCAGGTCACAAAATGTCTGACACTGATGGGAGTGTCGGTAACAACAGATGAAGACACCGGAGAGTGAGTATAAGATGGAGAAGGGGGCTTAGATTTAAAGCACCAGTTCATCAGTGATATAAAATAAAATTGCTGGAGTGGTGCTTTAAGTTCGTCATGTCAACAGCAGAATGATGACTTTAGAGCAACAAGTGGACATTTTAATTTTAAAACTGAACATCCCTTTAAAAATGCTGCATATCTCAGACCATGTGAAGTAGGAGCTCTGTAAATTTACTGTAACTCTCCCCCATGTGTGTTATGCAGGTTTAAATTAGCAACTGGGTCCATTTATTTATATAACTACATATAATAATGCATAGAACCTATTATTCAATTCTCATCACCATTATTTTATGGACGGAGTTTACTGGTTGATTTAGCTTCAATATCCTGTGCTGGAAAATAAGCGCTCCAGCATTTACACTGGACTTTGGCAATATTGTTTTTCCTCATTATTTTTGACACAAAAGGGAAAGAAAAAAAATATATAACCAAGATTCATTGTAGACAAAAGTTAGTTTATAGGACGTGCACTCTCAACCATCTTCTTTGAAATGCTAGAGTAGAGAGTGTATATCCATATGGTTACAAATAGCAATGGAAGTGACGTAAACCACAAAGTATTATAAAACCAGCCCCATAGGGTTTATATTAATTGAGAAATAATGCTTTAAAAATACATAACATACGGGGCTCAGTTTATCAAGACTAGTTGTTTACACCGGTCTCAATGAGGGAACGTGCTGGAGTCAGACGCTCCCGATTAATGAAGAGGTCCATGCCAAGTGGCACGCATCTCTGTGCGCCATGCCAGGCTCAAGTCAGGGACTGTAGTGAGATTTCTGGTGTAGGGAACAAAATGACTCATCATGAATTAGACGAGCAATGGCAGTCAGCCCCCATTGCACCCTATGGCACTCCAGCTTTGCCCAATTTGGCAGAACTTGAAAAAACTTAGTGTGAAGATGCCCAAAGTGCAAATTTTGGCTCAACTCCAAGATGCGCCACTTTTTGTGACTTTTCAAAGCGTTTACCCCTGTATTCTGTCATGAAAACTTTGACGTATTCGGCCCTTATATTCTAGTGTGTGATGGAATAGTAGCACAACATGCAGGATAAGTCAAAATTATATTAGACATGATAAATGAATTTTTATGTGATATAGACACACAGCTGGCTATCAAAAAGCATATATGCATATCCTAGAATAAGAGAACATAATAAAAAAATTAAATTCAAATCCAATCAAGTATGAGCAAATCTGATGTAATATCCAGAGGGGATAATAATAAGGGAGTAACTCAGTAGTAGCACAATAAATGCCAAAAGGCTAATGTTTAACTTACAGTAGATAAATCCAAAATACTTGAGACATACTACGATAAAGGTTATATGCTACAAACACACTATCAGATATCAAAAACCATCATTGCCAATAGATAGTTGCACAGAAACAAATTAATACCATTAATGAATTCAGTTCAAGTACAATAAATAGAAGTAATGCTGCTATTATAATGCAGAGATGTAAAATCATGATGTAGATCCAACTGAAATTAATCCTATATAGGTTGAATTTAGGTGCTGCTGAGAAACATTATTAAAGAAAATAACATACAATCCCAAGGCTTTCATAGGTTAGCGCATGACAAAGTAAACCAGAAACTGGAGTTTCCTGTATGTGCGTTTCACAGCTTCATCAGGGGGCATTAGATTGGTACACACAGTGTCTTTTTAGTGTATGGGAATATTGACCTCACAAGGGGTGTCACAACTAACAAACGTCAGCCATTTCTCTGGCCAAGAGAGAAGCGTTCAGTGTGCACATATCCAAAGGCATGAACTTAATCTGTAGGTCACCAATAAGGATGGAGCACTCTCCCATAGCCATTAACCACCACATTGTCTTAGAATGTCTGACCACTCCAGCGTGGTGTAATCATCAGCAACTGCATCCATTTATGCTTATCATTTATCATCCAATCCAAACTCCACCTTCCATTATTTTTCATTACTACATTTTTTATTAGTTCAAATGATCTAGGTGCAATATATAGTACAGAAAAATGTCAAAGGCAGCATTTATAGTGTTCTTTGGCAGTACTATTTTCCCTCAACTAACTTTACCCTAAAAGAAAAATGAAAAATATAAAAAATAAGCTTATATTTTATTGTAGTCATTGTGTAGTTTAAATGGTAGGTGCACTCTTAACCACTTTTTTCTAATTGCTTCCATGCATGCAAGATTTAAAAATAAATAAATGAAAAAAAAATAGTGGGGTCTTGGACATGTCATTGAGGCACTTGGAATCATAGTAAGCATATTCATTGCTGAATTCATTACTGTGTTACCCCGAAAATAAGCCCTACCCCGAAAATATGTCCTAGCAGTAATTTTCAGCATTTTCGGAGTAAGGCTTACATATAAGCCCTACCCTGAAAGTAAGCCCTATTTAGAGTTCAATAATTAAGTGTCCTTGCAGCTAGACTATGTACGATCAGTGTCTTCATCACCTCAATTTGAAGACATTGTCCAGCGTCTTGTTGATTTGCAGAATCTTTAGTAATAATTCGCTGGAATGAGGTATGAGCGCAAAAGTCCGATAGTTTAAACAGTCTGTAGTATCTCCCTTCTTCGAAATAGGAATAAACATTGATCTTGCCCAGTCACATCAACTGCTACTTCCGAAGATTTTATAAGTTCTATTGAAATATTGTCACATGCAGGTGCTTTGGTTTTTGACTGAAGCATTATCGTAGTAGCGACTTCGTCTTTCAAGATGTTTGATTCACTATCATCTCCATTCTCAGTTTCGTCCTGTTTCATTGAGTCATTCATGTAAAGGTGCTCTGTGTATTCTTTCCATATTTCATTGATCATTTGTGGCTCAGTTAGTTTGTGCCTGTTGGCATCTTTCAACATTCCCACTCTTGGTTGACACTTTCGTTGCATCTCTTTGATCTTTTGGTATACCTTCCTAGTCTTGCCCTTCAGATGTGTGTTTCTATCTCTGTACATAAATTTTGGTAATAAAGTTCTTTGTCTGCTCGGATGGCTCTCTTTAGTCTTTTACTGATTTTGTATGTGTGTGATGCCCTAGCCTATCAGGTCGTCACAGGGTATTGTGCAATCTGCCCTTCTGTACAATATCCACCTACTCCTTGGTTACGGGTCCCTGACGTTTGGTGTTGCCAAGAACAAGCTAATGAAAATCCTAGGAACACTCTGCACCACACCCACCAGACACACCAGTGGACGGCCTGAGTGGAATAGGGTCGCCCACTTGGGGGAGTTGGTTAAGGGGAGGTCAGGAGTGTCAGGAGACAGTCAGTTGAGCAGTGACTCTCCAGACGAGAGGTCAGGAGCTGGGCTCCTTGTAACTACTAGGTGGCAGACATTGGTCTATGGCTGGTAGGAGCTGGACCCCAGTTGCAGGGGATTGAGACAAGAGGCACGGACTGTCAAGGAGGACAGCCGGCGGCCTTGTGCTATCACTGGGCAGGAGCCAGGGCATGACGGGGTACGTGGACCCTAAGTCAGGATGTAGCTTCAGGCGTCCTGGTAATTTACCTGACGAGGACGGAGTCTTCAAGATTCGTTCTCCACCCTCTCCAAAATCAGGGTACTAGCGCAACGAGGGGGATAGGACTTTCCCACTACATGGTCCAGAAAATCCCAAGCGTGAATCCTGAGAGCAAGCTCACCCAGTTAGCCATACTGGTGAGCGGGACCCGACCAGTTTTATACTCAAGGGAGAAACCAGGAAAACTAGGTGCCAAGGTAAAGGTCACAGACTAACAGGCAACACCAACGGGCACGGGATCCAGGCGTGCTCCCTCCCAGCGGCAGCGGTGTCAAGAACCTTGGTTTACCACAGTTGTCGGTGTCAGCATTATTGGACTGAGTGAGTACACAAGCGACCCTTACCGTCCCAACGGCACCTCCCTGTCAACCTCATCGAGTCCCAGGGCTTCCCCCCTACCCGTGGAGGGGTTAAACACCTGGCTGCCCACACCATCGCCACCAGGTACTCCCAACTGCGGTGGTGGTACTCCACCTTACCACACACCATGGGTGGCGTCACGAACTTCAAACATAACACCCTGTGTAAATATCCCCCCTTTATTCTGAGTGGCTGCGCGACCCCGACCCCCGGGTCCGGAGATCCCTCAAGCCACCGTGGATCCGGATCCGAGCAGCCCGGCTGCTGACGCGGGGGCGGCACATGTGTCCTGCTTATTACTTTTTGCTTTTGCCATTCATATTTTTTTGATGATCTTCAAGATCTCTTCTATTAACCATTGCTGCTGTGAGGGTTTCTGCCTCTTGTTTATTGACTTTCTGGCTTCTTCAGTAATAATATTCTTTACATGAGTCCATAATTCATCAGGCTTTGTTTCATCCGTGTCCAGTAATTTAAATTGGTGGTGCACACTTTCCCAAAAATTTCAGGTATATTTGCCATGGCCTACTTTGGCATTCAGATCTTCAATGATCTTCAAGGATAAATACGTGGCTTAGAAATTGGTGCAGGAAGCAAGGGTTCGAGTTCATGGAGAACTGGGCTGACTTCTCAGTCGGCTACAGGCTCTACGGTAGGGACGGGCTGCACCTCAATGGGAAAGGTGCAGCTGTGCTGAGGGAGAAAATGGTCAGACTGATGGAGGAGCTTTTAAACTAGGATCTGGGGGGAGGGAGGGTAGTGGAGCTAAAAAGGGGATAGATAGAGCAGATAGACAGTGAGACGGTAGGGGTCAATGAAGGATTGGGGGGGTGGGACATGCAAGGAACTTAGGGAGGCTAGGAGTAATAAAGGTGTTAATAGTATTAAATGTCTACTGGCAAATGCAAGAAGTCTTGCAAACAAAATGAATGAATTGGAGACTCTTATGTCAACCATGGATTATGATGTGGTGGGCATTACGGAAACCTGGCTGGATGAAAGCCATGACTGGGTGATAAATATACAGGGTTATAGTACATTTAGCAGGGACAGGAAAGACAAAAAAGGTGGTGGGGTGTGTATATTTATCAAATCTAACCTAAAACCTGTGTTGAATGATGACATTGTGGGGGAACTCCAACAATGTAGAGTCAGTATGGGTAAATGTACATGGGGAGGGGAAAAATGGAAAAATGCTAATTGTAGTTTGCTATAAGCCTCCTAACATACCTGAACAAATAGAGGGTGAATGCTGGAACAAATTGAAAAGGCAGCTAATAATAATAATTGGGTTCTTATTATGGGGGATTTCAACTATCTAGACATACAGTGGGACATAGAATCTTCTGGTTGTGCTAAAAGCTGTAAATTCTTATCTACTATTCAAGACCATTTCCTCTCTCAGATGGTAGATGAACCGACAAGGTGAGATAATTTGCTAGATCTGGTCATGTCAAATAGACCAGATGCAATTTCAGATCTACAGGTCCTGGAGCACTTGGGCACCAGCGATCATAATATGGTGAGCTTCAAAGTAATATTCAATAGAACATTTCAAAGGGGAAATGATAAAACCTGGAATTTTAGAAAAGCTGATTTCAACAAATTAAGGGAAGAGCTTAAATGTGTAGATTGGGACAAAGTCATGGTAACTGGGGATCCTGAACATAAATGGGGAAAGTTTAAGGATATACTGCTAGAGTCCTGTAAAAAACTTATACCCTCTGGTAATAAAAAATGTCCAGGAATAAAAAGAAACCACTATGGATAAATAAGACTGTACAAAGTATAATAAAACAAAAACAAAGGGCGTTTAAAATCTTGAAGGCTGAGAATACAGAAATAGCATTTCAGGAGTATAAAGGTATCAATAGGAAATGCAAAAAAGAAATCAAACAAGCAAAACTAGCTACTGAAACAAAAATCGCCAATGACATTAAAATAAATCCCAAAATCTTTTATAAAAACATTAATGACAAAAGGAAAACAAAGGATAGTATTGGCCCCTTAAAATATAATAACAAGTTAGTTATAGAGGACAAATAAAAGACTGAGATATTAAATAGGCATTTCTCATTTGAGTTCACCAAGGAACTGACTGTACCAGGGATCATTCAACAAGTGAAAAATCAAAGTTCACCACCTGATATAATTAATTTAACACAAGAAGAAGTATGCCTACGTCTGAGTAAATTAAACATTGATAAATCCCCAGGGCCAGATGGCATTCATCCACGAATATTGAGGGAATTGAGCTCCGTAATTGACAGACCGCTGTATCTCATCTTCTTAGACTCGCTTGTAACAGGGTTAGTGCCTCAGGATTGGAGGATTGCTGATGTGGTACCGATATTTAAGAAAGGTAAGAGGATAGATCCAGGCAACTACCGTCCAGTAAGACTGACATCAGTAGTATGCAAAGTTTTTGAGGGCATTTTAAGGGATGACATGCAAAAATATATTGCGGAAAATAATATAATAACTGACAGACAGCATGGATTCATGAAAGATAAGTCGTGTCTAACCAACCTGTTGGGGTTCTATGAGGGGGTAAGTGCAAACCTGGATATTGGTAATGCAGCTGATGTGATATATTTGGACTTTGCAAAGGCATTTGATACTGTACCACATAATAGCCTTATGCTAAAGCTCCAGAAGCCAGGACTAGAGGAAACTATATGCAACTGGGTAAGGAATTGGCTAAAAGATAGGAAACAAAGAGAAGTCAGAAATGGTACATTCTCTAAATGGGTTATAGTCAGCAGTGGGGTGCCGCAGGGATCTGTGCTAGGACCGATTCTTTTTAATCTCTTTATTAATGACCTTGTGGATGGGATTGATAGTAAAGTGTCAGTCTTTGCTGATGACACCAAACTATGTAGGATATTAAAAACTGACCTTGATAGTACAATATTACAAAAAGATCTGGATAAGATGTCAGAATGGGCAGATACTTGGCAAATGAGATCTCATGTTGATAAATGTAAAGTAATGCACCTAGGACGGAGTAATCCAATAACTGCGTATACATTAAATGAAAGTAAACTCGGGACTACAGAACAGGAGAAGTACTTGGTTATTCTCATTACAAATAAGCTGAGCAATGGCACTCAATGTCAAGCAGCAGCTGCAAAAGCAAACAAGATTCTAGGGTGTTTAAAAAGAGAGATTACATCCCATGATCCCAACGTATTGTTACCCCTCTATAAATCACTTTTAAGGCCACATCTGGAATATGGAATCCAGGTTTGGGCTCCACCTTTTAAAAAGGACATTCAGAAGTTAGAGTCAGTTCAAAGGCGGGCAACTAGACTACTACAAGGAATGGAAGGCTGCCCATATGATGAGAGGTTGAAAAAGTTAGATATGTTTAGCTTAGAAAAAAGACGTCTCAGAGGAGATCTCATTTATATGTATAAATACATGTGTGGTCAATATAAAGGACTGGCACATTACTTATTTCTTCCAAAGACAATACTAAGGACCAGGGGGCACTCACTGCGAGTGGAAGAAAAGCGATTTCGGCAGCTAAATAGGAAAGGGTTCTTTACAGTTAGAGCAGTCAGACTGTGGAATGCCCTACCACAAGAGGTAGTAATGGCAGATACTATAACAGCTTTTAAAAAAAGGGCTGGATGATTTCCTCAGTACACAAAACATTGTTGGTTATAAATGACTTAGTGACCAAATGTAGAACTGGTGGAGGAAGGTTGAACTAGGTGGACCTAGGTCTTTTTTCAACCTAAGTAACTATGTAACTATGTAACTAAGTAAAGCCTGCTTGCCCGTGTTGCACAAAGTCGTAAACCCCTGTCACACGTACTTACCTTCCAAACGACCTCGCTGTGGGCGGCGAACATCCACTTCCTGAAGGGGGAGAGACGTTCGTTGTCACTGCGACGTCACACAGCGGGCGGCCAATAGAAGCGGAGGAGCGGAGATGAGCGGGACGTAAACATCCCGCCCACCTTCTTCCTTCCGCATTGCCGGCGGCCGCAGGTAAGCTGCAGTTCATTGTTTCCGGGGTGTCACACGGAGCGATGTGTGCTGCCTCGGGAACAATGAACAACTGGACGTTCGATTGTTAGAAAATGAGTGACGTGTCAATGAGCAACGATAAGGTAAGTATTTTTGCTCTTTCACAGTCGCTCGTAGCTGTCACACGCTGCGATATGTCATATGATGCCGGATGTGCGTCACTTACGACGTGACCCTGATGACACATCGTAAGATATATTGTAGCGTGTAAAGCCCACTTAAGTTTTGCTTTGGCACTCCTTATAATCGTATCAATATGTCTCTATCACTTACTGCATTGTACTTCAGGCATGTGCTGGATAATTTTCAGTTGAGAATAAAAGTCACAATGTTTCTCTTTGCCAGAATACTATATCCAATGTTAGTTTGACTGGAAATGTCTGAATTGAGTCCCTCTTATTTTGCTAATTCTGAGTAAAGGTCCTGTCACACACAGAGATAAATCTGCGGCAGATCTGTGGTTCCAGTGACATTGTGGACAATCAGTGCCATGTTTTTGGCTGTGTACAAATGGAACAATTTGTCCATGATTTCACTGCAATCACAGATCTGCCGCAGATTTATCTCTATGTGTGACAGGGCCTTTAGTCGAGTCCTGTTCTGTCCATTTCGGCTTTGACGATATTGAGTTTGCCTTGGCTCATGGTTCATACATTTCAAGTTCCGAACGTTATGAAATCTCTGCAGCTTTTGATCTTCCCTGTCAACCAAGTGATATCAGCACCAAGATGTTCTTGTGGCTTAGATCCTGGCCCATCATATGACTTGATCATACTCAGGTTGACCATCAGCTCTTCTCCAGTAGCTTGTTGAGTGCTTTCCAACCTTGAGGTATATCTTGCAGCGCTTTGTTGAATTTTTTTAGTTCTAGTCTCCATTACGTTTTCTTGGCATTATACGGAAGTAGATTGTCAGGAATTTCTTCCATGCAGTAATATGGCTCCAAGAAGGAGCCACACTGAACAAGATTTGTATGTTGTCAATACATTGTGCAGTCTCCTGCTGCCGATGTGGCACTGGGCAGTATGCTTAGTTTGGAACTTCAGTTGAAACGTCTCTACCTGGGGTGTCGCTGATTGCAAAATATATGGCCAATGGCAATTTTTTAGAGGTCAACCACACAAACTAACCACCCTAAAAACAGGAACCATACTGCGTCTGTAATTTGCTCCTCTTTTGGCCAAATTACTAGCAATCAAAAGAACCCTTTTGACCTCCTTGAAGAAGTTAATCATAATTTAAGAAAATTTCTCGTCTGGCACAGAAGACTGCAACCCAGAAAAGTTCCCAAACACTGGATGAAAACCCCAACAACAAAAAAAAGGTGAGTTTCTGGTATCTCTGGAAGCATGATTATTTTAAGCAAATTCAGCAAAGGGGAAAAAATCCACCCAGTCTTCCTGACTAGATGAAAGAAAACACCTCAAGCATTGCTCTATCTCTTGGTTCACCCTCTCAATCTGTTCATTAATCTCAGGACAGTATGCTGAGGAAAATGGCAACTTTCTACCTAATCTGGAGCAAAAACAATGCCAAAAGCTAGCAAAAAACTGAACCCCTCTATTGTGTAGTCTAACAATATGAGAAATTAATAATGCAGCTAAACTAGCATTAGGCAACTTATTAAGTGTGAACAAATAAAGCATCTTGCTTAAATAGTTCATCACCCCCACAATAGTATCACCACCAGAACTAGGTAAATCAGTGACAAAATCCAAGAACAAGTGGGTCCAAGAGTGTGATGGAATCACGTTAGGCAGGAGATAACCCACTGAGACCTGACGAGAATCTTTAACCCCATCATTACGAGCATTCTGCAACCAAAAGGACCTAGATAGAGATCTCCAAGTGTCAGAAGAACCCAGATAACCAGCAAAAACAGAATCATGCACCTCTTCAAAAAGATCCATGTGTAAAGATGGCGGAACATACAGTTTATTTAAAGGCAAAGCCTCTGGCGCTCTGGCGCACTATCCTGTGCATCCTAAATGAGCTGTTTGATATCACTCCCCAGAGCACCCACCGCCATCCCCTCACTAAGAATTTTAACAGAATTTTCATCCCTTAATTCTAGAACAAAACTATTAGACAAAATTAATATTGTTAGATCCGGGGAGATAGGTCACTGAGAAATCGAACCAAGCAGAGAAAAGAGCCTATTAGGCCTGTCTGGTATTAAGATACTTAGCTGCATCAATATATAGTAGTTTTTTATAATCAGTAACAACTTTATCTTATGCCTAGCCTCCTCCAACCAGTGTCTGCAATCATCAGAGGCGCTCTTGACTGCCAAATGCTCACAGTCCTCAATATTATAGTTAAAGGGAAGGTTTCATCCAAAAAAAATAAATTTCAATAACTGAAAAAATGTAAAGTATTAATGTTTTAATGTTTTTTTTTAAATATTATTACGTTGTTTTAATTGAGCAAAATATAAAAAAAAATAAAAGTTTGATATTTTCCACTCTTAAACACTAGGGGGAGCAACTGCTGAAATCCTACTGTAGAACTAACTCACATTACAACTGCAGTAAAAATGGGTGGAATCTGTTCTCCTGTTTGTGATGTCACACCTCCCCCTCCCACTCTGGGTGTTTCCAAAAGGATAATAGAGAATGAAGTTTAGGATCACAGTACAGAACAATATTGTTGGTGACCACAAAGTGACCCTCATTTCTAAAGTGTCACCAAGAACAGCAGCATAGTGCTCCCCACATAGTGCTCTGCACACCCCATACCAGCAATGCTCTGCCACCTGGACACCCACCCGCAATACTCTAATACTCTGCCGCATGCATGGCCGCAATGCTCTGCCGCACACACGCCTCCCCAATCCTCTACCGCACGCATGCCCACAATGCTTTGCCGCACGCACACCCCCCAATGCTCTGCCGCACACACGCCCCGCAATTGCTCTGCCGCACACACGCCCCCAATGCTCTGCCACACGCACGCCCACCAATGCTCTGCTGCACGCACACCCTTGTACACCACTCCTCAGTATACCGCGCTCCACTGAGCTGAGAAGTGGTGAGCACATGACAGTGGGTGGGGCAGCAGTGGGGAAGCGACGGAGAGGGTAGCGGCGGGGGGGGAACAGAGAGTGGCAGCGGAGGGGCAGCGGTGGGGTGAACAGAGGGTAGCAGCAGCAGCGGCGAGGGAGGTTAGTTGCGGCAGCCCAGCATCGGTACTCACACATCCCGGCGGTTGACTGGGGAAAGTGCAGCACATAGCATACTCTGTGAGCTCCACAAGGAAGGTGGTGATCTCCTCCCTCTGCTGTGATCTGGACGGCCAAGGGGGCATATCCAGCTCACAGCAGAAAGCAGACACAGTGCAGGACATAGGGTTGGAGAGCGACAACTGTCTTCTATGCACAGAGGCTGCCGTATTTGAGGTAACTGTTGTTACACACAGCAAATCCAAGATGGCAGCCCCCAGTGTTTCAGTAAAACTAGAGTTAAATAAAAACTAAATAAACAGTGAGTTTAATTTTGTATTAAAAATACTTGAATTCATAATCACTATTATTACTACAAAAATAAAAAAGCGACACCTTGCCTTTAAATTCGGCTTGAGAGAACGTCTGAAAACAAAAAGCACAGGGATGAAGGTAACCATTCTTTTCTTTTTCTGTGAACGAACAGCCCCATGCTTACAGCAGAATTGTCTACTTCGACCACAAAAGGCAGCTTAAAATCAGGTTTAATGAAAACAGGAACTTTAGAACTTTAGAAAAGGCTGTATTGAGGGCAAAAAGACATTCTCAATCATTTTCTCAAAGATAATGTCAGACGTAATTCACATAAGTACATTTCATATTTGTTACAATCTTACTGTAAAAACGTGTCATTAGTAGACGTGAAACTACAGTGTTTTTTACATTTTACCTTTAGCTTTGTATTTTGTAATTAACCTGTATATTTGTGTTAATAATTATTACTTACATTATGTATGTAATTATAACATTGTATGCTGTGCGGGAACTACCGTACTTATGTTCTACAGCTTTTATTATGTCAAGTAGCTCCACCTATTAAGCATTAGATGATAATTAGAGCTATCAGAGAGGCAGGGACAGCTATTCTCATTATAAAATGAATTGATTGGGAAAGCCAGAACTCGGTGAAGACCAAAGAGACACTACAGGTTGGTTCTTCTCTCTCACTTCCAGATTCTATTGTCCTCGTCTGTGATTGTCTGATATAGTATTGCATACTGGTAACTAAGACGTGCTCCTTTACTATGCCTCACTTCAATTTGTGCAATAATTATGCAATGCTTTAGAATTTATTTGAATAATATAAGAATTAATTCCAGGTATGCTGCTGACTCTTATGATGTACATAACAAAATGAAAAGAGTGTTAGAAAAAAAAATTTTGGATGATATCTTCATATTTACAAGGAGGTTTTAGATTTCCAGGATCTGTTGGAAACGTGCAATATGCAATATTTGCTCATTCTAATGCCCCATTTTCAGATGTAAATAAATATTGCCCATGATTGATCTCTCGCTGTTAGTGTACAGTTATTATGTTACTAGAGTTTTTGTTTGTAAAGCTGTGCCTCTGTCTATATCAGTATTAACCAACTATTTAAAGGGAACCTGTCCAACACAAGTATGTTTAACTCTGACATTTCAAAAAAGACAATGTATGAACAGGCTTCTCCCTGCATCACTCCAGCTGATTGACAGGTCTCCCATGCAATTATATAGTGAAACACCTGTCAATCAACTGGAGCTTTGCAAGGACATGGTAGCCAAGGGTGTCCACCAGACTAGTCAGGTTTCTCTTTGGTCCTCTAAATTTTCGCTCAGATATTTAAACGTAAAAAATTCCTGATTTCAATCGTGGAGCTATAGTTTATGTCTACGTAGCCATATGAAGAGTTTGCTTGTTGTGAGATGAGTTGTAGTTTGAATATTACTATTCAATTTACCATACAGAATACTTAGAAACTGGGAAAAAAATGGGAGTGAATGGAAATCCCAACATTGTTAAATAGGTTTAGTTTTTACAGTAAAAATGCCATGTAAACTGCAGGTAAGTATGATTATGGTATTACTGAAAGAAAAATAAAAACAAAAAATAAAATATGGTTAGTGTGATGGTGTGATATTGTGGGTTGTGTATCATTTTGTGTAGGTTCGCATTTTAGGCGTGGTGCTCTGCCCATTCTATGTATTATTTGTCCTGTCTGCAGGTTAATAACCCCCTGCAATGCATCTGTTCCTAGGTATGGGGGAAGGGGGTCTGGAATCCACCTTAACTGTCATCTTACCTAAGGGATTATTCAGTCTGGCTGAGAAGGACAAGAGACAAGCAGGAAGATTGATCCTCTGGGGAGAGGCTGTGGCTACAGGCAGCACCCCAGAAAGCCATTGAGAAACCCTGATTTCCCTGGAAAAGGACTGCTAAAGGATTATGACTCATCCAAGGGACATTTATCCCATTACTGGACTACTTTACCCTCTGTGTGGTGGGTTATTTTATGGACCTTCTGGATTGCAGTTAATGCTTTGATGGGCACGACTCAAGTACTCGACTATTATGGAAGTCAATGGTGAACTCAAGCATTTTTCTGAAAGATTTCCCTGAAAAATGTTCAAGTTCCCAACTGACTTCCATTATACTCGGGTACTCGAGTTGCGGCCATCCGAGCATTACCTGCTCTTTAAGAATACCAAGCATGGTAGTGCTCACTGATCACTAAAAATCAGTGACTCAGCAATAGGATGATGAGTGCCCAAAGCAGGTGGATGTAAGTATTCAATAAAGGCTAACCTGTCTGGACCAATCCCATGGAAGTGCTATTGTGCACAAAGTGCTAAAATGGTTGATTCTAGCTATGATAGAAACATATTGAATGTACTGTACATCACCACTTGATGCTTATGAATCTGAGTAGCATAAAAAATGTTAGAGTACCCATACTGACCCTTATCCATTACTTGTGCTGCATATAAGGGTTAAAAATGTAAGGTACAGGTTAATACTTAATAAGTACCACAATTTCTCTAAAATAACTAACCCAATTGTCTTTATTCAATAATGCACAAAGTTGACAAGATGATGAGGCTCAGGACCTTTTGTGGCTTAACCTCCTTGTGGAGTGTCAATGACTGCCTCCTGGACATCTGTCAAGTCAACAGTCTTCCCCATGATAGTGTAGCCTACTGAAACAGACTAAGGGACCATTTTAGATGCTTATGAAGCCTTTACCAGATATATCAGACCTGTATAGGTTTCATACTTTATTTGTCCAATTTGCTAAACCTGGAGTAATTTAACCCTTTGCTTGGCTGATTCTTCCTCTGATTCAGTTTTACTAGCTCTGACTCTGGCTATCCTCCGAAATCAGTTTCATCAGATCCTGTGTTTTCCTTAGTTCCTAGTTCCTTCTTAACTCTGATGTTCTGTCCCCATGTACTATACACTTGTATTACTCCTGGGTCACTATGACCCGGTTTATTAAATCTTGACTTTAGATACTCTAACTCAATTATTTTTATACCTTTCGCTTACTAGACTGTATGGGATATGTTTGGAAATAAAACAAAAAAGAAAAATGAAATTGAAATTTTTTTTTTTTTATTTATTTAGAAAAAACTTAGTAATAAGCAAAACGAAAAATAGCAAACTACACATATGTGGTAAAAAAGCCAAACCAAAACAAGCAAATCAAACATTTTGTGAAAAAAATTAAAAATAATAAACACTTCAATTTGAACATATTCACATGGTAATATTACTTTATGTATTCTTGCATGAAGAACAGTAAACATGGGCTTTGCATAACAATTTTTGGCATCCAGAACATGTAATACTTGTTTTATTATCACAAGAATAAGGGCAATAGCTGCACCTTTTTCTTTTTAGTCTTGAAGCACTGCTGGTAGAGGACATGGGGGTAGAAGTGGCTGTGGAGGCCATGGTTTCACTTTCCTGAGCAAAGGTCAAATGGCTAAGTGTGCTAGCATCTGTGTACTAATAAGAGCAGAGAAGATAAGAACCCCTCTGAAAACAAGGAGATAAGCCAGGAAGACAGACTTACAAAAAAAAATAACTTGGAGGCCTTTAGAGCTCAGCTTTACAAAATAAGGCCCTCTTACACAGCACGTTCTGTGCAGTCCGTTCTGCGCAGAATATACATGTGTAGTGCACACCTAGTGATCTCTTTGGATGCGCTCTACATTTTAGTATAGACTGTGCACCGAAAATAATCAATATAAAGCCATTTTTATGGTGCGCAGATCTCAATGCATACACCCGGCAGATCGTGTGTACGACCCCATTGAAATAATTTAGGAAATAAATAAATTGATATACAATAGTACATGCAATAAATAGACCCAACTGAGGTTATAACTCCTTTATTTCACTGAAAATATGGCCTCACAGCTTTAATAAATGATGACTGGTCACTATGACCCGAACACGACAAGTGTACAAATCTGCGTGTAGCTAAAAGTAAACACAAAAAAAAAAAATACTCATAGATAGGTCCTCCCAAATGAGGAAAAGTCAAGTAACCTCAAATTTTAGAAACTTCTAGAAAAACATCTACAGGGCCACAAACAATTGTCTACGGGTCACTATGACCCGAACAGAACAGCAGGGTTAACAGGGCTATAAACCTGTTCTACCACTATCTTGCCAGCAGCAACTCATGGATGCAATTCAAGGGCCTTCACAGTGAAGGATACATCTCTAAACAGGAGTGAAAGAGGGAAATCCAGAGTGTTGGACCTTGGACCTGTTAAACAGAGTAGGCAATTCAAAGAGTGTCCATGGAGTAACCTGATTTCCATGTACAGTCATTAACAGAATCTACAAGTAGACTGTATTCACCATATCATCTAGTTTAGCTACTACTTACCATAACATATTTAAACATCATCCTACCACAGATAATGTATGTTATATTAATAAAGTATTGCTATAGAATATAGTTTGCTCATATTGTATTTTAAGAATGATAAAGCATTTAAAATATTAAAGTGAAAATATGAATGCAATCAGCTTATTTTTGAGAATTCTCAGTAAGCTATATACCATTTTTCTTAATAGGTTAAAAAGACGATTTATGTGCCACTACAACTCCCCGAAACATGAATAATACAACTTCAAGTACCATCAACCAAAATAGTACAGCGGAGAGAAGGGCTGGCTATCTTAACGTTCAGCTCACCATAGCACTTGCTATTTGCATAGTTCTCTGTATCATTGGCTTAATTGGAAATATTACTGTATTTTGGTATCTTTGCTTCAAGATAAAGAAGAACAACTATACTATCTACATCATCAATCTCACAGTGGCTGACTCCCTCTTTTTGATATTTAGTGCATTAATACTAATGATGTACATCAATACACTAATGAATCCAAAACCAAACTTTCAAGGGAGAGATTCATTTTACATATTTTTAGAAATCTTTAATGACATTGCACAATATTCAGGAATGTTTATCTTGACGGCTGTCAGTTTAGAAAGATGTCTCTCTGTTCTATTTCCCATCTGGTACCAGTGCCATCGGCCTAAGAACTTGTCGATTATCGTCTGTGCCTCAGTTTGGCTCCTTGGATGTGCCGAGTCTCTCACGGAGAACTTGGTGTGCCCAGATAAAGCTTTTTTTAAACCTACTTCAGAGTGTACAGCAGTTCAGATCATGACTTTTGGTTTATCCATTGTTATCTGCTTACCAATCATGGTCATTTCAAGTACTATCTTGCTCATTAAAGTAAGGAGGACATTTAACCAGCGGTATCCAACCAAGTTCTACACCATCATTATCGTTGCAGTTATTATATTTATCTTCTCTGTCATCCCATTTAATTTTGGATGGTTTGCAATATATTTCAGACTTGTACCATCAAATATGCATATGATTGCTTTTCACTTTGCTAGTTTCTATGGTACAGTGCTTAATTGTACACTTGACCCGTATATCTATTTCATTATTGGGAAAAAATGGAAGCAGAAGAAGAATCATTCCATTCAAGATGCCCTAGAAAGAGCCTTCAGAATAGAAAATGATGACAATACCGACCCAAAAAGTAGCCAAACAGCTAACACTTCTAGCCAAATTCACCTTCCAAGTGCTTCCTAAATTATTTTGCACTGACAATACATAATAATCAAGTGTACACAAAGGTCACGTTTTAATTTTGTTTGAATGAACGTATCCCAAAATATGTCGGTGTCTGTTACAAATTAAGTCCAGCAGAGATGTCATGGCTGCATCTTAAATAGTAACAATGATACTAATGTGAACAGTTGGTTTCACACAATACATGTGTGTTTTTATATATTTTATGGTAAAATTCTGAAATTCACCAAAACTTTATTAAAGTGCTTCTTGTCATTTTCAAAATGCTGCTTATTAACAATAAATATGGCTTTATATTGTTTGTAACATTATTGCCATGTTTTATATTTATATACGTTACTTTTTAGCTGTCTGAATAGTAAATTCTGGCACTATGGTACTCCAAATGTTAATTTGTTGTTATTCCCGGTGGCCTGATACCATGTTTTTCCAAAAATAAGACACCGTCTTATACTTTTTTGGCCCTAAAAAAGCACTAAGGTTTATTTTTGGAGTAGGTATTATTTTTGGAAAAACATGGTTGAGGGTATGTTTACCCTCTCAAAAAAGCAGACCCCCTCTTCCCAGGAGACTCATGATTACAATACGCCTGACACGTCTTCATGGCTTCCAGGTCCTCCTGCGATCTTTCGCGATCTTTCTTTGTTGTCCTGTCTCCCCTACATACAGACCCCCAGTTGGACATTTGGTACATATAATTAAGTACACCACATTGGTTGTGGTGCAGCTGAAGATCCCAGGTACCTTCAGCTGCACCACAACCAATGTGGTGTACTTAATTATATGTACCAAATGTCCAACTGGGGGTCTGTATGTAGGGGAGACAGGACAACAGCTCAGGACAAGGATGAATTCTCACCGCCACACAATTAGAGAAAAAAGGATGGATCTACCTGTGGCCAAACATTTTTGTAACCCAGACCACAGCATCATGGACATGAAATTGCTGGTATTGAAAGGGAATTTCAAGTCCCAGAGAGATAGGAGACTATGGGAGTACAAACTTATGACGACCTTTGACACATTCAGAGCAGGAATGAATGTGTCTCATGGATTCATGTCTTTTTACATCAGTTAAGAGATGTGCTCCTCTGACCATCCGAGCGCGTTACAGCACTGGACCAGACCCTAATTAGAGGACAATAAAACTTTCACACTGAACTGCAGCAATATTTATGGTCACAACAGTTTGCCCCCCTGCCATAGTGATAGTTCTGTTTCATATAACTTGTTTTTTTTTGGGGTTTTTTTTAGTGCACTATTCTATGTCCTGTTGTGTATAAATATGTGACTCTTCAGATTTTGTGTTATACCATGCCTGATGAAGAGACCTGAGTAGTCTCGAAAACTTGCTATTATTACCATCTTTTCAGTTAGCCATTAAAAGGTATCAACCACTGAGGACTTCAGTTCTTTTAAACAATTTCTTAGTTGCATAGACATCACATGCAATTATATTAAGAAATATACATACCGTATATATATATATATATATATATATATTGTATATATATATATATATATATACTGTATATATATATATATATATATATATATACTGTATATATATATATATACTGTATATATATATATATATATATATACACTGTATATATACACAGTACCGACCAAACGTTTGGACCCACCTTCTCATTCAAAGAGTTTTCTTTATTTTCAGGACTCTGAAAATTGTAGATTCACATTGAAGGCATCAAAACTATGAATTAAAACATGTGGGATGAAATACTTCAAAAAGAGTGAAACAACTGAACATATGTCTTATATTCTAGGTTCTTCAAACTAGCCACCTTTTGCTTTGATTACTACTTTGCACACTCTTGGCATTCTCTTGATGAGCTTCAAGAGGTAGTCACCGGAAATGGTTTTCCAACAGTCTTGAAGGAGTTCCCAGAGATGCTTAGCACTTGTTGGCCCTTTTGCCTTCACTCTGCGGTCCAGCTCACCCCAAACCATCTCGATTGGGTTCAGGTCTGGTGACTGTGGAGACCAGGTCATCTGGCGTAGCACCCCATCACTCTCCTTAGTCAAATAGCCCTTACACAGCCTGGAGGTGTGTTTGGGGTCATTGTCCTGTTGAAATATAAATGATGGTCCAACTAAACGCAAACCGGATGGAATAGTATGCCGCTGAAAGATGCTGTGGTAGGCATGCTGGTTTAGTATGCCTTCAATTTTGAATAAATACCCAACAGTGTCACCAGAAAAGCACCCCCACACCATCACACCTCCTCCTCCATGCTTCACGGTGGGAACCAGACATGTAGAGTTCATCCATTCACCTTTCTACAAAGACACGGTGGTTGGATCTAAAGATCTCAAAGATCCTTGTGCTCTTTAGCCCAAACAAGTCTCTTCTGCTTATTGCCTGTCCTTAGCAGTGGTTTCCTAGCAGCTATTTTACCATGAAGGCCTGCTGCACAAAGTCTCCTCTTAACAGTTGTTCTAGAGATGAGAAGGTGTGTCCAAACTTTTGGTCTGTACTGTATATATACAGTACAGACCAAAAGTTTGGACACACCTTTTCACTCAAAGAGTTTTCTTTATTTTCATGACTCTGGAAATTGTAGATTCACATTGAAGGCATCAAAACTATGAATTAACACATGTGGAATGAAATACTTAACAAAAAAAAGCATGAAACAACTGAAAATATGTCTTATATTCTAGGTTCTTCAAAGTAGCCACCTTTTGCTTTGATTACTGCTTTGCACACTCTTGGTATTATCTTGATGAGTTTCAAGAGGTAGTCATTGGAAATGGTTTTCACTTCACAGGTGTGCCCTGTCAGATTTAATAAGTGGGATTTCTTGCCTTATAAATGGGGTTGGGACCATCAGTTGTGTTGTGCAAAAGTCTGGTGGATACACAGCTGATAGTCCTACTGAATAGACTGTTACAATTTGTATTATGGCAAGAAAAAAAGCAGCTAAGTAAAGAAAAACGAGTGGCCATCATTACTTTAAGAAATGAAGGTCAGTCAGTCCGAAAAATTGGGAAAACTTTGAAAGTGTCCCCAAGTGCAGTGGCAAAAACCATCAAACCATACTAAGAAACTGGCTCACATGAGGACCGCCCCAGGAAAGGAAGACCAACAGTCACCTCTGTTGCGGAGGATAAGTTTATCCGAGTCACCAGCCTCAGAAATCGCGGGTTAACAGCAGCTCAGATTAGAAACCAGGTCAATGCCACACAGAGTTCTAGCAGTAGACACAACTCTAGAACAACTGTTAATAGGAGACTTTGTGCAGCAGGCCTTCATGGTAAAATAGCTGCTAGGAAACCACTGCTAAGGACAGCCAACAAGCAGAAGAGACTTGTTTGGGCTAAAGAACACAAGGAGTAGACGTTAGACCAGTGGAAATTTGTGCTTTGGTCTGATGAGTCAAAATTTGAGTTCTTTGGATCAACCACTGTGTCTTTGTGTGACGCAGAAAAGGTGAATGGATGGACTCTACATGCCTGGTTCCCACCGTGAAGCATGGAGGAGGAGGTGTGATGTGTGGGGGTGCTTTGCTGGTGACACTGTTGAGGATTTATTCAAAATTGAAGGCATACTGAACCAGCAGGGCTACCACAGCATCTTGCAGCAGCATGCTATTCCATCCAGTTTGTGTTTAGTTGGACCATCATTTTTTTTTCAACAGGACAATGACCCCAAACACACCTCCAGGCTGTGTAAGGGCTATTTGACTAAGAAGGAGAGTGATGGGGTGCTACGCCAGATGACCTGGCCTCCACAGTCACCAGACCTGAACCCAATCGAGATGGTTTGGGGTGAGCTGGACCGCAGAGTGAAGGTAAAAGGGCCAACAAGTGCTAAGCATCTCTGGGAACTCCTTCAAGACTGTTGAAAGACCATTTCCGGTGACTACCTCCTGAAGCTCATCAAGAGAATGCCAAGAGTATGCAAAGCAGTAATCAAAGCAAAAGGTGGCTACTTTGAAGAACCTAGACTATAAGACATATTTTCAGTTGTTTCACGCTTTTTTGTTAAGTATTTCATTCCACATGTGTTAATTCATAGTTTTGATGCCTTCAATGTGAATCTACAATTTTCAAAGTCATGAAAATAAAGAAAACTCTTTGAATGAGGTGTGTCCAAACTTTTGGTCTGTACTGTATATATTTGTATGTTTAATATTTTTATATGGACACCCATACACATATGAACGTATAAGTGTTGCAGAGATAAAGAACACAAGGCTAGATAGTATTTTTGGGATATATTTTAATTTTATTTTTTGAATGAACGTATCCCAAAATATGTCGGTGTCTGTTACAAATTGGGTCCAGCAGAGATGTCATTGCTCCATTTTAAATAGACACAATGAAACTAATGTGAACAGTTGGTTTTACATTCTACATCAGGGGTCCCCAACCTTTATTTCCTTGAGAGCCACATTCAACTTTGAAAGTTGGTCGAGAGCCACATTGTAGAGATGAAGACATAGTCAAAGCCAATTTAACAGTAGAAAACAGGGAACAACAATTAGAAATAAAGAATCTTCCCCATATTGATATCAGAAAAAAAAGTGACCTCCATACACAACACAATCCACCAAGACCAATAATACCACATACAAGGGAGAAAGACCGGCACACCGTGACCAGACGACATATTACCACTACATAGTGACCGAATACAACCACATACAAGGGAGAAATAATGCCATACTGTAACCTAGTCAACATATTACCACCACATAGTGACTGAATACAGGCACATACAAGGGAGAAATACCACGACACTATGACCAAATAACATTACCAATATATAGTGATTAAATACAACCATATACAAGAATCCAAGAGTAATACCATCACACCATAATTAGAATACGTAGTAACGAATGTTACCGCATACAAGAGAGAAATACCACAACACTATGACCAGACCATATAATAACCAAATAATAGCACACATAAGAGACAAATACCACCACAACGTGACCAGACCACATATTACTTCCACACAGGGACATATAATACTACAATAAGGATCATAAATAAAAACCACAATACTATTAACACTAATATTATCAACAGTGCCATTTTACACAGGAGCTCTGTATATAGTGTACAGGTAATACAGTGATCCCTAGTGACATTATACACAGGGGCTCTGTATATAGTAGTGAGTGTGTACATGTACTACACTATCTTACCAGTGATGTCTCTAGCTGAAGGTATTCATCCTCGCGTTTCCTCTTCATCTGGTGCTGACCGCCTTCTTCTTGCCATGACGCGACTCTACAGAAAATAACACACGGTCACTTATAGCTGATCCCTTCCAGAGCATATTGCACACTTTTTCACCAATTTTCTACACTACATCAGACTTTTGTTCATCCATATAGTAATTATGTCCCTCACCCTGGACCCTTTTATTTAATAATGTCCCCCATCCTGGCCCCCTTTATTTAATAATGTCTGGGGAAACAAGTGGAATCAGAAGGGGTTGTTAATTACTTCCTGCACAAAATATCCCCCCACACACTGGTCCCCTCCAAAATAGCTCCACAAAGTGCCCCTTTCCATAATGTCCCCCCAAAACTTGCCCTTTCTATAATATCTCCATATATCCCATACTACATCCCAGCATAAATTCCCCCGCACTCCTCATTATTCTATGCTGCCTTTCACAATCCCCTTCCTAAGTGCCTCATAATGACCCTCATTACAACATAATGTCCCCCATTGCTCCACAATGTCCCAATTTGCTTCATAATTTCATCCTTTGCCCCATAATGTCCCATTCAATTTGCTCAATAATGTTACATTTGCCCCAGAATATCCCTCATTGACCCATAATGTACCAATTTGCCTCATAATGTCCGTATTACCCCATAATGCTTCTCATTCCCCAACAATGTCCCAAATTACTTTATAATGTCCCAAATTATTCTATAATGTCCCCCACTGCCCGATAATGTCCCAGTTTTATTCCTAATGTCCACCTTTTCCCAAAAATGTTTTATAATGTCCCTCATTGCCCCACAATGTCCCATTTTAGTCTATAATGTCTCCCATTTCACCATAATGTCCCCATATGCTTCATAATGTCCCTCATTGCCCCATAATGTCACAGTTTGTTTTATAATGTCCCTCACTGCCTATAATGTCCAAATATGCTTCATAATGTCCCCCACTCATCCATAATGTCGCTCATTGCCTCATAATGTCCCAATTTATCTTATGATGTCCCCCACTACCCTATAATGTTCTAATATGCTTCATAATGTCTCCCTTTCACCCATAATGTCCCTCATTGCCCCATAATGTGGCACATAAAAGTCCCCCACTACCCCATAATATCCCTTGTAAAGTAACACCGCTCCTCCCCCCACAGTTTCCTCATCTAAAATTATTGTACATGTCCTCTTCCGCTGCTCTGTAGTGCTTAGCTGTGCGTCCTCCTCCTCTTCTCTGCAGCCGTGGTGATGATGGTACATTGTGCGGTGCTGAGGAGCTCCTCTGCCTCAGTCCTGTAGCCGCACTGTTCAAATGTATTCATGCCTGAAAGATGTGCATACATTTAAATAGAGGCGAGGTCTCCATGTCCTTGACACTGCATATGTGCAGGCCTAAACTCTCGCAGTGTAGCGTTAGGACCTTAGATGAGTCACATGACTGTGATGTCACCAAAGGTCATTCTGCAACTACGGAAACTTCAACGATAGTACAGAACTTGTACTATTGCTGAAATTTATGATTGAAAGGCTGGGGGCCCCTCAGAGCGCTGGCCCTGAGAAACAGATGGTCCCACAGCTCTGTACATTCCCAGTGACTGATTGCGAGCCACATGTGAGCAGCAGGTGAGCTAGATGTGAGGAGCAGGTGAGCCACATTTGGCGCCGTTTGGGGACCCCTTTTATATATGCAATGTGTTTTTATATATTTTAAGGTAAAATTTTGAAATTCACCAAAACTTTGTTATTAATGTGCATTTTATTATTTTCAATATGCTGCTTATAAAACAATAAAAATGGCTTTATATTATTTGTCACATTATTGCCAGATTTTACATTTATATATGTTACTTTTTAGCTGTCTAGATGGTAAATTTTGGCACTGTGGTACTCCAAATGTTAATTTGTTGCTATTCCTGGTGGCTTGATATTTGCAAGAGTTGTAATTCCTAATGGCCTCATAAGTACATGAAGATTTTGACACAAATTTTTCTGTGAATTTTTCAGTGGATTTTCCTACTCCACAGTATTTAATGAAAGTTGCAAAAAAATCCAGATCAAAATCTAGTCAGATTCAGAGCCACTATACTCTTTCAATTCTGTATAGGTGTCACGGAGTATGTACTGGCGGAACAGGGTCTCCTAAGCTGGCCCTCAGACTTGAAACCCTGCACTGTCCCTTATCTCGGAGGTAAGCTTTATGGTGGCCAAGTCTGAGCCCCCAGCGGGACCCTGACTCCTGTCCGAGCCCTGGTCTTACTTCCCCCATTCTGACAGTGGTCCGGAGACCTAGTAACAAAACCCCTACTGAAAAGACACGGACAAGGGAGAACAAAACCCCGAACACATACAATACACTATACAATATGTGTATAGGGTAATACCAAAATGGATAGGGAATAAACTATCAACAGAGGAACGTTCACACCACGCAGAAAAGCAACTGTAGTTCACCATGAACAGAATAACCATTGAAACCAGGATTGCTGGAGCTATGCTGAAACTATCTCCTACTACACTACCCAACCGTAAATAGGAAGAAACCAGCTGTGGATGGTAATGAGCAACCCAACTTTCAGAAGAGTTTTATACTGCTCCAAAAAGGATTAACTCCTGCATAGCTTGGAGCAGTGGAACAACTCGGCCGACGACCAGCAAAGCTGAGCACGTAAGAGGTTCCAAATTGCCTGTCGGACTCTGCAATGTGAACAAAGTCCGACACTGTAGTAGTAATCCGCGTGTACGGATCCAGACAGCTCATGACAATATGCAAAGCTGTCATCTCTTCCAAGATCCAAGAGTGTACAGTTTGGGTCAGCAGCGCAACAGTACCGCTAACATGAACTGATTGTTTAGGAGCGAACTGCCCCTAGCATGCAGGAAGCTGGAGGCCTGTAAGTGGTGCACTCCTAAGGCTATGTGTCCACGGTAGAATGTTGCTGCGGATTTTTCTGCATGAAAATCCGCGACTTTCGCGGCAAATCCGCACCTTTTTTTTGCCGTGGATTTGCGCGGATTTTGATGCAGATTTTTTTTTTTCCCTATTCTATAGCCAAAATCCGGATCAAAATCCGCAACAATAATTGACATGCTGCAGATTTTTCCGGATCAAAATCCGCGGCAAATCTGCCGCGGAAAAATCCGCAGCATGGACACAGCATTTCCAAAATGCCATAGAAATGGCTGGGAAGTGCCGCTGCTGCAGATTTTCGGAAAATCCGCGGCTTTTCCGCGAGAAATCCGCGGCAAAATCCGCGCATTTTCCGCAGCGTGGACACATGGCCTAAAGCTCACATGAGAAAAACACTTTAAAAAGTGATTCAACTCTTTGAAAGTCCCGTACATATATTTCTTTTACGGGAATTAAAACAAGTACCCTAATAAAGTGAAAAGTTTCCTAACGTTCCATGCTGGACAAAGTTATTGAAAAATAATTAGTCACTCTTTAAGGAGTAACTAAACTTTAGGCTGGACTCACACGAGCGTATGGCATCCGATGCGAGAGCATCGGATGCGATATGCTAATGTCACCCGGCTCAGGCTCTGCTGCGAGCGTGAGCCGAGTGTCATGCGACTGTAACCCGATCTTGCGATCGGGTCACAGCTGTGAAGCTGAGTGCGGGTGCAGCGGAGGAGAGGGAGGGGTTAATTCTCCCATCTCCTCCACTGTCAGCCTGTGCGTATATCGCACTGCACTGGGATAACATCCGAGTGCAGTCCGATGTATCTCTCGCATCCATTCACTTGAATGGGTGCGAGGGATACGGCTCTCGCAGACAATCGCAGCATGCTGCTGTGGCGCCCCTGACCTGGTCAGGCACCACTGAGTACTGCACCTATGCTGGGGACAGTACAAAACAGGTAATCCAGAAGGCTGACCGAGGTGTGACTACACAGGCGCATAGTGATCAGGTCTCACACATGTACCTTTGGGAGGACCCCTGGGGATCCCAGGAGGGGGCGAGGCCTCCATCTCCACTCAAGGGGTGTGGTAGAGAACCTGGTTGCTAGGTGACGTAGGCGGGAACAGGAGTGTGGAGTGAGCCGAGAGGAGTTGGGTAGTGAAGTTCAGGGAGAGCAGAAGCCGACCCTGGAGCTCGACACAATTCTGACAACGTACGCGCAGTGGCTACCGACGGGGGAGAACGGTCACCTGGTAGTGCTGCCCGAAATCCACCCACGGCTAAAGAGAGAGCAACGGAGTGGGGAGTAAGGAGACTGTCAGGGAGTTACCAGGCCCAACCGGGTAACAGGTCCCAGTGCAGGGATAGATTCACCTGTCCTTTGCCAAACCTGCATGAGGGGGCACTTTACACCCCCAAGACAACACCACAGAGTCCGCAGCCACGTAGCAAAGTGAGGGCCCATAGCTCACAGGAGGCAAGCAGCCGGAGTGACCTGGTCCAGGCTACAAGCAAACGGGCCAAAAGGAAGGGGAGAGAGGCACCAGCAACTTCCCTGGGCGACCCCAGCAGGGCTTCAAGCAGGGGTTACCCCAAAACACAAAGGGCTAAGGAAGGCGAGTCGGTAGCCACCCTCATCAGTCAGCCTGAAGGACACCTGGTTCCAGCCTGGTTCATCCCAGCTACGCCCGGGTTACTCACCCTGCCACCCTCAGTGAGTAAAACCCTTGAAAGACATTCTGCTTGTGCGTGTGAGTCATTCTGCGACTTGTAGTTCCACACATCTACACGGGGCCCTGGGGCATGCCTCACTCTCAGGAGGCTATTACAACTGACTGCACCCACTATCGGCCCCAGGCACCCCTAACCTGCAGTGGCGGTCTCCACTGACCGCAATTCTGAGAGTGGCGTCACGACAATCAAAATAGAGGATTTCCTACCTGTGACAAGATCCAGCCGCGTGGAGTCCCTGAAGGTAATGCACAGCTGCACCGACACCGCACCTCGGGGCCCCACATTCCTGGCGTCACGAACAGGATAAGGACTAGACCTGTTCAGACAGGTGACCATGTGCCTGGGCGGTCCGCTTGGAAAATTGGAAGCGCCGCCATATTGCCACCATGAAAAGCGCGCTGAAAAACAACAGCAGCCCGCGCTGGGAGAAGTTACCGCCCACGAAGAGGTGTGGCTACCCAGAGATCCCCTGCAGGGTCCTGGTCTCGCAAGTGATGAGAGCGGAGGCGTTCAGGGACGTCGGGAAGGAAAGGGAGCCAGAAGCCTGCTGCTGGAAAAGGCAGAGCAGAGACTGATAAGCCTGCTGTTGGGAGAAGAGTTCAAGGCAGTGAAGGAACTGGCACTGAGGCTGCAAGGAAGAGTCGGAGGCCTGCTGCTGAGAAAAGATCTGCAGAGCAGCGACGACGTGGTGAAGATGGCGTCTGAAGATAGGAGCCCAGAGCCGGGTTCCGCTGCCTGGTGGTCCTGGGAGCTTGCCCAGTTCAGTAACCGACTGGAAGCGAGGATCGTGCAGCAGATCCGAGAGGGACCTGCGGAGCTGCAGGAGATGGCTGCGGCGGTTCAGGCCTACGAGAGGGGAACCGCACGACGGGTGCCAGACCGAGCGGCGACGACTCAGGCCCCGATGATGCTACCGATGGGTGAGTCCTGTGTTGCCCCTGCCAGCGCGAGTGCCCCGACCCCTGCTGCCATGCCTGCGGTCCCTGGAGAGATGCCCGGCGCGGCGGCGCTGACCCAGGCCGCCGCCAAGTCAGGTGCAGTCCGCCAAGCCCAGACCGCTGCAGCGACGCCCAGCCCGGCCCGCCAAGAACCGGCCACAACAGCGACGCTGATTCAGGCCGCCGCCCTGCCAGTCGCGGCCCGCCAAGGCAAGACTGTACAATTATCTACCCCGGCCTGCAAGGCCAGAGCAGACATCACTCCCCAGCCCAAGGAAGTCCCTGCTGGGAAGTCCATGCTGGGGGAGGACCCCGAATACTGGAAGCTGAAGGCTGATCTAGAGGCCCACTTCCCAAAGGAGATGGTGGACCGGTATCTGCTCCCCCCGCACACCCACAGGAAGACTCCTGCAACATCCACGCCAAAGAGTCCACCGCCCTGGCCTGCTGATGAATATCCATCCCTAGCGCTGCCACAAGAGGAGTGCTCAGAAGAACTAAGGGGGAGAGGAGGCCAGAAAGCTGAGAAGCTGACCCCAGAGCCGTCAGCAGCGGATGCAGCACCAATTCAAGAGCTAGAGATGCTGCCGTACTCCCGCTGGGATGAAGAGGGCCCGACATCCTCCGCTGAAGAAGATCTGTCCAAATACATCACCTGGGAGCCTGCAAGCGGTGAGGTGGCAGTCAGGCAGGACCCAGCCCGCAGGACACGGCGCCGCAGTAGGACAAGGGATCCACCTGCACAGCAGTCTCCCGAGGAGAAGGACGAGGTCACGGCCAGAGACTTAGAGGAAAAGCGGTCCTTGAGAAGAGCCAAATCCCAGGTCAGAGGCCCACTTTTTCGAGGAGTTGTAGAAGACTTCAGTCTAAGGTCTGGATATGGCTTTATAGTAGCACCTGGTGTAAAGGAGGGCATTTTTGTGAACAGAAGGGATGTAAGAGCACATTTACCTAGAGGACATCCAGGAAGAAACCTACAGATAGGAGACCCGGTAGAATTCACCAAACACCAAGGAGAACGCGGATGGTACGCACTAGATGTCACACCATGCCCCAGAAATCCCTACAGAAACCCTGCTGTCTCAACACTACAAGATAAAGAAGGAGAAAAAGAAACAGATACAGAAGAAGAGGAAAGAAAAGATAAAGAACCCATTGATGAGACCACTACAGATGATGACAGAGATGGAGAAAGCAACAGGTGCCACAGCCCTACAGGCCCAAGCCCTGGTGAGGAGGAATCTGTGTAAAGCAAGTAAAGTACAGAAGTTACAAGTTTTGACAAGTTTTGCAACGTTTACAAGTTCAAGAAATGTGCCCACATGAACTAATGTGAGAAACCTCTTTTTGCACTTTAACCCATGAACCTTAAGGCTATGAACTGGCTATAGCCACAAACTCTCGCAGTGTAAATAGTTACCCCAGAGGTACCACCACCAGAGCCAGCCTGTTTAAGGGCCTGGCTCGCCTGCAACCAGGGAGCACGCCTGTTTATGGGGCCTGGCTCTCCACCACAAAGAGGGTACCTGGTCGGCACCAACTGTGGAGGCCGCCTCTGCATCCTGCTGAGAAGAGGCTGAAGGCGCGGCTCCACCAGGCCAGGTATACCCTGAAACCACCAGACCATGAAAGCCGCCTCCACATCCTGCCAGAAGTGGCTGAAGGCGCGGCCAACGGGAGAGGAAGATTGGAGGAAAGGTCTGGGGAAACGGATGGCCCAGACCTGGTTACCAAAAGAAACCGGTGACCTGCCTCCTGAGAGGGTTTTGGGTGGGTTAACGGACTTGTGGGTGGAGGGTGGTGATGTATGGTACCTGGTGGTTTTAAAATGTTTTACTGTTTTACGCATTTTAAAATGTTGTCTTGCAGCCCGAGGACGTGCTGGTGATAACTAAGGGGGAATGTGGCGCCCCTGACCTGGTCAGGCACCACTGAGTACTGCACCCATGCTGGGGACAGTACAAAACAGGTAATCCAGAAGGCTGACCGAGGTGTGACTACACAGGCGCATAGTGATCAGGTCTCACACATGTACCTTTGGGAGGACCCCTGGGGATCCCAGGAGGGGGCGAGGCCTCCATCTCCACTCAAGGGGTGTGGTAGAGAGCCTGGTTGCTAGGTGACATAGGCGGGAACAGGAGTGTGGAGTGAGCCGAGAGGAGTTGGGTAGTGAAGTTCAGGGAGAGCAGAAGCCGACCCTGGAGCTCGACACAATTCTGACAACGTACGCGCAGTGGCTACCGACGGGGGAGAACGGTCACCTGGTAGTGCTGCCCGAAATCCACCCACGGCTAAAGAGAGAGCAACGGAGTGGGGAGTAAGGAGACTGTCAGGGAGTTACCAGGCCCAACCGGGTAACAGGTCCCAGTGCAGGGATAGATTCACCTGTCCTTTGCCAAACCTGCATGAGGGGGCACTTTACACCCCCAAGACAACACCACAGAGTCCACAGCCACGTAGCAAAGTGAGGGCCCATAGCTCACAGGAGGCAAGCAGCCGGAGTGACCTGGTCCAGGCTACAAGCAAACGGGCCAAAAGGAAGGGGAGAGAGGCACCAGCAACTTCCCTGGGCGACCCCAGCAGGGCTTCAAGCAGGGGTTACCCCAAAACACAAAGGGCTAAGGAAGGCGAGTCGGTAGCCACCCTCATCAGTCAGCCTGAAGGACACCTGGTTCCAGCCTGGTTCATCCCAGCTACGCCCGGGTTACTCACCCTGCCACCCTCAGTGAGTAAAACCCTTGAAAGACATTCTGCTTGTGCGTGTGAGTCATTCTGCGACTTGTAGTTCCACACATCTACACGGGGCCCTGGGGCATGCCTCACTCTCAGGAGGCTATTACAACTGACTGCACCCACTATCGGCCCCAGGCACCCCTAACCTGCAGTGGCGGTCTCCACTGACCGCAATTCTGAGAGTGGCGTCACGACAATCAAAATAGAGGATTTCCTACCTGTGACAAGATCCAGCCGCGTGGAGTCCCTGAAGGTAATGCACAGCTGCACCGACACCGCACCTCGGGGCCCCACACTGCCGCTTTTCTCGCATCCAGAATCTGGATGCGAGAAAAGCTGACCAACAGCTCAACCTCATTGCCTGACATTGGTCAGAGTGCAATGCGAGAATTTCTCGCATTGCACTCGTCCGATTTTCACGCTCGTGTGAGCGTACCCTTAAGGAAGTTTTTTTATATTTGGCAAACGCTTTAATTGTCTGCAGATTATGAGGGTCTGGGTTCTAAGGCCTCCATTGATGGCTCGATAGAATGTAATTGATTTAGATTAAAGTATATTTATGTGTGTAAATAGCTCCAAAATCCCATTGACAATGTGTGGCAAGACTTGGAAGACTTGAAGGTTGCTGTGCACACTCTCCATTCATCTCACTGAGCTAGTTTGCTAGGAGTAATGGGAAAAACGTTCAGCCTCTAGATGTGCAAAGTTGGTAGAGACATTCCCCAAATGACTTGCAGCAGTAATTACAGCAGAAGGTGGTCTTACAAAGTATTGGAAGAGGGCTGAATACAAATGCATGTCACAATTTCAGATTTATATTTTTAAAATATTTAGAAAACCATGTATCATTTACTTTACACTTCCCAATTACTTCTACTTAGTGATGGTATATCATCACATAATATCCTAATAAACTACATTTAACTTTGTGGGTGGAATGTGAAAAAATGTGAAAAAGTTCAAAGGGTTATGTATAATTTATCAATGTACTATACACACTGTCTAACCAGCTGAGTAACTGAATTAATAAAACTTAACTTTTACTAATAAGTTAAAAGAACAAATAAGGACATACATACAATTATTAAAGTGCAAAGTGAGGATTTTCCAGTGTCACATTATCAAATATACGATAGTCATACTCTCAGTTAGAATCCTACTAGATGATTGTGGCTCAATACACATGCATTGCGTACATTGTGAGGATTCAGCAGTCTGCAGTCACGTAGAGTGACTGCAGACTTTATTAGAAGACCGAATAACCCCTGTAATTAGCAAAACAAAAAAATCTTGTCAAATTTCATGATGAAATCATTTGAACTTTAAGAAAGGGAGACTGGAAATAGCTAAAGTGGGCTCCAGACTGTCTCATTATTTTGACAAAGTTAAAACCAGTCACAACTTTTCAGTGTTGTGGTTGAGGATGACTATGCATGTATATATGCATGTATATAACGTGAGAGAGTCAGATGAACCCTTTTCAAGCCGTTATAACATCCTTTTGTAGATTAACCCTTTAGAAGCAGCTGTAATCATCATTTAGCATAATACAAAGTAACATCTTTTTGCATGAATTATACAGATGCATCTCAGTAAATTAGAATATTATTACAAAGTTACATTTATTTCAGTAATTCAATACAAAAAGGGAATCACATATATTATATAGTGTCATTACACACAGAGTGATTTATTTCAAGTGTTTATTTCTGTTAATATTGATGATTATGGCTTACAGCCAATGAAAATCCAAAAGTCATTATCTCAGAAAATTAGAATAATTACCACAAAACACCTGCAAAGGTTTTCTAAGCATTTAAAAGGGCCCCTTAGCCTGGTTCAGTAGGCTGCACAATCATGGGGAAGACTGCAGACTTGACAGATGTCCAGAAGGCAGTCAATGACACATTCCACAAGGAGGGCAAGCCACAAAAGATCATTTCTGAAGAAGCTGGCTGTTCACAGAGTGCTGTATACAAGCATTTTAATGGAAAGCTGAGTGGAAGGAAAAAGTGTGGTAGAAAAAGATGCACAAGCATCTGTGGCACCCCCGTGCCAGCAGCCGGGCTGCTTGGATCCGGATCCGCGGTGGCTCGAGGGGTGTCCGGACCCGGGTGTCGTGCGGCCACTCAAATGCTGGGGGTATTTACAGGGGATTGTGTTTAGAGTTCGTGACACCACCCGTGGTGTGTGGTAATGTGGAGTACCACCGCTGCAAGTGGGAGTACCCGAGGGCGATGGAGTGGGGAAGCCAGGTGTTAGAACCCTCCACGGGTAGGGGGGATGCCCCGGGACTCAGTGATTGTGTTTGGGGAGTGCCGTTGGGTGCAGAGGGGTCACTTTCGTACTCAATCAGTCCATTAAGCTGACACCGACAACTGGATAAACCAAAGTTCTGTATACTGCTGCTGCTGAGGGGAGCTTAGTTCGGGTCCCGTCCCCAATGGTGCTGCCTGGTGATCCGTGACCTTCCTCCTGGCACCAAGTTACTTCTCTGTTGGTCCTGGTAGTATGGAACTAGTCGGGTCTCGCTCCCCACTATGGCTAAGTGTGGGAGCTTGCTCTCAGAGTTCACGCTTGGGATTTTCTGGACCGTTTGAGTGGAAAGTCCTATCCCCCTCGTTGCGCTAGTACCCCGATTTTGGAGCGGGTGGAGAGTGGATCTTGAAGGCTCCGTTCTCATCGGGTAAATTGTCAGGTTGCCTGAAGCTACTTTCTGACCTAGGGTCCACGTACCCTGTCGTGCCCTGGTCCCAGCCCGGTGATGGTGCAAGGTTGCTGGCTGTCCTCCTCGAAAATTCCGTGCCCCTTGCCATGATCCCCTGCGACCGGGGGTCCAGCTCCCTCTAGGCCTAGACCACCGTCTGCTACCTAGATGGCTTCCAAGGAGCCCGGCTTCTGACCTCCTCTCTCCTTCACTTCCTCAACACTTCACTTCCTTATCTCAACTGACTCTCCTGACCCCCCTACCAACCCCCGAAGTGGGCGACCCTATTCCACTCAGGACGTCCACTGGTGTGTCTGGTGGGTGTGGTGCAGAGTGAACCTAGGATTTTGATTAGCTGATGTAGGCAACACCATGTAGTTGGGGATCCATAACCAAGAAGGATGTGGATATTGTACAGGAGGGCAGATTGTACAATACCCTGTGATGACCTGATGGTCCAGGGGCGTCACACATCCGGGTTAACCACAGCCTTGATAGGATTGTTAAGAAAAGGACATTCAAAAATTTGGGGGAGATTTACACTGAGTTGACTGCTGCTGGACTCAGTGCTTTAAGTGCCACCACAAATAGACGCATCCAGGAAATGGGCTACAACTGTTGCATTCCTTGTGTCAAGCCACTCGTGACCAATAGACAACGCCAGAAGCGTCTTACCTGGGCCAAGGAGAAAAAGAACTGGACTGTTGCTCAGTGGTCCAAGGTATTGTTTTCAGATGTCAGATAATTTTCCATTTAATTTGGAAATCAAGGTTCCAGAGTCTGGAGGAAGAATGGAGAGGCCACAATCCAAGCTGCTTGAGGTCTAGTGGGAAGTTTCCACAATCAGTGATGGTTTGGAGAGCCATGTCATCTGCTGGTGTAGGTTCACTGTGTTTTATCAAGACCAAAGTCAGCACAGCCGTCTACCAGGAAATTTTAGAGAACTTTATGCTTTTGTTTGCCGACAAGCTTTTTGGAGATGGATATTTAATTTTCCAGCAGGACTTCGCACCTCGGCAGGAAATAGGCTACAACTGTCGCATTCCTTGTGTCAAGCCATTCATGACCAATTGAAAATGCCAGAAGCGTCTTACCTGGGCCAAGGAGAAAAAGAACTGGACTGTTGCTCAGTGGTTCAAGGTGTTGTTTTCTAAATTTTGCATTTCATAATCATCAACAATAACAGGAATAAACACTTGAAATGTATCACTCTGTTTGTAATAACTCTATATAATATATGCGTTTCCCTTTTTGTATTGAGTTTCTGAAATAAATTAACTTTTTGATGATATTCTAATTTATTGAGATGCACCTGTACAAAAGAATATTGTATGTACTATATGTATTAAAATTCCGATTCCTGACTTGAAGTGAGGAAAAAGTTTGCTTTTTGCTTATCTATGTCTTATCTTTTGGTGAATCTATGTGAAAAATAGGTGAATAAATACTAACTGTGAGTTTCATGGGCTCATAAGTTGACAATATGGCTAAATCCAACAGGTCACGTCCTACCAGCTCTGAGCACACGACTTCAGTTCATTATTCACATGCTGTATACAATCAACTTCCATCTCATAGTTGGTATCTCCTAGAGAAGAAAGAGAATTTCACCGGAATTTGAGCCCACTCTTCCTAAATTAAAGTAAAACTTGTGTTTCAGTATTATTTAAGGAAATCATCATGTTAACTAATTACATACTGTAAATTTGAGAAAAATCTAATAATTGAATCCACTGTTACGTTTTATATTTTTATACTTTTATTTTTTTCTCTTAATCAATAAGTGTTTTTTGTTTTTTTTTCAAAGAGCACCTCTTCTGTATTTAGGAGATAAGTGTCACCAAAAATATCAAGTATTCAAAAAGGTACAAGTTATGCAAAAATTAAGAATGCGTTAAAAAAATAAAAAGAAAATTTTGTTTAGATGAACTGAGAGTCCTCAGTGGTTGATACCTTTTAATTCCTAACTTAAAAGATGGTACTGGCAGTAGTGGCAGTAGATATTGGAGCAGTCCATAGATAAGCAGTATGAAAGTTTTATTGTCCTCTGATTGAGGTCTGGTCCTGAGTTGTGAAGCCCCCAGATGGTCTGAGGAGCACATTTCTTAATTGATGTTAGGAAGACCGAAACGTACGTCAGGTTGGCGTTTAGCATGGTCTCACATGTCTGCTTCCATCTATTAGGTAAACCTTTGTGCTGACTATACCTTAAGATGTTTTATATGGTTTTACCAATTTACTTTGCACCTTATATCAGCTGCATACATACACTATGATCTGATAGAGTGCCTTTCTATAGAATATATTATGTACCATAGGTCCCTTATATGCTGCGTAGTGCTAACCTTTGTATGTGCAATAGGCCCTGGTTTTTCCTGCGGTGTATTTCTTTGGGTGCAATATAAACCTTTTTGATGTGCAATAGTGCGATAGTTTTCTACTTCATGTAACTATTTATGATGCAATATAGATTATGATTTTTTAGTGCAATATTCTTGGGCATAATTTTTTGATATGGAATAATTTACTGATATTATAGCTAATTTATTAATTTATTTATTTCATTTATCCTTTGTCCATTTTAACATCAATTTGTGTATATGCACCATATTATTATTCATGAATTTAAATGACCAAATTTTGTCATATTGCTCCTGTACTTTGTTATGTGACTCCTTCTCCCTATGCATCTTATGTAGTATAATTTTTCATGTGAGCATTTCATTTTCCCATGCACACCTCTTTTAGGATATTTTTGTTGTTGTCACTAAACCATTTATTTCCAGTTCTGTTAATACTTTTATTGATAATAAAAGTTACATTATTTAAACCATATCTCAGTTTTCTTTCTTCTTTTTTTTCTGGTTTGATATTTAGTTACAAAGGGTCTATTACTTTATCCAGCATGTATACACCCCCTATATAGTTATAATTTAAACTATATATTTATTTTCATTGGTGGTGTTTATGCATGTTTTTGTATTGACACAAATCTCTGTATATTTCCTATATAAGATCCTGGATCTCACCACTCAGTGCCAATTATAGCTTCAGCTTTTGCTCCAAGCGTTACTGGTCTTTGGTGAACCTGTTGATACTGATCTTTGTTGCAATATTGAGTGGTGGGAACGTTCCCCTGTTGTGCGTTACTTCATTCCCTTTTCTTTTTCTTTGCTCCCCTGTACATTTATTGTCCTCCATGATAGCTACTCAGAGTTTGTTACCTGCCAGGGTCAAGATTGGGGGCTATGAAGTCATCATCAAGGTAATCTTGTATAGTTGGGTGGGGGCAAACATTGATGAGCACTTTGCCCGCTTTTCTGGGTTAAGGGTGGATGAGGTCTAAACCTTTTGCCCTCCAATCCATCTAGGTGTTTGCTACCGTTAGGAGTGCCTAGCAAACCCTGGACGGATATATCCATGGATTTTATTACGGATCTGCCCCTCTCTGCTGGCAAGATGGTTATTTTGGTGGTTGACAAGTTCTCTAAAATGACCCCCTTTGTTGCTCTGCCATCTCTTCCTAATGCTAAAATGTTAGCCCAGGTTTTAATTCGTGAGGTAGCCAGACTCCTTGGAGTTCCGTCTGACATTGTCTCTGATAGAGATACTCAGTCCATCGTGAAATTTTGGAAAGCATTCTGCTCCCGGTGGGGGATCAACTTGTCACACTCTTCTGCTTTACATCTTTCCATCCACAATCTAATGGTCAGATGGAACATATGATTCAAAACCTAGAACAGTATTTGCAGTATCTGCTTTGTATTTGATAATCGGGAGGAATGGTTGGCATGCCTTCCTCTGGCAGAATTTGCTATAAACAACCACCGTTATGAGTCATCTGTGGTATCACCCTTCTTCTGTGTCTATGGTCAACATCTTCAGGTTTGTACATTGCTTAAGGGTTACTCTTCTGCGGTACCGGAGGAGGATCAGGCAGGTTTCGTTGTATCATTTATCATGGTGTAAGTTTCAGCAGCATTTACGTATCATGGGCACTAGACGTGTGTCTGGTCCAGACCTGTGTGTGGCTGATTGGGTGTGGTTGTCCACAAAACACATTAAATTGAAGATACCGTCTCTTAAAGGGAAAGTGTCACGTTTTTTTTATGGCTGTATTAATAATAGTGATTATGAAATCAAGTATTTTTAATACAAAATTTAACTCACTGTTTATTTAGTTTATATTTAATTCTAGTGTTACTGAAACACTAGGGGCTGCCTTCTTGGATTTGCTGTGTGTAATGACAGTTACTCACCTCCTTTATGGCAGCCCTCTGTGCATTCACTCTGATTGTTGCGCTGCGACCCTATACTTAATACAGGACAGCTCCCTGCAGTGGCCTAGACGCGCCCCCTGGGCTCTCCAGATCACAGAAGAGGGAGGAGATCAGTGCCATCTTTGTGCATCTCACAGCGTATACTGTGTGCTGCACTTTCCCCCTGTCACCCATTCGGCCTGTGTGAGTACTGGCACCCCTCCCCCCACCGTCGTTGCTACCATCTCCAATGACACCCCTTCCTCTCCCCAATGCCACCGCTACCCTTCCCCCCACTCTCCTTGCCACAGCCGCTGCAAGTGTGCATGCAGAGCATTGCGTGCATTCATGCAGAGCATTGCATGCGTGCATGCAGAGCATTGCGTGCGTGCGTGCAAGCAGAGCTTTGCATGTGGGCATGCGTGCATGCAGAGCATTGTGTGTGTGCATGTGTCGCGGGCGGAGTGGCGCTGTGCTCACTAACGCTCGGGTCCGGCGCTACTGCTGCTGCTGCTCGGTGGCTCGAGCGGTGGGCCGGATCCGGGGACTCGAGCGGCGCTCCTCGCCCGTGAGTGAAAAGGGGGGTGGTTTGTTTGGGGATTTAGTCCGTGATGCCACCCACGGGTTGTGGTGAAGGTGGGCACCACCGCTGCTGGTGACGGGGATCCCGGGAGCGATTGTAGGGAGCAGCCGAGATGTTGTTTTTCCCCTCCGTGGGTAGGGGTTGGTGGTCCTGGGGCCCGGTGGTGAGACGGGGAGGCAGGGTAGGTGAGGTGCAGGGTTGCGCGGCGCGGTGCCGGATGGCACGGGTATACTCACTCAGCAAGAGATGCACAAAGTCTCCGGTAAACCAAACGGCTGGATGGACGGGTCCCGCAGCCGGCTGCAGTGTCTCTCCCCAGACAGGTGATGGCGGCTGTCTTTCCCTGCACCTTTGTGTACTGTCTTGACTACGATGGGTTCCCAACGGTAGTCCGCTCCCCGATGTATGGATGCCGGAGGAGCCCGTTTGCCCGCAGGCGCTGGCCCTTGGGTCTCTAGCCTTTGGCGGTGGCTGTATACCCTCACAGTGCAGACGGTTGCCTTCTGACGGGACTTGGGTAGTTAGGAAACCCCTGGGGTTCCTGTCACTCTCGGATTTGACTGTTAACGCCGGCTCCAAGCCTAGTCGGGGTCCGATGGCTCTGCCTGTGTGTGCTAGCTTCACTTCGCTCCCCGGTTCGGTACTGACCCCGGTCCTACGGTTCCTCGTTGATCCACCACTCCTGCAGACGGCCACCACCGTCTGCCAACCTTGCTGTCAGTGCCTGGGCCACAAACACAGACACTCTCCACTTCACTCCTCTCACTTCAACCTCCACTACAGAACTCTCACTTTTCCCGCCTCCAGGCCTGTGAACTCCTCGGTGGGCGGGGCCAACCACCTGGCTCCGCCCTACCTGGTGTGGACATCAGACCCTGGAGGGAGGCAACAAGGATTTTGTGTTTGGCTAATGTAACTGCCTAGGGTGGTGGGGGTGTGTGTGTGTTACCTGTGACGACCTGTAAGAAAGAAAAAGAGTAGGCAAAAAGCACTCAACTCATCAAATAGAATCAAAATATATATACAAATATTTATTGGGAACATGAAAGTGCAAAACACCGTTAAAACCACTTAAAAACACATAGACACCTGTCCCATGGACCCAACAATAAGGCACTAATGCATACGAGATGTACATCCATGCATGATAATACAAAATGTTACAAAAATCTGGAAGGCAAATGAGGTAATAAGGCCTGGAATAACCTAAATAGATCTCCTAAAGGAGCATTGCCCTAAAACATGCAAAGGACCATAATAAGCCACTAAACAAGAGGTCCAGAGGGAAACACTTACAAAAGTAGAGGCAAAAATTCAGCCATGGTAAGGTGCCAAACAGATAAGCGCCGACCCTACGCGTGTCGCCCTAATACAAGGGCTTCATCAGGGGAAGGTAATGAACAAAACAAAAAAAGCACACATATAAATACAAGGAAATTAATAAGACGATCAAATACCCAGTGGTCTTCAGATCTCGGAAGATTCTTCACAGGCTGTTGCTCTTCTGTGGCATTATTCCTCCATGGACACCTGAACAGATGACCATCAACACAGATTGCCTTACTTTTGGACCACACTCATTAGCTCTGATCCATGTTCTAAATCCTTACTGATGTTTTTGTGATCTATGATGTGAAGTTATGTAAAGAGTCATTTGGCCTCTTATTCCATTGATCTGTGTTTTGATGATTATGAATTTTTCAATTACTGTTGATCATATGTATATATACCATGTGTCAGATTTTCCTATGTCCTCTATTGAGTGTTATGTGGGTTCATAATTGTGTTGATGGGTTGTCCTGTTTGCCCTTATTCTTTCATTTTTGTGACAATCCATATTATATGAACTTGGGAAATGCCATATGTATGGTTACACCTGTCCCATGGACCAATCTACAGTTGTGAATTGTAAAGTTTTCTCTGCCTTTGCATTTGTCTGTAAAAAGCTGTAAAAATCCTATTCAATGGTAGATGCTTTCATTTTATTCATTGATAATGGTGTACTGCTTTTTTCTGATTTTGCTCTCTGTAAAATATACATTTTTACTAAATGCTGATTGCTCTTCAAGTCTATAGGGTCATCGTAAACCTAAGCGCTAGTATATATTTACTCTTGATTTCGGCACCGTTAGCTGCATGGGCGCCTGCGCATTACTATATTGCTTGCCTACATGGTATTTCTTCGCGCATGCGCATTTGTGGATTTTCGGCGCAATAGGGGAAGAAATTTCCTCTTACACGCCGATGTATTTCCGGTCCATCGGCCACTTCCGCCCGGCGTGTCAGCTGAACGAACAGCTTGATTTGAGCACAGGAACACCGGTATTTGATCGTCTTATTAATTTCCTTGTATTTATATGTGTGCTTTTTTTGTTTTGTTCATTACCTTCCCCTGATGAAGCCCTTGTATTAGGGCGACACGCGTAGGGTCGGCGCTTATCTGTTTGGCACCTTACCATGGCTGAATTTTTGCCTCTACTTTTGTAAGTGTTTCCCTCTGGACCTCTTGTTTAGTGGCTTATTATGGTCCTTTGCATGTTTTAGGGCAATGCTCCTTTAGGAGATCTATTTAGGTTATTCCAGGCCTTATTACCTCATTTGCCTTCCAGATTTTTGTAACATTTTGTATTATCATGCATGGATGTACATCTCGTATGCATTAGTGCCTTATTGTTGGGTCCATGGGACAGGTGTCTATGTGTTTTTAAGTGGTTTTAACGGTGTTTTGCACTTTCATGTTCCCAATAAATATTTGTATATATATTTTGATTCTATTTGATGAGTTGAGTGCTTTTTGCCTACTCTTTTTCTTTCTTACATTACCCTTGTAGGCTTTGCACCCTCATTGTTGTGTTAATTTGTTGTTACTATTAGCAGTGCAGCCTTGTCTTTCCATTTATTGCCTTGCTTCTTGACTTCGGTCGTTCCAGGGCTAGCACGCCGGTTATTATAACCGTTTTTCAGTTATATTTATTGATTTGTTTATTGATCTGGTGTTTTTGTGTCTTTCTTACTGTGCGTTCTTAGACATTATGACCTCCAGCTGGGACGCCCGTGAGGCGACCTGGCAAAATGAATCAGCTAACATTTTTGATAGTGTCCATTCAGCTGGACCCTTGAATGATGACTTCTCCCTTCTTACTAGGGAAATTACATCCGCCCAGAAATTGGACATTAGACTATGGTGGAATATCAGGAGTTTGGAAGAGTACTCTAAGACAGGGATTATTCCCCGTGGTCTTAGGGTTCAAATTTTTCCAGCATGGGAGGCGCAGGGGGAATTTAAGGATATTTGGGAAAAGGGCCTTTTGCAGTGTTCTAGAATTCTTATTTCCATGTTGATTGAACATGATAAAACCTTGCTCACCAGCACCAAGGCCAACATCAGACTACTTGAATCCAAATTGTCTAGTTTTGATACTGATAGTTTGGTCCGCCCCTTTCAGGAGCGCTTAGGGATTGATTTGGATAAGTCTGAGCACAATATCATTGAGGGCAAAAAGAAAAAATTTGCAAGGGACAGGAATGATTTTTCCAGCCAGGTGGCGTTTAAATGGAGACATAGGGGAAATAATAGGCCTGGTTTTTCGAGAGCTAATCCTTCCACCAACCACACCGGTGACAGTACCAGCGATAGCGATTTTTTAACCTCAGAAAACAGCGACGGAGATACCGCACCAGGAGGGGTCAGAAGAAACCCAAAAAGACCAGGAATGGGTTACAGGAATGCGGCTTGGAGGGATGCGAACAAAGGACCCCCCCGGCACAGGAAGACCCCCTACTAACGTCTATAATGACATCTGATCGGACCACGGTTGAAGCACCTGTGCAGCCAGGACTTTTACAGGTAATTAATCTTTCTGAACACGTCCTTACCAATGAACAACGGAGTGTGTTAGAGAGAGGGCTTACCTTCTCTCCCACTAATACTGTGGATAAGTTCACGCTCGTAAAGGATGTTTATTTATTCTGTAGGAGACTCCTTTTCCGTGCTATTTACAAAAGACCCACCATGTTTGACTCTCTCAGTGATACTGACCGGCAGGTGTTCCAGGATCTCTTGGATTTACTCAATGAGTCTGAGTCCACAACAGGTAGGCCAATGTGCCCGCTCAGGAATAAATCGGTTGCTTCACCCCCCCTTTCGATGATCCCGTCTGTTAATCTTTTCTTTGAATTGGCAAAAGCTGACATTATGCAGCTCCCTGACAAACCCTGCTTTGGTGATAACCTGAGCTTGGGCGAAAAACGAGCTATCAGGGAACTAAGGGAGATTAAAACCTTTATAATCAAGGAGGCTGATAAAGGGGGGAATGTTGTACTCTGGCCTACTGATATGTACATTACTGAGGCAAAACGACAACTCCTGAACCTGCACTTTTATTCCAGGCTTCCTTCCGACCCTACCTCCATCTTCCAGAAGAAATTAGATCGGCTGCTTGAATCCGCCTTGGATATGAGGATCATAACCAAGAAAGAAAAGGATTTCTTCTGGGTGCCCAAACCAACTGTTGCGACTTTCTACCTATTGCCTAAGGTTCATAAAGACCTGCACCAGCCACCTGGCCGCCCCATCGTCTCAGGTATGGGTAGTTTGTGTGAGAAGGCATGCTCCTATCTGGAGTTCTTTTTACAGCCCCTGGTACAGTCCCTTCCTTCTTATTTAAGGGATTCCACCCACTTCATTACAAACACTAAGGATATTGTCCTCCCGGAGGGCACCTTTGTTGTTACTTGTGATGTGGAGTCCCTTTATTCAAATATTTCACATCAGGACTGTCTCCAAGCAGTGGGCTTTTTTCTACATCAAAAGGAACATACAGATAGGTTTCATGACTCATTTCTGATTGATTTATTACAATTCATCCTCTCACACAACTACTTTACCTTCGATGGGGCTTTCTACCGGCAAATATCTGGCGTGGCAATGGGTGCTCGCTGTGCACCTTCGGTGGCTAATCTCTTTCTTGGGTGGTGGGAGGAAACTGTTGTCTATCCATCCGCTCCCTTCGCCACTCATGTCCTTGGTTGGTTCAGGTTTATTGACGACGTGATGTTCCTTTGGAATGGGTCAGAGACGGACTGCAGGGACTTCATTACGTCACTTAACAACAATTCCCTGAATATATTTCTTACCTCCTGTATTTCATCGACAGGTGGCATTTTCCTGGACTTATCCCTATCTGTGGTGGACCAACATCTACATACTAATTTATACCGCAAACTACTGCGACCAACAGGCTTCTACAATTCTCCAGCTTCCATCCTCGGCATCTCAAGCTTGGTATACCTGTTGGTCAGTATCTGAGGGCAAGAAGAAATTGTACAGAGGATAGCACCTTTCAAGCACAGGCAGAGGATCTTACCATCCGGTTCACCCAACGAGGTTACCCCAAAAGCTCTTTGTCCAAAGCTCTTAAACGAGCAAGTTCGCATACTCAAGAATCTCTTCTTACCCCAAAAAGACGACCTGAGGACCATCAACTTCGACTTACCACCAATTTCCACAATCAGTGGGATAGATTTGGTAAGATTATATCAGATCATTGGAAGGTTCTTAAAATTGATCCACGAATTTCTGATTTGATTGGGGAAAGACCTTCTATAACAGCTAAAAGAGCGCCTAATTTGAGCGATAAATTGGTCAGTAGTCATTTCACCAGACCTACTCATCGTTTGGGACATGGCTTCGTTTATACTGGCTCCTATCCCTGTGGGGAGTGCAATGTATGTCCCTATATGCGACCTGTACGGGACATCTTTTTGCACCCCACTACTGGTAGCCAGCATAAGTTGAAAGGATTCATTAATTGCAAAACCGCTTGCGTAATTTATTTGATAATCTGTCCATGTAACAGGCTTTACGTGGGGGAAACTACCCAAGAACCCAAGAAACGAATTCAAAAGCATGTCTCTACTATCAATCTGGCTGCTGGTGACCTTCGGAAGGGTAAGAAACTTACCTCTGTGGCTTCTCATTTTTTGCATCATCATGGGGGGAGCCCAAGGGGACTACGGGTGGTGGGTTTAGAACGCCTTAAACTTAACATTAGGGGTGGTGATTCCACCAGACGGCTCCTACAATTGGAATCGCGTTGGATTTGGGGTCTCAATACGGTCTCCCCAGCGGGCCTGAATGAGGAGTTACTCTTCACCGGCTTTTTGGGTTGAAACTGGTCTCTGCCCTTATTCATACCCCCCCCCCCTCTTCCTCTCTTTTTTGCCTTTCCAGTGTTCAAGATGTATGAACCCAGTGGTCTTCAGATCTCGGAAGATTCTTCACAGGCTGTTGCTCTTCTGTGGCATTATTCCTCCATGGACACCTGAACAGATGACCATCAACACAGATTGCCTTACTTTTGGACCACACTCATTAGCTCTGATCCATGTTCTAAATCCTTACTGATGTTTTTGTGATCTATGATGTGAAGTTATGTAAAGAGTCATTTGGCCTCTTATTCCATTGATCTGTGTTTTGATGATTATGAATTTTTCAATTACTGTTGATCATATGTATATATACCATGTGTCAGATTTTCCTATGTCCTCTATTGAGTGTTATGTGGGTTCATAATTGTGTTGATGGGTTGTCCTGTTTGCCCTTATTCTTTCATTTTTGTGACAATCCATATTATATGAACTTGGGAAATGCCATATGTATGGTTACACCTGTCCCATGGACCAATCTACAGTTGTGAATTGTAAAGTTTTCTCTGCCTTTGCATTTGTCTGTAAAAAGCTGTAAAAATCCTATTCAATGGTAGATGCTTTCATTTTATTCATTGATAATGGTGTACTGCTTTTTTCTGATTTTGCTCTCTGTAAAATATACATTTTTACTAAATGCTGATTGCTCTTCAAGTCTATAGGGTCATCGTAAACCTAAGCGCTAGTATATATTTACTCTTGATTTCGGCACCGTTAGCTGCATGGGCGCCTGCGCATTACTATATCGCTTGCTTACATGGTATTTCTTCGCGCATGCGCATTTGTGGATTTTCGGCGCAATAGGGGAAGAAATTTCCTCTTACACGCCGATGTATTTCCGGTCCATCGGCCACTTCCGCCCGGCGTGTCAGCTGAACGAACAGCTTGATTTGAGCACAGGAACACCGGTATTTGATCGTCTTATTAATTTCCTTGTATTTATATGTGTGCTTTTTTTGTTTTGTTCATTACCTTCCCCTGATGAAGCCCTTGTATTAGGGCGACACGCGTAGGGTCGGCGCTTATCTGTTTGGCACCTTACCATGGCTGAATTTTTGCCTCTACTTTTGTAAGTGTTTCCCTCTGGACCTCTTGTTTAGTGGCTTATTATGGTCCTTTGCATGTTTTAGGGCAATGCTCCTTTAGGAGATCTATTTAGGTTATTCCAGGCCTTATTACCTCATTTGCCTTCCAGATTTTTGTAACATTTTGTATTATCATGCATGGATGTACATCTCGTATGCATTAGTGCCTTATTGTTGGGTCCATGGGACAGGTGTCTATGTGTTTTTAAGTGGTTTTAACGGTGTTTTGCACTTTCATGTTCCCAATAAATATTTGTATATATATTTTGATTCTATTTGATGAGTTGAGTGCTTTTTGCCTACTCTTTTTCTTTCTTACATTACCCTTGTAGGCTTTGCACCCTCATTGTTGTGTTAATTTGTTGTTACTATTAGCAGTGCAGCCTTGTCTTTCCATTTATTACCTGTGACGACCTGGCTAGTCCAGGGTGCCACACATGCAGAGCACTGCGTGCGGGTGTGAGTGCATGCAGAACATTGTGTGCGAGCATGCATGTATGCAGAGCATTGCATGCGGGCATGCATGCATGCAGAACATTGCATGTGGGCATGCATGCATGCAGAACGTTGCGTGTGGGTGTGCGTGCATGCAGATTATTGCGTGCAGAATGCAGTATTTACCTTATCGTTTCTTTAATATTTCATGATTTGTTGTTTACTCAGTTTGGGAACCTTTTCTACTCTGCCCTCTATTTCCTTAGGAGATATGTAAAGTACTCAATGGCCATTCAGGCAGCATAGATGTCGCGGACGGAGGAGGGGACGCTGCGCTCTCCCACTGCTCGGGTCCGGCTGCCGCTGCTGCTGCGGCCTGCTGTTGCTCGGTGGCTCGAGCGATGGGCCGGATCCCGGGGACTCGAGCGGCGCTCCTCGCCCGTGAGTGAAAGGGGATTGGTTTTTGGGATTGTTTATTGTTTGTGACGCCACCCACGGTTGTGGTGATTGTGTGGACACCACCGCTGCTCTGTATGGGGATCCCGGGAGCGGTGACAGGGAGCAGCAAAGTTGTTGGTTCTCCCCTCCGTGGGTAGGGGGGTGGTTGTCCTGGGGCCCAGTGATGAGGTGGGGGATGAGGGATGGCGGGGCCGGTGCAGGGCTTGGTGGGGTGCAGGGACGCGGGGGCAGCGACTCCAAGCCTTGCCGGGATCCGAAAGGCCCCTGCCAATGGTGCTGGCTTCTCTTCGTATACCGTTCCGATACCGCCGGGCCACCACCCGTCCACAGTCCTTTCGGCAACCTCCGATCAGCCTCTCCTGCAGGCGGTCACCGCCGTCTGCTGACCTTGCTGTCTCAGTCCGGGGCACGCACCCGGACCAACTTCAGGCTTCCTCAACTGTCACTTTCTCTTCCACTTTTACTCCTCTCTCTTGCTCCTCTCCCACTTCCTTCAACTTCACTAACTGTTCTTCCTCTACCTGGTTTTCCCGCCTCCAGGACTGTGAACTCCTCGGTGGGCAGAGCCAACCGCCTGGCCCACCCCCTGGTGTGGACATCAGCCCCTGGAGGAAGGCAACAAGGATTTTTGGGTAGCTTCGGTGTACCTATCCGGGGTGTAGGGTGTGGTGGTGTCATGACCTGTGACCCCTGGCTTGCCCAGGGCGTCACATAGACCCAAGTTGCCACCAATGTTTACGGTTTTTACCAAAGGCTCACAGGATTCTTTGGTGGCATATTTTTAGGCTGCTCTTACATTATTACACTGTGAGTAACAGCTTCTTGGTAAAGACCATACAAATGTTACTAAATAAAAAAGCACATATTCCTGGAACTGTATAGCAGATTTTTAACAAGAAAAAGCTAGAATATTCAGGAAATCAGGGTAAAAAAATAAAAGCAAAACTGGTCACTTTGGACCTTCGGACAAGTCCTCTTTAACAAGATCTATCCCAGCATTTAAACCTGAGAAAGCACAATAATCACAATTTATAGCCTCCTTTTACTATTTCAAGGTCTCAATTGCACAATTGTGCTTCAAGCAGGAAATAGATCATATGTCAGTTAAATCCATTCCATTCATCATATATATGACCAGAGCTTTTCTGTTTAGTCTTAAGACATAATAATCCTGTTTGTTGCATTTCCATTAGTAATATGCTGGAATAGATATTTTTAAGCTTGACATTGAGAAAAGATGGTGGATGCTAAAAAATCCCCAATGCATTTGCACTGAAGCACTTTAGGAATTTGTCTATATAGTTGTACTCTAAAGTTTTGATAGTGACAAAATTTTATCTTTCACAAAATTTGCTAGTTCACTTTTTGTAGTGGCAATTTGTATTATCAAATGTTGTGAAAAGCAATCAAATCAATTGCAAAAAAAACCCATTCCTTGCCCTAAAAATAAACTTTAACACAAAACCGCCATTTTGACTGAATTTCAGCACCACTTCGGATTCCGGTGACCATATAAGTCAATGGGGACCAGAATCCGGAGATTAAAATGTTTGTGGAAGGGATAGGGAGGAGCGCGCACAGTGTACTTACCCGAGGCTGTGTCATAGCAGCAAACTCCTTCCGGGTCACGCTTTTCCCTTCCAGAGCCGACAATTCAGTATTCATTGCTTTGCCCGCCCACTGGCTCATGTAATTGGTTGCAGCTAGACACGCTCCCACCCTGAGTGGCAGCATGTAAGCTGACTGCAACCAATCACAGGCGGCAGGACGGCCGGTGGCGAGGAAAGCAGTGCAAGTATCTGTGGGTCAGTATGGTGAACGTGCATGTCTTTCAGAAACACAGGGACGTTGCTGTAAGAAGTGTGCGACTGTGCCGGTGATGTGCTGTCAGAATCGTACAAGTCTGACATGACATCAGCGGCACAGCCTGCCGCTCTCTGAACATGAGCATGTATGTACACAGAAACACATGTATAAATAATTTTAAAAAAACAACGTGCTGTCCCCCTTAATTTTCATCCCCAGCCATGATAAAGCCGGCTGGGGGCTGATATTCTCAGCCTGCAGTCGCGTGGATCCGGACTTTTACAGTTCGGATTCGCTCAGCCCTACTGGTGACATCATTGCAGAGATGACTGCTTGCTTTAAAATGGGTCTCGTGCTTGAAATTATTATCTTTTGGTTTCCATCAAGGAAATGTGCACAGTCATTATTGCTTTGTGTAACTCCCTTAGCGCCCTCGCACTATCCTGCTCCCTTCCCAAAGTATGGATGCCTGTACTCTCACCTTCCCAGCCTCCCAGCGGTGGCTGCTCCATCCCAGGTCCCTTCCGCCACCCCCTAGGGCCTGTGCACACAGCACAGGCCTCCTGGGAGTGCTGCTAGGGAGCGCACCTTGTGTTAAAGGACCAGTTTGCCCTAACTTGGAACTGCCTCTCAGCCTATTGCTGAGAGGCATCAGGTATTAAAAGCAAGTTCTCCTTAAGGGAGGTACCTGCCCAATGTGGTCTATACGTTGCTATTTCTCAGGTCCCTTAGCGCTGCTCCTGTTTAGTGTTGTGTTCCACATTGTTAATACCATTCTGTGTTCCAGTACCTGACGTATAGTATATGCTGCTGCTGCATCATACACTTTCTGCCAAATATGCTATACCAGCCACTGCTGCACCATACCCTGTCGGCCAAGTCTGCTATACTGGCCACTGCTGCATCGTACCCTATCGGCTAAATCTGCTATATCAGACGCTGCTGCTTTATACCCTGTTGGTCAAGCCTGCTGTACTGAACGCTGCTGCATGTTTTTATATCAGCCGAACCTGCCACATCAGCCATCCCAGCTGCACCTATTATACCAGTGACTGTCCAAGTCCATACCCTTGGGGCACCAGTATTCCAGAGTGGCACCTGATTAGTACCTACAGCACAACACCTTCACCTTTAGAGGCTCTGGTGAAAACCTGGTGAGAAACCATAGTCAAGACTCTCTAGGTTTTCTGTGTGTTGTGGCCTATTGGGTCCACTTCATGCTTGCACCTGTGAGCATTACACTTTGTACTAAAAGGGCTTTATAGGCAAGGACATTGCTGCTTGGAAGATTGCCCCTAAATCAAACAATTATTTGATTATGAAGAACTTCATAGAGCGCCTCAAGTGCTGTGAAGAAGGCTGCAGTTCACTTAAGACAGTCCACCATGTGCCAGGACCATAAAAGAAGGAGTATTCAACTACAGTGCCTACAAGTAGTATTCAACCCCCTGCAGATTTAGCAGGTTTGATAAGATGCAAATAAGTTAGAGCCTGCAAACTTCAAACAAGAGCAGGATTTATTAACAGATGCATAAATCTTACAAACCAACAAGTTATGTTGCTCAGTTAATTTTTAATAAATTTTCAACATAAAAGTGTGGGTCAATTATTATTCAACCCCGAGGTTTAATATTTTGTGGAATAACCCTTGTTTGCAATTACAGCTAATAATCGTCTTTTATAAGACCTGATCAGGCCGGCACAGGTCTCTGGAGTTATCTTGGCCCACTCCTCCATGCAGATCTTCTCCAAGTTATCTAGGTTCTTTGGGTGTCTCATGGGGACTTTAATCTTGAGCTCCTTCCACAAGTTTTCAATTGGGTTAAGGTCAGGAGACTGACTAAGTCACTGCAACACCTTGATTTTTTCCCTCTTGAACCAGGCCTTGGTTTTCTTGGCTGTGTGCTTTGGGTCATTGTCTTGTTGGAAGATGAAATGACGACCCATCTTAAGATCCTTGATGGAGGAGCGGAGGTTCTTGGCCAAAATCTCCAGGTAAGCCGTGCTATCCATCTTCCCATGGATGCGGACCAGATGGCCAGGCCCCTTGGCTGAGAAACAGCCCCACAGCATGATGCTGCCACCACCATGCTTGACTGTAGGGATGGTAATCTTGGGGTCGTATGCAGTGCCATCCAGTCTCCAAACGTCACGGGTGTGGTTGGCACCAAAGATCTCGATCTTGATCTCATCAGACCAGAGAACCTTGAACCAGTCTGTCTCAGAGTCCTCCAAGTGATCATGAGCAAACTGTAGATGAGCCTTGACATGACGCTTTGAAAGTAAAGGTACCTTACGGGCTCGTCTGGAACGGAGACCATTGCGGTGGAGTACGTTACTTATGGTATTGACTGAAACCAATGTCCCCCTGCCATGAGATCTTCCCGGAGCTCCTTCCTTGTTGTCCTTGGGTTAGCCTTGACTCTTCCGACAAGCCTGGCCTCGGCACGGGAGGAAACTTTCAAAGGCTGTCCAGGCCGTGGAAGGCTAACAGTAGTTCCCTAAGCCTTCCACTTCTGGATGATGCTCCCAACAGTGGAGACAGGTAGGCCCAACTCCTTGGAAAGGGTTTTGTACCCCTTGCCAGCCTTGTGACCCTCCACGATCTTGTCTCTGATGGCCTTGGAATGCTCCTTTGTCTTTCCCATGTTGACCATGTATGAGTGCTGTTCACAAGTTTGGGGAGGGTCTTAATTAGTCAGAAAAGGCTGGAAAAAGAGATAATTAATCCAAACATGTGAAGCTCATTGTTCTTTGTGCCTGAAATACTTCTTAATACTTTAGGGGAACCAAACAGAATTCTGGTGGTTTGAGGGGTTGGGTTGAATAATAAATGACCCTCTGAATAAACTTTTCTCAATTTAAAAAAAATAAATAAAAAAGAAATAACATTCTTTTTTGCTGCAGTGCATTTCACACTTCCAGGCTGATCTACAGTCCAAATGTCACAATGCCAAGTTAATTCCGAATGTGTAAACCTGCTAAATCTGCAGGGGGTTGAATACTACTTGTAGGCACTGTATGTAATCAGTCCAACACCAGTGCAGAGCTTTCTCTGGAATAGCAGTAGACAGATGTCAATGCATTTGCACACACACTGTAAGGAGTAGTATTTTGGATGCTGGCCTGTTGTCTGGAAAGGCAGCAAAAAAGACATTTGTCTACAAGAAAAACATCAATGATAGATTTACGTGTTGCAGCGGTTTAGATCTGACCCAGAGCCACACTATGGTATCACCAGTGAGTTTTAATCAGGGGAGTAATTTTTCTTAGTGTCAAGCTCAAGGAGTAGATAAGCACATACAGAAAAATATGCCAGGCCACTCTGTTTATTGAGTTTAGAGATGAGCAAACCTGAACGGAAAATTTTGGTGTTTATACAGAACACGGACTTTACAAAAAATCAGTGCTCCTGTTTGGAGTTTGCATGCTTTATGTATACTGACCACTCGGGCGAGCATCGCTGTGCTCGAGTACACTCACTGCTCAGCTCATTGCGAGCTGCTTTCAGTGTTTGAATGGCTCGCAGTGGGGGGTAACAGCAGCATTATCGGAGGTAGTGTTCAGCATGAGTGGCCTCTTTTCCTTATGTAGCGCCCCTGAAGCCATCAGGAGCTACAAAGATGCAGGGCCTACCCCCAGGAACCCAGAAGACCAGTGCCGGTAACAGCAAAATAAATTCTAATCCCAGTTTTCCCCTTTCCCCAAAGACTGGTGACAGACTAGAGTTGGACCCAATGGATGGCCACCTAGGGTTGGAACCGATCCAGTCCACTAGACGACAACCAGGTGGGAGGGGGTCAGACAGTCAGTTAGAGTCAGTAAGTGGAAGTGAGAGGACATGGACGTGACTGTACCTACGGGAGTTTTTGACGATGACCTGAGGTCCCGGCGTGTGGTTGCCGGTGGAATACGGTGGAGTGCTCCAGGAACAATAGCACCGACGGGGTACAGAATCCAAGGTCAGGCAAATGCTCCAGGCAGACCTGATAAAATCTGCACAGTGAGGGGACCATCCAGGACCTCACTGACCGCAAACTCCAGGGGCACCAGCAGTGATGGGAGAACCAGGGACCGGAACAGTACACCGATCCTATAGGGTTCAAACTGCCCGCCGTACGGACTAAAGACTGAGAGACTACAAGGAGGGGACCCCTAGATGCTCCAAGCCACAGGGACCCACAAACTAAAGAAGGGTGCAGGGGAAAGAAGCCACCAGGTCACCAAACCAGCACTGGGACTAAGGGGACCAGTGGTAAAAAACAGCCTTCCTCCGGGTATCAGCCATCAAACCGCTGTGAGTAAAAAACCCAGTTACACTGCAATCCCGTGTGTGGCCTACCTTCTTTCCACAACTAACTACATCACCTGCCCAACATCCAGGCTGCCACTAACACAAGCACCAGCAGTGAGAAACTGTGCAGTGGCGGTTCCATCCCTATAACCACAATCCGCAAGTGGCGTCACGATCCAAACTTTATAAATACTCCCCTGTACATAACAACCCTTTTAAAGCTTCCCCCAGGGTCACAAAACCGGGCAATGGCCACCAAGTGAACTGTCCCCATAAATATACGGCCCGGGACCGAGTACCCCATAGCCCTGGGGCAGGACAGCTTCTCTGGCGTCACAAACAGGATTGGACTAGACCCATTAAAACCGGGTGACATGCGCCTTATGGACTGTTTTTGTGACTCGTGCAACTGTCGCCATTTTGTGTAAAAAAACTAACTGCGCCATCGCTGTGGAGAAAAGCGCGCAAACAAAAACTCCGCCCCCTGGGAGTGTGCAACATGTAAAATGAAACTGGAAGCAGGGAGACTGGAAACCCTTCGGCAGAATGCTCCCAGACTCAGCAGGAGAATCCAAATGACCAGGAGAAAAAACCAGGTCACTCCAGGGCCTGGACGGCAGAGAGGCTAGAGGCGGAGGTCCAGCGGCTGTGCTGGACGATTTGGGCGCAGCAGCTATGGCAGATTGCAGAGTGGTGAACGGAGATGATGAAAGAGGTGGTAGCCACACAGGCCCACGAACACCGTGCGTCGGTGGCAGAGATAGCACCAGTATCCTCCCAGACCGCTGTAACCCGAAGTTTGGGGCCTTTCGTTGACTGTACCACACCACCTTACCCAGCCGAGGAGGACCAGGCTGCGCTGCCTTTCCCAGCCAGACCAGACACGGCTGCATCACCTTCTCCGGTTGAGAAGGACCCAGGTGCATTGCCTTCCCCGGCCAGACCAGACCAGGCCGCATCACCTTCTCCAGCTGAGAAGGACCAGGATACCTTGCCTTCCCTGGCCGAGACTGATCAGGCCACACCTTCACCGGGAGTCACAATAAATGTATTGACATCATGATGTACAGAGCTTGTGTATTTATCATTCAGGTCTATGTCCCGGGACTGAGGAATCAAGTGACACATCGATTAAGTGGTCAGTGATAAGTTTTACATGTAAGTTTACAAAAAGTTTAATTTTTATTAAAATTCTGATGATGATTTTTGCTAGCATAGTCCACTGCAGTTTAGTAACAGGAAGAAAATATAATTCTAATAATGGCTTTAGATATCACCAGAAAAGAGGTCGTCCCCAGTGCCCCAAAGGCATAGTGAAAACCAACGGGACAGTCTAGTACTGTAGATGACCCCCTCGGGAAGGACGGACCCATTGGCTACCCAAACAGAAATAGGCTTGGGCAGCATGGTCATGGGAATTCCGTGCAGATGGGCAAACTCGGAAGAAACAAAATTCCCGTCTGCACCGGAGTCTACACATGCTGTAACTGGTACAGTAATGTTATCAAATGCCAGTATGCCCTTAAAGGATAATTTAAGGTTCGAAGCAGGCACATCCAGGGTTTCCCTCTTAACAGACACCAGATACAACTGCTTTTTGACCTTTTTCGACATTGGTTGGCATAGTGCCCTGTCTGCTTGCAAGTGAAGAAAACCTGTTTAGCCACTGACTTAGCACCTGTCCGCCCTATCTCCATGGGCTCAGGTTCGGGTTCAGCGTATGTGGTTGAAGTCTCTGTGCACGCTCCAACTGGTGCTCAGAGTGGTGTGTATCAATTCTCATGGCAAGTGATATCAAGGACTCCAGATCAGGCGGTATTTCCCAGGCGGACCCAAGAGCAAAGCCCTTAACGCCTCCAATAAATCAGTGGCCCGGTTAGTCACTGGATCCTCTTGCTCACAGTGGAGTAGCCCATGTCAGTGCTCAATCGGCAAGCAGCAATATCACAAACCCCACCTTGGCTCTTTCTGTGGGATATTGTGAAGACAAGAGCTCCAGGTGTATCAAACACTGATGTATGAAACCACGACATGACCCCGTCCCCCGAGAATTTATTGGGAAGGGACAGGTGTGGCATGGGCTTCACTGTAGATGAGGCCAGTGACGTAGTATGGCTTATAGCCTGAGATGCAGTCTGTTTGATCAGAGCTGCAACATCCACAGCTGGAGAAGACTGTTCGACAGCCCTAAGCTGTGTCTCCAGCTGTTGAATGTATCGCTGTAGTTACTGAACGTCCGCCATGTCCAGAGGACTGTTGGTGCGAGCATACTGTTACGGAGAGGATGATTGGATGTAAAATAATATGAAACCAATCGTCGCCCGAAGTCCGCCGGGCAGATGACAAGGCCGCTGCAGCACTGAAGGATGGATACAGCAACTAAGCAAAACCCAAATGAGAACGGAGGGGATGTTTAAGGGCACACCCCAACGTGTAGCATGTCCCTGTTAGCTTCACAGGTACACGGGTTTCAGTCACGTGTGTAGGAACACGTCAGACCGAGAGGTAACCCAGTTAACCTCACTGGGAAACCAAGAAGGTAGGCACAGGACCGGTCACGTGCGTCGAGGGCATGTATGGGATACCCAGTTAGCGTCACTGAGCACCCGAGGACTGGTACACACACACAAGTCTGCCACTGACACTGAAAACTACTGGTCACGTGTGTAGGGTGCATGTCAGACCATGTGGACCCTGACCCTCACTGTGCCAAGACACAGCTGTACTGAGATACGAATACCTGGTACCGGCGCCTAGCCCTAAAACACATACCCACTGGTAGGACAAGAGCTGATCCGAACCACGCCGCTTTACCAGAGAATTGTGGCTTCCGGCACCAACGCCCTAGCCCTGCATACTACTGTCCTATACACACATACACCTGCCGCAGGCTCTGCAGGATAAGATGGCACTGGAACAACTGCAAACATGCAGCACAGCCTGTTCAGTGAGATGCCACTAAAGACAATGTGATGCTCGCATCCCTATGGGCTTGGCTACGAGCCTTTTATAGTCTCCTCCCTGCCTCAGGCCACATGGCCTGAGGTAATGGCGCTGGTTGCCGCCAACCCGCGACCGCCACGTCACTGCTGACATCACCGCGACCAATCGGCGGTCACCGCGTCATCGCTGACTTCACCACGAGCTAAACAGATGCCACCACGTCAGCAATTATGTCACGCGCATGCGCGATAGCGGTAATACCGCTTGGAGACGCTACGGAAACCCGTGCATGCGCAGTAGCGCTAAATGAGCACTTCGACTCAGAACGGTAGAAGACTCTAGCTACCTGATGCCTGTCAGCCCGACATCTCGAGCAATGGACAGGTGGGGCTGCGGAGTCAACCAATCCCAATGTGGCAGTCAATGATGGGACTGGACTGGACTCAGGAGCACCCCGAACTGTAACAGCACCATGTACCTGAGCTCGCATGAGTGAAGTTCGCATGTAAAGCACCCAAACCCCAAACCTGAGCCTTGATTTTTTAAGTTGGTGTTCAGTTCGAAAACCGGAAATCAGGTTTGGTCATCTCTAATCAATACGATCAGCTCCTCCTGCTCTATAACATTCTGACCACAGATCAGGTACTATTTCCAACAAAATAGGTTCCCTTTAAAATATTTCTCGTCAGTTAGCATTGTATGTGCAAAAAATTTGCTGGATACTACTTTAACATGTAGTACAAAAATTAAACAAACATTCAGAGAGGGAATAAAGTAAAAAAGAGGCAACTAAAAATATGTATATACCATTTTTTATTTGTTTTTCTAAAATTAGAGCTTACAGACTCCCCCCTATTCAGTTATTCCATATATTGTTTTACACGTGGTTATATCTGTGTTGCTGTCTCTTTCAGGTTTGTAGGATTTTGCTCTCCACTTTATTTCAGCCATGATATACAAGTATGGGGTAATTGTACAGTTAAGCACTGTGCCGTAGATACTGGCAAAGTATAGCGCAACTTTTTGTACATCTATTGGTATTAAATGAAAGTACATTAGAAACCATAAAAAGCTGAACGGAATGACGGAAATGATAAACACAGTAACGGCTGAGATTATGAAAGCATAAAGTTCGGTAGAAGCCTGTTGGTCGTATTTTCTTTTGATATGGAGGAGCAGAATCAGGCAGGAAGTGACCATGATCGGCAGGCAGACTACGATAGCTGAAGCAAATGTTACCAGCTGAATTGCTGTGCATCCTATAGTCTGAGTCGTGAAAGAATCTGCTGTACACAACAAGTTCTCCAAAAGACTTTCCATGCATCCAATTGACCAGAGGATAACACACGTGATTACAGACAAAGACTTAGGACGACGACACTTGTGCCACACAGCCAACTTCACAGAAATACATATTTCCAAGCTGATAGCTGTAAGGATAAACATTCCTGCGTAGAGACTACTGTCGTAAAATATTTCTATAAATAAGTACGAAGAATCCTTCCCTTGAAAATCAGGATATATGTTATTTAACGTATTTATATTAAGTGCCAATACAGACACACTGAATAGCAAGAACAGAAAGTAAGCCACCGCCAAGTTGATACTGTAAACTGTAAATTTGTTCTTCTGGATCTTGAAACACAAGAACCATAGTACGATAATATTTCCCACCAAGCCAATCAGGCAGAGAAGTAAAGCAATGGAGGCAGCAATTGTAAAATGTATGTAGGCAAAGGTTGAGTAACCGCCATTATTTTCAGAATTAGGGTCAGACGTTGCTGTGATGTTAAGAGACATGTTTGTTTTCTTCGGTATTAGTTGTGCATCTCAATCTTCTTCCACATATCTTCGGACTCACCTGGTATAAAGAATAAAATATAGTAAGTACAAAGAAGTGATTTGTGCAGTCTAAGCAAAACATGGTTGTTCTATTAAGTAGGCAGCAATAATGAATGTGAATGTATAATGTTCTTTTTTGACTTGGACTTTTTGATAATTACTTTCGGTAAACAAACAGGTATGTGACCCTTTGGACAAAACCCAAAAATGGTGCATTTTCAAGTGAAAATTTTGGCCTGTCAATGCACCATTAATAGGTGCCAATAAACCATAGACAATTCATACTGTGCTCAGGTCCCAACCTGTTCACAAAGGCTATTGAAAAATTACAGTTTCAAAACATTTGCTATTACTATTGTGCTGTCGGCATATAGTATCTTCTTATCAACAAAACATACCATAGTTACACCAGGTTGTAATGCCCGTGCCGGCATCCTCACACTCTCCTGCTTCCCTGACCTATTGAAAATGTCGGTTTCCTCACCTGTCCAGGTATCCTGCGGCAGTGGTCATGTCCCTATCAAATGCTGCTGCCCTCCGGAGTGTCTCTACTTCTAGTGGGCTCCCGTCCTCTCCCGTAGGGCGTGCCCATGGCCACACACTCTTTCTTAAAGGGCCAGCGTCCTCGTAACCCAGAAGTGTTTCTCAGTTCAGATGGAAGGCCGCAGGTACTTAAGACACCTCTGCCCTTTCAGTGGTGGCTGGGGAACGAGTCTAACACATTGTTAGTTGTCAGGTCCCCTAGCACTGTGCTGCTGCCTCTACTACTGCTGTTACTCTGTGCTAGTTCCGCTGCTGAGATCTATTTGTATTTCAGTGTGCTGCTGCCGTATTACCTTACCTGTTGCCGCAAGCTGCCAAGCCAGCACCGATACCCCCTGCTGCAAAGTATCCTCACAAGCTGTTGCCACATACATCTGTCCTTCCATTGTGGACGGAACCTCTACACCCACTGCCGCAAAGTATCCTCACCAGCTGCTGCTGCCGCCTCCATCCGTCCATCCATCCATCCATCCATCCATCCCGGGCGGATCCTTTACACTTGCTGCGGCTGTTTCTACCACCTGTGACTGTAACTCCCATACCCCTGGGGCCAGTCAACACAGCACCAGTCTTCCCAAGTGGCACCCGGACTCATACCTACACACCCTAACCATTAGGGGCTCTGGGAAAGACGAGGCTCAGTTCCGTAGTCAAGCCCCTCTGAGTTTTCTGTGTGCTGTGGCCCAGTGGATTTGCCAAACATCACTGCTCTCCCGGCGAGCATAACACAGGTGATGTCCTACCAAAAAGAATGGTTTTTTTTTGGCAGGATATTAAGCTGATCCCCAACCAATGAGTGTTTAGCTTGTTTGTTAGGGTGGTTTCACACATCCGGCTTTTCGCCGGTTTGCCGGATCCGGCGCTCTCCCGTACAGACAATACAGTACAGTGACAGCGCTGTAACTTCCGGGTCACATGCGCCGGTCACATGACAGCATGTGACCGACGCTTGTTGCGCTGTCACTGTACTGTAGTCACTGTATGGGAGAGCGCCGGATCCGGCAAACCGGCGAAAAGCCGGATGTGTGAAACCACCCTTAGATGATTGCCAGTAGTTTACAGCAGCAGACAATCGGGAACAAGGGTTCACATATTTGTCACTTATCTACTGGTGTAATTCACCATTAATCTTTTCTGCTGCCTGGCATTACCTATGCAAAGAACAAACTTTACAATTTATTGCTTTAGTAATCAAGAAACGAAACAAATAAACATTGCACATATTAGAGAGAGTCATGATTCTCATACAATTAATCAATAGGGTTAATTTTTCTTTCTTTGTAAAAAAAAAGGGTGTGAAAATATGAAAACATGACAAGTAAGAAAAAGACAAGAGACATTACTAGTAAAGAGAGCAGAAAAAGAAGACTAACCAGAGGCGTGTTCCTTGGATTGGCTTTGAGGGTACTGATTCTGTCCTTGGCTGCCTTAAATAGTCTGTAATTACAGCACACTTTGCTTTGTCTAACATGTAATTAAGAGTTCAGATAATGATGGAAAGTCCCACATTTAACAAGACAATTAAATGCTTTGTATTATCCTGGCGTGATATTAATAGTACAATGTTTTGCAATACACTTACGTAGCTTGTGCATCAATATATCTACAGTAGTGAGGAAACGACTGCTCATCTTTTGCATCAATGTTACCTTAAAAACATAAAAAAATTGTTTAAAAGAACAGAAAGTCCTCAGTGGTTGATACCTTTTAATGGCTAACTGAAAAGATGGTAATAATTGCAAGCTTTCGAGACTACTCAGGTCTCTTCATCAGGCATGGTATAACACAAAATCTTTATGGAACTAAAGACACTTCTGAAGAAACGCGCACAACTGGACATCGATTTTGTGTTATACCATGCCTGATGAAGAGACCTGAGTAGTCTCGAAAGCTTGCAATTATTACCATCTTTTCAGTTAGCCATTAAAAGGTATCAACCACTGAGGACTTTCTGTTCTTTTAAACAATTTTTTTATCTCTACTGGCTAACACGGTACAAAGATATATTTTACCTTAAAAACATGGCAGTCACAATTTTAGTATGTGGTATTGTGAACACTGAGTCAAAAGTTAACCTAGAATAAAAAATGTATTGGTGTATTTGTGTTGAGAATATAAAAAAGATTTTTAAAAACCTAGAGACACACTACTCTATTTGTAACATAGTAATCTTAGAAAAGGACATGACCCTGTAAAGGTAATAGACTAGGGCTATCGCGTTCCTACCCCTGAAAAAAGCAATCGAGTTGTTGAATTGTCATGTAGTGTAATGTGAATAGTGTTGCGCCTCTTTTGTATATAATTAGTTACGTGAATTATGTTGTATTGTAATGTATTATGCAGGGCTATGCAAAGTGGCGCGGGCCACATCCAGCCCTCTGGCTGTTCCAGTCTGGCCTTCAGACCAAGACAGCCAAAGGGTTAATAATAGTGGACTGCTGCGCCGTGCCCTCTGCCGCCTGGCCGCAACTACTGCTCGTTGCTTTATGTCACTGCTATCAGCAGGATGCGGAGAGTGGTGAATACATTGGTAGAGGAGGAGCCACCGGCTCCTTCTTTTACCAATCAGCACGTCCGACAGCTGTGCAAAGGGTCAGTGCAGCGGGGGAACTGGAGAGAGGTGAGTATGTTGGTTTTTTTTTCATATGTGTATATTGGAGGCTATGGGCGGCTCATACAGTATATAGGAGACAATGTGGTGCTCATGTATATAGGAGGCTATATGGTGCTAATAATGTATATAGCAGGCTATATGGGGGCTAATAAAGTATATGAGGCTATATGGGGCTCATGCAGTACATAGGAGACTATGTGGGCTTATAGTGATGGGCAGACCCAGAGATACCTGGGATCGGCGGGTTCAACCAGGTTTAAAAAAAATACTCAGTTCCGGCCTGGAATTGATCCTGGATATATGGGGACCAGATTCAGGTGCTTTAAAATGGTGGTAGAAAGGTTAGGGGAATTAAAGAAAGCGCGTTATACTTACCAGTCTCCTGCGCAGCTGTAACACTACTTTAGGCTGCTCACCAACCTCATGCATATTCGCTGTTTCTCTTGCCCACTAGCAGTCCCGGCATCTCTGATTAGTTTCTGTCAGCTATGCCCCCAACCTGTATGACAGCATGTCTGACTGCTTGCAATCACAGCCACTGTGTGTGTCCCTATAGTGTAAAAATAAATAAATAAAAAATTGTTTAGGGTCCCCCATATTATGATACCTAGCACATATAAAGCATACGGCTACAGGCTGCAGCCTCCAGCTATGCGCTTATCTTGGCTGTGTATCAAAATAAGAGGGACCATGATGAGCTCATGGACACAAACTTTGGGTGCTGACTATCCCTGCAGCACCCAGGGATATGGGGTACTCGGTCCCGGGCAGTGTCTCTATTGGGAATGTCACGGTGGTGGCCGTTGCCCGGTTCCGTGCCCTGGGCCCTTTTTGTTATGGGGGATATTTGCAGGGGATTTGTGAATAAAGTTATTCATGATGCCACTTGCGGTGTTGCGGCTAAGTGTAGGGAGCCGCTGCTGCAGAATGTCCTTACTGGGACTGATGATATGAGCAACTAATATGGTAGTCCCTCCGCAAGTTGGGTATTGCCCCAGCGGGTGTATGGTGCGGTGGATGTCGGAAGAAGGAGTCCAGACAGGTATTCAGTGCAACTGGTTTACTCACTTTTCGGGTGTTAACTGGTTGCCCGAGCCCGGCTAGATTTGCCTCCAGGTCCCCTTCGTCCCAGTTCCAGTCTGGTTCTCTGGTACCTTCTTCCCCCGCACCAGTCTCTAGTAAGTGGGTCCCTGTGGTATGGAACACTGGGGGTCCCCGGTCTGTGGTTTGTCCACCTCTGTCCGCCTGATGGTAGCGTGAACCCTGTGGGTTGGAGTCTCTGCTCCTGTCTCTGGTTCTCCTTTTGCTACTGAGTCTTCAGATTCTTTATGGTCAGTAAGGTCCTTGATGGTCCCCTTTGCTGTGCAGGTGTTAACAGGTCAGCTTGAAGCTCTTTCATGTCCTAGGGTCCTGTTCCCCGTCGGTGCGTAGTTCTGGGAGTACTGCACCGTACTGCACCAGCAACCACTTCTCCTTGGTACCAAGCCCCCTTCAACCCGAGTCAGGACGTTGCTCAGCCACCTCCTTCACTTTCACTCTCTCACACTTTCACTGACTATTCTCCACAGTCCACCCTTCCCACCTGGTCAACTAGTGGACTGGAGTGGCTCCACCTCTAGGTGGCCATCCATGGTCCCACCCTAGCTGGGTACCATTGTATGGGGGATTGTTGGGAAAACTGGGATTACCTGGGTTTTTGGTGTTACCGGCACTGTGGTTCTGGGTCCCTAAGGGAGTAGGCCCCTCATCCTGGTGGGGATGCAGAACCTTGTAGCACCCTGAGGGTTTCAGGGGTGCTACATCCCTGTATGCTAAAAGGGTCTGTGTAACTTAGACCCCGGCAGCTCCCAATGCTGGACATTGTCAAGTAGAAATAGAGGGTTGTGGCCCTGCTGGACTCTGTGAGCCTTGTGACCCTGGTGCGGGCTAACCTCATACAAACCACAAAGTACACTGGCTGGAAAATTGGAATATTGTGTATCTATAAGGACTTAAAGCACTATCCCATCGCACTGGTGATGATAAACACACCAGCTGGGAGAATGATACCAAGAGGTGGGAGGTGCATTACTAGCTGATAGTTGGTCGGATTTTCCCTTATTCTCTGCTCTATGGCGAACAGTTGTTCCACCCAGTGAATGTGTGTCAGTGTTGGTAACAGCCATGACACATTCTACAAAAACGATACAAGAACCTTTTGGCCCTGAGGAGGAGATTCTGACTGTAGAGGTAACCTCCATTCGGTAGAGGAGGGGGAAAAGTTCCCAATGAAAGACATGACCGGGAAAATAGAAGACTTGCCACCATTACCCAAATTGTCATGTCTACAGTGACAATTTTGGTACGGCGCATCTCCGAGACCCTACTTTGTCCCGGGTCAGGGAAAATATGGAAATTATTGATGGGAAATCCCAACAACCCAGGGCAGAAACCATTTTTTTCTTCTTTGAGGTGATCCAAGACTTGGTGTATCAAGTCGACAAAGTACGCTGTGAAATGCTAGAACAATTGGTGGTGCCTCAGGCTTATCGCAAGCTGGTGATAGGCCTCGCTCATCAACAAGTACTTGATGGACACTTTGGACATAAGAAAACCATGAACCAAATCCTGCAGCAGTTTTACTGGCCAGGTGTCCTTCAAGAAGTAAAACGTATTGTGAGTTCTGTCTGGTGTGTCAAGTGAGCAGTCCTCAGCTGAATTTTCAGAGTCCCTTGGTACCTCTGATGATTATAAAGGTACCATTCGAAAAAGTGGCCATGGATTTGGTGGGACCGGTGAATAAGTCGTCCAGGGGTCACCAGCATATTCTCGTAGTTCTTGATTATGCCACCCGGTATCCTGAGGCAGATCTGCTACGCCATACATCAGCTAAACTCATAGCCAAAGAACGTATGGGCATGTTCTCTCAGGTGGGGATACCTAAAAAAATATTACCAGACCAGAGAACCTCGTTTATGTCTAAGATCATGAAGGAACTCTGACAGTTGTTAAATGTTAAACATTTGCACATGTCAGTATATTATACCCAAACAGACGGCTTGGGAGAAAGGCTTAATAAGACGTTAAAGAACATGCTCAAAGAAACCCTATCCAAGAACAGAAAGGATTGGGATATCTTGGTGCCCTATTTATTGTTGGCTATGCGAGAGGTGCCCCAGGAATCCAAGGGGTTCTTGCCCTTCAAGCTATTGTACTGCAGACATCCCAGGGGGTTACTAGATATAGCCAAAGAGGCATGGGAGCAACAGCTCACTCTGCATAAGAGTGTAATTGAACATGTCGCAAGCATGTAGGAAAGGATAAAGGCACTTCTGCCTCTCGTCTGGGAGCATATGAAAATGGCCCAACTGGCACAGAGCTGGGTCTATAACCAGGTGGCTCAGTAAGAACCTTTAACCCTGGGGACAGAGTACTAGTACTGGTACCCACGGTGAACAGCAACTTCCTCGTGAGGTGGCAAGGACCCTATGTGATAACGGAAAAGGTGTGGGACAGTAAACTACAAGGTACACCAAATGGGTCAGCAAAAACCAGAGCGAATTTACCATGTCAATTTGCTGAAGCCCTGGAATGACAGGGAAAGCCTTTTTGAGGACAACCCACTATCTGCATTGCATGCAGGAAAAACTATCACCTCTGGCAGTTTCAGGAGGGAGCTGATGCCATATTAAGGATAGCCGATATTCTCTCAACTAAACAGGGTCAGGATATAGTGGTTTGGGCAAACTGTACTTTTCGAGCTTTGACCTCAGGAAGAAGAGGTACTGGCAGGTGCCCTTGATGGATGGCTCTATCAAAGTAAGGTATTACCTTTTCATTTTCATGGTGCACCTGCAACATTCCAACAGTTATTGAATATCCTCCTCTGTCTTCATCTTTGATAAGCTTCAGCATACCTCGATGACATCGTGGTGTATAGTGCAGACTGGGAGAGCCACATACTGAAGGTGCAGTAGACTCCCTCCGGCAAGTGAGGGTGACCGTCAACCCAAAGAAATGTACTATTGGCTTGGAGGAAGCTCAGTACCTAGGGTATATCATTAGATGTGGAGTCATCCAACCCCAGGTTGACAAAATAGATGCAATACAAAACTGTCTCCATCTCATCACAATGAAGGACGTTATAGTTTTCATTAGGTTATTTGGCTATTATAGGAGGTTTATCCCCAATTTTGCCACACTCATCGCTCCATTGACAGAATGCCTAAAGGGGAGGAAGCTCATAATGTTCCGCTGGAATGATTAGGCTGGGGGAGACTCTCGTGACTCTAAAGTCATTATTGTGTAGGACACCTGTTCTGGTTTTGCTTAACATAAAAATATAATTTATTCCTGCACTTAGATGCCTTGGAGATAGTTCTAGGTGTGATGCCGTCTCAGGCGGTTAATGGGGAAGAGCCTCCTATAGGTTTCCTGAGCCAAAAGCTCACCCCGACCGAAACCAGGTACAATATAGTGGAGACTGAGTGCCTCAGTATTATGTGGGCACTTGAGTCTCTATGCTATTTTTTACTTCGGAGAACGTATCACTTAGTTACCAATCATTCCCCTCTGATGTGGATGAGTTAAGCCAAAGAGAGGAATGCTCGAGTCAGTAGGTGGTTCCTGTCCTTGCAAGTCTTCAAATTTACAGTGCAACACCAGGCAAGCACTTTGTATGGGAATGCAGATGACCTGTCCAGAGACCACTTTTTGGCATGTATCCACCCCAATTATCGTTGAACTAATAAAGTAGGAGTAGCAGTGTAAGGCCTGGTGCTGGATGGAAGGTATATTTCTCCCAGAAAGTGCCTGTCGCACTGGTGACCAGCAGAGAAAGAGGTTAAACCTGGCTTGGACCATCTCTGCTAGTTTTTGGGGTGACACCCAACTCGCACAGCTTCCCACTCATAGATACAGTTAGGGCCAAAAATATTTTGATTTTTATAATAAATATGGCCTTAAAGTGCAGACTATCAAGCATTAATTTGAAGGTATTCACATCCTAATTGGAGTAAGGGTTTAGGAAGTACAGTTCTTAAATATAGCTGTCTCTTTCATTGGAACAAAAGTTATAGAACAATTATCTTAAAAGCTCTTTAATGGTCTGCATGGGCTATGCCTTCATTAAATCATCATCAATTAAGCAGGTAAAAGGTCTGGAGCTAATTCTAGAGGTGTCATTTGCATATGGAAGCTGTTGCTGTGAACTCACAACAGGTGGTAAATGGAGCTCTCTATGGAATACAAACAGACCATCATTGGAATGAAAAAAAAAGAAATCCATCAGACAGAAAACAAAAATGTTAGGAGTGGACAAATCAACAGTTTGCTATATTCTGCAAAAGAAAGTTAGCACAACAGTGGGGGATGATCGCAAAATCCTTTCCACATTGAAGGAAAATCCCTTCACAACATCCACTTAATTGAAGAACATTCATCAGGAAATAGGAGTTTCAGGATCTGTCTACCATAAAAAAAAGACTTCATAAGACCAAATACAGAGGTTTCACCACAAGGTGCAAACCATTAATCAGTCTTAAAAATAGAAAGGCCAGATTAGACATTGCCAAAAAAACATCTCAAAAGCCAGCCCAGTTCTATAAAAATATTATTTGGAGAGATGACACTAAGGTCAACCTGTACCAGAATGATGGGAAGAAGAAAGTATGGTGAAGGCTTGCAATAGCTCATGATCCAAAGCACACTACACTCTCTGTAAATCATGGTGGAGAAAATGTGATGGCATGCATGTGTCAAGCATGCACAGTTAACAGTCACCTGGCAGCTCCAAAAGGGCTACCAGAAAAAGGCTTGGTGCAAGCTACTCTGTTTCCCAGAACCCCAGAGTTGCCCTGGCCTTCACCTTTTAACCGCTGCACAGGGATGTGGGTTTAAATAGAAGGTCCCTGTGTAAGGGCCACAGAATCAATTGCTGGTCAGTGGCACAAGCTGGCAAGAAGGATAGGAAGCCAGGTCAGGTCAGTAACAGAATTAACATCAAGTGGATAATTAAATATAAAGCTGAGATCAATGAACAGGAAAATCAGGTCAAAATACTAGTGCTCAAGACAGAGGTACAAACCAGGATAGAATCTTTATTGACTGGCAGTGGGAGCTGGCTCTCTTGGGTTTATATAAAACAGCCCCACCCAGTGATGACTGCAGACAGAAATCAAAGCAACAAGATTAAAGGGCTTTTCCCTTGAACAAAGTGAATTTTAAAATTCAAAAATATCTCAGAACAGGAACATTTTTTTTTGAAAACACATCCAATTGTAGAACTTATTATTCCAAGGTCTGAACTTTGTTCATGGGAAAATCCTTTAACCCAGTAGCTTCTAAACTGGACAAAACCACAAGTCCCAGGAATAAAATTAGATTGTTATAGTGTTTAAAACGTCCTGCTGTAGTGATCCTAGTCCTGGACTTGACCAACGCATACCTCCCAGCTTTTGAGGAACAGACAGAGGGACAAATTCTGCACGCGCCATGGCAAATTTTGGCCATGTTGCTAGCCACACCCCCAATCAACACTCATTTGGCAGTAAGGGGCGTTCAGCAGATGCCTTGGACTGTTCGTTCTTTCGTAGCAGCCAGAAATTTTTCATATTTATATAGGCTTCACTAAATGATATTTCGATTTTTTGCTTTTTGTGTCTATAAGGCCATGTTCACACGTTGCATAAATCCTGTGTTTTTTGTTTTCTGCAGGTGTCTGTGTGACGCCCCAGGGATGTCGCTCCAGCTTCAGGGATGCCACAGGGTCTTCTTTTAATATGGCAAACAGGTATGTTAGATTTTGCAAATGTGTCGTGACGCCACTCACGGCTTGCGGTCAGGGATATGGATGACCGCCACTGCAGATTTTATGAGCATCTGGGGCTGATGGGGTCTGCAGTCAGATGGTGTGGCCTCCTGTGAGTGAGGCAGGCCCCAGGGGCTTAGGTGTGTAGAATAACGAGTCCCAGAATAACTCAGGCAGAGTACAAAAGTCATTTAACTAATTTTTACTCACACAGATGTTATGCTGAGCTGACCCAGGCGTTGCTGTGATTAACCAGGTAAGAACCAGGAGCTCCTTCAGGCCAGTCTGAGGGTAACAGGTTAGCTCACCTTCCTAGCACTTCTGTGTTCGGATAACCCCCTGATCTGAAGTACCATGGGGGTCTATCCAGGGAGCCGCTACTGCCTTTTCTCCCCTTTTTGAACTGTTTGCCGGCAGCGTGGACCAGGTGAGATGGCTTCTGGCTCTGTCTCCTTATGGGTCCCTGCGTTGCTGCTGATGCTCAGTCTCTGTCAGTTTGGTGAGGTACTTGTAGTTCCCCTCACCGGCAGGTTTAGCAGATCGTTAAAATAGGGTCTGCTCTAGGGACCTGTTCCCCGTACATGCCTAGTCACCAGGAGCACCTCTTCTTCTGACTCCTCGGTGACCGTTCTCCCCCGCCAACTGTCACTACACCGCGCAGGGTCTGAATAGTGAGAGCGCGCGTATCCCTTAGCAACCGCCGCTCACCACTACCAGACTGGCTCGCTCCACTCCTTTCCTGACAACCTTTGCACTTTAGCTCCCAGACCCTCCACTACACCTCTTGAAAATAATTGAAGGCTAGCCCTCTCTGGAGACTACCCAAGGGTCCCCTCTAAAGGTGTGGGAGACCTGATTGCTACGTGTCTGTGCATACACACCTCATTCTGGCCTTTGGGATTACCTGGAAGTACTGTCCCATCATGGGTGCAGTACTCAGTGGTGCCTGACTTGGTCAGGGGCGCCACATCTGCACCAAATTATACAATAACAATCTTTTCTGATTATTGCATTTTACCTGCATTTTTTATGCCTTTTCCTCATTATTTCATGCATTTTTTATGCAGATGTGAATTTACGTTTTTAAGTGTTTTTATGGTACAGAAACCTTGGATTATGCGCTTATAAAAGTATCTGCAGTTTTCTCCAGTGATTTTTAAGCTCCACATAGAAACTTCTAGAGAAGAAAAAAAACAAAACATAACAGTGCAGTGACGTCTTTTCATGAAATCACATCCACTTTGCTTGGACAGTTAAACACAGCAGAATAAATGTGCAAAAAAAGCAGCAGAAAAAATGCAGCATTTACGCTACATGTGAACTCGGACTAAATGTCCAAGCAAAGTGCATGTAATTTCATGAAATCTCCGCCCACTGAGCGTCTGGGCTGTGCAGTTTTGTTGGTTTTTTTCTCTATAGGCTTCTTTATGGAGCCTGAAATAAACGCAAGCATTAAAAAAAAGTGCAGTTAGATTTTTAAATGCAGAATCAAAGCTCTTCTGTAGTATTAAAAGCATTAAAAACCCGGATTTACATCTGCTGCAATATGTATCAATATCGGGGAAAATGTATAAAAAATGAAGCAAAAACGCAATAAACAAACTAAATTGTTATTGCACTGCGTGGTGCGGATACCTGGAGAAAAAAATGCAGCATTTACGCTACCTGTGAACACAGCCTCAGCATTACATTTTTATTACTTTTTTTATGGGTTTAATAGTGAAAAATAATCAATTGTGCCATGTTTTTACGTCATTTACCAATCCTCATAAATAATCTGATTGCTGTGTTGTTCGGGTCATTACGATTACAGGGACACCAAATATGTCCATGTTATTTGCTGATTTGTGATGTTTATTACTTTATAAAAAAAAAGTGCAATAATAATTACATTATTCTCATTTTTTTTCAATTATTTTTAGTAATTTTATTAGAAGGAAAAAAAAATCTCTTTTCCTCTCTGCCTAGAATACAGGATAGAGAGATGCTGCTCTGCATAATGGATCTGTATGTCCAAGTCAGGGGCAGTAATCCTCTGCAATCATCATAGCTTGTAGCTCAAAAGCTAGGACTGAGTTTGAAAGTTGCTTGTTTCATTCCAAGGGGAGTGAAAATTAAGAATTTTTTAAAATATTGTCTTTTCTCTTCTCTATAGTTTTTTTTATGGAACATAAGAATCTGACTTTTTCCTTCAGCTACATAGAGATATAGTATATATCTACAGTATATCTCTATGTAACTGAATAATTTACTTCTACTTTTTTTGCCTGCAATATAGGTTATCTCCTAAGCCTCTCAGTACAGGCTCAATGGTAGAGTTGCTGCCTATGGACACACAACTCACAAATTCATGCGTTCTAGTCTTGTCTGAGATACCAGAGCAGATGAACTGAGTTAATTTATTCACTGCACTGAGAGGAGGAGTTGTGAACTACAGGAGAGAGCCCTCAAATTGGGACAGTCCTGCTGAATCCAGGACAGTTGGGAGGTATTCTAAGAGGAACCCTAAAGTGAAGGGATAAACAATCAAACTATTGGCTAAGAAAAAACTGTGATGCAGGCTGTTAGGCTGGAGTCACACTTGCGATTAACTCGCCAATAGTTGCATTGTACTCGGACCAATGTTAATCAATGAGGCAGCTCCGATCTGCTATTTTTTTCTCAGTCCAAATCAGACTGAGAAAAAAGTTGCAGCATGCTGCGTTTTGCAGAGTTTCACGTGCGAGTCACTCCAATGAAAGTCTGTGGGTGCGTGAAAAAAAACGGATTTCACACGGATGGCACACACACCATCCTAGTGGCATGCGTTTTTCTAAATACATTTATTGCATGTTGCAAAAAACACTGGAAATGAGTGAGGTCTGTCGATGTCGGTCAATCTCTATCTCTGTTTGTCTCTCTCTCTCTGTCGGTCTCCCTGTCTCCCTGTCATCGGTCTCTATCTATCTTTGTCGGTCTATTCCTCTCCCCCCTCTCATACTCACCGATCCCCGATCACCGGCGCTGCACGGCTGTCACAAAGCTCCGGCGGCTTTTCCTCTTTTGAAAAAGCCGGCCGCTCATTATTCAATCTAGTATTCACTGCTTTCCCCACCCACCAGCGCCTATGATTGGTTGCAGTTAGACACGCCCCCACATTGAGTGACAGCTGTCTCACTGCAACTAATCACAGCTGCCGGTGGGTGGGTCTATATTGTGCAGTAAATTAAATAAATAAATAATTTTAAAAAAACGGCATGCAGGCCCTCCCAAATTTCATATCAGCCAGGGTAAAGCCATATGGCAGGACGCTAGTATTGTCAGGATGGGGAGCCCCACGTTATGGGGAGCCCCCCACCCAAACAACATCAGCCAGCAGCCGCCCAGAATTGCCGCAACCATTAGATGCGACAGTCCCGGGACTGTACCCGGCTCATCCCGATTTGTCCTGGTGCGGTGGCAATCAGGGTAATAAGGAGTTAATGGCAGCAGCCCATAGCTGCCACTATGTCCTAGGTTTATCATGGCAGGCGTCTCCCCGAGATACCTTCCATGATTAACCTGTAAGATAAAGAAAATAAAAACATACACCAAAAAATCCTTTATTTGAAATAAATGACAAAAAAACCCACCCTCTTTCACCACTTTATTAAACCCCCAAATACCCCTCCAAGTCCGACGTAATCCACAGAGGTCCCACGATGCTTTCAGTTCTGCTACATCAGAAGCTGACAGAGAGTGTCACAGACCATGACCACTCTCTGTGAGCTCCCCGCAGCAACTGAAGTGAGTCGCACTATCAGCGATCACGTCACTCAGGTCACCCGCGGCCACAGATCTCAGAGGAAGGACTTCAGCTGTGGCCGCGGGTAACCTCAGTGACGGCACCGCTGACAGCGCAGATCACTTCAGTCACTCAGGGGATTTGCGGTGACCGGTGAGACCTTCACCTGTGACCAAAAATCAGGCCATGACACACAAACAGAGCCGCAGGATGACAATGAAGTCGGGTGACGTTCATCCGACTTCATTCTGATCGCGTGGCTTTGTCTGTGTCTGCTGTCAGCGGGGATGTAGCAGAGCTGAATGGCAGATGACATAGCTGCTGAGAATAAAATCGATCACATACGGTTCACACACGGATTGCATATGGACTACAATCATGAGAAAAGTCACAGAATCGCATTGCTGTTGCATTGCACACTGATCAACATTCGGACAGAGCTCATGCTACTTTCTAGCATGAGACTCGGTCCGATTTTACACTCGCAAGTGTGATTCCAGCCTTAAGAGAACTTGTAAAGAGTGGCTGAGACACCATCAGTTACAGCATAACCATCATTTTTATTTAATAAATGAATAGTACACTCTATAATATATCTTATCAGAGATCTTTGCTTCTTTCTCTGCCAGAATTGATCAGTCTTTATCAAATTTCTCAATTCTGAGGTAAGATCTGTATTCAGTGAAGACTTTCCCATTACTGAGATAGGAGATGGCAGCTGTTACTGATGAGATTATATGATGGCGGGAGGAGTAGGGAGCTAGAGGTAGAGGGAGGAGCTAATGTCAGAGCTCCGCCCCTCTTCACTCTTTTATCTACATAGAATCTTATCAGTAACATATGCCTTCTCTTATCTCAGTAATGGGAAAGTCTTCACTGAATACAGATTTTACCTCAGAATTGAGCATTTTGATAATGACTGATCAATCCTGGCAGAGAAAGAAGCAGATTTGTCTGATAAGATATATTACAAAGCTGCTTATTTTCATGTGTATTATTGATTTATTAAATAAAAATGAAAATGATGGTTAGGCTTAATCCAGTATCACTACCTTACTATGGTGTAGCTAAGTCCCGTGCATGTCAATATGCTAATGGAGCAGTACTGAATAGCCCTTATAGGGAATTCAACAAATGTCAGCCACAATAATTATCATGTTACAGCGGTAACCCTAAAATGGCTACCTCAGGAGCCGCCATTCAGCTAAGAAACATTTGGGGGCATGTAATGTGAGATATCTATGTTTGCTGTCATATGCAATGTTGAAGTCTGCAAAGGGAAAATTCTGAGTGCATCCATCCTATTGCATTCAGCATATGCCTGATGGTTAATGTGAGCAAAAAATTATTTTATTTGCTGCATTTTTCCGCCTTCAGTTCAGGTGAATGTTTTTCTAGGTCAAACTCATTTATTCTGTACATAATTGACACCATTGTTTCTAATAAAATGTGGAATTTAATTCTAACATAATTGTATCATTGTATACCAACACACTGTGAAAGGATGGCATCTCTTCCTTATTTCACACACTTATTTGTTAGAGTTGTAAAACATTTGCATTTTCTGATGACTCAGAATCATTGTAACATAATAACAGTTAATAAGTACCTTTATTTTTACTTCACTGAAGACTTCCGTGATCACTGGCCACGATGAATAACTTCCTCTTTTGCAATAGCATATTAACATTTCATTTTGTTACTTGTTTGGCTGCTTTCACACATCCGGTTTTTCCTGTGCGGCACAATCCGTCGCTTTGCAGAAAAACCGCAACCGTTTTTTTTTTGTCGCCGGTAGCGTTTTTTTTGCATAGACTTACATTAGTGCCGTATTGTGCCGCATGGTCTTGCGTTCCGTCCGGTTTTTGCCGCATGCGGCAGATTTAGCCGATGCGGCGGCCGAATGGAACGTTGCCTGGCACGCTTATTTGTCCGGCAAAAAAAAACGAATTGCGCCGCATCCGGCCGATACAGTGAGATTTGCAATGCATGCCTATGGACGCCGCACGCGGCGTCCTGCGGCAAAAACCACATCTGGCCGCCGCATACGGTTTTTTCCACTGCGCATGCTCAGTAGCCTGCCGCAAGCGGCAAAAACCGGACGGGCCGCATGTAAAAAATTTATGCAAAGGATGCGGTATTGTCGCTGCATCCGTTGCATAGGTTTTAGAGCCGGATTGGCCAGCTCTGCTAAAACCAGAGGTGTGAAAGCAAAAGCAGCCTTACTGATCTTTCTGATCCATTCAGAATTTTCTGTGAAACATAATTGTAAAGAACCCAGAACTTAAAAATGGATGTGTAGCACCCCTGACTATATCAGGGTGCAGGACCCAACCCCCATGGTTTCAGCTTCCCAATAACCGGTGTCACTCCATTAGCATTACAAATACCAACCACACCTCACATCAAACCTGTCAGACCCGCCAGTGGGATGGTCAAGCTGGAGTAGGGCCATCCACCTAGGGGTCAGGCAGACTGGTGGGAAGGAGGAAGTGAGAGTTTTAGAGTAGCCCTCAAAGAGTGAGGAGCTGGGAGTTGTAGCTCCCAGGGAGTGAGACCAAGGTTGGGTGGCAGAATTTGGTTCAGGACCACCGGAAGTCGGGGACCGGTGGCAGTGACATTGGAAAGGGTGTGACGGACATAGTCTAGGAGGACTGTTGGCATCAGAACCCCAACAGAATTGACCGGTACCGAGCACGACGGGGTACAGGACCCTAGGTCAGGAGCAGGCTCATCCGTCCTGATAATTAACCTGCCAGGGAGAGTATTTTCATGAACTTCCCTAACAGCTCAGAGATTGAAGGCATCAGCACAACGTGGGGGATAGGGTTCTCCATAAAAAGCATCCCAACTAAAATCCCAAGTGCCAGCCATCAAGAGCACAGCTGCCCTACACACAGGTAGCAGGGCCATAATAGCTTCATACCAAGGGGCCACAACAGACAACTAAAATTGTGCACGGAGGCAGAGACTGGACTATCAAGTGACACCGGTGGGAGCGGACACCTGGATGGGCTCCCCTGTAGTGACTGTGATGCACAGAAACTTTGGTTTATCTTCAGTGTGAGTGTCTGCTTTATAATCCTCATCCTGCATTACGACTACCCACAGTGAGTACCCTGGTTCCCCTGCACCCTGCGCTGCCAAACATGTCACCAAAAACCCCAGAGGCCGGGGCCTTCCTTACCTGCGAAGGGACTGACACCTTGCTGCTCCACACCATGTGCCCCGGTACTCCTTCCAGCAGCAGCGGAACTCCCATTACCGCAACCCACAGGTGGCGTCACAAACGCCTCGCCTGTAAATACCCCCTTCCAAGGATCGGAGTGAGTGCCGAGCTTGGGTACGGACCCCTCGAGCCACAACCATCCCGGATCCGAGCACCCCGGTCCACGCCAGGGCGGCACAGATGCATAAGACATTAAAGTGACCTTCTATCCACAAGTTAAAAATGTGGAATGAAGGTATCGACCCCACGACCAACAGGGTCTTATTATTCTTGCAGGCCACTCCTGCAGCCTATCTGCATGCTCAGGTCCCCAACTGTGGTTTTCATTACCCACATGATCTGTGACTATACTCTTACATTCTAGCATGCATGAAATCTTAGCCCTGTATAATCTCACACACAAATCTGATTGGCAGCTTTCTGTGTACACTCTGCATAGACAGAAAGCTGCTAATCAATCAGTGGTGAGGGCAGGGTTACACAGACTAGTAAAAAACTGCTAATCAGTCTGTGGTGGAAGCGGGGTTACATAGTCTAGTTGAATGTGATGCACGAGACACCAAGTCTTGTGGTGATAATCTGCTGATACAGCACTGATTTTTTTGAAACGGCAACAGACAGCTTGGTAAATAACACATCAATTGAATCAGGCTCTAAGTCCCTACATTATGCTGCTTTCAGATTACATAACAAAAAACCTGCTGATAGCTTCCCTTTAAAAGAGATGTCCATTACTTGGATAATCCCTTTTCATTCCCCATGTTTGCCCCCAAAAAATAAAAAAGCTTATACTCCTCTACTGTGTCGGCATGGTTTTAGGTTCTGACGTGACATTATTTTTGACACGCGAGCGACCAATCAGTGCCGTCTTCCTTCTCTCAGCTTTTGGACACAGGAGTAATAAACAGTACAGGTGTAGTAGCCGTAAAGCTCACTACCTGGTAATTGCAGGATGACAGAAGCCAGCAGGGCTCGCGTGTAGTGATGGGCAGACCCGGACTATAAAAGTCCGAATGCGCTTGGTTTCAGAGTTCCCCGAGTGTCGAGAAATTAAAAAAAATAAAGGAAAAATAAATAAAATAAGAGTGTACCGAGTGCTTCATACTTACAGAGGCTTCGGCAGAGCTGTACACCGCTCCCGCTCAGCTGTACGTTCCTCCTGTGGCTTCCCTGTGCCACTCATCACTGCTCATATATATGCACTGCTTTCCCTGCTTTCCCCGCCCATTGGCCGGCCTGGCCTCTGTGATTGGTTGTAGTCAGACTTGCCCCTAGCCTTTGTGACAGTGTCCACCAATCAGCCGTCGCTAATCACGGCTCATTCAGGAGGGTAGTCATGCACTATAGCCGCTCTCTGTGACTTAGATATAGCAAAGCTGAATCGTCGTGGGAACTCGTGTGGATTACGTTGGACCTGCAAGGGGTGTTTAGGGGGTTAATAAAGTGTTAAAAGAGGGTGTTTTTGTATTTTATTCCAAATGGATTTTTATTCCAAGGATTTTTCTGTTTGTGTTTGTTTACTTTCACTTACAGATTAGTGATGTGAGTGTCATAAACGCTGCCATCATTAATCTAGGACTTAGTGACAGCTGTGGGTTGTTATTAACCCCTGTTATTACCCCGATTGCCACTGCATTAGAGCAATGGGGAAGGGCTGGGTGAACCGCCAAGCTTGTCACATCTAATGGGGACCGCACGTTATTTTTTAAAAATTATTTATTTAAATTATTAAAAATAAAATAAAAAAGAAAGCCGCATGCGGTCTCTCTTCTTTTGATACACAGCCAAGATAAGCGCAGGACTGGGGCTACAGCCTATAATCATTGGCTTTATCTGTGCTGGGTATCAGAATATGGGGGACTTTACACCAATTGTTTTATTTATTTTTATACCACGATACTGACGGTAGATGCTAGAGTGTACGAGCTCCTTCTAGGTAGGACGTTATTTCAACTTGACCCCTATCACATGATAGGGGCATGTTCAAAATGCCGTCCAACATTTTCAGCCAGAATAAACATTCTTTTCCTAAGTCCACGTGGGCATGGAGCTGTTTATAATAGAAGTGGGGGGTGGCGGTAAGACCCCCAGATAGGAGAGGTTCAGGGCGGGCAAAGTACCCCTTCCATGATTATGGTGGACGAGAGGAAGCATTGTGATGCCCACCAACCAAGCGAATCACACCCACTAACCTGGAATGACCCCGTACATTCTAGGCTCACGGTAGATGCTAGAATGTACGGGCTCCTTCAGTTTCACTGCTTTGCCCGCCCACCGGCCGTCCTGGTGTCTGTGATTGGATACAATCAGCTGACATGCTGCCACTCAGGGTGGGGGCACTTCTGACTGTAATTAGTAACCCAGGAAGTGAATTTGAGGCCTGGGAGCAACGTACAGCCATGTCGGAGCCTTTGGTAAGTACAGTGTGCTTACTCTCATTCTCCTATCCCTTCGACCACCATTTTTAATCTCTGGATTCTGATCCCTGTAGACTTATATGGGGGCCAGATTCTGGACCAGATCCAGATTTTTAAAAAAGTGGACAGGGACCCGCCGATCCCGGTTATCTGCAAGTCCGCCCATCTCTACTCACGTGTCATAACAATGTCTTGTGAGCCCTGGGAACGCGAGTGCCAATACTCTTGAAACTGCACCGGAACCAAGTATATGTCTAAGTACTGAACAGCCCCTTTAACTATTGGGTAGCAGCTGAAGTCTACAAAATTGCACTTATTATACAGTATTTCCATGGACTGTAACTATAATTGAATTGTTAAAGTAGACTTTTTTTTAGATAACTTTTACTTTATTTCTAAAATGAGAAATCATTAACAGATGAATTAGAAATCCTACTTACATAAATTTCATGTTGCAATGCAATACATTCCTGTTTCTTCACAGGAAAATTGTACAGCACTGGCATAATACTTTCATGGGTTAACCAACTAGAATTGAATGTGGGATCCGTCATATGATATCCCTCCACCCACACACACACATCATGTGATGGAATTGTCAACACATGAGCTACCTGAATAGGAATAATGCTGAAATAATATTATTTTTATGGTTATTGCAACACTTTCTAAGTGTATTTATTTTCTACAGATGATACTGTATATGATATATCTGCCTGTCTCTAGTAATTTGGGGTTATTCTCAAGTTACGCCTTTTAAAAAGAAGGCTGTTGTTGACGGACAGAAATTAAACTGCTTAAGTACACCTATCCCAATCGCAATGTCATAATCCAAAAAGGAAAAAGAATAAAGAGGTGTAAAAGCAAAAAGTTTCAATAAAAAATATAAGTAATTTTATTATTTTTCAATAACACCAAACAGGAATAAAAGCACTTAAAAGATACACAAAGGTACCAACCATACAATGATGTGGTAAAAATGAACAATCAATCCAACAAATCAGTAAATAGAGTAAAATAAAGGAAAAAAAAGATGAAAAAAAAGTTGCACAAACAGAATTGGACAAATAGCATAAAACAAACACGTAACGTGCACTTAAGGACAATTAAAGGATCAACAGATGTCATATACAGTATATAAAAACACGACAACTATATCAAGTTTACAAATCATAAAATAAGGCAATCTGCAATGTGTCACAAGTGTAGTAAATAAAGACAATCTATATATATAATTGCCTTATTCTGTCTGTCTGTCTGTCTGTCTGTCATGCTCCAAAATTGTGTCCTTACGGTGACACAAAGCTGATTGGCCGCTGGGCTCACCATGGCCCCGCCCCCCCACACGGATTGGCCTCTCGCCCCGGCTCTCTGCAGGCCCCGCCCCCCTCACGCAATGCACGCTCGCTCTGGCCCAGCTGACACGGAGCTCCGACTCCCAGGTGAGTACACACACACACACATCAGATCACACTCACTCTCACACACACCTCACACCTCACATCCACACACTCACAACATCCTGGGATATCGCTTGCTTCTACACCGGCTCCCTCAGGATCCCAGCAGCGCCAGACATAACCTTGCGATGCTGGGATCTTGACGGAGGCCGTGAACGCTGGTAACCATTATACACATCGGGTAACTAAGGTCCCTTGGTTACCCGATGTGTATCATAGTTACCAGTGTACACCGGCTCACACTCACTCTCACACACACCTCACACACACCTCACACATACATCACATCGCATCCACACACTCACAGCATCCGGCGATATCGCTTGCTTCTCGGCCTCAATACTGTGCTGTTGTGACCTTCCAGGACCTGCCGGAGGATCACATGGCCAGAAGCATGTGGTATCTCCGGATGTTGTGAGTATGAGCGTGGATGTGCGATATCGTCAGTGTGTGTGTGCGTGAGTGTATGCGATCGGGTGTGTGTGAGTGTATGCGATCGGGTGGGTGTGGGTGTGTGTGAGTGTATGCGATCGGATCTGTGAGTGTCGGCAGAGGAGCACGGCGTGCTGGAGGAGGCTGGGAGGAGAGAGGCTGATCCTGGGGAAGGCTGGGATGGAGAGGCTGATGCTGGAGACAGAGAGGCTGATGCTGGGATGAGAGAGGCTGATGCTGGGAGGAGAGAGGCTGATGCTGGGGACAGAGAGGCTGATGCTGGGGACAGAGAGGCTGATGCTGGGGACAGAGAGGCTGATGCTGGGGATAGAGAGGCTGATGCTGGGGACAGAGAGGCTGATGCTGGGGACAGAGAGGCTGATGCTGGGGACAGAGAGGCTGATGCTGCGGGGAGAGAGGCTGATGCTGGGGACAGAGAGGCTGATGCTGGGGACAGAGAGGCTGATGCTGGGGACAGAGAGGCTGATGCTGGGGACAGAGAGGCTGATGCTGCGGGGAGAGAGGCTGATGCTGCGGGGAGAGAGGCTGATGCTGGGAGGAGAGAGGCTGATGCTGCGGGCAGAGAGGCTGATGCTGCGGGTAGAGAGGCTGATGCTGGCGCAGCATGGCGGATGGAGCACGTTTGGGAGTGCGCAGCATGGCGGATGGAGCACGTTTGGGAGTGCGCAGCATGGCGGATGGAGCACGTTTGGGAGTGCGCAGCATGGGGGATGCAGCACGATGGGGAGTGCGGAGTATGGCGGATGGAGCACGTTTGGGAGTGCGCAGAATGGCGGATGGACCACGTTTGGGAGTGCGCAGCATGGCGGATGGAGCACGTTTGGGAGTGCGCAGCATGGGAGATGGAGCACGATGGGGGGTGCGCAGCATAGGGGATGGAGCACGATGGGGAGTGCGCTGCATGGAGGATGGAGCACGATGGGGAGTGCGGAGTATGGCGGATGGAGCACGTTTGGGAGTGCGCAGCATGGCGGATGGAGCACGTTTGGGAGTGCGCAGCATGGCGGATGGAGCAGGTTGGGGAGTGCGCAGAATGGGAGATGGAGCACGATGGGGAGTGCGCAGCATGGTGGATGGAGCACGTTTGGGAGTGCGCAGCATGGGGGATGCAGCATGATGGGGAGTGCGGAGTATGGCGGATGGAGCACATTTGGGAGTGCGCAGCATGGCGGATTGAGCACGTTTGGGAGTGCGCAGCATGGCGGATGGAGCACGTTTGGGAGTGCGCAGCATGGGAGATGGAGCACGATGGGGAGTGCGCAGCATGGCGGATGGAGCACGTTTGGGAGTGCGCAGCATGGGGGATGGAGCACGATGGGGAGTGCGCAGCATGGCGGATGGAGCACGTTTGGGAGTGCGCAGCATGGCGGATGGAGCACGTTTGGGAGTGCGCAGCATGGCGGATGGAGCACGTTTGGGAGTGCGCAGGATGGGAGATGGAGCACGATGGGGGGTGCGCAGCATAGTGGATGGAGCACGATGGGGAGTGCGCTGCATGGGGGATGGAGCATGATGGGGAGTGCGCTGCATGGGGGATGGAGCACGATGGGAAGTGCACACCTCCCCCAACACACACACACACGCGCGCGCGCACTGCACAACACACCACACACACACACTGGGAACCACAAACAACTACCCTACAGAGACACCCACACAGACAGACAACGCTGCACACACAAATATACGCACATACCGCACAACACACACATTGCACAAAACATACCTCCCCCCAAAACACACCACACACACACAAACCGCGCAACACACACACAACGCTACAGACACACAGCTCTCCACAAACAACGCAACACACAAACAACACCGCTCTCACCCCCCATTCACACCCAGACAACACCCAGAACATGTACAGCGCCCTACACAAACACTTGGTAACTACACACAACAACATCTATATATATATATATATATATATATAAAACAAAAATCATACATGAACTACACGATACGTAAATTCTAGAATACCCGATGCGTAGAATCGGGCCACCTTCTAGTAAGTAAATAATAGCACAGTAAACCTATTCAGTCCAGCACTTATAGAGAATCTAATAAAGTAAAACAACATACCGCATAGAATAGAGAAAGTGGCCACAAATAAAGTAAATAAAATGAATAATAGCACAATTCACCCTATTAAATGCAACACTTATAAATAAGTGCGCACAGATTAGTGTTTCGTTGCACTTTCTTCATTGTCTATCACTTTTATGCGTCAACGTGATAGATATCGTAGATGCTGTGACTGGCTAGTTGTATTTTGACCTGAAATGCACTTTGTTTGTTCTCATGATAATTGTCTAATTCTATTAGGGCAATTATTTTACCTTTTGTTTGACTTTATTGTTATCTCTTTTAGAATTGGGTGTTGGATTTGGGGTTTATTATAACCATATCCTTGCATGGTTGGTAGCTGTGTGTATATTAAAAAACAATGCTATATTTATTGTTGAATTTTGTTGCTTTACACACATCTTTATCTCTTTTGGATCGCTTAATATTTAAGTCTTTGCAATTGAGTTTGTTCTATAATTACATTTGGTACTGACTATGTCTTTGTTTTGTCTAAGGACAACATCTGCATCTTGAATATTCTCCTGTCCCCATACACCTCACCATTCCGCTATGTGCAACTCACTCAGATTGGGATGGATTGTTCCGCTCTCAATGTGAACAGATCCCTTCCTGGTTACCGGAAGAGGCTGACAGTGTACCCTTTTGGAGTCGGCAGAATAATGGCAGCACCTATGATCAGAGTTGTCCAGCACCGGAATAGATCCACTCCTGGATGAAAACACCGAACCACCATTCCTAACAGTACTCTCTCCCTAGAAGTGACTTCCAAGCTCTTACCACCCACTTTGTCTGGAAACCTTTTGTAGAACTCAGTGATGGGATGATTGCATGCATATTACCTCTTGGGACCCAGGACCTCTTCCAATGAACCAAATACTGAATGGAGTTCCAAACCCTACGAGAGTCCTCAATACTCTGTGTCTCATATTACTCTGTGTTGTCTAATAGAAAAAGAGGAAAGGGATCCTGGGTTACACACGGAGTGACTGCCTTTTTTAGTAAACCCTTGTGAAAAACATTGGGAAACCGCATGGAAGACAGCAGACCTACCTGAAAAGCCACTTTATTGATGACCTCAATAATGGGGAATGGTCCTATAAACCTGGGTGTGAGCTTGGGAGATGGTATTTAATCTTGAGATTGTTAGTAGACACCAAAACTCTATCCTCCACTCTGAGTTCAAGACCTTGCTGATTACGTCTATCAGCCTGCCTCTTTTTGCTTTCTCCTGCTTTCTTGAGATGCAGCTGGACCTCCCCCCGGACCCTTTGGAGGCAGAGGATCGTCACAGAGATCCTGGAAGCACATCATATCCTCCCTCGAAACTTGGAAAACTAGGATGAAACCAAAAATTACAGAAGAAATGGGACATTCCTAAGGCCTCATGGTGTCTAGAATTAAGGGCAAACACTGCCAGGGCTAAATATGCTACACAATCAGGCTGAGTATGGTAGAAAAAACATCTTAGATAGGACTCAAAACACTAGTGGCTATTAGTTTGAGGAAGGTATGCAGATGACAATGATAGTTCCAACCCGAGAGGTTTACTGAAGGCCCTCCAGAATTAAGATAGTAACAAAGACCCTGGTCGGAGATAAGTTTCCTGGGAACCCTGCGTAATTGTACCACCTGAAACAGGAACAAATCTACCAAATCTTGTGCACTGTGCAATTGAGCCATAAGAATCAAATGGCATTGGTTGAAGAATCTGTCTACAATAAACCACACCGTAGTCATACCATTGGAGTCATGGAGATCCGTAATTAAGTCAATGGATATATGAGACCAAGGACGTGCAGGAATTGGCAAAAGAAAAATATTCCCAGCTGGGGAGACATGTGGCACTTTGTTCCTGGCACAGGTCTCACATGTGTTAACATAGGCTTCAACATTAGTGATGAGTAGATCCAAACTGTAGAAGTCCTGATCCGCGCGGGTTCAAAAGCATCTGTGCATCGACCCCGGACCCGGAGTTTTTAGGGAACCCCAGGTAACTATTGGGATCTGGCAAATCAGGTAATTAAAAAAAAAAAAGGAAAAATTAAGAAAAACTGGAAAAGCAGGTGCGTTATACTTACCTGTCTCCTTTGCGGCTGTAACACTACTTCCAGGGTCCTCATACTACTTTAGGGGTACTAATACAACTTCCGGGGCTGCTCATTATCCTTCATATATATGGACTGCTTCCCCTGCCCACCTGTAGTTCCAGCATCTATAATTGGCTGCAGCCAGACACGCCCCCTACCCTGTGTGATAGTGTATTTGACTGCTTGCAGTCACAGATGCTGTGGATGTGTCTATATTGATGTAAAAATAAATAAATTAAAAAAATTGTCGCATGGTCCCTCTATATTATGATACTCAGCACAGATAAATCATACAGCTTCAGGCTGCAGCCTGCAGCCGTGTGCTTATCTTGTCTGTGTATCAAAATAAGAGGAACCGCATGCAGCTTTTTTTTAAACTATTTAAATAAATAATTTTTAAAAAACAGAGTACGGTCGCCACCAATTTGGATACCCAACCATGATACAGCCGACAGTTGGGGGGCTGGTATTCTCAGGCTGGGGAGGCCAATAGTTATTGACCCCCCCAGCCCAAAAATAGTAGTCTGCAGCCACCTAAGATTGTCGTAACCATTAGATGGCATAATCCCCAAAGTTTACCCAGCTCACCTTGATTGCACTGGTGCGGTTGCAATAGGGCGTAATAAGGGGTTAATGATAACTAACAGCTGCTACTAAGCCGTAGATTAGTAATAGGAGGCATCTATAACACACACCCATACTAATCTATAAGTGAAGAGAAATAAAATACAAAATACAGATATAATCATTTATTTGAAATAAAATGCAAAAAAACTTTATTTTTTCTCCCCTTTATTAATCCCTCCAAACAACCAATTCCAATGTAATCCACATGAGGTCGAATGACAATACTAGCTTTGCTATATACTAAAGGCACAGTGTACAGGCAAAGAATATGACCACACGCAGTGGGCTTCAGGCAGAGAATGACTGAGCCGCAGCAATAAGCGGTGACCTCACTCAGTTTATTTGTAGTCACAGCTTCACAGCTAGAGGTTCTCACAGTATACCAGGTTTAATCGCAGGTAAGCTGACCTCAGGGGATCTAATTAAACTCAGTGACCTCACCTCAGATGTACACAGACCTACTGTACATCTCCTGGCAGAAAACTGCAGGTTTTTTTGCCAACAAAGGCAGATTTGGTGCTGAAAACGCATTCAGTTTTTATAGGATCTTTTTTAGCCAGGAGATGCAGATTTGGTGCAGGAATATGGTGCATAAAATTCAGCAGCAAATCTGCATCTCTTGGCAAAAAATACACAAAAACAGTTTTGATGCCGTTTCCGTGTGGTTTTTCTGTCAGGAGATGCAAATTTGGTGCAGAAATCTGGTGCAGACAGTTCAGCACCAAATTTGCAACTCCTGATATAAAACTGAAGCATTTTAGTGCATTTTTTGCCAAGAGATGCAGATTTGGTGCTGGAATTTATACACCATATTCCTGCACCAAATCTGCATCTCCTGGCAAAAAAAAATCGCATAACTATCGCATCAAAATTGCATCGTGTTTTGATGCATTTTTGCCAGAAGATGCAGATTTGGTGCAGGAATATATTGTATAAATTTCACCACCAAATATGCATCTCTCTGCAAAAAAACATGGTTCTCTGTCAGAAGATGCAGGTCTTTGAATGCAATGAGGTCACTGAGTTTAATGAAGTCACCTGATTTCAGTTTACCTTCAGTCAAAGCTGGGGTACTATGGGAACTTCCAGCTGTGACCACAAATAAACTGAGTGACATCTCTGCTCATTGCTGAGGCTCAGTCATTCTCTGCCTAAAGCCCCAAGGGTGTGGTAATGTCCTGTGCCCACACTCTGTGAATTTAGTATGTATGTAGCAGAGTCAAAATAGTTATGGGACCTTGTATAGATTACGTCGGAACAGGGTGTTTTGGGGTTAATAAATTGGAGAAAATGGGCGTTTTTTGTATTTTATTTCAAATAAAGAATTTTTTTCGGTGTTTGTGTTTTATTTCTTTTCACTTACAGATAAGTAATGTAATCTAGGGCATTAGTAAGTACTAATCTAGGGCTTACTGGCAGCTGTGAGCTGTCATTAACTCCATATTACCCCAACTGCCACCACACCAGGTTAATTGGGATGAGGCGGCTAAAGTTCCAGGATTGTCGCATGTAATGGATGTGACAATTCTGGGTGGCTGCAGGCTGCTATTTTTAGGCTGGGGGCCCAATAGCCATTGGTCTCCCCAGCCTGAGAATACAAGCCCCATGCTGTCGGCTTTTTCATGGTTGGGTATCAAAATTGAGGGGACCGCTTGACGTTTTTAAAAATTATTTAAATAATAATAATAATAATAAAAAAAAAAAAAAAAAAAAAGCCGCTTAGGGTCCCTCTTATGTTGATACACAGCCAAGATAAGCTCACGGCTGGGGGCTGCAGCCTGTAGCTGTATGCTTTATCTGGGCTGGGTATCGGAATATGGGGCACCCTATGCCAATTTATTTATTTTTACACCATGATAGGAACATGCACAACATCTGCGATTGGTTGCAGTCACACAAGCTGCACACAGGGTCTGACTGCAACCAATCACAGATGCCGGGACTGCCAGTGGGTGGAGAAAGCAGTGCATATACATGTGGGTAATGAGCAGCCCTGGAAGTAGTGTTACAGCTGCGTGGGATACTGGTAAGTATAACGTGCCTTGGCTAATCACCCTATTCTTTCTACCACCATTTTAAAGCATCGGATTCGGGTCCCCAAAAACGTATATAGGGATCATCATCCAGGCAGATATTTGGGATCAATTCAGGGCCAGAACCTGTTTTTTTTTTTTTAAAATACAGACGGACTCGCCAATCCTGGGTATCTGCGGGTCCACCCATCACTATTCAACATCTTTACCCAAGGATGGTCACATTCTCTGCTCAACAGACGACAAGTCCTCTTGATGACTGCTTGACCCACTGTGACCGAGCCATGACACTCTTTGAGTAAGCCCAGCCGTAACTGTACCAGGACAAATCATTTATCATGAGGTGTACTGGATGGAGCCATCCCCTAGGCATTAAAGGGATCTTGTCAGGTGCAATATGCAGCCAGAACTACGAGCAGTTCTGGGTGCAAATTAGTGATTCCTGCCTAGCAGTCCCTGTATACACTAGCATAAATTTCAGATCTTTAGAAAAAGTATTTCTAAAGATTGTATATTATATGCTAATGAGTGAGGGGACTAGTCCCAAGGGTGTTTGTTCCCTTAGCTAGTCAGCCCACATTGCATGGTAGCACAACCCTGTTGGCGTACTAACATGCTAATGAATGCACAGCAACGCCGCACATACCTCACTGTTTATGGCGGCCAGCGGAGGATGGATGCTCTCTGCGCATTATCCGGAGTCCTCAGCACTTCCGGTCATGCGCACTGCACCTCACTGAAGCCGGGAAGCTTACACTCGGCATCAGTTTAGTGCACATGATCGTAAATCCCGGGTACTACTGTTTATACCACTCACCACCACTACCATGTGTGAATTACAATAAACAGCATTTACCTGGGCTTAGAAAAGGGTTGAAATAGCCTGACTGATGCTATGGGAAATCATCAGGTGTTGGATACTTCACAATCACTATCAGAAAGCCACTACCTGCTAACCTGCACAGCGGAATGGACACAATCCTACCACTACCTAGTACCAGATACAGCAGAGTCTTGCGTTGGCAGGCAAACAGGAAAAAAAGTGTGCCATGTTCTATGGTCAGTGAAACCCATGGGAGACACATCGTCCCACGTTCCCACACACCCACTGTTCCCCCGTGCACAGCTCCCTCAGATTGGGATGGGTTACCTGTGCTTGTGAAAGCTCTGCCCCCAATGCAAACAGACCCCTTCCTGGTAACCAGGGGGGCTGATGGTGTACCCTTTTGGGGCCAGGAGGATAATGGTAACACTTATGACCAGAGTTCTGCACCACCAAGTCAGATCCGTTCCCGGATGGAAGCACTGAACCACTATTTCTAATATCTATGTGTGTTTGTGTGGGTTTCTACCTTGTTCTCCTATTTCCCCCCCACACTCCAGAAATAATGATCGGGAATTTAGATTACGAGCCCAAATGGGGAGAGTGATGATAATCTCTGTAAAGACATATTCTGTGGAATATGATGGCGCTATACAGGGCCGCCATCAGGGCATTACTACTGAGACTGGTGTAGGGGACCCGGTGAAGAGGGGGGCCCAGCTGAGCCAGGGACAAATACTTAGTTTATTAAGCCCCCGGCAGGATGGGCCCCCACTCCTCTTCACCGGGCCCCCCTAGTCACAGCCGCAGCAGTGGACCCGGCAGTGTTGCCTTTGCCACTATACACATGGCTAATTTGCATCGCATGCAAATTAGCCACGTGTGCTGGATATACCGGGTATACTGCAGCATACCCGGTATGTGGGAGATGGGGGCTGGCAGTGCATCTAGCCCAGTTGCAACTGTGAGGGGGGCGCTGTCGGGCTGCCTGATGTGGCAGTGCAAAGTCTCCCCGAGGGCTGCGTTTGTGGCCCCATAGTGGGAGCCGGTTATTCTCTGAGCGCTGCTGTCATATTGACAGCCGCACTCATAGAATCTGCAGCGCGCGGCTCCCACTGCTCAATTGTCCTTGCATCTGTCAGACATGAGGACAATTGAAACTGTGAACGCTGGCGCTGACTTCCTTGTCAGAGCGATGGCTGTCATGTGATCAGGCCAGCTGATCATACTGCTGACCCGGCAGTCAGGGCCGCAGCGCGGAGGTGGCAGAGGACGCTGATAAGTGCTCCAGTGGAGCTGAAGACACGGAAGAGGAACAGCATGGGGTGAGAGGGGGGTATCTATGGAAACAGTTCCCTTCCTCACCCTCTCTCCCCCATACTATCTGTGGACAGAGAATGGTCGGAAGAGAGGATGGGGAGGGAAAAATTTCTTTGGACACAGTATGGGGAGAGAGGGGATGAGGGGTGATGCATGGGAGTGAGAGAGGATGAGGCGTGATGCATGGGGAGAGATGATGAGGGGTGATGCGTGTGAGGAGAGCATGAGCGGTTATGCGTGGTAGGAGAGCATGAGGGGTGATGCATGGGGAGAGGATGAGGGGTGATGCATGGGGAGAAAGGATGAGGGGTCTTCCAAGGGGAGAGAGGATGAGGGGTGATGCATGGGGAGAGAGGATGAGGGGTGATGCGTGGGAGGAGAGCATGAGGGGTGATGCATGGGGAGAGAGAGAATGAGTGGTGATGCGTGGGGGGAGAGAGGATGAGGGGTGATGCGTGAGAGGTGATGCATGGGGGGAGAGAGGATGAGGGGTGAGGGATGATTTATGAGGAGAGAGAGGATGAGGGGTGATTTATGGGGAGAGAGAGGATGTATGGGCAGAGAGAGGATGTGGCGCGAACTGGAAATAAATTTTGAGGACACAGAATAAAGAGTGACATGGTATGAGGAGCAAGTGGGCAAGATGGGGAGTGAGGGGAAAAGTATATTGACATGCAGGAGGTAGTGAGGAGACAGTAAGGGATGAGAAGAATGTGAGGGGGCACAGAATAGAGACTGGGCAGTGGAGGGGGGTGGTATGGGGAGGGGGCAGAATGGGAGGACAGTGTAAGGCCATAACGAGGAAGGGGAGTGTGGGGAGGGCACAGTATAAAGACTGGGCAGTATAAGGGGACACAGTGTAAAGGACAGTGTGAAGAGTAGGCTCAGTATGGAAAGAGAGGGAGTGTGGAGGGCATGTACCATGAGGGGGACAGTGTGGGGTCATATTTTGTGCAGAGAATACCGTGAGGGGCTGTTATTTATTCTGGGGCACAGCGTAGTACAGATTTTTTTTAAAGAGTAGTATTATAATTATTTTGCTATTTTTAGGGGCATCGTGTCAGGGTGTGCTACAGAAGACTGGAGAGGATGGAAATCTGCAGAGACGAGATGTGAATGTGAAAAGTCATCATAGCGTAAGGACAAGATAAAGAATAAAAAGAAACGACTCAGAGACAAAGTCATCTATAACGGAACCTGAATGTAAATGTTTATTTGTGATACTGACCGTGTGTCATCATTTGGCCTGGGTCCCACTTGTGATTGCTTCTTATGTGAGTGCAATAGGACCCCCACTGATCAGCTGCTCTTGGTGAGGAGGGTTTGTAAAATGTTTGGGGTTTTTTTATTTTCTTTTTGCGGCAAATATGCCAGGAGGGGCTCAGAAAGGGGACAAAAACCAGGATAAGTACATATACCAGAATGTGCCAAGGAGGGGGCTATATATATATATATATATATATATATATATACCTGGGGGGCCCCAGGATAAGCTATATATTCCAGGATGGGGACAAATAAACCAGGATGGGGACATATATACAAGGAGCATCCCAGGGAAGGGACATATATACCAGGAGGAGAACATATGTGTTAGGAAGGGGACAAAAACCAGAATAGGCCCAGGAGGCGGATATATATACCGGAAGGGGGACATACATACCAGGAAGGACCCAGAATGCATCTCAGTAAATTATATCATCTGTAAGCCATAATCATTAACAGAAATAAACACTTGAAATAGATCACTGTGTGTAATGATTCTATACAATATGTGTTTCACTTTTTGTATTAAATTACTGAAATAAATTCAACTTTTTGATGATATTCTAGTTTATAGAGATGTACCTGTATATGCCAGGTGGGCAGTGTGTGTGTGTGTGTGTGTGTGTGTGGGAGATAGTATACAGAGGGGCAGCTTGTGTGGGGGATAGTATACAGAGGGGCAGCGTATGTGAGGGATATTATATCGAGGGGCAGTGTGTGTGGATGATATATATAGAGGCAGTGTGTGTGAAAGAGATATTGTACACAAGGGTAGAGTGTGTGGGGATATTATACATAGGAGCAGTGTGGGAGAGGAGGTGTAGAGCATGTATTATGGAGCGGGGTGGTGTAGAAGGTGTATTATGGAGAGGGGCGGTGTACAGTGTGTATTATGGAGAGAGGTGGTGTAGAGGGTGTATTATGGAGAGAGGTGGTGTAGAGGGTGTGCTATGGAGAGGGGTCGTGTAGAGGGTGTATTACAGAAACAAGTGGGGTAAAGAGTTTATTATAGAGAGGGGTGGTATAAAAGGTGTATTATTAGGAGAGGGGTGGTGTAAAGGGTGTATTATGGAGCGGGGTGGTGTAAAGGGTGTTATGAAGAGGGACATTGTAGAGCGTGTATTATGGAGAGGGGCAGTATAGAGGCTGTATTACGGAGAGAGGTGGTGTAGAGCATGTATAATGGAAAGAGTTGGTGTAGGTGATGTGTTATGGTGTTATGGAGAGGGGCAATGTAGAAGGTGCATTATGGAGAGGGGCAAGCGATGTAGAGGGTGTATTATTACTTTTCTGAGGGAAATACTTCATTTTCTGGAACAAATTCAAGGGTGCTAAGACTTTTGGCCATGACTGTGTGTATATATATATATATATATATATATAAGTTTTTTCTAGAGTGGTGGTGGACTGTGGAAGGTCTGCGGGGTGGAGACGGAGCTAGGGTGGAGCCTGGGTGGAGTCTCAAGGGGGCCCCATAATTTTCCCAGTATGGGGCCCTGAAATTCCTAGTGGCGGCCCTGGCGCTATATATGCAATACATAATCTATATATATATATATAATTGCCTTATTCTGTCTATCTGTCTGTCTTTCTCCAAAATGACGTCATTACAGTGACAACCGTCGCATTGGCCACTCAGCTCAGCCCGGCCCCGCCCCCCCGCACGCATTGGCCGCTCGGCTCGGCCCGGCCACGCCCCCCGAACGCTGTGCCCGCTCGGCCACGTCTCCCTTACACTGTGCCCGCTCGGCCACGCCCCTCGCACACTTTGCCCGCTCGGCCACACCCCTTGCACACTTTGCCCGCTCGGCCACGCCCCCCGCACACATTGGGCACCTATACACCTCCCCCCAGGACTACTCCACCTATTAGACAACTCCCCCAGGACTACTCCTCCTATTATACTCCTCTCTCCCCAGGACTACTCCTCCTATTAGACTCCCCCCCAGGACTACTCCTCCTATTAGGCTCCTCTCCCCCAGGACTACTCCTGCTATTATCCTCCTCTCTCCCCAGGACTACTCCTCCTATTATCCTCCTCTCCAACCCAGGACTACTCCTCCTATTATTCTCCTCTCTCCCCAGGAATACTCCTCCTATTATACTCCCCTCCCCCCAGGACTACTCCTTCTATTATACTCCTCTCCCCCAGGAGTACTCCTCCTATTATCCTCCTCTCTCCCCAGGAATACTCCTCCTATTATACTCCCCTCCCCCCAGGACTACTCCTCCTATTATACTCCTCTCCCCCCAGGACTACTCCTCCTATTATCCTTCTCTCCCCCCAGGACTACTACTCCTATTATCCTCCTCTCTCCCCAGGACTACTCCTCCTATTTTACTCCTCTCCTCCCAGGACTACTCCTCCTATTATACTCCTCTCTCCCCAGGACTACTCCTCCTATTATACTCCTCTGCCCCCAAGACTACTCCTCCTATTATACTCCTCTCCCCCCAGGACTACTCCTCCTATTATAATCCTCTCCCCCCAGGACTACTCCTCCTATTTTAACAACAGACGAAATGGAGGAAAGCTTGACACACCCAATGGAATAGGTCACCACACATGTATGGAGTGCAACGATATGAAGTCCGCCAGGTGGACTATAACTTGAATAGAAGGAAAAGATATTGGCACATCCAGCGTAAAATCATTTCTTTCTTTATTTTCACATGATATTAAAAAAGTCCATCCATATTCAGAAGACCCTAACGCGTTTCCAACGCAAAAGAGCGTCCTTAATCATAGGCTAACATTTTTAGTGAGCTCTAGACATTTATAGGCAAAGATCAACAATATAGTTAGAGACAATTAATAATACATGATTGAAAATCACACACTAAGGCTGGAAACACACTTATGCGTGTAAAATCGGTCCGAGTTGCATGATAAAAAGTCGGACTATTTCAGTTCACTTTATGATCAGTGTGCAATGCAACTGCACTGCGATCCTGGGATTTTTCTCATGATTGCAGTGTATGTGCAATGCGTGTTTGATGCGTATGGGATCCATTTTTACTATGTCATCTGCCATTCGGATCTGCTACATGGCTGCTGACAGCAGACACAGACAGAGCCATGTAGCAGAGCTGAATGGCTGTTGACAGCAGACACAGACAGAGCCGCACGATCAGAATGAAGTCAGATGAACTTCACCCGACTTCATTGTCATCCTGGGGCTCTGTCTGTGTGGCATGGCCCCTGATTTTCGGTCACCGGTGAAGGTCTCGCCGGTGACCGCAAATCCCCTGAGTGACTGCAGTGAGCCGCGCGATCAGCGGTGCCATCACTGAGGTTACCCGCGGCCACAGCAGAAGTCCTCCCGCTGAGATCTGTGGCCGCGGGTAACCTGAGTGACGTCATCGCTGATAGCGTGACTCACTTCAGTCGCTGCAGGGAACTCACAGAGAGCGGTCGTGGTCTGTGACTGCTCTCTGTCAGCTTCCAATGTAGCAGAGCTGACAGCGTCGAGGGACCTCTGTGGATTACGTCGGACATGGAAGGGTATTTGGGGACTTGAATAAAGTGGTGAAAGAGGGTTGTTTTTTTTGTTATTTATTTCAAATAAAGGATTTTTTGGTGTATGTCTTCATTTTCTTAAACTTACAAGTTAATCATGGAAGGTATCTCGGGGAGACACCTGCCATGATTAATCTAGGACTTAGTGGCAGCTATGGGCTGCTGCCATTAACTCCTTATTACCTCAACTGCCACCGCACCAGGGCAATTCGGGATGGCTGGATACAGTCCCGGGACTGTCGCATCTAATGGATGCGGCTATTCCGGGCGGCTGCTGGCTGATATTGTTAGGGTGGTTGGCTCCCCATAACGTGGGGCTCCCCATCCTGATAATACTAGCCTTCAGCTGTGTGGCTGGCTGTTATTAAAATTGGGGGGAACCGCAAGCCATTTCTTTTAATTATTTATTTATTTTACTGCATGATATAGACCCGCCCACCGGCAGCTGTGATTGGTTGCAGTGAGACAGCTGTCACTCATCGTGGGGGCGTGTCTGACTGCAACCAATCATAGGCGCCGGTGGGCGGGGAAAGCAGGGAATACGAGATTGAATAATGAGCGGCCGTCTTTTTCAAAAGAGGAAAAGCCGCCGGAGCAGTGTGAACGCCGTGCAGCGCCGCGCTGGTGATCGGGGATCGGTGAGTATGAGAGAGGGGGGAAAGGAATAGACCGACATGGACAAAGAGAGAGAGAGAGACCGACAGAGAGAGAGACTGACCGACAGACCGACCGACAGAGAGAGAATAGAGACCGAGAGGGAGAGACCAACTGACAGAGATAGAGATTGTCCGACATTGTGAGACCTCACTTATTTCCAGTGTTTTGTGAAACATGCGATAAATGTATTTAGAAAAACGAATGTCACTAGGATGGTGTGAGTGCCGGTCCGTGTGACATCCGTTCATTTACCCGCAACCATAGAGTTGCATTGGAGAGACTCACGCGAGAAACTCTCCAAAACGCAGCATGCTGCGAATTTTTTCTCAGTCCGATTTGGACTGAGAAAAAAATAGCAGATGGGAGCTGCCTCATTGCTTAACATGTCTACGACTGCAATGCGAGAATTTCTCGCATTGCACTACTGCGAGAAAATCGCAAGTGAGAAGCCGGCCTAAAAACAAAAAGTAGGAATGGACAAAAGGAAGGGGGGAAGGGATTGTGAAACACCGTAGTATAGAGTATCTCATATAAATTCTCCCCCACTTTAGCTATATTATATGTGGCTTGGTGGGAGGGGTTATTTCTTTTTGCTGATACCAATCCATTTTTCACTAATATAGTTTGGTTCGGCCACTATGTCGACGACTTGATCTTTGTCTCGTCGGGCGACATGGCGGCCGTGCCTCACTTTTTGGAGTTTCTGAACCAAAATTATTTAAATTTAAGTTTTACCTTTAGTCATGGTGGCCCACAAGCGCCTTTTCTGGATATTACACTCACTGGTGATCCTTGTACGAACTCAGTAAATTCTTGTCTTTATAGGAAAGAAACCGCAGGTAATACTTTACTCCTTGCTTCAAGCAATCATCCCCGTCACACAATCAATGCAATACCACATGGAGAATTCATGCGGGCAAGACGCCTATGTTCTAGTGATGCCAGCTTTGATAGGGAGAGTTAAATAATAAAAAAACGATTAAAAGAGAGAGGTTACTGTACTACTGCCCTAAATCACACATGCAATATTGTACGTAGTCGTTCTAGACAGAATGCACTTTACAATAATCACCAACTTCCCAGGGGTCATTCTCATAAAAATCAGAGATTAATTTTCTCTACAGCACATAGTGTTGATTTTCAGCAAATAAAAGCAATAATTCTCAAATATTTGTCTGTTGTCAATCAGGATGACATCCTGAGAAAGGTACTAAAAATGGTTGCAAGTGTGTGGCAAGACGAGGTCGATCCTTGGGAAACATACTTTACCCCAGGCTTTTTACCACAGTAAACAGACAACAGCATTGGTTGCAAGTGAAAGGTTTTTATAGGTGTGGGGGATCTAGATGTAATGTATGTCCATATGCCCAAAATAGAAAAACTGTGATTTCACTTCCTTCTGGTAAGATGCATACGATACAATCTTTTATCAATTGTGATACAGACCATGCGATTTATTGTATTTAATGTGCAACATGTGAATTGCGTTATGTTGGATATACGTCTCGTAAAATAAAAAAACGTGTGGCTGAACACATTGCAAATATCAATAATGGCAATGCTTCATACTCTTGAGCTGCTAAACACTTTACAACTGCACATAGGGGAAGGCTGGATAGCTGCTCATTTTTTGCTATTGAGAAAGTCAATGCATCCACTAGAGGTGGTAATGTGAAGCCCCACAGGTGTTGTGTCGGTGCATTACCTTCAGGGACTCCACTCGGCTGTATCTGGTCACAGGTAGGAGATCTTCTTCTTGTCGTGACGCCACTCCCAGTATTGCGGCCAGTAGGGACCGCCACTGCAGGTTGAGGGTCGCCTGGGGCTGATGGTGTGTGCAGTTAGTTGGAATAGCCTCCTGAGAGTGAGGCAAGCCCCAGGGCCCGGTGTAGATGCGTAGTACTACAAGTCGCAGAATGACTCACACAGGCAGAACTGTCTTTCAAGGGCTTTACTCACATTTGATGGCAGGGTGAGTAGCCCGGGCGTAGCTGAGATGAACCAGGTGGGAACCAGGTATCCTTCAGGCTGACTTTATGAGGGTGACTACCAACTCGCCTTCCTTAGCCCTTGGTGGTTTGGGGTGACCCCGACTTTGAGTCCCTATGGGGGTCACCCAGGGAAGATGCTGCAGCCTCTCTCCCCTTCGTTCGCCGTGTGCTTGTCGCCTGGGCCAGATCACTCCAGCTTCTTGCCTCCTGTGAGCTATGGGCCCTAACTGTGGCTACGTGGCTGCGGCTTTTTGTGGTGTTGTGGCGTGGGCTTTGAGAGCCCCACACCGGCAGGTTTAGCAAAAGAAAGCTGGATCTATCTCCGCTTCGGGATCTGCCGCCCGTTTGGGCCTGGTGCTCTCTAGCAGTCTCCTTACTTCCCACTCCGTTGCTCTCTCTCTAGCTGAAGATGGATTTCGGGTAGCACTCCTAGTTGACCGTTCTCCCCCGTCAGTAGCCACTGCGCGGGCGCTGTTAGACAGCAACAGCCCCACAGGTCTGCTCCTCACTGAGCCCTATGGAGTTCTGCCCTAACTGACTCACTGCCCCTCCTCTCCTGTTCTTGCCTACGCCACCTAGCAACCAGACTCTCTTACCACACCCCTTGAGAGGAGATGGAGGCTTTTGGCCCCCTCCACTATTCCAGTGAAGGTCAAGGCTTTTCCCCCTCCTGGGATCCCCAGGGGTCCTCTCATGGGTACATGTGTGAGAGCTGATTACTATGCGCCTGTGTACCACACCCCGGTCAGCCTTCTGGATTACCTGTATTGTACTGTCCCCAGCATGGGTGCAGTACTCAGTGGTGCCTGACCAGGTCAGGGGCGCCACAGTAACAGGATGAAAAATCTAGCTTTGAGAGAAGCTTACTGGATCCTCCAACACACACACACACACTGCACAAAACATACCTCCTCCAAGACACAAACACACTCACACAAACCACGCAACACACACAGGACCACACACACACAACGCTGCAGACACACAGCGCTCCACAAACAACGCAACACACAACGCAACACACAAACAACACCGCTCTCACACACCCCCACACCCAGACAACACCCAGAACATTTACAGTGCCCTAAACAAACACTTGGTAACTACACACAACCACATCTATATATATATATATATATATATATATAAAACGAAAATCATACATTAACTACACAATAAATTCTAGAATACCCGATGCATTAGAATCGGGCCACCTTCTAGTAATAATAACTGCAAGTTCAATGACACCCAAAGTTATCTACTCTCTGCTTCAAGGAGCATAAAATCTGTCTCAGACCCAGCAATTAATCTTTGCTTAACTAACAAACCAAATCTCTAGAACACTGGTCAGAATAATAAGCATACCTCCCAACTGTCCCGGATACAGCGGGACAGTCCCTCTTCTGAGCCTTTGATCCCGGGTCCCGCCCGTGAGGCTGTTTGTCCCGGCTCCACCCACCCACTGTAGCCCCGCCTCGCTGTTTCTCCCTTCTACTATTCATTACAGAGCCGAGCGCGCACCTACTCCTGTGACTGCTGCTGAGGTATGAATCACCCCCTGCAGCAGAGCGACCCCCCTGCAGCAGAGCGACCCCCCCCTGCAGCAGAGCCCCCCCCCTGCACCAGAGCCGACCCCCCCAGTCCCGGAGCCTGCGTTTGTCTGCAGCTGTTCTCTGATTCCCCGTGTGCGGCTTCTCACTGCTGCAGACACGCGGGGAGTCAGGAAGCTGAGGAGACCGTGCAATCAGCACTTCTCTCTCCTGCAGATAGCAGTGACAATAACCTATGCAGAGTGACATCTGCAGGCTTCTATTAGCTTACCGATCAGTGGTCTCCTGCCTGTGGAGCAGAGCTGCTGGGTCCTAGCTTCCCAACAGCTTCAGCTCTGCTTTATCCTGGCTCCCCTACCAGTTAAAGGGAACATGTCAGCAGAAATTTCACAATAAAAATAAAAGATTCCCCTCTGCAGCTCCTGGGCTGCTTCTAGAAAGGTTCCTGTTGTTATTGTGCCCCCTTTGAGACCTACAAAAATACTTTATGAAGTCTTACCTTTTTGTATGCAAATGTGTTTTTATGGTCACGGGGGCGGGCTGTCTGGCGTCCGTTATTCCCCCTCCTGCCGCTTTACGCAGTCCCCCATTGCTCATTTACATACACAAGGACGCCTTCCTCATGTAACTGTCCTCCCGAAGTTTTGCGCATGTGAACGCTTTTTCAGGTGATTGCGCAGGCACGAGATTATGGGCGGCGCTGTGATTGTCATCAGCAGCGTTAACCAAGTACCCGCCCATAATCTCGTGCCCGCACTTTTCCCTCTGACTCCACCGTTATGCGCAAGTGCTGGCCATATGAACCATGTTACCTATTACTGCTTGCACGAGATTATGGGCGGGTACTTGGATGACTTTGCTGATGACAATCACAGCGCCGCCCATAATTTCGCGCCCATGGTAATAGGTAACGTGGTTCATATGGCCAGTGCTTGCGCATAACGGTGGAGGCAGAGTGAGAAGCGCGGGCACGAGATTATGGGCAGGTACTTGGATGACGCTGCTGATGACAATCACAGCGCCGCCCATAATCTCGCGCCCATTGTAATAGGTAACGTGGTTCATATGGCCAGTGCTTGCGCATAACGGTGGAGGCAGAGTGAGAAGCGCGGGCACGAGATTATGGGCAGGTACTTGGATGACGCTGCTGATGACAATCACAGCGCCGCCCATAATCTCGCGCCCATGGTAATAGGTAACGTGGTTCATATGGCCAGTGCTTGCGCATAACGGTGGAGGCAGAGTGAGAAGCGCGGGCACGAGATTATGGGCAGGTACTTGGATGACGCTGCTGATGACAATCACAGCGCCGCCCATAATCTCGCGCCTGCGCAATCACCTCAAAAGAGTTCACAGTGCTCAGTCCCGCGAGAGTGGCACTGGGCATGCACAAAACTTCAGGAGGACAGTTACATGAGGAAGGCGTCCTCATGTATGGAAATGAGCAATGGGGGACGGCGTACAGCGGCAGGAGGGGGAATAACGGACGCCAGGCAGCCCGCCCCCGTGACCATAAAAACAGATTTGCATACAAAAAGGTAAGACTTCATAAAGTATTATTTTAGGTCTCAAAGGGGGCACAATAGCAACAGGAACCTTTCCAGAATTCATCCCAGGAGCTGCAGAGGGGAATCTTTTATTTTTTTTGCTAAATTTCTGGTGACAGTTTCCCTTTAAAGGGAACCTGTCAAGTGCAATCTGCACTCAGAGCCAGGAGCAGTTCTGGGTGTATATTGCTAATCCCTCCCTAACTGTCCCTGTATACACTAGCATAGATAAAGGCATCTATAGAAAAAGTATTTTTAAAGAGCTTATATCTTATGCTAATTAGCGCGGGGACTAGTCCCAAGGGCGTTACTTCACTTGGCTAGTCGGCTCATATAGCGTGTTAGTACTCACACAGGGGCGTAATAACATGCTAACATGCTATGCGAGCCGACTAGCCAAGTGAAGTAACGCCCTTGTGACTAGTCCCCGCGCTCATTAGCATAAGATATAAGATCTTTAAAAATATTTGTTCTTGATCTCTTTATCTATGCTAGTGTATACAGGGACGGTTAGGCAGGGATTAGCAATATACACCCAGAACTGCTCCTGGCTCTGAGTGCATATTGCACCTGACAGGTTCACTTTAAAGGGAACCTGTCACCAGATTTGGGGCCTATAAGCTGCGGCCACCACCAGCGGGATCTTATGTACACATTCTAACATGCTGCATACCTCCCAACCGTCCCGGATACAGCGGGACTTTCACGCTTTACGTTGTTTGTCCCGTTGCCACGGGCGGGACGGCCGGCTCCCGGGCTCCGCCCACCCACTCTCTCGCCGCCTCCCTGCTTTTCCCTCCTACCATCCTAGTAGACGTGGCATAGAGAGGAGCGCTGCCTGTGCTGCTGCTGGTACAGTAAACTAATCTCCCCAGCGCTGATTTCCCTCCCTCCCCCCTCACCCCCGGCCGGAGCCTGTCTGTGCGGTCGGCCGGCCGCCTGTCTGTGCGGTCGGCCCGCCACCTGTCTGTGCGGGCGCCCCCCGCCGCCTGTCTGTGCGGGCGCCCCCCCGCCGCCTGTCTGTGCGGGCGCCCCCCTGCCGCCTGTCTGTGCGGGCGCCCCCCTGCCGCCTGTCTGTGCGGGCGCCCCCCTGCCGCCTGTCTGTGCGGGCGCCCCCCTGCCGCCTGTCTGTGCGGGCGCCCCCCGCCGCCTGTCTGTGCGGGCGCCCCCCCTGCCGCCTGTCTGTGCGGGGGCCCCCTGCCGCCTGTCTGTGCGGGCGCCCCCCTGCCGCCTGTCTGTGCGGGCGCCCCCCTGCCGCCTGTCTGTGCGGGCGCCCCCCGCCGCCTGTCTGTGCGGGCGGCCCGCCGCCTCATTGTGCGGGCGGCCGGCCGCCTCTCTCTGCGGGCGGCTGGCCGCCTCTCTGTGCGGGCGGCCCGCCGCCTGTCTGTGAAGGCGGCCGGCCGCCTGTCTGTGAAGGCGACCGGCCGCCTCACTGTGGCTGCCTGCGTGTCCGTGCTGGAGGCCCGCCGGCTGCCTGCGTGTCCGTGCTGGAGGCCCGCTGGCTGCCTGCGTGTCCGTGCTGGAGGCCCGCCGGCTGCCTGCGTGTTTGTGCTGAATGGGTGTGGATGGGGAGTGGATATGGGCGTGACTGTGAAATGGGTGTGGTTAGGGGGCGTGGCCTAAAAATTTGCCGCGGCGCGCGTAGCGCGCCGCAAACTTTGTCCCTCTTTTCCTTCTTTAAAAGTTGGGAGGTATGTAATAAGGTTCCCAGTTGTCCCACGGTGGCCCCATCCAGAATTGTGCTGCTCTATACAGTCCCGTAGCAATGTTTCACTCTGTGCTGTGTATCAGGTGCCAATCCCTTCCTCTTAGATCCTGCTCTGAGAGCCTGTTTTTCAAGGCAATGATATTTACCATCCAAGTTTACAGAAACAAATGTACAAACAGGATGCAGCAATCCCCCTTAATAAAGGAGGTAACCTAGATATAGGATACTTAGGAAACAACCACTCTCACGTGATTGCCCAGTATTAGGCTAGGGACCCGCTTTGCGTTCACCTACTTGCAGTTTAGAACGCACGTTTTGGGCTTAATTGATTTGACCAAAGTTGCCTTTTTCAGAAATTTAGCGCTGAAAAAGCATGCGTATTTGCCGCGTATTTGATGCGTTTTCAGCGCTTTTTACCTGCGTTTTCACCTGCGTTCTGATAGTTGCGTTTTGAACATAAAGACACTGCTTAATAAAGTTTAAAAAGTCAAATTCTTTGAAAAAATGAGAAGAAAAGAATCAAATCTATAATAATAGAAAAAATCATTAAATTAAATTTTGTTCATTAAATTATTGCGGTAATATGATATTTTATGTAAAAATAGCAATAAAGTATTAATTTCCTTTATTTAAATTGTCGGACTATGTGTGTAAAGGGACATATGAAATAATTATTTTGATGTCCATAAAGCATGCGTTTTGGAAGTCCAAAATGCATGTTTTCTGCACTGAAAAAGCAGGTAAAACGCAGAAATTTGACGGAATCTTGGCTTTTGCCATTTCTCATTGACTCTAATGTTAGCAAAATGCACCGAAAATGGCAAAAAAAAATGACATGCTGCCATGGTTTTTGTCACAAAATATGCAAATTAAACGCAGCGTTTAAAAACGCAAAGTGGGGTCGGAAAATCAACTTTTTCCATAAACTTTGCTGGTAAGTCAAAACGCATGCCTTTTGGCATGAAAAAGGTGCTTCCTAAAATGGACCTAAAAAGCACCTAGAACGCAGGTAAAAACACAAAGTTGGTCCCTAGCCTTAGGCGAGCTTTGCACACTACAACATCGCAGGTGCGATGTCGGTGGGGTCAAATTGAAAATGACGTACTTCCGGCATCGCATGCGACATCGTAGTGTGTAAAGGCTAGATGATACGATTATCGAGCGCAAAAGCGTCGTAATCGTATCATCGGTGCAGCGTCGACGTAATCCATGATTACGCTGACGCGACGGTCCGATGTTGTTCCTCGCTCCTGCGGCAGCACACATCGCTGTGTGTGAAGTCGCAGGAGCGAGGAACATCTCCTACCGGCGTCACTGCGGCTTCCGTAGGATATGCGAAAGGAAAGAGGTGGGCGGGATGTTTACATCCCGCTCATCTCCGCCCCTCCGCTCCTATTGGCCGCCTGCCGTGTGACGTCACAGTGACGCCATACGACCCGCCCCCTTAATAAGGAGGCAAGAAAGAAAAATATCCAGCGCGGTCCAAATTCTCGTATAAAAAGTCATCTTTATTATTTAATCCTTAAAAATAGGGGTTTACAGGCGGTCAGCAAAATACATGGATGTTAATGGGACCCCACAAAGCTACGCGTTTCGACGTGAGTCTTAATCATGCATGATTAAGACTCACGTCGAAACGCGTAGCTTTGTGGGGTCCCATTAACATCCATGTATTTTGCTGACCGCCTGTAAACCCCTATTTTTAAGGATTAAATAATAAAGATGACTTTTTATACGAGAATTTGGACCGCGCTGGATATTTTTCTTTCTTGATTTCTACATGGCAGCCCAGCCCTCCGTGCGCAGCCCTGGATATACAGCGGACCACAGCAACTCGGTGAGCTGATTTTTCTCTCCTTTGTTTGCTTAATAAGGAGGCGGGTCGCCGGCCAGAGCGAAGGTCGCAGGACAGGTGAGTCCATGTGAAGCTGCCGTAGCGATAATGTTCGCAACGGCAGCTATCACAAGGAAATCGCAGTTGCGACAGGGGCGGGCACTATCACGCTCGGCATCGCAGCATCGGCTTGCGATGTCGTAGTGTGCAAAGTGCCCCTTAGAATTCCACATACAAGTGCACCTCAATAAATTAGAATATCATCAAAAAGTTAAGTTCAGTAATTCAATACAAAAAGGGAAAAGCATATATTATATAGAGTCATTACACATAGAGTGATCTATTTCAAGTGTTCATTTCTGTTAAGGTTGATGATTATGACTTACAGCCAATGAAAACCCAAAAGTCATTATCTCAGAAAATTAGAATATTATATAAGACCAACTGAAAAAATGATTTTAAACTCAGAAATGTTGGCGCCTACTGAAAAGCCTGTACAGTAAATGCACTCAATACTTTGTCACGGCTCCTTTTGTATTAATTACTGCATCAATGCGGCGTGGCATGGAGGTGATCAGCCTGTGGCACTGCTGAGGTGTTATGGAAGCCCAAGTTGCTTTGATAGAAGCCTTCAGCTCGTCTGCATTGTTGGGTCTGGTGTCTCTCATCTTCCTCTTGACCATACGCCATAGATTCTCAATGAGGTGTAGATCAGGTGAGTTTGCTGGCCAATCAAGCACAGTGATACTATGGTTATTAAACCAGGTATTGGTACTTTTGGTGTGGCGCCCCTGACCTGGTCAGGGACCACTGAGTACTGCACCCATGCTGGGGACAGTACAACACAGGTAATCCAGAAGGCTGACCGAGGTGTGACTACACAGGCGCATAGTGATCAGGTCTCACACATGTACCTTTGAGAGGACCCCTGGGGATCCCAGGAGGGGGAAAAGCCTTCACCTCCACTCGAGGGGTGGAGGGGGCAAAGCCTCCATCTCCACTCAAGGGGTGTGGTAGAGAGCCTGGTTGCTAGGTGGCGTAGGCAAGAACAGGAGAGGAGGAGTAGTGAGCCGGTTTAGTGTGCAGTCCAGGGAGAGCAGACGTCAGGAGCAGACCCCTGGGGCTGTGGCAGTCTAACAGCGTCCGCGCAGTGACTACCGACGGGGGAGAACGGTCACCTGGGAGTGCTACCCGAAATCCACACACAGCTAAAGAGAGAGCAACGGAGTGGAAAGTAAGGAGACTGTCAGGGAGAACCAGGCCAAACGGGTAGCAGGTCCCAGTGCAGGGATAGATTCACCTTTCCTTTGCCAAACCTGCATGAGGGGGCACTTTACACCCCCAAGACAACACTACAGAGTCCGCAGCCACGTGGCCACAGTTAGGGCCCATAGTTCACAGGAGGCAAGCAGCCGGAGTGTCCTGGTCCAGGCTACAAGCAAACGGGCCAAAAAGAAGGGGAGAGAGGCGCCAGCAACTTCCCTGGGTGACCCCCATAGGGACTAAAAGTCGGGGTTACCCCAAAACGTAAAGGGCTAAGGAAGGCGAGTCGGTAGCCACCCTCATCAGTCAGCCTGAAGGACACCTGGTTCCAGCCTGGTTCATCCCAGCTACGCCCGGGTTACTCACCCTGCCATCAACAGTGAGTAAAACCCCTGAAAAACATTCTGCTTGTGTTGAGTTATTCTGCGCCTTGTGGTTCCACACACTTACACAGGGCCCTGGGGCTTGCCTCACTCTCAGGAGGCGATTACAACCGACTGCACCCACCATCAGCCCCAGGCGTCCCTTAATCTGCAGTGGCGGTCCCCACTGACCGCAATTCTGAGAGTGGCGTCACGACAATCCTAGATAGAAGATTTCCTACCTGTGACAGGATCCAGCTGCGTGGAGTCCCTGAAGGTAATGCACCGACACAACACTTGTGGGGCTTCACATTGGCACTGTGGACAGGTGACAAGTCCTGCTGGAAAATGAAATTTCCATCTCCATAAAAAGCTTGTTGGCAGAGGAAAGCATGAAGTGCTCTAAAATTTCCTGGTAGACGGCTGCGTTGACTTTGGTCTTGATAAAACACAGTGGACCTACACCAGCAGATGACATGGCTCCCCAAACCAACACTGATTGTGGAAACGTCACACTAGACCTCAAGCAGCTTGAATTCTGTGCCTTTCCACTCTTCCTCTAAACTCTGGGACCTTGACTTACAAATTTTTGAATGGCCTTTTCCTAACAATCCTATCAAGGCTGCAATTATCCCAATTGCTTGTGTACCTTATTCTACCACAGTTTTTCCTTCGTCAACTTTCCATTAATATGCTTGGACAGCCAGCTTTATTAGCAATGACCTTTTGTGGTGTACTCTCCTTGTGGAGTGTGTCATGTGAAGCACAGAAGTAGGCAGCCAGCCTAGTTGAATAGCAGGGGCACGTAATAGGCTGTTGGCTAGGCACTGTGCTTCATGTGTGTGATGTTTCACCTATTGCAAACGCCATGAACTGGTAGGTTATTGTGTGTAATTGCCAAGTGTTTGTGTAGGGTAAATGTTCTGGGTGTGGGGGTGCGTGAGAGCGGTGTTGTTTGTGTGTTGCGTTGTGTGTGTTGCGTTGCTTGTGGAGCGCTGTGTGTCTCCAGCGTTGTGTGTGTGTGGTGCTGTGTGTGTTGCACGGTTTGTGTGGGGGTGTGTGTGTTTTGGGGGGAGGTATGTTTTGTGCAGTGTGTGTGTTGGAGGAGTAGTCCTGGGGAGAGAGGAGTATAATAGGAGGCTTAGTCCTGGGGGGAGAGCAGGACAAAAGGGGGAGAGCAGAATAATAGGAGGCGTAGTCCTGGGGAGAGAGGAGGATAATAGGAGGAGTAGTCCTGGGGGGAGAGGAGTATAATAGTAGGAGTTATCCTGGGGGAGAGCAGGATAATACGGGGAGAGCAGGATAATAGGAGGAGGAGTCCTGGGGAGAGTGGAGGATAATAGGAGGAGGAGTCCTGGAGGTGAGGAGTATAATAGGAGGAGTAGTCCTGGAGGTGAGGAGTATAATAGGAGGAGTAGTCCTGGGGGGAGAGGAGTATAATAGGAGCAATAGTCCTGAGGGGAGAGGAGAATAATAGGAGGAGTAGTCCTGGTGGGAGAGGAGAATAATAGGAGTAGTCCTGGGGGTAGAGGAGGATAATAGGAGGAGTAGTCCTGGAGGGAGAAGAGGATAAAAGAAGGAATAGTCCTGGGGGGAGAGGAGTATAATAAGAGGAGTAGTCCTGGGGGGATAGGAATCTAATAGGAGGAGTAGTCCTGGGGGGATAGGAGTCTAATAGTAGGAGTAGTCCTGGGGGAGAGGAGTATAATAGGAGGAGTAGTCCTGGGGAGAGAGGAGGATAATAAGAGGAATAGTCCTGGGGGGAGAGGAGTATAATAGGAGGAGAAGTCCTGGGGGAGAGGAGGATAATAGGAGGAGTAGTCCTGGGGGGAGAGGAGGATAATAGGAGGAGGAGTCCTGGGGGAAGAGCAGGATAATAGGAGGAGTAGTCCTGGGGGGCAGGTGTCTATTAGGTGGAGTAGTCCTGGGGGGAGGTGTATAGGTGCCCAATGTGTGCGTGGGGTGTGGTCGAGCGGGCAGAAAGTTTGGGGGGGGTGGCCAAGCAGGCAGAGTTTGTGGGGGGTGTGGCCGAGCAGGCAGAGTGGGTGTCTATTAGGTGGATTAGTCATGGGGGGAGGTGTATAGGTGCCCAATGTGTGTGGGGGGCATGGCCAAGCAGGCAGAGTGTGTGGGGGGCGTTGCCGAGTGGGGAGAGTGGGTGTCTATTAGGTGGAGTAGTCCTGGGGGGAGGTGTATAGGTGCCCAATGTGTGTGGGGGGCGTGGCAGAGCGGGCAGAGTGTGCGGGGGCATGACCAAGCGGGCAGAGTGTGTGTGGGGCGTGGCCGAGTAGGCAGAGTGTGTGGGGGCGTGGCTGTGCGGGCAGAGCGGGTGTCTATTAGGTGGATTAGTCCTGCGGGGAGGTGTATAGGTGCCCAATGTGTGTGGGGGGCGTGGCCGAGCAGGCAGAGTGTGTGGGGGGCGTGGCCGAGCGGGCAGAGTGGGTGTCTATTAAGTGCAGTATTCCTGGGGGGAGGTGTATAGGTGCCCAATGTGTGTGCAGGGCGTGGCCGAGTGGGCAGAGTGTGTGGGGGGTGTGGCCAAGTGGGCAGAGTGGGGGGCGTGACCGAGCGGGCAGAGTGGGGGGCGTGGCCAAGCTGGCAGAGTGTGTGTGGGGCGTGGCTGAGCAAGCAAAGTGTGTGGGGGGCGTAGCCGAGCAGGCAACTATGCAAAGCGGTTTCCATAATTACCCGATGTGTATCATGGTTACCAGTATGCGCCGGCTCCGGTACACATGTGCCGGGAGTCAGGGTAAGCTAGTAAGCATGGTACACATCAGGTAACTATTCAAAGCGACAGTGCTGGTTCACTTTTTGTGTGTTGGTCTCCTGCTGTGCAGCACGCATCGGCGTGTTTGACAGCGGGAGACCAACGATCTGAATGGGCAGGGAGCTGGCATACGCTGGTAACCATGATACACAATCGGGTAATTAAGCAAAGTGGTTTCCATGGTTACCCGATGTGTACCATGGTTACTAGCGTACGCCGGCAACCCCAGTAACGCGAGGATATGTCTCGGCTGGGTTGCCGGTGTGGGCTCCCGGGGGTGCAGCACTCACCTGGGAGTCGGGCTCCGTGTGGGTTTGCGGGAATGCGTGCGGGGGGCGGGGCCAGGCCGAGCGTCCAATGCATATGGGGCGGGGCCTGGCCAAGTGTCCAATGCGTGCGGGGGGTGGGGCCTGGCCGAGCTGCCAATCCGTTCGGGGGAGCGGGGCCAGTCCGAGCCGAGCGGCCAATCCGTGCGGGGGGGCGGGGCCAGGCCGAGCCCAGCGGCCAATGCGACAGTTGTCACTGTAATGACGTCATTTTGGTGACAGACAGACAGACAGAATAAGGCAATTATATATATAGATTATTTGTAATATTTTGAAGTTGCTTTTATTTTCTTGGCTATGCTCTTTATTTTACCATAGCGTAGGAACTCTGACATTGACATGGGTTGCAAGCTTGCATATTTTGGCCAAAATATGAACCAATACCTCATAATTATATCATATTTTTTTCTCCATGTTATTTTTTTTTTACAGGATGCATCCAGGCCCATTGATGGTGACTTTGTAAACTAGACGCTTATACCTATGTTATGCATAAACTGTTGGGCAACTCGCCTAATCAAATAGTAAGGGGGTGTAACAGGCTGTTGGCTAGGCACTGTGCATGACGTGTGTGACTTGTGCCCTATTGAAAGCTTCATTTCTGAGCAATTCTAATACTGGGCAATGATTCCCCCATGAACTGGTAGATTGAGAGTAGTTGTTTCATCAGTATTTTGCACCTGTGTTACCTCCATTACTAATTAGAGATGAGCCACCCCCTTAGCATTCGAGTTCGGTTCGGTTCATCGAACGGAGGCTCCGTTCGACGAACGTTCGACGAACTCCTTCGAACCCCATTGAAAACAATGGCAGGCAAACACAAACACATAAAAACACAAGTACACATACAGTTAATAAACATTGCCATTACACTTTCAGGTCTCCGCGACGCGTCCTGCACTCTGTCTCCCGCCGCTTTTCCTTCCGATAATCGCTGTGTCTTCCCGGTAACCAGCACTGATGATAGGACCTTCCGTGACATCAAAATAGCATGTGACCAGTCACGTGTGTATTATCTCATTGACTACAGACTGGTCACATGGCTAGACATCATGCTAGGTCCTGTCAGTGCATCTCTCCGGTACGCGGTGCTCATTTGTGCATCTCCGTGTACCGGTGAGATGCACTGGCACATGGTCGGCTTCCCCCGTTCCTGCATGTGGGCGCTCTTTACAGAGTCAGCTGACATGCAAGGACTGGCTGCCACAGCCAGTAAATTGCGGCATCGGGAATCACGTGATCGGAGCACCGTTGCTATAGTAACCCACCTGTCAGATTACTTTAGCAATGGTGGCTGCGGTGACGTCAACGTTTACAGCTCGCAGCCTCTGCTCACTCTCACTGAATGATTAGACTGCACGGGAGCAGCAGCGTCTTCCTCCCATGCAGTGCTGTCTGATGTAGCAGAGCTGCATGGGTTGAAGGAGAAAGAAGACAGAAGACCAGGATTGTGGAGGGATGAGAGGGAGTAATAAACATGGAGTCTCTAAGTGTGTCTGTGTATTTATTTTTATTAAAGTATTTTTTCTCTGTGTGGTGTCTTTTTTTAACCCTTTATTGGAAATTCTTAATGGCCGGGTCAAACTTGCCTGACATAAAGAGCCTCTGGCTTAATACTAGCTAGTAAAACAAAGCTAATATTAACCCATTATTACCCAGCAAGCCACCCGGCTTCAGAGCTGCTGGAAGAGTTGGATACAGCACCAGATGATGGCGCTTCCATGAAAGCTGGGGGTTGGGGGGCAGCTGTACCTGCCTGCTGCACCTGGCTAGCATACAAAAATATGGCGAAGCCCACGTCAATTTTTTGGGGGGCAAAAAACTCCTGCATACAGTCCTGGATGGAGTATGCTGAGCCTTGTAGTTCTGCAGCTGCTGTCTGCTCTCTTGCATACACTAGTGAATGAAGCATGCTAAGCCTTGTAGTTCTGCAGCTGCTCTATGCTCTCCTGCATACAGTAGTGAATGGAGCATGCTGACCCTTGTAGTTCTGCAGCTGCTGTCTGCTCTCCTCCATACAGACAGACAGCAGACAGCATCTGCAGAACTACAAGGCTCAGCATACTCCATCCAGGACTGATGAGAAGAGGATTCACCAACACAGAAATCCAGGCAAGTTGTATCTTAAAATGAAGATTCTTTATTCATGTGAGATTAAAAAGTCCATGTTCTGGTAATCAAGCCCATGTTAGAGAGGACGCGTTTCGAACATCCAGTTCTTATTCAGTCTCTCAGAAATCCTGGGTCAAGGGTCCCGCGCCGTCCAATCCGGATCCAATATCATCTGATCAGTTTGCTGGAAGGCAAAGCGATTAGATGATGTGTCAGGTTCAAGGGCCTGAATCACATGACACAGCAGCTGATTGTATAAACGGCTTTTATACAATCAGCTGATGCATCAATGCAAAAAAAACCCTACACACTTCTGTGCAGACTCCTGTCCAACAGCAGCAGCTGATAGTTTAGCCGGCCGAACGGTAAAAAGCCGGACTCACCGCTCGACTTATAGTGTCAGCTGATTCCGTCAGGTGACTGCATCAGCTGATCATCGCCAGGTCTGAGAGAGAGTAAAGAGAGAAAAGATAGAGAAAAGAGAGAGAAAAGAGAAGAGAGAGAGGGAGAGAGAAGAGAGGAGAGAGAGAAGAGAGAGAGAAGAGGAGAGAAGAGGAGAGAATAGAGAGAGGAGAGAGATGAGAGAGAGAAGAGAGAGAGGAGAGAGAAGAAAGAGAGAAGAGGAGAGAAGAGGAGATGAGAGGGAGGAGAGAGAGGAGAGAGAGAAGAAAGATAGAAGAGAGAGAGGAGAGAGAGAGGAGAGAGAGAGGAGAGAGAGGGAGAAAGAGAAAGAGAGAAAAAGAGAGAGAAAGGGAGAAAAAGAGAGAACTAGAGAGAGAGAGAGAAAAAAGAGACAGTGAGAGAGGTGAGAGATATAGAGAAGAGAGAGGAGAGAAAGAAGAGAGAGAAGAGAGAGAGGAGAGAGAGAAGAGAGAGAGGAGAGAGCAATGCAGCCTCATTCCGTGAACTGCTCCGATTTTAGAGGTGTGGCCTGTGGCTCACAGCTGATGTCCGGCTCCTCCCCTCAGTGCATAATTTAAATTAAATTATAATTATAAATTATTAATAATTATAATTTAAAATAAATTAAATTCTTTACCGGGGCGGCCGGGACTTGAACTCGTGACCTAATGCTCCCTAGGCAGTAGCTCTAACTATTGAGCCACTGCCTCTAATGAGAAACATAGGAAGATTTGGTAATCTTGACCTCTGCATTGCAGAGTGAAGTCTCCAGTGACAGCGCGGCTCACTTCAGGTGCTGCGTGGAGAGGACACAGAGTGCTCGTGTTCTACGGCTCTCCCTGTCATCTTCATGTAGCAGAGCTGAAAGCGTCGTGTGGATTACTTCAGACCTGGATTGTTGTTTGGGGATTAATAAAGAGGTAAATGAGGTGTTTTTTTGTCTTTTATTCCAAATAAAGGATTTTTCGCTGTGTGTGTTTCTTTACTTTCACTTACAGGTTAATCATGGAAGGTGTCTCGGGGAGACGCTTGTCCTGATGAACCTTGTTATTACCTTGATTGCGACCGCACCAGGGCAATTCGGGATGAGCTGGGTAGAGTCCCGGGACTGCCACATCTAATGGATGCGGCAATTCCGGGCGTCTGCCTGCTCATATTGTAAGGGTGGTGGGCTCACCATAATGTGGTGAGCTCCATCCCGACAATGCCAGCCTCCAGCCGTGTGGCTTTTCCCTGGCTGGTATCAAAATTGGTGGGAACCGCATTTTTTTTTTATTATTATTTTTATTTATTTATTTTACTGCACGATATAGACCTGCCCACCAGCGACTGTAATTGGTTGCAGTGAGACAGCTGTCACTCATTGTGGGGGGGTGTCTGACTGCAACCACTTATGGGCACCGGTGGGCGGGGAAGGCAGGGAATACCTGATTGAATAATGAAGTGGTAGTCTTTTCCATTTTCAAAAGAGGAAAAGCCGCCGGAGATTTGTGACAGCCGTGCAGTGAGGCACCCGTGATCGGTGAGTAGGAAGGAGAGAGGGATTGTGCTGGGGACGCAGGACGCATGCAGATACGCAACGTGCGCACATACAGTACTTACTGTGAAAAGCCACGCTTTTGGTGATCGAACCATTCTCGAACGGTAACTCGAACTGCCAAACTTGAAGCAAATCGTTCGAGTTCGTTAAACGACTCAAACACCACCCAATATCACTCGAACTTGAAATTGGTGAACCGTTCAACTCGAACATCGCTCAACTCTATTACTAATGGAGTCTGCTGGATCCTTTCGGTGACCTTGGCTGGTAAATATAATTGAGGTTTGCTATGTGTCTAATTGAACTATTAGGGAATTTGTTGAAGTTCCTTGGCTATGCTTTTTATTTTACTGTTTTTTCAAGGGCTTTATTTCTGTGACCCACAGCCTGGTTCTCAAGGCTTTTGTGCCTCTTGTATGGTGTGCTATCTAACTATGGAATAATTTGGCCACATTTAAGTCATAGCACATTCTTATTCAGATAAAGACAGTAAGGAAAGCTTCCCACCATGGCTTTGACTCTCAAAGAATCAGTTTGTCACCTCACCCTTGAGAATTAAAACTTTAAGGCCATATGCACACGTTGAGTATTTGGTGAGTATTTTACCTCAGTATTTCTAAGCCAAAAACAGAAATTGGTAAAAATACAGAAGTGGTACACGTGTCTCTATTATACTTTTCATCTGACTGTTGCACTCGTCAAATGATATAACACCTCGCGAAACGCGCTTCGGGCTCTGTGTGGGGGACTTCAATATGGGTGAATTGTTCACTATATGGTTGTATTAAGTGATAAATGTATGGATTTCTAGTGTCTGGTATGATATATTGGATTATTTGTATTTGAATATTTGCCCAGTCACTTGTTAGTTCATTTGACCTGCACTGTATGTGTGGCACCCCTGAGGCTTTTGTTGCCACAGAGATACTGCACCTCAGCCAGAGGTGTGGTATCCCATCCTGGGTAAGAAGGGGGTCATCTACCGGTTCACAGACAAAACCTGCACACACCAATTATTAGGATACACACTGGGTCATGGCAGGTTCCCCATTAATGCTGAGAGTAGCTACCAGTATACCTGGTTATGGGGCCTTAAGTCCCATTCACTGGCCTGAAGGGGTGGGGCCTGTCAAGGGGGAGTGTGGGAGGAATCAGTGGGTCAGTAGAAAAAGAGGGGGGAGTCCCTTAGCCAGTAATTACCTACAAACAATGCAGTTCCTACTCAGGTCAACAGGAGGAGCTCTGACCTGGGGGAGGAGTAGTGAGGTAGTTGTTAGGACCAGGATGACGGGTAGGCCCAGGAGGTGCATCCACTGGACTGAGCACCCCACCGAGGGCAAGGTGCCCGGTAGCCGGAGCACTACGGGTAGCAGGACAGTCCGTTCAGAGGAGTGGGTGTAGAAGTCCCTGGGACCACAGAGTCTCTGAAGGTAGTCCGGGTGACGGAGCTCAGGTTCGGAGGCCGAGATGATGTCAGGCGGGCTCCGGAACCAGCGGAGCAGAGAAGTCGGTCACCACACGGATCAGAGACGGTAGGGACTGAGAAGATGGCGGACAGTCACCGTTCGGGGTTCTGGAACCGTCAGGACCGGTTGGCGAGACAGGAGCGGCTCTACAAGAGAGATAGGTAAGTACGGGACAAGACACAGGGAGACCTGACTCCTAGCTTAGCAAACACGAAGAACAGGCCCCGCCCACTTGGAAAGGAACCCCCTATATACCCTGTACCTGAATCTTCAATATCCTATTGGAGGACGCTGGCCCTTTAAGAGAGGTCAATGACCGCGTGCGCGCCCTAATGCGCATGCGCGAGGCCCGGGTGCCAGAAGCCAGGGCAGGGAGCGGTGCACAGGAGGCAGGAGTGCTCAGCATCGCAGATGGGCGCCGGGACCAGGGACCTGGTTGCCTGGAGGACGCAGGTGAGGGAGTATGGAGGCCGTGGAGTGGGGGACGCCTGGCAGAGGAGCCGGGGAGCGTGGCAGGGGAGCCAGGGAGCGTGGCACGGGAGCTGGGGAGCGTGACAGTATCCCCTCCCCCACGCCCCCCTGCGAAGGGATGGCCACCAGTAGTGACGTACATTTGTACTCCATGTTCTCTTCTGACCAGCATGGCCGGCTATTTTTGAGGCATGGCCCCAGTGCAACACTTTTTGTCTGTCAGTTTCAGAGACATAGGTCTTCCCGGGCGGTATCTGGGCCAGAGTGACAGGAGCCACCGGAATGATTTTACTTGGGCAGATGATGGGCTGAGATGGCTCCTCCTCCTGTTCCATGGGCACGAATGACCTGAACAAGGCATCTGCTCGCACATTCTTATCCGCGGGCCGAAAATGGAGCTGAAAATCGAACCTGGCAAAGAACAAGGACCACCTGGCTTGTCGTGGGTTCAGTCGCTGAGCAGACCGCAGGTATTCCAGGTTCTTGTGGTCCGTGTAAATGATCACGGGGTACACTGCCCCCTCCAGAAGGTAGCGCCATTCCTCCAGAGCCAGTTTGACTGCTAATAGCTCTCGGTCACCGATGATGTACTTGCGTTCAGACGCTGAGAAGCTCTTGGAGAAGAAACCGCAAGTGACCATCTTCCCGGTGGAGGACTTCTGCATGAGCACTGCCCCGGCCCCAGAGGAGGAGGCATCCACCTCCAAGGTGAACTGTCGGTTTAACTCAGGACGGTGGAGCACAGGGGAGGAAGCAAATGCCCGCTTCAGGGAGCCAAACGCGGCGTCGGCCACAGGTGACCAGTCCTTCGGATTAGCCCCCTTCTTGGTCAAGGCAGAGAGAGGCGCAGTCAGGGCAGAGAAGCGAGGGATGAACTGACGGTAATAGTTCGCAAAGCCGAGAAAACGTTGAATTGCCTTCAGTCCGGAAGGAGGGGGCCAGTTGAGAATGGAAGAGACCTTCTCTGGGTCCATCTGCAGGCCGGTATCGGAGATTACGTAACCCAGGAAGGGAAGAGAAGACTGCTCGAAGACACACTTCTCGTACTTGGCGTACAGACGATTCTCTCTCAGTCTTTGTAGTACCAGCTGCACGTTCTCTCTGTGGGTCTGGAGGTCCGGAGAGAAGACCAGGATGTCATCCAAATATACCACCACACAGACGTAGAGAAGGTCCCGGAACACGTCGTTCACTAGTTCCTGAAAGACTGCCGCTGCATTACACAGACTGAAGGGCATCACACAATACTCGTAGTGCCCATCGTGAGTGTTGAATGCGGTCTTCCATTCGTCCCCAGAGCGGATGCGGACCAGGTTGTAGGCACCACGAAGATCCAACTTGGTAAACAAACGAGCTCCTCTAAGCCGATCAAACAATTCGGGGATGAGCGGCAGGGGGTATTTATTCTTCACGGTGATTTGATTCAATCCCCGGTAGTCAATGCAGGGGCGCAGGTCGCCCTCTTTCTTCTTAATGAAGAAGAAGCCTGCTCCAGCAGGAGAGGAGGATCTCCGGATGAATCCCCTTGCCAGGTTCTCAGTGATGTAGGCAGACATGGCCCTTGTTTCAGCAGGGGACAAAGGATATATCCGTCCTCGAGGTGGTGTGGTTCCCGGGAGTAGGTCAATGGCACAGTCGTAAGGACGATGTGGCGGCAGTACCTCTGACTACTTTTTATCAAAGACGTCCGCGAAGGACCAATAGGCTGAAGGCAGTCCTGGTAGGGACTCCGGGACCGGAGGTCGTTGCGTTGGATGGGCTGTTTGGACCTCAAGCAGTTCTCGTGGCAAGAGGGACCCCATCCGGTAATTTCGCCAGCACGCCAGCTGACCGACGGTTCGTGTGTCCGTAACCAGGGGAGTCCCAGCAGGATTTGATGAGACATATGCGGGAGGACGTAGAGAGTGATTTTCTCGGTGTGCAGGGCACCGATGCGAAGTATTACAGGCTTGGTGATCCAAGAGATGGTGTCAGAGAGGGGTCTCCCGTCTACAGAGGCAATCACGGGGGGTTTGTCGAGTGGAGTAACCGGCACCTGGTACTTGTCCACCGTGGCCTGCTGGATGAAATTGCCTGCTGTCCCGGAATCGAGGTACGCCTCCGCCGTGAACCGCGTCTCTCCCGCTGTCACTTGAACCGTCCACGTAATCGGGTCTGAGAGAGTCCCAGTACCTAGGGTGGCCTCTCCTACCAACCCTAGGCTTTGGAGTTTCCCGGCCTCTCTGGACAGGAACTTAGCATGTGTGTGCCCTCTCCACAGTAGAAGCAGAGGCCCTTGGCGAGCCGTTCTGCTCGGCGTTGTTCGGACTGCCGTAAACGGTCGATCTGCATGGGCTCGTGGACAGAGACACCAGACGACGCCGACTGAAGTAAGGCAGGCTTCTGCGGAGGAGAGGAATGCCGTATCGGACGTCTCTCACGGGACACCTCTTTGGATCGTTCCTGAAATCTGAGGTCCACGCGGGTGGCTAGTGCAATCAGGGCATCCAGGGTGGAAGGAACATCGCGGCCGGCCAGCTCGTCCTTAATACGACCGGAGAGTCCTTCCCAGAAGGCAGCGGTTAGGGCCTCATTGTTCCACCCTAATTCAGAGGCCAAGGTGTGGAAGCGGATGGCGTATTGACCCACCGTCAAGGTCCCCTGGCGTAGTTTGAGGAGTGATGAAGCGGACGCGGCGGCACGTCCGGGTTCATCAAAGGTGGTTCTAAACGCCTGCAGGAACTCCTGGATGTTAGTGGTTACAGGGTCCTCCTTCTCCCACAAGGGGTTCATCCAGGCCAGTGCCTCACCCTCTAGATGGGACATCACAAACGCCACCTTGGCTTGATCGGAGGCAAACAGATGCGGAAGCAGTTTAAAGTGGAGGGAGCACTGGTTCAAGAATCCTCTGCAGGTCTTAGGATCTCCGGCATACCGGGGTGGAGAGGCCAAGCGGAGTTTAGAGGCTTCCGAGGAGGCTGCCATGGGTGGCGTGGACGTGGACTGTGATGCCAGGGACGTAGCTGTGGCTTGCAGCGTATTCAGACGGGTGTCCACTGAGGTCATGAAGCCTAACATGCGGGATTGGGTCTCGCGTTGTCGTCCGAGTTCCTGCTGCAATCCGGCCAGCTGGGCCGCTAGTGCATCGGCGGGATCCATGGCCTGTTCTTACTGTTAGAAAAAGGATGACGGGTAGGCCCAGGAGGTGAATCCACTGGACTGAGCACCCCACCGAGGGCAAGGTGCCCGGTAGCCGGAGCACTACGGGTAGCAGGACAGTCCGTTCAGAGGAGTGGGTGTAGAAGTCCCTGGGACCACAGAGTCTCTGAAGGTAGTCCGGGTGACGGAGCTCAGGTTCGGAGGCCGAGATGATGTCAGGCGGGGTCTGGAACCAGCGGAGCGGAGAAGTCGGTCACCACACGGATCAGAGACGATAGGGACTGAGAAGATGGCGGACAGTCACCGTTCGGGGTTCTGGAACCGTCAGGACCGGTTGGCGAGACAGGAGCGGCTCTACAAGAGAGATAGGTAAGTACGGGACAAGACACAGGGAGACCTGACTCCTAGCTTAGCAAACACGAAGAACAGGCCCCGCCCACTTGGAAAGGAACCCCCTTTACACCCTGTACCTGAATCTTCAATATCCTGTTGGAGGACGCTGGCCCTTTAAGAGAGGGTCAATGACCGCGCACGTGCCCTAATGCGCATGCGCGAGGCCCGGGTGCCAGAAGCCAGGGCAGGGAGCGGTGCACAGGAGGCAGGAGTGCTCAGCATCGCAGATGGGCGCCGGGACCGGGGACCTGGTTGCCTGGAGGACGCAGGTGAGGGAGTATGGAGGCCGTGGAGCGGGGGACGCCTGGCAGAGGAGCCGGGGAGCTTGGCAGGGGAGCCGGGGAGCGTGGCAGGGGAGCCGGGGAGCGTGGCAGGGGAGCCAGGGAGCGTGGCACGGGAGCTGGGGAGCGTGACAGTAGTGAGGAGATCTAGTTAGAACCAGCCAGGTCTGGTCTGAGTGAGTTTTCCAGTCAGAGAGAAAATTGACAGTTGACAGGAAGATCTAGTCAGAGAGGAGTGTAGCCAAAAGGAGGTTTTAGGTGAAGATCCTGGGGTCTTGTTAGGCCCAGGTGACACCGATTGAAGGGATTCCAGAGTGCTACGGATGTGCGGGAGGCCTCCGTGGACTTGATCCACCAAGAACACCGGGGTGGAGGGATCTGGTTACAACAATGGGGACGGACCCCAGGCGAAAGAAGAATGACATTTTCTTTAGCAATCCGATGGCCCGGGAGGTTGCTTCAGGCACCCGAGGCCACAACCTGCCACCCATCACCTGCAAGGTGGATCAATAAGAGGACCGAGGTCAGCCACACTTTGGACAGGCTCGGTGGCGGAGACGAAGGACAGTCTAGTGAAGGTCGGTGCTAGTGAGACGGCCAGGGAAGGACACATTGACGGATGTACCGGTACTGACCCTTGAACTATTCGCGATCGGCGGAGGTCCATGACAGTGAATCCTGGCACACCATGGGTAATTTATCAGCTGCAGTGTTGGAACTAACAGTGAGTAAAAACATCTTAACTGAAAGCCCCATGTCATCTGCTTTGTCCTGCACCTCATCAACATCCACCAAAGACTTTACAAACGGTTGCCCTGGGGTACCCGCTCCACCTGTGGGGAGCAAGAAACACCTCAGCTGCCACAACACTAACCCCGGAGGTCCCGTCCAGCAGCCGCGGCCTCATAGCCGCAAAATACCACAGGTGGCGTCACGAATCTTTATTAAACTTTATTACCATCTCCCCCAATACCGCCACATTAATTGACTCCGCCAGGGTCACAGAGTCGGGCCCCGCCACTGCTGACTACCTCGGACTAGTCCGGCCCGACACCGAGTCACGTAAGGCCCTGGGGCGGGCAAGTCATCTTCTCTTTAATCCATCACCTTCTTTTGGTTGTTCCCCTGCCTGGGGTGTATTCATGTATTAACTCCTTGTGACTTCTATTCAATTAACTGTTTGATATATATGTTTTTAAATATGTCCCAATAAAAATTTAATATATTTTATTTATGTTGGGTGATTTGATCTGTCTGTTACGGCCACATATGTTGTTACTTAGCTATCCTTTGGAGCGCTATAACAGACACTGTGGGGAACTCATCTCATTTCGAATTGGGCCCTGACACTATCTATTCATGTCTTATGAATCTTGTATTAATCACTCATAGTTTTAGTAGAACTATAAAGCTCAGCACAACGTCTGCTGTAGCACATTCAGTTACCAATGGGTTGCTTTAAGTCTCCACTGCTATTACTATGTTTACATATAGAGACAGCAAAGCAATTGAACAAGCACACAGCTTCATACACCAAGATCAGAGAGCCGAGATAAGACCTATATTGAAAGCTGTGGCTTAGTAACATTGCAAGAGAGAAAGAGAGAGGGGGAGAGAGATGAGTAGAAACTGCTGTATAGAAATTAATGGGCGAGAGAGAGAGGTGTTTGCAATGTTAAGAGTTAAGCTCTCTCCTGGAAAGTAACTACTGAGCACAATTGGCTTGGTTCTAGGTGTTTGCTCACATAACACTTATAAGGGCTATCCAATGTTTTATTGGATAGGCTTCAGATCAATGTTATTCTATAGGTCAGTGCCAATTCGGCATGAGAAAAAATTTGCAGCATGAGGAGTTCATTAGCAAATATTGGATCAGGAACACCCTTTCAAGTCTATGGGTGTATGTGAAACATAGGACTGCACTCGGAGGTCATTTGAAGGCAATCTGATTTACGCAAACACAAAGGAGAATATGGAGACATTATGTTTGCCATCATTTCCTCACCTGTGCTCTGATTTTCTTATGCGAGAGAATAGGATCACATTAAATATCCCTCGGCTCAAACTCTGATCAGAGTTTGAGTCGAATGTCATTAGCATAATCGATCCAATTCTCTCACATGATAGAACATGCACCCATGTGACTCCAGCCTAAAGACAGGGATCCATGAAAATAAGTCCTGCTCTATGAAAGATAGTATCTCTCATTGCAGGAGACTGGCAGCAGGTAGAAAAACATGTCAATGGCAAATTTGTTTATTTTCATGTTGTCTAACTAACTGATATTTTTTTATCTTCATATATTTTATCTTCATATATAGAAGAGAAAAAAGTTTACTTGAACAGTAATACCAAGTGTCAGTATAAATAAAATCATACTAATCCCTTTAAATGCTACATACATTTTGGTGAAAATAACCCAATGCTCTACTTCTGTCTTAGAAATCCTTAGGAGAAATCCTTAACAATAAATCTACGTCAGTGTGAGAACATTCCACTTACAATTGTTCAGAGACACATACAATATACAGTTTTTTCAAGTAAAGAAGCCATGCTCAGGTTTCTTATTCTGTGAGGATATTAGCCAAAGGCTAACCAACAAATGACTCAATCCTGCCAGAGCTGGAAGAGTAACATCTCGAGCTTCTGCAATCGTTAACAGGTATAACATTATCATTTTTAAAACTTATAAAAGTCAATAGTAAGAGATTTACAGGCACCAGCAAAGTTCGTCAATTAAGACAAATTGGTTGTACGTAGCTCTTTAGTTCCATTGCTGGAGTTCAGTTTGGTGAGTCCAATCTAAATTTATTTCTCTATTTGCATTTTTAATTAACATTAAAGTAAATTGTTAATTTAACAACAGAAAAATGTAACTTTAATATAAACTATTATTAGAATCAAACACAATGGCATGTTTTATTGATCCAGCATTATATAAAGGCTGCTTTACACACAACGATATCGCTAGCGATCTCATTAGCGATGTGACACGCCAGATCGTAGATACGATTTGCCGAGATCGCACATAGGTCGTTTTTGTAGCACTGGCCACAAAACGACCTATGTGCGATCCCAGCAAAACGTATGTACGATCTAGCGTGTCACATCGCTAACGAGATCGATAGCGATGTCGTTGTGTGTAAAGCAGCCTTTATGTTACATGTGCATGTGTAATAGTTACTTTGGTAGAAATAAAAATTAAATCAATTCATTTTCTAGTATGTGCACAAATGAATGATTCATGTACACAGCGTTAATGTAATAAAGTACTCATACAAGTATAGAAAAAAATGCTTAAAAGAACTGAGAGTCCTCAGTGGTTGATACCTTTATTGGCTAACTGAAAAGATGGTACTAATAGCAAGCTTTCAAGACTACTCAGGTCTTTTCGTCAGGCTGAGTATAACACAAAATCTGAAAAATTATTGAATGTTCTCAGTGAGAGGAACAAAATTATAATCTTGTGATACCTTGTACCGCACAAAATCTGAAGAGTAACATATTTATACACAACAAGACATAGTGCATAAATATGTGACTCTTCAGATTTTGTGTTATACTGAGCCTGATGAAGAGACCTGCGTAGTTTCGAAAGCTTGCTATTATTACCATCTTTTCAGTTAGCTATTAAAAGGTATCAACCACTGAGGACTATCGGTTCTTTTAAACATTTTTTTTCTAACATGGTAGAAAGATATACTTTACTCATGCAAGTTTAAGGAGTCAGAACCTTATTATATATTTTTATGTCTCATTTCAAATGCAGACATATTGAAACAAAAAAAAATAATATGCTGCATAGCGTTGCTTTTTTTAAAAATAAAGATATATATGTACGGCACCCAGCGAATGCTGATCTACTGTGTGCTTGTGTCTTTAGATCTATTCAATTTGGATGAAAGCAAACCCCTATTTCTTTGTTGGCAGTACTTGCCACTTTTGCCTTAACAGGGTTTTCCCAAGAACAAAGTTAATTTGAATTAATAGAGCTTGAAATAATAATAAGTTCTACAATTGGATGTGTTAATCAAAAAAGTTCTGAGATAATCTTATATATGTGCCCCTGCTATGTACTGCCTAATGGTTGTGTCTGACCCTACAGAGACATGGTCTGACCACACCACATCTCCTGGGCAGGGGATAAAGACATTACAGCATGGAATCGCAAATTATGCTTTGAGGTAAAACATATTTTTAAAAACAGGCAAGGGAAATGTTTTACGTCACAAAAAGAACCAGCTATGATCACGTGCTGTAATGTCTTTATACTCGTCTCCATTCCAGACAAAGCCATTACATAGTACACAACAAGGACACATTTATAAGATTATCTCAGGTAAAATATATCTTTGTACCGTGTTAGCCAGTAGAGATAAAAATGTTTTTAAAAGAACTGAGAGTCCTCAGTGGTTGATACCTGGATCAGACCTCAATCAGAAGTCAATAAAACTTTCAGACTCCTTATATATGAACTGCTGTAATATTTACAGCCACAACAGTTTGTCGCCTTGCCATGATGATAATCCTGCTTCAGATAACTTGTCTTAGTTACTGCTCCATTCTATGTCCTGTTGTGTATAAATATGTGACTCTTCAGATTTTGTGTTATACCATGCCTGATGAAGTGACCTGAGTAGTCTCGAAAGCTTGCAATTATTACCATCTTTTCAGTTAGCCATTAAAATGTATCAACCACTGGTGACTCTCGGTTCTTTTAAACATTTTTTTAAGATTATCTTGGCATAGGAAGATTTTTTAAACACATCCAATTATAGGAATTATTATTATTCCAAGATCTATTGATTAAAATCAACTTTAAAATGAACGTTGTTCATGGGACAATCCCTTAAAATCTTCCAACATAGAAAATGAAGTTGGATCAAACTAATGTCAACATTTTCCCCTTCAATTAGATTTTTCTATTATTGAAACATGAAGTTCAAGTTGTCAAATGTGAATATGTGGCCGTAGGTAAACTTTTAGATAGGATTGATGATTGTCTCAGAATTTTTGTGACTTGGTTGTCCCATTGGTTATAAATCATGCTGACTCATAGAATACTAGTTTTTAATTCATTTGTGTTGTGACTTCTTATAACATCAATTAAGAAGCATTTGTATTTTTTTTCTTGCATTTCCAGTACTTGAACATAAGCATCAAATTTACAAGAAAACATAATGTCCCGTGGTTGGCTACAAAGTGCAGATGACGAGTATTGTAACTAAATTATTCTGAGGCTTATCTGAAAGTCTACAGGGGTTCAACATTTCATACGGCTGTGGTGTGTACTAAATGTATGTTTACTTCTATATATTTTGTCATCTGACGTCACTTCCAGCAAGTCTGGAGACTTTATAATTGGGTACTGCATAATATCATAAAAAAAAATATTGTCACCAATATTATTTGAAAAAATATAAATTTGATTCTAATTTGCATTGAATTTATAGCTTGTTTTTATTCCTGGATGATTGCTTTAGAAATAGAGTACTGTGTAGTATGTTGATCTGCTATCATTTTACTGTTAACTATGTTGCTTAATTGCCTTCTGCAAGTCACCGTAACTTTACATTTTGGGTATGGCATGGGAAAAAGAGTTGTGCCATCTGGTGCAGAAGCTGGCTGTAATACACAGATGGGCTCCTGCTGCTTGAGCTGGGACTGGAGTTAGCTTTGATTTCAGCACTTAAACTCCAATATTGACAATGTCTTGTGAGGAAGATCATGCATAATATATATATATATTAACTTATATAGCGCTATTGATTCCACAGCGCTTTACATACATTGGGGCTCACATTCTAAATTCCCTATCTGTATGTCTTTGGAGTGTGGGAGGAAACCAGAGTACCTGGAGGAAACCCATATAAACACAGGGAGAACATACAAACTCCTTGCAAATGTTGTCCATGGTGGGATTTGAACCCAGGACCCCAGTGCAGCAAGGCTGCAGTGCTAACTACTGGGCCACTGTGCCACCCTACATAGCCGCTGTCAGCCCATCGGCAACCTTACAGCATGATCGCAGGATGTTGATGGGTGGCTTTGTCAATCAAAGGCCTAGCAATGGCCTACATGTTTGCCATATACCTCAGCCTATTAGATTCCACAAGAGGTGGGTTCTGATGGGCTGCCAAACACTGAGTGCTCGTGCCCATGATCAGGATTATCAGTGTTTTGGAAGCAGCATATTTTGCTACATCAAAAATGCTGTGTAATGCAGTACAATGACAGTGGATGGGATTAATAGAAATCTCTTGCCCACTGTGCGTCTATTTCACGCTGCATAAACTGACTTATGCTGCGGGTTTCCTATCCACAGTATGTCAATTTCTCATGCAGAGACGCTTTAGTCTCCAGCATGGGAGAACACAGCAAAATTATGTTGCGTCCAGAACCCTACATGGCCCTGAGGGCTCATACCCTGACAGATTAGATAATGCACTGTATTGTATAAGCAGTACAGTATATTATCCAAGCGATGAAAGGATTACATGTTCAAGTCAAGCTGTTTGACCAGTAAGAACTATATAAAAGAAAATTATATATATATATATATATATATATATATATATATATATATATATATATATATATATATATTGTTTCTTTTTTTTCTATAGTGTAACAAAATAAAAAAACACCAATACAACTTTTAATTAATAAAATAAAAAAAAAACAATACCACTTTTAATTATAATTTTTTTTTGTGGATAAGGCAAACCCCACAAAACTGTACATATTTTGTATTTTTGTATCACCACATTCATAATGATTTAAAAAAATACATAAAAACTGTGCCATAATTGTAGTTTTTGTTAATCTAGTTTTAAAAAAATTACATCAAAAGAAACAAAGAAGTTGTATGTATTAAAAAATGGTACCAATAAAAACTATAAATCATTATACAAAAAAATCAAGCCCTCAAAGTTTGGAAATTAACAAAAAGGAAAACAAGAATATAAAATTAGGGCACTCACAATGAGGAGTTTTTCTCTCTTAAATTGATTTAAAAAAAAACAAACAAAAACCCATGTCCTTTGGGCATCAATGTTGATTAATGTTTAAAATAAAGAAACTATATACCGTAATTGCTGTTTTTTGTTCATTTTGCCTTGCAAAAAGTGCAATAAAAAATGAGCACTAACAGGAGCTCTATGGAACGCTCGCTCTGTCTGCAACAAACTATCCTACATTCATGATCTTTTCATCACTAATAAACTCTCCTTCCTCGCCATCACAGAAACCTGGCTCACCCCCTCTGACACAGCCTCTCCTGCTGCACTTTCTTATGGTGGTCTCCAACTCTCTCACACACCCCGCCCCAGCAACAAGCATGATGGAGGAGTTGGTTTGCACCTGTCCGACCAATGCTCCTTTACACCAATTCCACTACCACTCTCTGTTACTCTCCCATCTTTTGAGGTGCACTCCGTACGCATCTACGCCCCCTCCAACCTTCAACTGGCTGTCATTTACCGCCCTCCAGGGCCAGCCACTGCCTTTTTTGATCATTTCACCACCTGGCTACTACACTTCCTTTCCACCGACATCCCCGCCATCATCATGGGTGATTTCAACATCCCCATTGACACTTCCTACTCATCTGTCTCCAAACATTCGCTTCCTCCTGCGGCCTCACCCAATGGTCTTCTGCAGCTACTCACAAAGATGGCCACACGCTGGACCTCATCTTCAGTCGCCTCTGTTCCCTATCTAACCTCTCTAACTCGCCTCTCCCCCGTCTGACCACAACTTACTCACATTCTCTTCCCTCTCTTCTCCAAGTACGCAACCCCCCCTCCACAAACTTTCACACACTCGCAGAAATATCAAACACATTGATTTACACGCCCTTTTCTCAGTCCCTTCTCCCTCTCACAGAAATTGCATTTCTACACGATGCAGATGCTGCTACAACTTTATACAACACTACAATCTCTGCAGCTCTCGAATCAGCTGCCCCCCTCACTCACACCAAAACCCGCACAATCAACAGGCAACCCTGGCACACGAGGCAGACTAAAGAACTAAGACGGGCTTCCAGAATTGCTGAGCGCAGATGGAAGAGGTCTCATTCCACTGAGCACTTCATTGCATATAAAGAGTCCCTGACCACTTTCAAGTCCACACTCACTGCTGCAAAACAAACCTAATTCTCATCCCTCATATCCTCTCTCTCTCTCACAACCCTAAACAGCTATTCAACACTTTCAATTCTCTCCTCCGTCCTCCAGCACCACCTCCCTCTCCTCTCATCTCAGCTGAAGACTTTGCCTCTTTCTTCAACAGAAGATTGACAACATCAGAGCAAGCTTTGGCCCACAATCACCACAGCCCCTCATCATAGCTACTCAGCCTTCTTCTTCCAAATCCAGCTTCTCCACCATGACAGAAAACAATCTCTCCACTCTACTCTCAAGATCACATCTAACCACCTGTGCACTGGACCCGCTCCCATCGCACCTCATCCCCAACATCACCGCAGTCCTCATCCCAGCCCTAACCCATCTCTTCAACCTATCACTAACAACTGGTGTATTCCCTTCATGCTTTAAACATGCCTGTCTTACACCCATCCTCAAAAAGCCCACCCTTGACCCATCCTCTGTGTCAAACTATCGCCCCATATCCCTTCTCCCATATGCATCAAAACTACTAGAACAGCATGTCCATCTTGAATTGTCCTCATACCTCTCATCCTGCTCCCTCTTTGACCAGCTACAATCTGGCTTCCGACCGCATCATTCCACTGAAACTGCCCTAACTAAAGTCACTAATGACCTACTAACCGCCAAAGCCAAGCGACACTACTCTATCCTCCTCCTACTGGACTTGTCCTCTGCCTTCGACACAGTAGACCATTCCCTACTACTACATATTCTCTCATCTCTGGGCATCACAGACTTGGCCCTATCTTGGATCTCCTCATACCTAACCGACCGCTTCCTCATCTCGCCCCCTATCTGTCGGTGTGCCCCAAGGCTCAGTTCTTGGACCCCTGCTGTTCTCCATCTACATCCTCGGCCTGGGACAGCTCATAGAGTCCCACGGCTTCCAGTATCATCTCTATGCTGATGACACACAGATCTACCTATCTGGACCTGACATTACCCCTCTACTAACCAAAATCCCACAATGTCTGTCTGCTATCTCATCCTTCTTCTCTGCGTGATTCCTAAAACTTAACATGGACAAAACAGAGTTCATTGTCTTTCCTCCTCCTCACTCATCTCCTCCAACAAGGCTTTCCATCAAACTTGATGTTTGCTCACTCTCCCCAGTCTCACAAGCTCGTTGCCTTGGAGTAACCCTCGACTCTGCTCTATCCTTCAAGCCACACATCCAAGCCCTCTTCAACTCATGCCGATTACAACTCAAAAATATCTCCCGGATCCGTGCTTTCCTTAACCAAGAATCAGCAAAAACATTAGTGCATGCCCTCATCATCTCCCGCCTCGACTACTGCAACCTCCTGCTCTCTGGCCTCCCTTCCAACACTCTTGCACCACTCCAATCTATCCTAAACTCTGCGGCCCGCTTAATCAACCTCTCCCCTCGCTACTCCCCAGCCTCGCCACTCTGCCAATCCCTTCACTGGCTTCCCATCACCCAATGACTCCAGTTCAAAACATTAACCATGACATACAAAGCCATCCACAACCTGTCTCTTCCCTACATCTGTGACCTAGTCTCCCGGTACCTACCTGCATGCAACCTCAGATCCTCACAAGATCTCCTTCTCTGCTCCTCTCTTATCTCCTCTTCCCACAATCGCGTACAAGATTTCTCCCGTGCATCCCCCATACTCTGGAACGCTCTACCTCAGCACATCAGACTCTCCACTACCATGGAAAGCTTCAAGAGGAACCTCAAGACCCACCTCTTCCAACAAGCCTACAACCTACAATAGCCCTCAGTCCAGTACACCACTGCGCAACCAGCTCTGTCCTCACCTATTGTACCATCACCCATTACTTGTAGACTGTGAGCCCTCGCGGGCAGGGTCCTCTCTCCTCCTATACCAGTCTGTTTTGTACTGTTAATGATTGTTGTACGTATACCCTCTTTCACTTGTAAAGCGCCATGCAATAAATAGCACTATAATAATCAATAATACTAATAATACTACTACTAATAATAATAATAATAATAATGAGCAAAGTCGCATTTGCCATAATTTGGAAACATTGAAAACCACAGGTTGTCAGGGAAGAAATAAGGCCTCATACAGCTCTGCTGATGCAAATTTGAGAAACATGGCTCACAGAATATGGCAACATAAAGAAATATAACAAGTTAATAAGAGTTTGTTACTAAGTTATTTGTACTCTAAAATGAGACCACTAGCATATACAGCTCATCTATAAAAAAAAAACCACAGATGCTTTAATATGACTATGTTACTGAAAATATAAAATGTTATGGCTTCAATAAAAAAGGGAAAAAAAGATTAACTAACGCCTCCTTCACATGTCCATATACCCAGTACGTGTGGTATCCATTTTTTTTTTTATGCATGCCACATGTACCCATTAAAACCTATGGGACTGCTCGCATGTCTTTATTTTTACATGGCCCATGTATCCATGCAAACCACAACCAGACATGTCCATTTTTACTGACAGCACAGGTGACAAGGGTCAATAAAATTCTTTGGGTTAAAAAAAAACATTAACAGCACTCTGATGGCATCTGCGTGCCATCCGTGTGCTGTACGTGTTTAACATTGCAAAATATAAGAGAATAGAGAAGAGAAGACCCATGGATGTTCAGGTTCGCCAAGTTCGGCTGGACTTTTAAAAAAGTTTGGTTCATGAACCAAACTTGACCCTGGACAATGAACCCCATACAAGTTAATGGGGACCCAGAGCTCTGTGCTGTAAAATGGCTGTATATTGGTTGTATTAAGGGCTAGGGGGTTGCAAGATTAAGCAAAATAGGGACAGGACAATTTTACACACCATGTTTTGCCAAAGATAAGATAGTAGTCAGTCCTTTTTCTGGCCCACTGATTAAACTATATTAATATTCCCTGCTTCCACCGCCCACCCTGTGTGTCTCCGTCTGTGATTAGTTTCAATCAGTCAGCTGTTTTAGTGTAAAAAGAAATTAATAAATAATTTTAAACAAGATGTGGGCTCCAGCCCTATTTTTGGTAACAAGTGTTGGTAAAACAGATAGCTACGGCCTGCAACCCAAAGTGGTCTGCTTTACCTTGGCTATCTATCAAAAATAGAGAAGATTGCATGTCTTTTTTTTTTTTAAAACTATTTAAATAAATAATTTCAAAAAACGGCATGGGCTCCACCCTATTTTTGATAATCAACCAAGGTAAAGTAGACTGCTGGGAGCTGTTATTATCAGGGTCAGAAGTGCCATAGTTATTTTGCACTTCACAGCCTAAAAATAGCAGTCCGCAATTGGCCTAGAAATGGGTATCCATTAAATGCACCAAATCTGGGGCTTTACCTGGCTCTTACCCTATGCCCTGCTGCACACACAGGAAAATTTACTTTATTTGAATAGAGACTCCCCCACATGCCCTCGTTTACCAATATATTAAATAAAAAAAATCAAGGAAGTTCCAACAATAATCCAACAGGTAATGTTCCACAACAACTATCAATTCCTATGTAGTTTTGTTCTGAGAAAGTTCTCAGAACGAGAGTCCATAAGTTACTGCCGGTCAACACCAGCCCTGGCTTTTCACACGGGTGCTGGCATCAGTAACCTTATATAACCTCACCCCTCGTGGGAAAATCCGGGACTGGCGCTGCTCCTTGTGTGCCCGTGATACCTGGTGAGAGTGGGCACACAGGGGGCCCTAATGAATACACAACGTCTGGGGCGGCTACAGGCCTGTTATTTTTAGGCTGAAAAGGGCCCCGGCCACTCTTATAATACCAGCCTTCAGCGGTCTGCTTACCTTAGTTGGTTTTCAAAAATAGGGTGGGACCCACGCCATTTTTAAAAAAAATATTTATTTAAATAATTTAAGTAAACAGAGTTGGATCCTCTTTATTTTTGATACCCAGCCAAAGTAACGCAGACCGCTGGGGGTTGAAGCCCGCAGCAGTCTGTTTTACCCGTGCTTTGTTATCAAAAATAAGTGGAAACTCACATCATTTTTTTATTTTTTTAATTATTAATTTATTTTATTTCAAGTGGTGTGCCGGTTAATCACAGCCATGCCAATACTTGACTTTGTTGTGATGGGAAGTGCCCACACCAGAGAAGCTTAATTAGCTGTTCTACAGCCTTTCAACAAGCTGTAGTTGGATGACAAACCTGAACAGGAACCGGATGTACAGTTAAAAGTCTGTGTTGGGGGCCGAGATCCAGACACTAAGGGTATGTGCGCACGTTGCTTTTTACCTGCTTTTTACCTGCTTTTTTGCTGCTTTTTCTTCTGCGCTGTTTAATGCCAAAATGGATGTGTTCTTCTATTCAAGCAAAGTCTATGGGAATTTGGGTTTCTTGTTCACACTATGTTGTTCAAAATGCTGCCTTTTTGTGGCAGAACTTTGGTCAAAAACTCAGCTTTGCAGTGCAAAACCCAAATGGCAAAAACAATTGACATGTTGCTTCTTTGAAAAGCTGAGTTTTTGACCAAAGTTCTGCCACAAAAAGGCAGCATTTTGAACAACATAGTGTGAACAAGAAACCCAAATTCCCATAGACTTTGCTTGAATAGAAGAACACATCCATTTTGGCATTAAACAGCGCAGAAGAAAAAGCAGCAAAAAAGCAGGTAAAAAGCAGGTAAAAAGCAACGTGCGCACATACCCTAAGTGTTTGGTATGAACTGCAAACTTTATGATTCGGGTTTGTTCATTCCTATAGGAGAAGCTTTGTAAAAATACACATGGATGACACATTGATCCATAACATTGATGACAGCGATACCATTTTTTCACGTACGTGTTTTATACGGATATGTAAAGAAGGCCTTAGGATGTTTGTCCACAGTGAGTTTTTGATGCTGCTTTAAAAACACAGTGACTTAGATTTCAAACAAAGTGGATTTATAGAAATCTCTTGCCCACTGTGATTCTAATATAATCAGCGTAAACTGACCTGCAGGGGGTGTTTCAAATTGGGAACATGTCAATTTCTCCTGTGGGTATAGTGAGTTTTATGTCCAGATTTGCCCATAGAATTCCATTAGATGGGGAAATTCTGCAGGTAAGAAACGCACTTGCATTTTACGTTCTTTTCCACTGCGGAAATATATAAAAAACGTAAGTAATTTGCACATAAGTATGTTAATAAAGCATTGTCAAAGCGAAATATCAGTAACCAAATCAAAGGAGCTTTGCTTAAAGCATGACATATTAACAAGAGACAAAAAATGCAAAGCTAAAAATGCAATAAAAGCACATGTAAAATATGCTAGTAAACTACTTTACATAATAGGTGCAGATATGGTGCAGAAAAACTGCACCAACTAAAGCTCATCATGAGAATATAGCCATAAAGGCAAAAACTGGGTGTGACGCCACAGGGTTAACTAAAGAGCTGACAAGCATCACTTGAAAGATGGGTAGGGCGTCTGTGAAACTGATCGGATTTTCCTTATTGTTAAATAAGACAAGACTGGTAAAGCAGAAAGTGGTATTAAATATCTACCTATTCAAGCTCTTATTCAGCTAAAAAAAAATGTCAACAGCTATTAGTGAGCTTTGTTTAATTGTTGAGGTTCTGGTGGTTGGGGTAATTGTGTGCTTTGATAAAACCTGCATTCTAAGAATCTTTATTATTCTTGCAATAAATGTACTCAGGACTTGACTCCATTATATCCTATACATATCAGAAAAATCGATCCCACCAACATTTATCTAATGTGTTAATGGGAAGTTTCAAATTCATGAGATCAGGGGGCATGTTCTTCTGACCTCTCATCCGCACCCGCAACGTGATCACGGGACACCAATGTGTTGTCATGACAGCCAGGTGTCTGCTGAAGACCCCTGTGTCTGTCATTACAGTACTCCTCTGTAAATCAGCCCGTGGCCGGCGTTCATATGAGACTGTGATTTCTTCTACACCACATGCAGAATTATTAGGCAAGTTGTATTTTAGAGGATTTTTTTTATTATTGATCAACAACTATGTTCTCAATCAACCCAAAAGACTCAAATATCAAAGCTTAATATTTTTGGAAGCTGGAGTATGTTTTTTTTAGATTTGGCTTTCTTAGGAGGATATCTGTTTGTGCAGGTAACTATTACTGTGCAGAATTATTAGACAACTTAATAAAAACCAAATATATTTCCATCTCACTTGTATATTTTCACCAGGTAAACCAATATAACTGCACAAAATTTAGAAATAAACATTTCTGACATGCAAAAACAAAACCCCCCAAAAATTAGTGACCAATATATCCACCTTTCTTTATGATGACACTCAACAGCCTACCATCCACAGATTCTGTCAGTTGCTTGGTCTGTTTATGATCAACATTACGTTCAGCAGCCACCACATTCTCCCAGACACTGTTCCGAAAGGTGTACTGTTTTCCCTCCTTGTAGATCTTACATTTTAAGAGAAACCACAGGTTCTCTATGGAGTTCAAATCAGCTGAACAAGGGGGCCATGTCATTCTATTTTCATCTTTTAGACCTTTACTGGCCAGCCACACTGTGGAGTAGTTTGATGCATGTGATGGAGCATTGTCCTGCATGAAAATCATGTTTTTCTTGAACGATACCAACTTCTTCCTGTACCACTGCTTGAAGAAGTTCTCTTGCAGAAACTGGCAGTAGGTCTCGGAGTTGAGCTTCACTCCATCTACAACCCGAAAAGGTCCCACAAGTTCATCTTTGATGATACCAGCCCATACCAGTACCCCACCTCCACCTTGCTGGCATCTGAGTCGGAGTGGAGCTCTCTGCCCTTTAAAGATCCAGCCTCTGGCCCATCCATCTGGCCCATCAAGAGTCACTCTAATTTCATCAGTCCATAAAACCTTTGAAAAATCAGTCTTAAGATATTTTTTGGCCGAGTCTTGACGTTTTATCTTATGTTTCTTGTTCAAAGGTGGTCGTTTTTCAACCTTCCTTACCTTGGCCATGTCCCTGAGTATGGCACACCTTGTGCTTTTTGATACTCCAGTAACGTTGCAGCTCTCAAATATGGCCAAACTGGTGGCAAATGGCATCTTGGCAATTTCACGCTTGATTTTCCTCAATCCATGGGCAGTAATTTTCCACCTTTTTTGCCCAACACGCTTCTTGCGACCCTGTTAGCTATTTACCATGAAACGCTTGATTGTTCGGTGATCACGCCTCCAAAGTTTGGCAATTTCAAGACTGCTGCATCCCTCTAGACAGCTCACAATTTTGGACTTTTCAGAGCCCGTCAAATCTCTCTTCTGACCCATTTTGCCAAAGGAAAGGAAGTTGCCTCATAATTACACACCTTATACAGGGGGTTGATGTCATTACATCACACCCCCTCCTCATTACAGAGATGCACATCACCTGATTTACTTAACTGGTAGTTGGCTCTCAAGCCCATACAGCTTGGAGTAGGACAACATGTATAAAAATGATCATGTGATCAAAATACTCATTTGCCTAATAATTCTGCAAACAGTGTATATACAGCAATACTGTGGCATTGCTATACATAGAACAAGTCATCAGGCAATAGCAGGTTCAAGTCCCCTAACGGAACTATTAAATACAGAACAAAGTAGAAATTGTTTTTAAAAAAACTTGAAGAAAAACATATATAAACATTAAAATCACCCCACTTTTATCACATTAAAAATTAAGAAATTGCCTCCCCAAAAAAATCACATTTTTTGTATCACTGTGTTTGTAAAAGTCCAATCTATCAAAATCTAAAATAAATTAGTCCGATCTGTAAACAGCATTACGAGAAAAAAAAATCAAAATGCTAGAATTGCAGTTTTTCAGCCACCTTAACAACAGAAAAAAAATGTAATAACAGGTGATCAAAACATCGTATATACCCCAAAATAATATCAATAAAAACAGCATGGATCACAAAAAACAAGCCCTCGGTCAGCTCCATATCCCAAACTTTGAAAACGTTACCATTCTTGGAAAGTCACGACACAAGCAGGTTTTTGGTTTAAAAAAAAACAGATTTTTGTTTTTTTCACCAGTAAATAAAACATATACATAAATGTTTGGTGTTTACGTAATCGTACTGACCTGGCAACTCATACTACCATGTCAATTTTATGTTAAAACACTGAACTAGCGGAAGGACTAGCTGAAATCTAACTGACCCAGTACAGCAATTATAATCTCCTGAAGCTAAAACAAACATTGCAGGTATACAACTGCACAGAGTGTGATAAGTGATGCATCTCTACATTAACTCCTGTAGCATGCAGTCTTCCGTTGTCCACTACATTTCCATTGATGGCCTGTCTTTAGGGATGAACATTTCTGGCTGCCTGATGCCGCCACAGGTACCAAGAACAGCTGATCTGTGGGGGTGCGGGGTGTCAGACATTGATGGCCTATCCTAAGGAAAGGCTGTCAATGTAAAAGTAATGGACAACCCCTTTAAGATCAGTATGATGTTGCTAAAGAAAATGTTTTCCTTCATCTTCAGCAATAATTGAAAATGTAGCATAATACTGTGGAGAAATACTGTATAGAGTAATAATATTTTGTTCCTAATGAAGGAAATATATCCAAGCTATTTGGTTTTATTTTGGTTTTATACGGAGAAATAAAATGGTCTTAAGTTTATTGTATTTTTTTTTAAGATTTATGTATGTTTTATGTTACAGACTATTGTTAATCCTTCCCCCCCCCCCACCCCAACCCTGTCTTCACCTTCATGACCGGGCAAATTTTTCCATTCTGATCAGTGTCACTTTATGAGGTTATAACTCTGGAACGCTTCAGTAGATCCCGGAGATTCTCAGATTGTTTTTTCATAACTTATCTAACTTCTTGTTAGTGGTAAATTTAGGATGATATTTTTTGCATTTATTTGTGAAAATATCAGAAATTTGGCTAAAATTTAAAAAATGTTACAGTTGTCAAACATTTAAACCAGAGTTAGGTCACACAAAATATTTAGTAAACAACATTTACCACATGTCTACTTTTACATCAGTGCAATTTTTGAAACATAATTTTTTGGGGTTAGGAAGTTAGAAGGGTTCAAAGTTCATCAGCAATTTCCCATTTTTTCAACAAAATTTACAAAACCATTTTTTAGGGACCACATCCCATTTGGAGTCATTTTGAGGGGTCAAGGTGACAGAAAATACCCCAAAGTCACACCATTCTAAAAACTGCACCCCTCAAAGTTCTCAAAACCGCATCCAAGAATTTATTAACTCCTTACGTGCTTCATAGAATCTAAAGTAATATGGGAAGACTAAATGAAAAATTTACTTTTTCCCACAAAAATGTTACTTTAGCCCAACATTTTGCATTTTTACTAGAGTATGCAAATGAAATTTGTTGTGCAATTTCTCCTGAGTACACCATATGTGGTGGGAAAACTACTATTGAGCCATAGTACAAAGTGAAGAAGGGAAGGAGCGCCATATTTTGTTGGAATGATTTGTGCCATGTTACATTGACAGAGCTTCTAAGGTCACAAGCTAATTTGGCCTTTTAACTGAGGTGTCAGAACAATCAAAATTCCCATACAAATGACCCCATTTTACAAACTGCACCCCTCAATGAAGTGGAGTGATCATATTGAAACCACAGGTGTGTCTTAAAATGTTATACTTTTGGGCATTAAGAAAAAATATTTTCACTTTTACCACTAGACTTCCAATTTTTACAAGGGGAATAAGTAAAAGGGTCCCATACTATGTTACATAATTTCTCGTGAACATGGCAATGCCCAGATGTCACTTACAGTAATAGTTGGCTGTACTACTGGGCTCAAGAGGGAAGGAGCGCCATTTCACTTTTGGAGCATAGATTTTCCTAAAACAGTTTGTGGACGCCATTTGCAAAGCCTCTAAGTTACAGAACAGTGGAAACCCTCTCAAGTGCCTAAATTTTGAAAATTACTATTATTATTATTCATCTACAGGTGTAGTGACAATTTATACTCTGGAGAACATCCATGGAGTCAAATGCAGTGAATATTGCATAATTAAAAATTGCAAATAATCCCTTGTTGTGCACAGTACATTAAAGTGCCTATACATTGCACCCAGTTTGTGCTTCTGGAGCCACACACTCCGTAAATTCAGTGGGCTCTCCTCACTACAACAATGCCAAACGTGTCAATGTTAACTGTGTTTTAGGCACATGGTGGTGCTCAGAAGGGTATTTGGATTTGGAAGTGCAGATTTTTCTGGATTTCTTTTTTTTAGTTGGTTGGTATAGCACTTGTCCAGAGCTTTTGTGCTACCAGTAACATGGAAGCCCCTATATTTCTATTAACAAATGATGGGCCTGAGTGTGGACTTGTGTTTTTGTAGATTAAGTTGTATGCAATAAAGTGGCGATTTGGGTGCAGAACATTTTGGATCAGTTCACATTTATCTTGTACTCTATGCTTAGCACTTACATCGGGGTTTTCATCTACATCTCCAAAATACGTGATTCAGGTGAAACCCGCGATGGATCCATTCACTAATGAAGCAACAGAGTTACTCCAGACTCCATTTGGTCTCCGTTCCACGGTGTCTGTGTTTTCAAAGGTGCACAAAACTTTTGTTGACCAGACTTTTGTGCACACCTATTAAGGCAAGTAAATAGATGGACACCACCGACTCACAAGCCATATGGAAGTTCAAAGTGACCCTCTCTCTGCCTCATTATAGTAAATTTTGAATTGTGAATCTCGTCTGAATTACAATTTTCGGAGATTTACATGTTATTCTCTGTTTAGGATAAATATGAGCCGCACCTAACTGTGATCTTTGGGGGGCCAAATAAACAAATCAACAGCAGTTGAAGAATTAGCTGTATTACCATTTGTTATGCCGTTCACCTTTAGGAATGAGTGATATGGTGGCTTTATTCTTCCGGTCAGTATGATTACAGTGATACCAGATTTATATAGTTTTTTTCAACTTTGGCTGTTATCACACTAAAAACTCTTTTTTAAAAACTCTGCATCACCGTATTTTGAGAGCTATAGTTTTTTGGGGTTTTTTTTCTGCCAACAGTATCATGTGAGGGCTTGTTTTTTGTGGGATGAGTTGGACATGCTATTGGCATCATTTTAGACTATATAATAATTTTTCTTCATGTTCTATTCCACGTTCTGTGAGGCAAAATCAAGAAAAAATAGCAATTCAGGAATTTCTTTTTTTTTTTTTTTATTTTACACCATTCACCAAGTCGTAAAAGTGATGACAGCTTTATTCTTCAGGGCAGTATGATTACAGTGATGCTACATTTAAATTTTTACTTTTTTTTTAAATCTTTTGCTGCCTTTACACCATAAAAACAATTTCATAGAAAAAAAATATAGTGTTTGCATCTCTGTATTCTGAGAGATAGATCTGGAGCTGTATGGAGGCTTGTTATTTGCAGGACAAGATGACGCTTTCATTGATACCATTTTTATTTATATATGAATTTTTAATTGCATTCTATTCCACATTTTTGTCAGCTGTCAGATGAAAGACATAGTTTGGCTATGGGGTTTTTTTCCAGTGTTCATTGGAGGGGTTAACTAGTATTACGGTTTTATAGATTACGTTTATCTGGACGTAGTTGTACCAACTATATGTACTTTTTTTGTTTTTACATAAATATGCATAATTATTGGTATAACTTTTTTTTCATTATTTTGTTCTCTATTTTCTGATTTTTGAAAAATAAATGTCTATATTTTTTTAACTTTTTTATTTAATACCTATATGGAACATTAGTGTTCGCTGATGCAATGTATTGCAATGCACAAGCATTGCAATAAATTATATTTGTCAGTGCTGCACTGAGTATAAGGGCTCATGCGCGCATAACTGCTGAATATTCTGCAGCAATTTGACAGCACATGTGCGCTTCAAATCGCTGCAGAAACACTGCATAATGAACGCAGTATTTTTGTTTAAAAAAGCCGATTTCATGAGCTATGCCTGCTGCCCCCACCATAGACAGAGTTGGAGCTGCATACAGAACGCAGAAATAATTGGCATGCTGCTTTTATGAACAAACGGATTTGGGTCAAAATTTTAGCACCCAAATCACTGTGTTCATAAAAGAAACGTGCGCACGTGTCATGCACAATCTACATAGATTGTGCAGGGGACGCAGGACGCATGCATTTATGCTGAAGTACAATACGCAGCGTAAATGCATGTAAGTACACAACGTGCCACCAGAACCACAGGGGTAATAAAGAGGTAGTAATTAATCTCAGAACACCACTGCTAAGACTACTCTCATAAAAAGTATATTTTTATTTCATAAATATTAAAACGGAACAGTTGTATTGTTCTCTCATCAGAAATAATTAAGATCACACATAAACAGACATCTAAAGTGCAGGTGTCAGCCAGAGTTATACCCTCATCTGAGGGAAGCCTCAGACAATGGTTTATTAGAGGAGGACAGGGTTTAGATGTTGCTCAGTTACTGTCAGGGTGATACTGACTAAATGGATACTGTATCTGTCGCGGGCGGAGGAGGGGACGCTGCGCTCTCCCACTGCTCGGGTCCGGCTGCCTCTGCCGCTGCTCGGTGGCTCGAGCGATGGGCCGGATCCCGGGGACTCGAGCGGCGCTCCTCGCCCGTGAGTGAAAAGGGGGTGGTTTGGTTTTAGGGATATTGTCCGTGACGCCACCCACGGTTGTGGTGATTTTGTGGACACCACCGCTGCTCTGGACGGGGATCCCGGGAGCGGTGAGAGGGATCAGCTTTCTTGTTAATTCTCCCCTCCGTGGGTAGGGGGTTGGTTGTCCCGGGGCCCGGTGATGGGGTAGGGATGGATGACAGGCGGGTTGCGGGGCCTGATGAGGTGCAGGGTCGCGGGGCAGCGCTGTGCCGCACGGCACGGTGGTACTCACTCAGCCCAATGATGAGGACACAGTTCACGGTAAAACAAGCGGCTGGATGGACGGGTCCCTCGGACGGCTGCGGTGTCGTTGCTCCCGGCAGGTTAGCGGTGACTGTCTTTTCCCTGCACCTACGCTGTCTGTACGGTTCCAATGGGTTCCCATCGGTAACCCGCTCTCCGACTTGGATATGGGCTGGAGGAGCCCCTTTTGTCCGCAGGCGCTGGCCCTGAGAAATGGTTGCCTTGGCGGTGGCGGTGTCTCTCTCACTGGGTTGGACTGTTGCCTTCTGTCGGGACTTGACTGTTTAGAATCCCAGGAGGTCCCCTTCACTAACAGATTCGGCAAATTCACGGTGACTCCTAGCCTTGCCGGGGTCCGAAAAGCCCCTGCCACTGGTGCTGGCTTCTCTTTGCGTACCGGTCCGGTACCGCCGGGCCACCATCCGTCCACGGTCCTTACGGTAGACTCCAATCGGCCACTCCTGCAGACGGTCACCACCGTCTGCCAACCTTGCTGATCTGTCCGGGCCACACACCCGAACCAACTTCAGGCTGCTTAGCTGTCACTTTTCTCCTCTTTCACTCTCACTTCTCAACTGTCCTGACTCCTCTCCAAAACTGATCTCAAGCTCTGCCTGAGCTAAACTGACTACAGTTTCCTGCCTCCAGGACTGTGAACTCCTCGGTGGGCGGGACCAACCGCCTGGCCCACCCCCTGGTGTGAACATCAGCCCCTGGAGGAAGGCAACAAGGGTTTTGTGTCTGACTTCGATGTGCCTGCTGGGAGTGTGGGGTGTGTTGGTGTTGTTCTCCTTCCCCTGGCTTGTCCTGGGCGCCACATCCCCCCTTAGTTAAATGCAGACCGTCCTCGGGCTGCCTGTCCATCACCGGTTTTATTTTCACCAACTGAAAAATAGAAAAATGTAAACGGTATCAGACATACAATTATATTAACATCTTCCCACATCGGGAGGTACTCTTACTTAAAACGTTACAGTAAACGGTTACGGCTTCCGCTCTCTCCCACCCAAGCAACCTGGCCCTGATGTTGCCCCTAAGCAACAGGCAGCACCCAGGGGACCCACGTCCATGTCCCTGAAACCCCCAGAGGATCGCCACCGGTTCCGGTGGTGGCTGGGCCCCAGCCTGCTCCACTGCGGGCCCTTCCTCCAATCTGCCTCTCCGGAGACGGTAACGGTGGAAGTTGTAACAACATTTTTATTTACAAGCCACTAAGTTTGTGGTTGCCTGGCAAGTTCTCAGGCATGTTCATAGTAGTTTCTATGCAAAGTGGTGAAGGGGGTCCCAACGGGGACCAGTTGCCGGCTACGACCGGTTCCAAATCACAGTAAATCAGATGGCAATCAGGTGACTTCATCGGTTTCATTCACTTATCATTCATTTTTGCAAAACTTTCAAACTTTCAAACTTTTAAACAGTGGTGGTCCCAACGAGGACGGTGACAACGGCATTCCGCTGCCCTTACTGTGCACTTTCGTCCTCCCCACCCGGCTCTGGGTGGAAGAACACGGGCACCAGCCCCTCCAGCGCACAGCAAGCATGGCGAGGAAGGGCCGCCCGGTACCCGCCGTTCCCACTCCGGGGGATGCAAGTGGCCTCCATGCCATGCAGAGCGACGACTCCTTCATCTTCCTCCGAAACGGGCTCGGTGTCAGGCCCGGAATCACTATCGTCCGTCCCTGCGCCAAGCGGGTTGCCACCAGCTGCCGCAGCTTCCAGGCTCGCCACTCTCTCGGCAACTGTTAGAAAGGTGTGTACGCCCGACGGGCCAGGCGCAGCGCGGTGCACGGGCAAGGAGGACAGAGGCGGCATGGGGGCCATGGGTAGACCGGGTCCCTCAGCCGCAACGGCCGGTCCTTCGGGGACACAGGGGCGTGGGTCACTCACCAGCTCCTCCATCATGGCCTCCATTCCATACACCCGTGCAACCGCAGCTACCTCCTCCACCTCCGCGGTCCACCGCTCCATCAGCCTACAGATCCGGCTCCGATAGTGTCAGCAGATCCAAGCCGTTCGGGCCCTCAGCCATGCCGCTGTCCCGGGCACCGGCTCGGTAGCCTCCGCATAGCTCGGTGGAGCGGACATTCTTTGCAGGGGTCAGCGGATCGCAGGGTCCCGGCGTCCCTATCTGTACAGCCGCCAGCTACTCGCGACCAGTCGCCATTTCGTCCCCCTTAGTCTCTTTCCGGCCCCTCCTTTACAGGGGCGGGGTTTTGGCCTTCGCGCCTCCACTACTCGAGGAGACGCTCGAGCGGGAACTCTTCGCGCCCAAGATGGCGGCTTTTCAATTTTTCCGGCCGGACACCTCCGGCGGTCACACAAGGCGCACTTCCACCAGTCGGTAGAACGGTAGGATCCTGTTCGTGACGCTAAGTTGTCGCGGGCGGAGGAGGGGACGCTGCGCTCTCCCACTGCTCGGGTCCGGCTGCCTCTGCCGCTGCTCGGTGGCTCGAGCAATGGGCCGGATCCCGGGGACTCGAGCGGCGCTCCTCGCCTGTGAGTGAAAAGGGGGTGGTTTGGTTTTAGGGATATTGTCCATGACGCCACCCACGGTTGTGGTGATTTTGTGGACACCACCGCTGCTCTGGACGGGAATCCCAGGAGCGGTGACAGGGAGCAGCTTTGTTGTTAATTCTCCCCTCCGTGGGTAGGGGGTTGGTTGTCCCGGGGCCCGGTGATGGGGTAGGGATGGATGACAGGTGGGTTGCGGGGCCTGATGAGGTGCAGGGTCGCGGGGCAGCGCTGTGCCGCACGGCACGGTGGTACTCACTCAGCCCAATGATGAGGACACAGTTCACGGTAAAACAAGCGGCTGGATGGATGGGTCCCTCGGACGGCTGCGGTGTTGTTGCTCCCGGCAGGTTAGAGGTGACTGTCTTTTCCCTGCACCTACGCTGTCTGTATGGTTCCAATGGGTTCCCACCGGTAACCTGCTCCCCGACTTGGATATGGGCCGGAGGAGCCCCTTTTGCCCGCAGGCGCTGGCCCTGAGAAATGGTTGCCTTGGCGGTGGCGGTGTCTCTCTCACTGGCTTGGACTGTTGCCTTCTGTCGGGACTTGACTGTTTGGAAACCCGGAGGTCCCCTTCACTAACGGATTCGGCAAATTCACGGCGACTCCTAGCCTTGCCGGGGTCCGAAAAGCCCCTGCCACTGGTGCTGACTTCTCTTTGCGTACCGGTCCGGTACTGCCAGGCCACCGCCCATCCACGGTCCTTACGGTAAACTCCGATAGGCCACTCCTGCAGACGGTCACCACCGTCTGCCAACCTTGCTGATCCGTCCGGGCCACACACCCGGACCAACTTCTGTCTGCTTAACTGCCACTTCACTCCTCTCACTTTCACTTCTCAAACTCAACTCATTAACTCCTCAACTCATCTGCCTGCTTTTCTCGCCTCCAGGACTGTGAACTCCTCAGTGGGCGGAACCAACCGCCTGGCTCCACCCCCTGGTGTGGACATCAGCCCCTGGAGGAAGGCAACAAGGGTTTTGTCTGACTTAGGTGTGCCTGACCGGGAGTGTGGGGTGTGTTGGTGTAGTTCTCTGTGGCCCCTGGCTTGTCCAGGGCGCCACATTCCCCCTTAGTAAAATGCAGACCATCCGCGGGCTGCCCGTCCATCACTGGTTTTATTTTCACAACTGAAAAGATAAACGGTAAACAGGTTACAAATATAATAACATCTTCCCACATCGGGAGGTACGCTTACTTAAAACGTTGCGTAACGGTTTCGGCTTCCGCTCTCTCCCACCCAAGCAACCTGGACCTGATGCTGCCCCTAAGCAAACAGGCAGCACCCCTTGACCAGTCCAGCACAAGTTGCCCGAGCGGGTTCTGTCCTTTTCAGGGGACCCACGTCCATGGGGAACCCCTGAAACCCCCAGAGGATCGCCACCGGTTCCGGTGGTGGCTGGGCCCCAGCCTGCTCCACTGTGTACCCTTCCTCCAATCGGCCTCTCCGGAGGCGGCAACGGTGAAAGCCATAAAACATTTTTTTATTTACAAGCCACAAGTTCGTGGTTGCCTTGCTAGTTCTCAAGCTTGTCCATAAGGAGTCCCTTATGCAAAACTTGTAGACAGTCCCCACGGGGACAACGGTGCCGGCAACGACCGGTCTCAATCAAGGTTGCAGTAAATCAGGTGAACTTCGGTTGATCACTCTTATCATTCTCTAAACTTTTACAACGGTACTTTCAACACTGGTGGTCCCAACGGGGACAGTTGCAACGGGACTCCGCTGCCCTTACTCCGATTCTTCTGAGTCGGTTGGGGGAGGAGGTGCGGTGGACACTCGGGCTTCCTGGCTGCCCCTCAGCTTCGCATCCAATGCGAACCACCCCCTCTCCCCACAGTGCCGGGTATACTGCACCAGGTCTCCAGGCATCAGATTGCAGCCTGGATGCTCCTCCGGCAGGTGGGTATTAACATCCCGCCGAGCTATAAAGACTTCGGCCTCCAGGCCCAGTTCATAGATGAAACCATAGCCCCGTCGGACATCAAACCGCCTCACCTGCCCTTCATACAGGGGGCCCCGGACACGGAAGGTCGCTTGACGGAGGCTCTCTTTCTCCCTGATCGTACGGGCCACCAACTCCGCCTTCTTCCTTTCTCTCTCGGCAATCTCTGGGCCCAGCAGTGTCGGTTCCCTGTCCCAACATGGAGCTGCTGCAAGCTCCGGCGCATGGGTCGGGCCCCGCGAGACCTTCTGGACACTGCCCACCACTGGTGATCTGGGTGGAATGTCCCGTGGTGACTTGGCCTGGGGTGCTGCCTTGCAGCGGCAACCTGGCGCAACCTCAGCCGAGGTGTGGGGGATGGGCACAGGGGTCCTCTTCCGCCAGGCCTCCTGCACGTAGCGGCCTGTTGGCTCCAGCTCAGGAAGTTTTTCGGGGGATACCTCCGGCTCAGGCTTCTGCACCTTCCAGGGTAGCACTTCCGATCGGTCACGGGCTCAACTCATCTGCCTGCTTTTCCCGCCTCCAGGACTGTGAACTCCTCGGTGGGCAGAGACAAACCGCCTGGCTCCACCCCCTGGTGTGGACATCAGCCCCTGGAGGAAGGCAACAAGAGTTTTGTCTGACTTAGGTGTGCCTGACCGGGAGTGTGGGGTGTGTTGGTGTAGTTCTCTGTGGCCCCTGGCTTGTCCAGGGCGCCACAGGAGGATTCCAAGTGACTTGAAAGGACCTCTATCTGTGGCTGTCGTCCGGACCGCAGCCACAGACAGTGTTACAGAGTATGTGATGCTCGGGACTTACAGTCCTTGCTGGTAGAGCTCAGCTCCCTCCGTATTCGCCAAAAGGACTGTGTTACATCCTTGACACATACTGCTTGAGAGAATCCTTTAGCTCGCACATCTCCAAAGGAATTCAGAGTGGACACAAAAACCGGTCTACTCAGACTAGTTCACAGCTAGTAAATATATAACCACATCTACATCCAGGGACTAGCTAATGAAAACCCTACTAACCATCCAGGATATAAAAAAGCCCTTTCACTATACTGTTTACCGATTAAAAGGGAACAAGCATTAATATCCTGAGAACTAGGATCAGTTCCCCTGTGTCCCTTCTAAGAAGTGACTCATATCTTATCCCCTGATGATCCCCTGTACTGCGTTAGGGGGGGTGAAACGCGTCGGGAGAACCGGGGGGGGTCCATAAGTTAAGTGGAACTCCAGGCTCTTACCTAACAAATCCGGCATTTCTACAATAGGGAAACTATACCCAACAGAAGTACCCTGGACATCTAACGCATAATTGTCTGTGTTTGTCTATGGTTCTGTTTTATGCACTACACTCTTAATCACCTTTCTGGTGGTGGTTACCCCCGCTAGAGGCCAGCAAGGACGGTGAGGGTGACTTATAACTCTAGTAGAGAGAGGTCCAACAATAGTAGGGATACCTATCCATGAGTAAGGAGAGTAGATACAGTATCCATTTAGTCAGTATCACCCTGACAGTAACTGAGCAACATCTATACCCTGTCCTCCTCTAATAAACCATTGTCTGAGGCTGCCCTCAGGTGAGGGTATAACTCTGGCTGACACCTGCACTTTATATGTCTGTTTATGTGTGATCTTAATTATTTTTGATGAGAGAACAATACAACTGTTCTATTTTAATATTTATGAAATAAAAATATACTTTTTATGAGAGTAGTTTTAGCAGTGGTGTTCTGAGTACACAACGTGCGCATGAGCCCTAAGCCTCTGAGATCATGCTCTTGGCACACTCCCTCTCCTAGCCCTTCAGATGCAACAATTGATGTTGTTTGCAACATTTAGGCTTTGTGCGCACGTAAATGCTGAAATTTCTGCAGCAATTTGACAGCACATGTGCGCTTCAAATCACTGCAGAAACACTGCGTAATAGATGCAGTGTTTCAGCAGAATAAATGCTGAATTCATGCTCTCGGGATGCTGCTCCCACCATAGACTGAGTGGGAGCAGCAACCATAGCGCACGTAATAATTGACATGCTGCTTTTTTGTACGCATGGATTTGGGTCAAAATTTTAGCATCCAAATCGCTGCGTTCAAAAAAGCAACGTGCGGATGGATTATGCACAATCTACATAGATTGTGCTGGGGACGCAGGATGCATGCATTTACGCTGCAGTGCTAAACGCAGCATAAATGCATGAATTTACGCAACATGCGCACAAGCCCTTAGGGGGTAAACAGCCAGGGACAGCATGAAGACCATGTCTGGCTGTGAAAGACAAGGTTTGGCTGTCGGGAAAGCCGAGCTCTTGGTGGCGATCGCATGGCCACAGCTCCTGTTCCTGCATGATTGACATAACGGTACGTCCTAGGTCGGGACGGCCCCACCAAATAGGACATACCGGTACGTCCAAGGTCATGAAAGGAGAAAGAAGAAAAGAAGAAGAAAATAATGCAAAAAAAATAAAATAGAAAGTCTAAAAACTCAGTCATATTTTTATAGGGTCCTGTCAATTAACCCCTTAATGACCACAAATATAGCATTTCACGGAGGCCATTAAGGGGCCTTAATTCTTCAGTGCTGCTTTTTCACGGCGCTGAGGAATAAGTGATAAGAGCCCACCAGCAGGCTAGAAATCCCACGGTTGTCAACTATATATGACAACTGAAACCATGCAGAATTGTCCCAAACTGGTTTTGAAACAGATATTGACTGATTAACCCATTAAATTCCTCTCTCAATCATGACAATGGCATTTAAGTGGTTAAATGAGGACTCACCCTTTAACACTATTGGTCCTCAAGATCGTTTTCGTAGGTGCCGATAGTTGTCATGGTACTCTGAGCTCATCTGATGACCTCAGGGTACAATGGCCTATTAGTCCCTACTATAATTAAGATCTAAAAGCCTGTTGGTGCAGAACTGATAGGTCTCACGCACTGCCATACACAAGTACTACAGTGTATCTCATGAATGATCAAAGTAAAGTCATGTCCCACAGTGGGACTAAGTGAAAAGTAAAAAAGTAAAATAAAATGTGTAAAAAATAAAAATATGATAAAGCACAAGAATCATGCAAGGCCGTTTCGCCACTAAAAGAGCAGCTTTTGTGTTAAAACAAATAGAAAGAAAAACAAGAACACAACTTTGGTATTGTCTCTTCCAAAAAAAAGAAAAAAACAAAAATTTAGCATGTTCATAAGAAATGTTAAAGCTCTCAGAATACAGAAACGCAAAAAAAATTTTTTAAAACAATATACATCTAGTATTGCTATAATTGTACTACTGACTTAAAGAATAAATCTGTCATCACTTTTTCCTGCATGTGGAATAGAAACAATAAATTAACTGCTTGTTTTTGTTCATTCTGTTTCTGTTCAAAAAAACTGAATGAAAAGTGATCAAAAAATGTTATGTGCTCTAAAATGGTCCAAAAAAAACAAATCTTCACTGTGTCCTGCAGAAAATAAAAAAGTTGTAAATCTGGTATCCCTGTAATTACACAGTCAAGGAATAAAGCTGTCTTATCACTTACACTGAACAGAGAATGGCTTAAAAATAAGAACTATTTATGTGCTGGTGTCTATATGTTCATTCTTACTTTCAAAAATCAGACTCAGGCTTGGTTCATATACCTGTGCTCTCAGATAAGAGCTTATGTTGGTGTTTCTGTGTAAATTATCAAAAACATGGTTCAGACAGAAGTGGATGGAGTCACTCAGAGCTCTCTCTGGTCTCTGTTCTACTGGTTTCCAATCATTTGAGGGGTCTTTTTTAGAGCACAAGTGTGGAAAACCACAAATGGGAGGCATGCCTAAAAAGATGGACACCACTGAAACAGACACCAAATGAAGTCCAAAGTATCACCATCTGTTTGTCGGGAGTTTTGTCTGAATCATATTTTTATGGGATTTACACGGAAACCCTGATGTAAGTGCCCAGCGTAGAACACAAGAATGTATAATCACCAGTAGCGCATAGCCTGGTGATTGCATGGTGGCATGGACCCCTTAATTTCAACATGTTTTTATGGGAGGTTTCAGGTGTTAATATGTTTTACTGGTGCTGAAGTGCTTATGGGAATGTAAGGGTTAATGGCCCTCTGAGGTAACGCGAGCAGGCTGTTGGGATTGGTCAGCCTGCTGCACGCCTAAATTAAACTAAGGTTGGTTGGGAACTGTGAGGTTAATCTGCCCCCTGTGAGTAATGCGAGTAGGCTGTGTGATTGGTCAGCCTGCTGCGCGCCTGTTTTAAAGTTTTCTATTGGTGGTCAGAGGCAAAAGATCAGGGGTCTTACATTTATAAGGAGCCAGCTGCGAGACAGCTGTGTCAGTTACAGCTGTGAAGACAGAAGAATCCCCCGCCCGCCCTCCCAATGTTTGTTATTTCTTCAAATTTTTTATTGTTTTTGTCGTGATGTTTTATTAATTGGGGAAAAATCGCCCAACTATGTTGGGTGGATTGTGGTTTTAATGGTTAATTTGAATTTTTTGGTAGTATTTATTACTATTTATGGTTATTTATGTTATTAATATGGTGATTATTTAATTTATCAGGTTACCAAAAATAAAACACCATGGCCATTTTTTAATCCAAATTCTTTGTGTCTGAGTATATATTTATTTATAGTAATTTAATTTGTTACGGTGGGCTTTATGCTACCATGGGATCTTAGCCTTATATAACTGAAAATGTTCTATACCTTACAATGTTACCAATAACAACCCAAACTTATCCCACACAAAACAATCCCCCACTCAGCTCAGTCATTTGTCATTGGAAATATTGAGGGTTCCCATGTTACTGGTACAACAAAGTCTCTGCAAAAGTGACATGGTTCTCACCCCCTTAAATAAAATCCAGCAAATTTTTACCTCCCAAATCCAAATGCCTGACTCCTTCTGAGCTCCACAATGTGCCTAAACCACAGTAAGTGAGAACATGTTTTCCATTACTGTAACGATGAGGAACCCAATCAACAATTAATGGAATGCGTGTCTCTAGAAGCACGAGAAGCAAAAGCTGGTCACAATGTATGGGCACTAAACTGGCATATTTGCAAATTCTCCAGAAAAAAGCCTAGCATGGATGTTAGAAAGTGAAAACAACTGTGGGGCAAAATAGTCAATACACCGATATGTGAATTTATTTAGAGGTGAAATTTCTAAAATGGGGTCACCTTTTCTGCTGTTCTGGCACCTTTGGGGCTCCAAAAACATCGTCCACAAACTATCATAGCAAAATAAATGCTACAAAATCAAATAGTGCTCCTTCCCACTAAGTACGTGTAGTCAAACAGTAGTTTCCGAGCACTTACATTTATGGGACATCACTGCATTTGGAAGAAATTGCACAACAAATTGTGAGGTCCAGTTTCTCCTATTAACTGTTGTGTAACTGAAAGTTTTGCAGCTAATAAAAAAATTACATTTTTTCCACTGTAATGTTATATTTCCACATCCCAATGTTAGAAAATTCTGTGAGGCACCTTAGGAATCAAAATATTCACTACACTTCTAGATGAGTAACCTTAAGTAGTGAAGTTTCTAATATAGGGTCACCTGTGTGGGTTTCTGATGATCTGGCAATTCAAGGGCTCAACTAGTAGAGCTCCTTCCCATCCAACCCTTTCTGTGTACTCAAATAGTAGTGTACAGTCTTATATGGGTTGTTGCCACATTTGTTAAAAATTGCATAACACATTGTCATATCCATTTTCTTTTATTACCCTGGTGTGAATTACAACTTTGAGGCTAAATTAGCATTTTAGTGAAAAACCCTATGTTTTTCATTTTCAAGGCCAAAATTAAAAATACTGTGATGTAGTTTTTAGGTTAAAAATGCTCTAAATATTCGTAGATGAATGGGGCTTAGTTTGCTATTGAGGTAACGTATCGGTGTTTCTGCATTTTTGGCACCTCAGGGACTCTGATGGTGTTGAAATTTGCATGCCAATAGCACTTTTTACTTTCCTAGAATTGCCATGTGCCCAAACATTAGATTTTGACCATATGGGGTCTCATTGTATTTGGAAGCGATTGTGTAACAAATTATGATGTCCGTTTTACCCTAGTATCCTTTGTGCAAATTATAAATTTGTTAGTAAAATGGTATTTTATTGGAAAAAATATAATTTTTTTGTTTTCACATCTAAGTTATAATGTTTGATGAAGCACATGTAGATTAAAAATGATTGATATTCCCCTAGATGATTTTCTTGAAAGTTGGGGTTACTTGTGGGGGTTTCAGTTGTTTCTGCATATCAGGGGCTCTGCAAATGTGACATGGCATTCACAATCTGTTTCAGGCTAATTTAGACTCCAAAAATCAAACAGCACTCTTTCCTTTCCGAAGTCCTGTCATGTGTCCAAACAATAGTTTTTCACCACATATGGGGCATCCTTACATTCAGAAGAAATTGCGTAACAAAATATAGGGTATATTTTCTCCTATTATCCCTCCTGAAAATTAGAGGGGAAAAAATAACTTTCGTGTTCACATACACATTTTTTAAGGTTTTGTGAAGCACTTATGTTTTTAAAATACTCAACGCACAGCATATAAATTTCCTGATGGGTTTAGTTTCCAAAATGGGGTCACTTGTGGGGATTTCTGCTGTTTTGGTACCACAGAGGCTCTGCAAATGAGACACAGTGTCCACAATCTTTCTAGTCAAATTTTCACTCAAAATACCAAAGAGTGCTTCCTCCTTTCTAAGCCCTGCCATGTGCCTATATAGTAGTTTTTGACCACATTTACTGCCATGTTAGGGAGAAATTGCCTAATACAGTTTAGGATCCATTTTCTCCTAAGCTATAGCAATGTTTTAATGGGAAAAAAATATTTTTTTATTCCTGCAATCCACTTTGCTTTCATTCATTTGAAGCACCTGATAGATTAACAAGTTTCCTAGCAGCAGTTTAGAATAATTTAAGGAGTGCAGTTCTTAAGGCCTCTTTCACACATACGTTCCTCCGGTACGTGTTTGACAGTTTTCTCACGTACCGGAGACACGTACACATGTAGACCTATGTATTCCTTTGGTTTTGGACACATGTAAGTATTTTCACACGGACCGTGTGTCCGTTCCGTACTTACGTGAGTCCGTTCCGTACTTACGTGTGTCCGTGTGTTTCTCACACCGACATGTCCGTTTTATCTCCGGCATCACGGGTGTTACACGGAACGCAAAGGGTCACATGTAACACACACGGACCACACGGATGTGTTCCGTGTGACACGCACCAGAGAAAAGACATGTCTGCTAGAAAAAAAACCCAAAACATTACTCACCTTCTCCTGCCCTCCTGCCTCCTGTCTCTGCCGCTGCTGTCACTTGCTGCCGACCGCCGCTAATTTTGCTAATTGAATATCCACTTCACTGCGGCCGGAAGCAGCAGCAGCGGAGAGTCGGCAGGACCGAGGACTGAAACTCAGCACCAAGGACAGCGACGCCAGGGACAGGTGAGTAGAAAGTTCCCGTTCTCCGTGTGTTATCATGGATAACACACGGAGAACACACGTAGGCCATACACACAGCACACCAAGGGCAATACGCACCTTTGGCACGTCCGTGAAACACGTGCGTGATTTTCACGGACATGTAAAAGAGGCCTAAAATGGTATCATTTCTGGGGGGTTCCCAAAACAGAGGCCCCTCAAAATCCCTTCAAAACTGAATAGGTCTGTAAATTTTTAGCTTTGTAAAAATCCTTGAAAAAAAATAAAAAAATGCTGCTAAATTTTAACCTATATAACATCATAATGAAATAAAACAATGTTTGTAAAATGATGCTGATATAAAGTAGATATATGGGAAATGTGATTATTAACCATTTTTTGTGGCATGATTACCTGGTTTAAGGATAGAGCATTAAAAGTTGGAACATTTCTAATTCTTTTAAATTTTTATCAAATTTCCACAATTTCACAAAAAACGAAAAACGTATTGATTTAAATGTATTGCTGCCATAAAGCACAACGTGTTATGAAAATATTATAAGAATCACTGGGTTATATAGAGGCATTCCAGAGAAATTACCACATAAATTGACGGATTGTTAGTGGGCGATATATAGATTATTTACTTAAGCTAGGTTTAATGAAATGGAAATACACTGCAATATGTCACATGATGAGCATAATCGGATTATAAGAAAGAATGTTGGCCCCAGTTCAAACTAACTTCTAAAAACATAAAAAGACTAATGTATAGTAGAAAACAGAGCATGCCAGGAAAAGTTTAATAAGCAACTAATCCATGCAATATAGCCCAAAGATTATTCAAAGTAAGAAATATGTCTATAATTTTTTTTTTTATTTTTTTTTTAATCAGCCTATAAATTACCCAAGAAGACACCCACATCAGCAATGAAAATCATGTCAGTCATCAGAATGGAAGAAAATAATTTCATCAACGAAACCGAGGACAGAAGGGTCAAGGACCCCTCCGACATCCATTTCACGGTCACAGCCTGCTGCATCTTTGCTCTCTGCTTGTTTGGCTTGTTAGGGAATGGCGTTGCCTTCTGGTTTCTTACTTTCAGAATTCCAAGAAACAAATTTACAGTATATATAATTAATCTGATCATTGCTGACTTTATGTACCTCTTTTTTAATGCCACTCTCATGATCCTACAGATTGATCAACTTATGGATTTGCACCCTAATTTTACTGGAATGACCACTTTCATTCTTGTGTTAGAGATATGCTACGATGGCGCATATCAGGCTGGCATGTTCTTTCTTCTCGCAATTAGTATTGAGAGATGTCTTTCTGTTTTTTATCCTTTTTGGTATCGTTGCTGTCGCCCAAAACACCAGTCATTAATTATCTGTTTGATCATGTGGTTTGTTGCCTTCGTTGAAAGTTGCCTTGATAACATTATATGCTCACCAGATGCTTTCTCATCTGGGTCAATGAAATGCACAGGGGTTCAGTTTATGACATTCGTCATATCAATTATTATATCTCTGCCTCTGATGCTGATATCTAGCATAATTCTACTTATCAAGGTCCGAAATACGTCTTTAAGAAGTAGGCCTCCAAAGCTTTACATCACCATAATTATTTCTGTGCTGGTTTTTCTTGTGGCTTATGTTCCTGTCAAATTTATGTGGCTTTTATTATACCTGAAACATTTACCCAACGGCTTTCAATCTGTACACTTCTTCTTTGCCAGCATTCTGTGTACTGTATTTAGTAGCAGCATCAATCCATATATTTACTTTATGATTGGAAGACAAAAAAAACAAAAGTTTCGTGAGTCAATTCACACTGCTCTGCACCATGTATTTCATGTTGAAGAAGATGAGACTGAAAAAACATTTGGAAGCATCTCAAGTATCAACTACGTTAGCTAAAATAGGCATGTTAGGCTTCTTTAAGATGAGTGTATTTGTAGCCCATATTTTTCCAGATTAAGGTACAGTGCTAAGTTGAATTGTTATTCACACGGCTGTTATGTTTTTTTTTTTTTAATCATTTTATATCCTTATTTTAAAGGCAGAGCATGTTTTATTTTCATTTCTTTTAGGCCAGAATTCAGAAGATTTGGACTTTTTGTCCATGTGCTGCCGGTGTGCTTCAATCGACACCATACCGGACATATAATAACCGCACACACATAATTTTTAACTTGGAATGATGTTCTTTGTAGATTAATTTGCAGTATGCACCAGTCTGGTCCATTTCTAGAGCATGTAAATACTAGCAGCTGGTGCATCTGTCCACTATGCAAACAAGCAGATGGAGGTGCCTACATAGCCAGTTACGTCTGCAATTTGCGGATGTGACAGGCCCCTTTATTAACCTCTTTGTCGTCTGATTTTCTGATACGTATCATGGATAGAACATATTTATCAAACACACTTATTATAGTCCATGGGTCTGTTTACATGTCCAGTACTTTTGTGGACTGAATGATTCGGAACCCTTTCGATATACGGACCAGGACACAGAGATGCACACTGAGCTAGTCACATTCAAAAAGTTGCAGAAGCTACTGTTGCGTTTTACACTATGGCTGTTTCAACCCGTAATTGTGCTTAGTATTTGGTGAGAATTTGTAAGCTAAAACCAGTAGTGCGTCCAAAACACAGTGCCACATAATAGTTTTTATTTTGGTTGGTTACACTCTTGATTTTTACTTACAAATACAGATGCCGAATACTGACCAAATACTCATGAGCTTATACAGTATATCGTAAGGAAGTTCTGTATTATAGATGTATAACAATATGTTCATGTTCAATATGCCAATGTATGTGAAGCGCTGTGGAATTAATAGCGCTATATAAATGAATACAATTATTATTATTATTATTATCTGAAAGAGCTCATACACTGATTTTTTTTAATTGTTCATTTGGCTTTTAGGCTATTTGCCCACGGGGACAGTGTCCTGCGGATATATCCGCAGGACATTCCGCAGGTGCTCCCAGGAAACAGCACCACAACTTTTGTCTGTTTCCATGCTGTGGAATGTCCTCCGGATATAGTGCGGGCATTCTGCATTGAGGATACAGTACCATGGCTTTGGCACTGCATCCTCAATGCAGAACAAGTGCTGCAGTGATCGGGGGAGTTCATACTTACCTCCATCATGCAGCACCTCGCTTTCCGGCAGCCGGGTCACTCTCTCAGCGTCTGCAGGAGAAGGTGGGCGGGCCTGAACTAGCTCCGGCTGTCACATGACCGGAGCTCGTGCAGGCTCCGCCCACCTCTTCCTTCCTGTACCTGGATTCACCGCGCTCCTGTACACCGGACGGAGAAAGTGACTCCGGTGAGGCAGGTAAGTATATGGGACCCTGCAGAGAAATCCGCAACAATAATTGACATGCTGCAGATTTTTCTGCACGAAAATCCGCATCGATTTCCGCTGTGGAAAAATCCGCAGCGTGGGCACAGCATTTCCCAAATGCCATAGAAATGGCTGGAGAGTAGCTGTGCTGCAGATTTTTGGAAAATCCGCGGCTTTTCCACGAGAAATCCGCGGGCAAATCCGCGCATTTTCCGCAGCGTGGGCACATAGCTTTAGGCCTTTTATTCACAGTTCAGGATTTGGTGAGAATTTTGCCTCTGTATTTGTAAACCCAAATAAGGATTTGACCCTATAAAGACAAAGTTTCTCAATAGTTCTGTGCTTTGGTTCCTCTCCTAGTTTTGGCTTACAAATACTGATTCAATTGTGACCAAAAATAGTGATGTATGAAACACTTCAAAGTAAAAAATGTAACTTAGGATCTAAACCTTCCAGCAGAATTTCTTACCATTTTGTTTTTGTAAAGTCTATATACCATCTTTAGAAAGTGGATTTTCCTGTCACTTCTGACATAACCTAACTAAAAATACTCATAACTGCGATTAAGACACCCCATAGAACTCAAATCCAGTAGTATTAAGGAAATCTGGCTGCAGGTTTTTGCTATCTCATCTGAGAGCAGCATATTATAGGAAATGAGACCCTAATTCCAATGATGTATTATTTATTTTACCGGCTGAAGCAGCTGTAACACAATCAGAATATCTAGCTGTAGTATGAAGGAGAGCTGACCAGGTTCTCTATGTACATAGTCTATTGACAGTGATCTGCTTATGACAGGAAGGGGTGTGGTCAGACTAGTCTCACGCTCTAGTGTAGCATAAGTAGTCTAAGCAAAAATAAGTTCTTGGTGCTAAAACAATAATTGCAGGTAAATAACAGCATACAGTTTGATAAGATACATTTTGCTGAACTCTGTGTTTTAAACCTTACAGCATGCTGTCCTTATATTACATAGCCAAGACCTGCTGACAGATTCTCTTTTAAAGGGCAAAATCCACTTAAAAAAATAAATTAGAATCATGTTGATCAGGGGATCAAAAAATGAATGAAGTAATTGGGACTTTACTCTGAAACTCATGAGTAACTACACATTTTTATATTATTCAATTATTGATCACACTTTGCAAAGATATGAATATACTGTATATATACTTAATACTATATATAATTTTGCAGTGTGATTGTGATCAATACATATATATATATATATATATATATATATATATATACAGTGCCTACAAGTAGTATTCAACCCCCTGCAGATTTAGCAGGTTTACACATTCGGAATTAACTTGGCATTTTGACATTTGGACTGTAGATCAGCCTGGAAGTGTGAAATGCACTGCAGCAAAAAAGAATGTTATTTCTTTTTTTTTTTTTTTAAATTGAGAAAAGTTTATTCAGAGGGTCATTTATTATTCAACCCCTCAAACCACCAGAATTTGGTTCCCCTAAAGTATTAAGAAGTATTTCAGGCACAAAGAACAATGAGCTTCACATGTTTGGATTAATTATCTCTTTTTCCAGCCTTTTCTGACTAATTAAGACCCTCCCCAAACTTGTGAACAGCACTCATACTTGGTCAACATGGGAAAGACAAAGGAGCATTCCAAGGCCATCAGAGACAAGATCGTGGAGGGTCACAAGGCTGGCAAGGGGTACAAAACCCTTTCCAAGGAGTTGGGCCTACCTGTCTCCACTGTTGGGAGCATCATCCGGAAGTGGAAGGCTTATGGAACTACTGTTAGCTTTCCACAGCCTGGACAGCCTTTGAAAGTTTCCTCCCGTGCCGAGGCCAGGCTTGTCCGAAGAGTCAAGGCTAACCCAAGGACAACAAGGAAGGAGCTCCGGGAAGATCTCATGGCAGTGGGGACATTGGTTTCAGTCAATACCATAAGTAACGTACTCCACCGCAATGGTCTCCGTTCCAGACGAGCCCGTAAGGTACCTTTACTTTCAAAGCGTCATGTCAAGGCTCGTCTACAGTTTGCTCATGATCACTTGGAGGACTCTGAGACAGACTGGTTCAAGGTTCTCTGGTCTGATGAGACCAAGATCGAGATCTTTGGTGCCAACCACACACGTGACGTTTGGAGACTGGATGGCACTGCATACGACCCCAAGAATACCATCCCTACAGTCAAGCATGGTGGTGGCAGCATCATGCTGTGGGGCTGTTTCTCAACCAAGGGGCCTGGCCATCTGGTCCGCATCCATGGGAAGATGGATAGCACAGCCTACCTGGAGATTTTGGCCAAGAACCTCCGCTCCTCCATCAAGGATCTTAAGATGGGTCATCATTTCATCTTCCAACAAGACAACGACCCAAAGCACACAGCCAAGAAAACCAAGGCCTGGTTCAAGAGGGAAAAAATCAAGGTGTTGCAGTGGCCTAGTCAGTCTCCTGACCTTAACCCAATTGAAAACTTGTGGAAGGAGCTCAAGATTAAAGTCCACAGGAGACACCCTAAGAACCTAGATAACTTGGAGATGATCTGCATGGAGGAGTGGGCCAAGATAACTCCAAAGACCTGTGCCGGCCTGATCAGGTCTTATAAAAGACGATTATTAGCTGTAATTGCAAACAAGGGTTATTCCACAAAATATTAAACCTAGGGGTTGAATAATAATTGACCCACACTTTTATGTTGAAAATTTATTAAAATTCAACTGAGCAACATAACTTGTTGGTTTGTAAGATTTATGCATCTGTTCATAAATCCTGCTCTTGTTTGAAGTTTGCAGGCTCTAACTTATTTGCATCTTATCAAACCTGCTAAATCTGCAGGGGGTTGAATACTACTTGTAGGCACTGTATATATATATATATATATATATATATATATATCTTTGCAAATATATACTTGTAAATTCTATATTGTAACTGATTTTTGGTGAAATGATGTTCTTCTCACGTCCGGATTATTACCCCAACAGTGCTCACTGGAACCTTCAGCAGTTTAGGAAAGCTTCTGTATCCAATGACATCAGTATGGTTTTCAACAATAAGGTTGAGACAGCTCACTGGTTTTACCCAACATGAGATGTTTCTTGTGTGGCACCTTAGTAATGAGACATCTTTTTATAGATCTTCAGTTGAACCATCTAATATTATTTTTCACCATGTGTCATGACTTTCAAATTACTGATAGATTTCAGTTGTCATAACTTTCCATGGCTTTTTGCATCTCTTTCTTCATATGTTCAATACTTTTTCCCTGTGTCATTTTTCATTATTATACATCAGTAAATTTATGGACATATATATAGTGTGCTTTATTTGCCTATATGGATTGGATGGGTTGTTACCGACATCCGGTGAGAAATTCACGTCAATAGCATTTTTAGAAATATATTTACATTGGTGATGTGTTCATTAATTATTATACTCTGTATTTGTTAATTACACATATTGTATGAAAAAATGGAAAAAATATTTTAAGCAAGAAACTTATTTGTATAGTGCCCTGTTTTACTCTCATGTTTGAAACCTGTCAGTGGCTCCTTGGTCCCTGATTATAAAGCACTTGTGATATTAAACTAGTCTTAATTGCATGTTCCAGACAAAGTTATTAAGATTAGATTATAGAAAAAAATGTATGTAGACCATTGATTTTCTTCTTCTGGCACATAGTTTCTTGTAGTGAATAAATACAAGAGTTAATTGTAATAAATAAATAATATGATGTATAAATTGCAGACTTGTATTTGTATTAATTTAATTGCTTGAAATAAAACATGAAGATGTAAAAAATATTTATCTGAAGGAAACTGCTTCTAATAATGCCCTGTTCTTTACACCATCATTTTCTTCTACAAGTGGCCACTTAGGCCTTGCGTAAAAAAATAAACCTGAAAGAAAACTGATTGTGTTCAAAAATTGGAACTTGGTTTGAAAAGGACCTGTCACTTGCTCAAAAAATTAGATTAATAGCTTTTCAAACTCCCTGGGCTCCCTTAATTCTTCAGCTCTGTTTTTTTTTTGTGTTGTGTCACTCAAGCGCAATATGTGAAATTTCAGCTTTGCAGTCCAATCGGTTGTTTAGTTGTTCAGAGTGTCCACTGAATGTGTGGTCTTTCAGCTCTCCCTTCGCAGATGCTACCAATCATTTCTCAGCAGTCACGGAGTCTGATGGACTGCTAGGTCTGATGCTGAGCTGTGATTGATAGCATCTGGGAGGGAGGGTTAAAAGCCCAAGCTCCAGAAAGACTATTGAGAAATGCACAGTTGGACTGCAAAGCAGAGATTTCATATAGTGCCCTCCATAGGAAATAAATGTGAATCTCTGCACTGGAAGGGAGCTCAGGGACTTTTACAAGGTATTTAAAGGGGTTATCTGAGAATAAGATAATATGGTGTCCCTAGTGTAATTTAAACTGTACCCCATCTTATTCATGTGTCAGTACAGGCTACAGACTGGAGACATATTGCTACAGGACCTGCATGTCAACTCACAAGAGCTGTATTACACATACTTCAGACAGACTGTTATATATGAAGAAATATATCTCTTCTTCACTGAATGGGTATTATCTTCAGGGTCATTTTTCTCAATTTTATTTATTTTCCAGTCGGTTTCTGTTCACTGCTATAAAGCAGCCAGACTGATGGAGGAGGGGGTGTAACTAGAGATCTCCTTGTCAAGTACAACATGGGTTAAAATATTTCTTCACATAACACAGGCTGCATCTGACTGAAGTATGTGTGAAACAGATCTTGTAAGTTGAAAAACAGTAATTATATATCTTCATTCTGCAGCCCATACTGACACATGACTAGGATAGATGTAGGTTGAATTATACCAGAGACACTATTTTCAATTACGGTAAATAAAGAAAAATTCAGCTCACCGATCAGCTGCTATCTGGTATCAGCTAGGATACTGCGCCTCGAATGGCAGGGTTTTAAATTTATATTGTCTGGTATATAGACCGTTTTCTCAATGTTTTGAATTTTTATATAGTGCTTGTGTATAAGTATACAATCGCTGTTTTGCACAGGTGTTTTTGCAATCACAGTGTCAGCACTCCTTTAACCCCTTCAGCCCCCGGGCACTTTCCGTTTTTGCGTTTTTGTTTTTTGCTCCCCTTCTTCCGAGAGGCGTAACTTTTTTATTTTTCCATCAATCTTGCCATATGAGGGCTTGTTTTTTGCGGGACGAGTTGTACTTTTAAATGAAACCATAATTTTTACCATATAGTGTACTGGAAAACGGCAAAAAAATTCCAAGTGCGGAAAAATTGCAAAAAAAGTGGGATTGTACAATAGTTTTTGGGATATTTTATTCACCGTGTTCACTATATGGTAAAACTGATGTGTGGGTATGATGCCTCAGGTCGGTGCGAGTTTGTAGACACCAAACATGTATAGGTTTACTTGTATCTAAGGGGTTAAAAAAAATTCACAAGCTTGTCCAAAAAACGTGGCGCACGTTTTGCGCCATTTTCCAAAACCCGTAGCGTTCTCATTTTTCAGGATCTGAGGCTCAGTGATGGCTTATTTTTTGCGTCTCGACCTGACATTCATAACGGTACCATTTTTGCGCAGATGCTACGTTTTGATCGCCTGTTATTGCATTTTGCGCAAAATTTGCGGCGACCAAAAAACGTAATTTTGGCGTTTGGAATTTTTTTGCCGCTACGCCGTTTACTGATCAGATTCATTGATTTTATATTTTGATAGATCGGGCATTTCTGAACGTGGCGATACCAAATATGTGTGTATTTTTTATTTTTTTAACCCTTTAATTTTCAATGGGGTGAAAGGGGGGTGATTTGAACTTTTAGGTTTTTTTATTTTTTTTTAATTTTTTAAAACTTTTCTTTTTACTTTTTTTTTTTATTTTACTAGTCCCCCTAGGGGGCTATTGCGATCAGCAATCCGATCGCTTTGCACTATCTGCAGATCTCAGCTACAGAGCTGAGAACTGCAGATTTGCTGCTTCACTTTCAATGCCGGCTGTATTCCGGCATTGAGAGGAAGTGACTCATGTTAGCTACAGGCGTCATCACATGACCCTGTGCTACCATGGCAACCGCCGAAAGTCACGTGATCATGTCACGTGACTTCCGGTGGGGGCGGGGTAAGTCACTGTCATGGCGACGCCCATATACATATCGCTGCCAAGACTTTGGCAGCGAAATGTAAGGGGTTAATGGCCGCGGGTGGAAGCGATTCCACCCGCGGCTAGCAGGCACATATATCAGCTGTTGATAACAGCTGATATGTGCGCCGATCGCCGCCGCCTGCCGACGGCAGGGGGCGGGGCTTACCGGCACACGATCCATGACGTATCTAGTACGTCATGGGTCGTTAAGGGGTTAAAGGTAGCCAGCATTTGTATTAAGATAGAGCATGAATAAGACATAGTGTGATGCCATGGCAAAACCAGGTAGTCACAGTTAGGCCCCTGCATAACACCGGTCCCTCACTAGGAAACATACAGCCAACCAAAAACCCTAGTCACCCCCCCCTTAGGGAAAGACAGACACACCAGTGGGCGTGACCAGGCAGTTGGGACATGCCCACCCAGGGGTCTAGATAGCCCAGGGCGGGAAAAACAGGCAGTGAGTGTTGAAGTTCAGTTTGGAGAGGAGTGTGGGCTGGAGCTAAGTGTAGCTCCAGCAGGAGAGTTCAAGTTGAAAGGTACCAGGGTAGGAGCCCTGGTGCCACTGGCTAGGAGGCAGACGGTAGTCTCCGTCAGCAGGAGACGGGAAAATGGCTCGGTGGAACCAAGATGGACCGGGACAGGGTTGTAGCCCGCCGGTACCGACACGGGAACCGACCCGGAAACCGTAGCACAAAGGGGGGTACTCGGACCCTGAAGCCAGGACCAGAACCAACTGGAGCTGGTTAATTAACCGATTGAGGCCAGGACTAGAGGTCCTGTCCCACCCAAAGTCCCTCATAGAAGACAACAGCCCACAGATTAGAGATAAGAGGTCACCGCCAGGGCCCATAGATCCCACGGGCCAGCGTCTGCGGGCACGGCTCCTTTGGCCACATCCAGCCGGGAGCGGACTCCTGAGTTTCACACTAGGAAAGTCCACCTTACACAAAGAAGTGCAGGAAAAGGATAGAGACCACCAGCCGGGTGGGGGACCCGAACGCAACCGGCCGGGGCACCGGCCGCCATCACCTTGGTTTACCAGAGACTTGTGTGTTTTACTAACAGTGAGTACACCAGCACCCCCTGCGGTCGCCATCACCTGCACCGAGCCACCGGGTTCCGGGGCCACCATCCCTACCCATGGAGGGGTTAACAACTTGCTGCACAACATCTCCCCCGGCTGCCCCATAACAGCAGCGGTGGTGTCCCACCTCACCACACACCGTGGGTGGCGTCATGAACTTATTACGGCCTAGCCCGTACATCTACATCCCCCCCATTTATTCAGCGTGTCCGCGAGACTCCCGGGTCCGTAGACCCTCGAGCCACCACCCCTGAAGGCCCAGACCCCGCCCAGGGGCGGCACAATAGCGTCGAAACGCGTTGTTCTATCATATTATTTGATACTATCTGCTGCTTATCTTTAACAAGTTTATTGAAATAAAAAATATTTTTTTTTAATGATTTGAAGATAGCGCTGGAGTTTTCTTATTTCAGAGACGCTATTTTATCTCATTATCAGAAAACCCTTTATCTCCTTTTCTAGACAAGTGACAGGTAATCTTTAAATGTTTCATTGTACCAATCTTTTCTTGTTCTTATTGCCTATAAATCGGTATCAAAAGATATGCAAGTATCAATTTTATTTTAGAGATGAGCACACCATTCGAAATTCAAATTCACCAACCTTGTCAATTTTTCCCCCAAAATTCGATTTACGGCGATAAAGCTGCACAAATCTCAATACTGAAAGGAGAGACAGATTTTAATATGATATGTACATGATGTTTATTTAGTATAGTCTGAAGATGGAAATTGAACATACAAACTGAAAGTTCTGTCTTCCACTGGGAACGCTGATCTCTGCCTGATAGCCAATGTACAAGGTAAGACATTTGAGAGCTGTCACAGCTTGATGGCATCATAAGGAAGCTAGTGCAGCCATGCAAAATGCCATCAGTAGTGGATATTTCACTAGTGTGGGAAATGGTGCTGGCCAAGATTTATTTTTTTATGAATCGCAAATGAAATTTTAAAACGTTTGAATTTGCATAGAACTGCAAATTACAAGAAAGTTCAACTTGAACGCAATCCTTTGTAGATTGATCTGCTTATGCCAATTTAATTTAAGGTTACTTTTCTTGTTAAAGGGAATCTGTCACTAGGTTTTTGCTAACCAATCTAAAAGCAACATAATGTAGAAACAGACCTCCTAATAGCAGCAATGGGGGAAAGAAAGCGCAATGGGGTCTTACCCGGTATGAGGGTAGAAGGAAATAAGGAATGTTACACTCACTCGGTGAGGTTGTGCCAGTCACAACCCCTTATGATCGCTTGTGAGTGTCTTGGTGGTTCAGCAGCGACCCCGTAGAGGCATATAATATATAGTTGAAAAATAGAAAACAGGTCTGATGCCGCGCTAAAAACCACAGATGCTGTATATTTAAAAATTTCTCTTTTATTTCACAATTCACAAAACTGTGAAATAAATGAGATATTTTTAAATATGCAGCATCTGTGGTTTTTAGCGCGGCATCAAACCTGTTTTCTATTTTTCAACTATATGTTTTATCATCAGGAGATTATCACTATAGGACTAGTAGAGTTGCTGCTATGTAAATATGCTAGCTCGACACTATAATGAATGAAATGACTCATCGCACTTGGGCAATACGGCAGGAACAGAAGATGACAGATAGTGCTCAGCTGATGATACCAGTCCAGTGGAGCAAAGTAATCTTCAAGTGAAAAGAGGTCTATGGTGCTCACCTTCTTCTGGTAAAAAAAAGTTTTTATTGCATTGCTCTAAAAACATGTCTCTGGATAGAGACCGCGGTAGTGGTAGAGAGGGAACAGGTGCACCTTTGTCCTTAACTGCACCCTAAAGCTAGGTGCCCATGGGACTATGTACCTGCGGATACATCCGCAGGTATGTCTGCAGGTTTCCCGCAGCAGCTGCTCCCTGGAATCTGCAGCTCTCCATAGCTGCGGGATTTCTGCAAAATATTTGCGGAAAAACCTGCGGATATTCATGCGACTTACCTACGGAAGTCCCGGCCTCTATCTCCATAGTGGAGAGGCGGGATTTCCGCAGCTATTTCCACAAGAATAATTGACATGCAGTTATGTGTGGCTGTGGGACATCCACAGCATATTCCGCAGCCGCACATACCACAGCATGGACACAGACCCTTCCCATGTTCCATAGGATAACATGGGGAGTGTCTGTATTTGCTTAAGCCTGCGGATTTATCTAGAAAATCCAGATAAATTGGTAGGTTTTCCGCGGCAAAATCCGCAGGTACAGAGTCCTGTGGGCACATAGCCTAACTCTAGAAAAAGGAGGAAAGTTTTTACACAGTAAAACAGGAAAGACGGAAGAAAAAAGAAGAATCATACAACCAACAGAAAGTGTGGCAAAACCTCCCTCACCCCAAACGTAACAGAAAGGAAAGGGTACTGGAGAAGAAAACACACAAACTGTAGGAAAAGCAACAGAGATTAACCAGGTAAGAAAACCCTAGCTGAGGACCTGGATATTCAAACACCCTGGTGAAAACAGACTATAACTAGCCTAACCCATTCTATGTGACTGCAGACTTGTGAAACTTTACAACGCACATTGTCAAGATTTTTCAGGGCTGGTGGTAAGGGAAGATCGAGTGGTAATATGACAGCAAATATGCAATATACATACTTCCAGTCACATTTTGACTAGATATGTGAGGCCTCACTCAATACAAGTGAATTAACAGAGACTGCATATGTCTAGTTGGCATGCAGCCAGAAGAATGCATATCGCATACTTGCAGTCACATGACAGCACCATCTTGCTACTGGAACGGAAGATGTTGACAGCACCCACTGGGAGTATTTACAAGTCTGCAGTCACATAGTGTGTCACAAGTGTTTCCCATTCTTAGGAAACTTGTGACAGCTCTGGGATCTGAGTCTCACATTGCCTTGTGAGGCTCTGAGTTTTAAACATATTTGCTGTCGGTGCTGCGAAGGTTAAGTACTCTTTCCTTGCTAGTTGGTTCTTGTTAGTTCAGCTTAGGTGCAGCCGGTTTGTGACCACTCCCCTCCACCTTAAATAGCCACATATTCCATCACCTGATCCCAGTTATAGAGATTCACTCTGAGCTCACTACCTTGGAAAGGAAGCTTCTTATAGCTGCTGGAGTCCTGTTGCCTGCAGCGCAGGTGTCTGGCTGCAGCTTCGAAGTTGAATTATATCATTTTTGTCTATGTTCACCTGTCTGTCTACCTTCCCCTGTGTCGGACTATTGTAAAAATGAAGTCTAGTGCACTCACCTGCCTTTGCACTAGCCAAGGTGAGTGGAAGGACAGATAGGGACTAGGCACAAGATGACGATGAGGGGTAGGACTTGTATTGGGACATTAGGGTGTCAAGGTCGGGAATTTAGGGAAAACCCGAAAATTTGTTTTTTCAGGGTCACAGAGACGGAGTTCAAATCGATCTGCGCAGATGTATGTATGAGGAGCAATAACCACACAGAGACGTGTCTTTATTCGGGAGAAGCTCAATGGTCTTCTGATCCGTATATTGTAAAATACACACAGTTATTCAGTTCAACATTGTCCGTGATTGGTCAGCGATAACCAGCAATGTTCATATAGTACGTCATTAGCCTGTTTCTTGCTTCCTAATACCAGCTTAAACCATCTTATGAATACTTCTTTGTTAACATGTTGCTGAGCAAGAACGAGGAGTCAAAGTCCCACATCTCACATTCCATATCTCACATGGTGAGAACTAACTGATTACAGATTCTCTTCTATATACCTCTTTGTTTATTGTTCATTCTGGCTTGATTATCTAGATAACATATTCCTGTATGCACATCTTAGAATCATATTATAAAGCTTCTATGCAATTGTCATATAGACACACAGATAATTATGTAATGACATCTATACTTTGATTATGTACACACACAGATAATCTTATTACATTTGGACAAACGACCTATAGCCCAGGCCTACCCTCACAAGGGGAGCTCAAGGACACAGGTTAGTGTCAGGAGGTGTCCCGACCCTACTCCCTATTATCAGGGCCTTCCTCTCCCTTTCCATCCCCATTGTACCACTGTGTTGCGCAGTGTGCCAGACAGTCCCTTTTCCATGCGTGACATAGAGTGACTGAAGAATTTTGTGACAAGCTTGGACAACCCCTTTAAATGGGATAGGGTGAATAGATGGTCAAGCCCTTTTTTTATTTTAAAAGATTTGAAATCAAAATTCAGATTCATGGTCAATCCTAGTAATTTGAATTTTGAACATCAATGGATAGCAAAATTAATTTGATAACAATGCAAAATTGCAGCGTGCTATAGTAGCAAGCCAATGATTGTAAATTATTATCACAGCTTATATTCTGCTTGTATATTAGAGAGAACGGAGTTCCTCATAGGATTATATTCATCTCTTTATATTAATCTCAAAATTTATCAAGTGCAGAACTGACTGTTATAAAATAGTGGAAAATAAGGCTGAAAGTAAAGTACAAGTGTAGACTCACAATGAATGGAAAACTATTGAATTTATAAAAAATATAATAATAAACTCACATAATCTCCCCAAGAGAATGATTTCCAAGAAAAAACAATACAGTATTTACTCATGATAGGAAATAAATGTTCCAATAGCAGATAACCTGAGAGGGGAATGTCCATGCGTCTGGGAGTGATTTGCTACAGACACAAATATCTGGAGTCCCCGCAGCATATTCCAGTGATTTGCAAGTGGCTAAATCAAAACGCACTGCTGCCGGTATAATATCATAGAAAAGGTAAGTCTCCATATTTGTTTTGACCATCTGTCAGCATTAATAAAGGAAACCGACAGCGTAACCTTCAGAGCTTATCAAAAATATATTTTTCGCTTCATAGAACAACGGTTAATTGATATCAGCGTAATGGCTATTTAAGCTTACGGACTATATTTATATTTTCAGGGCTTCATTTTGATATACTGTTGGCAACAATTGATGTTTTTTTTTCTAAAACCCCAGTATCTAGAAGCTTCATTTCTAAGAGGTAAGAAATACAATAGTGTGAATTCTGCTTATGAACAATAATAGTTTAACACTTAATTGGTCAAAATTAAATTTGGAATTGATTTAAATTCTTACAGAATAAAATGAGGAATCCAGAAGACACTATATTGTCACATAATTACTTTTTCAGTCATTACAGTCATTAAATTATCAATACCGTTTCAACAAATTTTGTATAAATCAATAATATATATTAATATAAGAAACTTATCAATATATCTGATCAGTGAAATATGCTTCCATTTCAACTTATAAGCCACTTGCCCCCTTCCCCTATATATACCCCAAACTGATCATTCATTTAGAAATACAGCTAAAATTTGTCTTTCTCAAGACAAGATGGACTTCCACTTCACTAAGGGATCAGGTTTGCTCTTCACCACCTTCAGTATTATAGTCTAAGAGAAGGGTAGGAAAAGGTACTACAGAATGCGGGAACTAGGCAGAGATAGTAAATCAGGTGGTAGTGCTACTTTCTGCTTTTATGTGACCATAGTGCTGGATTCATGGCTATACTGCTCAGTACTGCTGCATAGTATGTTCCATGCTGCTCATGTCTCTGTAATGTATGGGAGATATAATACCATGCACTAGGTTTTGGACAACTGAAAATCAGAGATGGAACCTGCAGATGGAGAAAACTGGTGAATATAGCATATATAAGTTATTTAATTGTCACTTTCTTGGTGGCTGACTGAAATTAAGCCAGTAAATCAGATAAATATCCCCCATTAACCACATTGAATGCAATGATATTACTAATCCCTGACTATGGTGAATAGACAATTACAAAGTAAAGTAACTTGTGCTGAAGGACTCTATAAAGTTAGAAATTCTGTTATATGCAGTGTGGAAAATAAGTATTTCTTACACTGTTGATTTTGCAAGTTTTCCCACCTACAAATAATAGAAAGTCTGTAATTTGTATCATCATAGGTACACTTCAACTGTGACAGACAGAATAAAAAAATCCAGAAAATCACATTGTATAATTTTTAAATTATTAATTTGCATTTTATTGCATGAATTAAGTATTTGATACAATAGAAAAACAGAACCTAATATTTGGTACAGACAGCTTTGCTGGCAATTACAGAGGTCAGACGTTTCCTGTGGTTCTTGACCAAGTTTGCACAAACTGCAGCGGGGATTTTGCCCCATTCTTCCATACAGATATTCTCGGTGTGGCCATCTGTGTGTACATGAGTGTCATCCGTATGCCATTTGTCAATACAGTTTGTGTGGTTTTTATGTGTTAAAGATGAGCAAAGATAGATATACGGATAGAGAGATAGATATATAGATATTAGATCTGACAGCTACTAACCAGTTAAATACATTAAAATAATAAAACGACTTTAGGTTCCTCTATCTTTAATAACTAGCAAAGGTAAAGCAGACATCTGGGAGCTGATATTAGTCTCAGCCGGCAAGCCCTGGTGTTAGTAATAGAGAATTGTCTATCAGAATCCCCCATTACTAACCCAGCAAGTAAAAAGAAAAAAACACTTTTTATATATATAAATATATATATATACAGTATATATATATATATATATATATATACAGTATATATATATATATATATATATATATATATATATATATATTATGTATGTAAAATAACTCGCCATAGTCCAGGGAATCTGCCATAGTCCGCAAATGGAAATCTGAAAGACATAAAAAGAGAGAAGTATAAATAAGAGACTGTCACTTGTTCACTGATTTATTAGAAAGCAAAGTTCCCAAGTCCAACGTAGTCCAGAGGTTCCCTTGATGTTCATCAATTATGTAGATCAAAGGCTTTAGAGCCTCAGAACGGCGCTCCATAGACTTTAAGCAGAAGCCACTCCTGCCTCACGTTGCGCCCCGCGAGCGAGACCCAGTGACAGTGATGTGCGATGACATAGGAACGTTATCACTCTGATGAGTGGGGATGTTCCTGACATCACTGTTCAGTGGTGACGTTCTTGATGTCACCAACCTTCACAGTAGCCAGGTCTCGAGGAGCGCAACGTGAGCCAGGAGTGGCTATTCCTCAAAGCCTATGAAGCCTCGTTCTGACTACATCAGACCGGGGAACTTTGCTTTCTAATAAATTGGTGAATGAGAGACAGTGGTTTGTTTTTATTTCTTTTTATATCTTTTAGTTTTCCATTTGTGGACTATGCCAGATTTCTATGACTACGGCGGAACTGCCTGTTTTTTTTTGTTAATAAATTGGTGAACAAAGGAATTAGTTTGGGAGTGTTTTTTTAAATAAACTATTTTTATGTGAATCTTATTTTCTAATCTCTTTACTTACTGGGTTAGTAATGTGGATTAGAAATGAGCGAAACTGAGGTTCGGAGTTCGAAGTTCGGGTTCGGAAACCAACTTCCAAAAAACAAAGTTGAAGTTCGAGGGAGTTACGAGTGCAAACCACTCAAGTGAGCAGTTCTGTGCTTGGGTATGAGTGATGCACAGCCCTGTGTGAGCCGCTTGCAGTGTTTAAACGGCTCGCACTGGGGGTAAAATCAGCGTAATCAAATTTAGTGTGCACACACAAAAAAAATAAAAATTTGAAAAATACCACCCACCCTTCCTCGCAAGTGTTCTGCTTATGGCTGGCAGCATGTGGGTGGAGCCACAAAATGCCCAATTACAGACTTCCATTGGGGTCAAAAACTGTGCCTACCAAACCAAACTTACAAAGGTTTGCTAATCTCTAATGGTGATGTCTGATAGCTGCCTCTCCATTACGAACACCAGGGCTTGATACACAGCTGACATCAACCCAAAAAATCATTAACACAATTGCCATCCCACCAAGGCAATTGGGAATAGCAAATGTGAAGTGCTAGAATTGACGCATCTAATGTAATGTGCCAGTTCTGAGGTGGTTGTTGGCTGGTATTTTTAAGTTGGGTAGGGTCCAATAACTTTGGACCTTCCCAGCCTGGTAAAATCAGCCCGCAGCTGTCTGCTTTACGTTTGCTGATTATCAAAAATGGGGGAGACCCAACATAATTTTATCTTCTAATTCTTTATTTATTTGGTTAATACTAGCTGTAAAATCTTTCTCTCACCCTTGCACAACTTTAATACATAAAATCATGAATTTCTTGAATGCATCTAATTCTGGCACTTGTCACATGGATGGCACACAGATGTCATATGGATGTCATCCATGTGCCGTTTGTAATTTTGTTATTGATCCTTTTCATACATGCTGATGGTAAAAAAACAAACATGTCTCCATGTGGATCATACAGACACACATGAGATTCACACAGACATATGGTGCATATGAAAACATAGAGGTGTGAAGATCAAAAGAGATTTTAATGAGAATGCTTGTGAACTTGCCTCCAGTATGTATGAAAATGGAAACCACATTTACTGGAAACACAGGAATGTGAATTGGACCTTATTCAGCTCTCTGCCACTATTTCATCATGTGGCCAGTTTAACATGCTCAAACTGTTGAAAGCTCCTCTTTAATCCCTTTATATATATTAGACTAATGTTCCCTGAATCTGCCTATATCGGCGTGTTCGGCTGACAGTCTAATGTGTATGGGAGTCCAGGACAGTATATTGTTAGGGTGGAAATATTGATCCAACATGTCTGATTTTAGATCACCAATCATATTGTCTCTCAGAGATAAGCCATTGCCAGACATGTCCACTGATAGAAATGCTTGACGTGCAGTGAAACAGGAGGGAAACACTAGGGTAGAAGTAAAATGGAGAGCGTGGCGATAGGGCAAGGGAAGAAGGATCACCCTTAACACTCACCTGAGTCTGAACCCTGCGCTCCCTATCATCCCAGGAAGGTTCCTTCTCCCGTCCACAATCACGTGCCTAGGTCCTGGCTGAACCTGAACTAGCCCTAGCTAGTGTGTATGGCAGAATACTGGAATAAGACTACATGGGGAGAGAGGCAAACAAATGGGCCAAAACAGCAAAAGAAACTCCAGAGCTTTTCCAGTGTGGGACTTCACAGCTTCTACTGGAAAGAATACCATAGCTTCAACTGGACTAACTTCGCCAGAGAGGTGAGAATAGAAGATCCATAGCTGGCATCGGAGACAGCTTAAATAGAGGAGGGGAGTGGTCATAAAGTGCAGCAGCTGAGATTTAAAGCTACAAGGATGCTCCACAGGTAAAGAAAGGCACTCTTAACCCCTTCAGCACAGAAAATAAATAATTCCGCTGCACTCATGATAATAGCAGACTCTAAAGAGGATCTCAATCAGCCAAATGCCATGACTTTCTGATCCCAGCTACCCCAGAGGTTACAGTAGGGTGCAACACACTTGTGATGCTCATAGAGAATAAAGATACCCTAAGCTGAGTATGGGAGAGCAATTTCCCCGCACTTGGAATATTTTTTCCTGTTTTCCAGTACATTATTTGGTAACATGCAAGGTGTCAATCAATAGTACAGTACAACTCTTCCTCCATAAGCCCTCTTATGTCTATGTGGATGGAAAAAAAAAGTATAGCTTTTGGAGGAAGGGGAGGAAAAAACAAAACCGCAAAAATTGACCATGGTGGGAAAAGGTTAATATGTAGGTTACCAATAAGTAAGAGTCAGATACAAGAGGAGTGTGGCTGTTTGATATGACTTCATAGACTCTGTAATCATATACTGTAGATATATAAGCCTGATTGGAGCTGTAGACACAAAATAGAAATATTTCTGAATATTTTATCATACTGTACTTGCAAAGATGTACTGTATGCAAGTAACATTTATAGATTTTCTAAGGAAAAAAAATTAAGTCGATAATAGAAGCAGTACACCAAAACACTATTTCCTACAGCACAAAAAAGCAATTCTGTGAAAATTCATTGTTTGCTATTTGACTGGGTATCTATTTGGAGATCATGTTCAGGTACAAAGTCAATAGAATTTCTATTAAACCTTCCATGTCATAGAACAATGAGGTAATTTGTTAGGATAATACTGTTTGGGCACAGATTTTTATTTATTCATACATGTGCTTGGCGAGCTATCTGTACAGTATAAAGGGAACTGATATTGGGAGCTGAATATTATGAATGGATTAAAACTCACTGTAGTATAAAGTCCATGTAGACTGGGTTTTAGAGATATATTTCATTGCAGAAAAAAAAATCAATATTTAGATGTATTGTAGAGGTGGTCAAGTCCCTACGCTGTTTTATGCTATATACAATCTACCTGTACTGCGCAAGGGGTTTTATATTAAATGTATTATATGGTGTTGATTGTTATAAATATGTAACATGTAAATGCTGCTAGTGGAGTTTAGGCTCCCGATGTAGCAAATCCAGGGCCATTTACTGGCGGGCGCCATCTAGTGGAAGGGCTAACACAATGGAAGATTAGATGTTAGGTAAGTAGGGTTATATCTAGGTAGAGGCGGAGTAACAAATGTTAAGTAGGTTGGCTAGTGGAGCAGACCTCATGGAGTGCCAGTTTTGGATAGGGTTCTAATAAGAGAAGACGTTGCTATGGTGTCAGGGCCAGTCAGGGAACTCTGAGGTAACCTCGTGAGGTGCGGAGCCTATGGCTAACCCCAGCAGGCTCAGGAAGGTCATGCGACTAGACAGCTGTCGGGGCTTAGAAGTGGACAACCTTGGAAGGAAGAGGGTGGAACAGAGATGCACTGAAAGCTCGTTCTTATCAGTCAGCGTAGGGGTTAATTAGCATTACTTTACAATTTGCCAAAGGCAATTAGATCCCCAAACTAAAAACTAATCTATTAAAATATAACTTTTAATCAACGTATTAAGATAAGGGGACAAACACAATTAAAAGCACTGAATGCATTAGCCTCAGCCCCCTGATGACGCCAGTGTGGTGAAACATGTTGGGGAGGCTACTGAATGTCTTTTTAAAATAGGGATCGCAGTGATTATTTACAATAGGATTAACACATTAGCTAGCCAGAGACAGGAAGAATGAGTCTGAATAGGGAATACCCTGTGGCTAAAGTAATGGCTTTTGTGATATAAGACAGATCACTGTGCTCAGTACTTTTAATTGTGTTTGTCCCCTTATCTTAATACGTTGATTAAAAGTTATAGTTTAATAGATTAGTCTTTAGTTTGGGGATCTAATTGCCTTTGGCAAATTGTAAAGGAACAGAAACTCAGACCCAGCTGCTTGAGGATGAGTTCCAAGATAGCAGGGAGCAGGTTGAGAAAGAGAACCCCCAGAAACAGTAGAACCAGAATGGTGAAGAGTGAAGCCATGTCTGTCATAGTGGTGTCAAGAATAAACTTAACAAGTTTGATTGCCAATTAAACTTTGTTGTTACGTTGGTTACTATTTTGTCTATGTCGAGGACTGGTAGCGGGATAATGGCCTGAAGAACCAGAAAGTGTTGCGAACCCCACCCAAGGTAAAATCCATACACAGTGTCACCTTGGCGAAGGACCACAGCGCCCGTACAGTCTGGCATCCAAGCCTTCATTTAATATATAGGGGGCATAGTAGCACACACATTTATGGCAATTACTCTGTGGTATCACTCTGGAGGTTGATTGAGTTTGCCTCAAAATGCTATATACCTGCCATTAATCTAAATCTAAATAATTCATCAGAGTGTAATCCTCGTATAAATCGTCTCTATATATTTTGCATAATTCTGTATGTTGCCACAATAACATGTAGTGAGAGCATAAATGATAGTAAAATATCATGCATATTTCATGGAGAGTAAATGACCTTTGGTATTATCGCCTTCCTTTGACATTAGGCCTCAACTATGATGTTTGCCAGTGCTGTAATTGTACAAGTAAGGGCCATGCTTTAATGTTATTAATATTTTATTGAATAGCTGTTCGCACTGTAAAATGAACACAATATGTTGAAGCAGATTGAGCAGTGTAAATATTATTAACTCATTAGCTTGCTTATTACAGTACATCACAAATAAGGGCCTTAGATTAAAGATAAAACTTCACAACCAATTGGAGAATACATTTTTATGTCCCTTTTCCAGAAGTGAACTGGAATAAATATTGATCGGCTTTTGTAGGTCATTATTTCATCTACACTGCTCAAAAGATAAAGGGGACATGTAAAGAACACAATGTAACTCCCAAGTAAATCACATTACTGTGAAATCAACCTGTCCGGCTATGGAGCAACTCTGATTGTGAATTGATTTCTCCTGCTGTTGTGCAAATGGAACAGGCAACAGGTAGAAATTATAGGCAATTAGCAAGATACCCCCTATAAAGGAGTGGTTCTGCAGGTGGTGACCAAAGACCATTTCTCTGTTCTCATCCTTTTTGGTCACTTTTGCATTTTGTTATTGCTCTTACCCCTAGAGGAAGCATGAGGCAGTGTCTACAACCCACAGACGTTGCTCAGGTAGTGCATCTCATCCAGTATGGCACATCAATGAGAGCTGTGCCAAGAAGGCTATCTGTGTCTAGCAGTACAGTGTCCAGAGCATGAAGCTGATACTAAAAGACAGACCGGTACACCAGAAGACGTGAAGGGGGCCAGAGGAGGGCATCAACCCAGCAGCAGGACCGCTACCTCCTCCTTTGTGCAAGGAGGAACAGGAAGAGCACTGCCAGCACTGCAAAATTACCTCCAGCAGGCTACTGATATCTGTGTCTGCTCAAACTGTCAAAAACAGATTCCATGAGGGTGGGATGAGGGCCTGACGTCCACAAGTGGGTGTTGTGCTTACAGCCCAACACCGTGCAGGGGGCGATTGGCATTTGCCATAGAACACCAAGTTTGGCAGATTCAACATTGGCACCTTTTGCTTTTCACAGGTGAGATCAGGTTCACACTGAGCATATGTGACAGACGTGACAGTTTGGAGACACCGTGGAAAACTTTCTGCTGCCTGCAACATCCTCCAGCATGACTTGTTTGGCAGTGGGTCAGTGATAGTGTGGGAAGACATTTCTTCAGAGGGCCGCACAGCCCTCCCTGTGCTAGTGTGACACCCTGATAAAATCAGGGTGTCACAAATGACTGCACCCCTCTTCCAGGTGCAGGATTCCCTCCTCCTTGGCCCTCCATCAAAACCCCACATCTAGGTATATAACATCAGCCAGCAAAGCTTAGTCACCCCCCATGACAATATGGACACCACCCAGTGGGCGGGGCCAAGCGGATGGTGATGCCCACCTAGGGGTCCTGAGGTGTTCTGGGAGGGAACAAGACAGTTCAGTGCAGACAGAGAAAGTGAGAAGAGTGTGGAGTGACAGGGTGGTCAGGGGTTGGAGCTCCTGGTTTACCGGAATACTGACTAGGTGGCAGTCGGCAGACAGGGCCACAGGCGATGGAGATCCGGTCGCGGGAGACCTTAAGTGGACCGGGGCAGGGTTGTAGCCCGCCGGTACTGACAGTAGGAATCCAGTCCGGAGACCATGCACGACGGGGTACCCGGACCCTAGAGCAAGGACAGCTTCACGCTCCTTTCTAATTGACCAGCCGGGGACAAGATTTCAGGTCTTGTCCCACAGGAGGCCCAGATAGAGCAAGACGGAAGCCCAAGGAGGGGGATAGGGCTCCGCAATTGCCTGCTAAGATCCCGCGGGTCAGTTCTCGCGGGCCACAGCTCCCAACACATAGTATCACCGGGAGTGGACTTCCCCATTTCATGCAGAGTAGTCACCAACAAGGACACAAACACTTAGTGCAGGAGGAAGGGACCCCGGTATGCTGTACAAGGGTGTGGGACCCGAACACACCCGCCGAAGGTCACCGGTCACTGGCAATTTGGTTTATCATCTGGACTCTGTGTGAAGTTATTGAGGAACTGTGAGTACACCAATACCACCCGGTCCAACCTGCAGATTGCGCTCCGCAGCTCCATCCCACCTGCATCGGGGCCCCGGGACAACACCTCCCCTACCCGTGGAGGGGATAACACCCAGCTGCCCCACTCCATCGATCTTGGGCATCACCCCCAGCGGCAGCGGCGGTGCCACCAAAATCACCGCACCCCATGGGTGGCGTCACTGACAAAACCTTCCCTATATACAAATCCCCTTTTTCACTTGCGGGCGACAGACAGGTGCTCAGGCCCGGGTCCGGCTTCCCCTCGAGCCACCACCATGACCTCGGATCCAAGCATCTCGAGCAGCCACCCTGCCGTGGTCTGTCACCTGCTCGCAATAAAACTTGGTGTCACGAACAGGATACAAGAGCCAGGGGTACCCAGACTGCCATTAGGTACCAGTATGAAATCCTCAAACCCATAGTGAGACCATATGCAAGTGTAGTGGGCCCTGGGTACCTTCGGATGCATGACAGTTCTAGGAACAAATACAGCTATTGGGTAACAACCACAATCAAATAAATACAGTTTGATCAAGCAATATAGTGATTAATTAGAAAAAGATTTTTAAATAAAGCACCTAAAACTTAGCTTTTAATACTACCTTTGTAAAAAAAAAAAAGGTCACCACTATGACCCAACACTATGACAACACCGCATGCATAATATTTCTATTTTGGTCCTTAGACACTAGGAACCAATTAAATCTTAGGAATACATGATGCTGCAATTCCTTCCAAATATATCATTATTTAGAAAAATTGGAATAATCTCACCCGATCTTCTTAGAACTTTCTAGGGTCCAATTTATGAATTTACTGGAACCCAAATTTGCCATCTGTTTCTCCCAACACATTTCCTCACAAGATTCCTCAGGGAAGTCACCTATATGGCATTCTTAGGTATTCCTACATATTAGTCCATACATCCGGACTTATTCCAATAACATGCATGTTACGGTAGTGGTATCTCTATATTGCCCCACTCAGTCCACTTTTATGCATTTGGCAGCACCGGCGGCATTCCCTCGCTCTGTACCACGCCATTAACTATTGCTACTAATTTGACATTTAAAAAATTCTCCCAGGAAAGGGGTTTCCATGACAGTTCAAAATTTTTAGAATGGGTCACTCGCCGTTCCTGTTCCCACAGGGCTCTCTTTCCTGCTGGAGCAATGACGTTCTGATACAGGAACATGTGAATGCTGCAGTCAATCACTGGCAGTCCTAAGTCTTGGTCAGGAGTCGGGACATTATTTCTGCAGCAAGACATAGAGACCAGCTAGGACCACAAAGTGGTTTAGGAGGGCATCGGACAGGGTCTTCTTGCTTTAATTTTCGAACCCATTCTGAATATTTTGCAAAACATTTTTACCTATCAGGTATACCATTAAACATAAATACAGTAAAATTTAAAATGTAAAGATTAAAAAAAATGAGATTTGTCAGGTGTTCAGAGCTTCATTAGAGTAAATGCTGAAATGATCATAGTTGATGTTTGCTTTCTCTGTAGACCATGCATTTGGTTGACTGAGTCACTTCCTGTAATTAATTTGACTCTGTTCCCTCATGTTATTGACATTGGTAATCTTGTTTTTCCACTGGCTAATAAACAAATGAAGAGATAACTGGTGGATTTTGTGTCCAGGGTATGAGAAATTATTCAAATATACAAGACATCATATGCTTTATATGCTTTCAGTTTTTATTGTTTATTTCACCTCCCCAAAACACAGCTTGAGTCCTCTATTGCTCTAAAGCAGAGATGTCAAACTCAAATACACAGTGGGCCAAAATTAAAAAACTTGGACAAAGTCGTGGGCCAACCTTGATATTTATTACAAAAAAGTCTACAATTGAGGAATGTTTCCTTTTTATCAAATATAACGATGACCCTTTTAATTTGGAAACAAACTTGAATTGGATATTCCATGAACCAAGTACATTTTAATTACTAGATCTTAAGATTTAGATCTCATGATGAGAGCATTGTACATAGAAATCATGGGGCCTAATAGCAGAAGTTCTAATTGAGCCCCCCCTATAAAAAAATTCTTAATATTCATTGGGGTCACAGAGAGCATATCTCACAACTTTACAGCCCTTACAAAGTAATTTTCAACCTATTGAAACCCCTAATTTGCCCTTTAATTACTGCCATAAGATATGATACCAACAAAAATGCCCCCCAAACACAGTATATGATACTCCCATAGTGAATTTCTCCACACATACGGTATGATGACCTTACTGTACCCACTGGCAAAGTATGGTGACCGCAACATAGTATTATGCCCTAACTGTGATCCCCACACAGTGTAATGGGCCTATATACAGTAAAATGGGCCCCATATAGTCTTCCATACAGAATAATGTGCTCCACATAGTACTCCATGCAGAATAATGTTTCCCACAAAATGCTTCATACAGAATAATGTGTTCCACATAGTCCTCCATACAGAATAATGTTCCCCACATAATCTTCCATACAGAATAATGTGCCCCACATAACCCTCCATACAGAATAATTTGCCCCACATAACCCTCTATACAGAATAATGTGTCCCACAAAACCCTCCATACAGAATAATGTGCCATGTATAGCTCTCCATACAAAAGAATGGGCCCCACATAGTCCTCCATACTAAATAATGTGCAACACATAGTTAATCATGTGAAGTCCTGGACTAGCCAGGTAGTTACAGACATAACATCACACACACCCCCTCCCCTGGATAGTCTACATCAGTCAAACAAAATCCTTGTTGCCTCCCTCCAGGGTCTGATGTCCACACCAGGTGGTGCGGAGCCAGGCGGTTGGTCCCACCCACCGAGGAGTTCACAGGCCTGGAGGCAGGAAAAGTGACAGATTCAGTTTGGAGTTGAGAGTGAGAGGACAGAAACTGTGAGTGTCTGGGTCAGAGCCCAGGCACTGTCAGCAAGGTCGGCAGACGGTGGTGGCCGTCTGCAGAAGGTGGTACAAGTCAGCACAACCGTAGGACCGGGGACGGGCGGTGTCCCGCCGGTACCGAGCCGGAGAGCAGATTTGTACCAAGCACCAAGGCAGGGCCATCGGACCCCGACTAGGCTAGGAGCCGCCGACAATGGTCAAATCCGAGAGTGACCGGAACCCCAGGGGTTTCCTAACACCCAAGACCCGACAGAAGGCAACAGTCCACACAGTGCGGATAAAAAGCCACCGCCATAGGCTAGAGATCCAAGGGCCAGTGCCTGCGGGCAAAACGGGCTCCTTCGGGAAGCCATCGGAGTCGATACTTACACAACGGTGCAGGGAAAGACAGCCACCATCAACCTGTCCGGGGAGAGCAAAGACACTGCAGCCCGCTGCGGGACCCGTCCATCCAGCCATTTGGTTTACCAGAGACTAGGTGAATCTGTGCCTGAGTGAGTACAACAGTGCCATCCGGCACCACGCCGCGCTGCCTCCGCAACCCTGCACCCCAGCTACCCTGCCTCCCCGTATCACCACCGGGCCCCGGGATCACCAACCCCTACCCACGGAGGGGGAACCAACATCCTAGCTGCTCCCTGCCATCGCTCTCGGGATCCCCGTCACCAGCAGCGGTGGTGCCCATTATCACCTCGACCCGTGGGTGGCGTCACGAACTATCTCCCCAAACAAACCACCCCCTTTTCACTCGTGGGCGAGGAGCACTGCTCGAGTCCCCGGGTCCGGCCCACCGCTCGAGCCACCGAGCAGCAGCAGAAGCCCCGGACCCGAGCGTAGCGAGTGCGGCCCCTCCGCCCGCGACAATCATATAGTATTATGGGCCCCACATAGTTGTCCATACAGTATGAGCCCCATATGAAAACTATAAATACCCACCTCTCCTCATTCCCCCATTTCTCTAGTCTTCGTGCTGAGTGTTCTGAAGCTCTTTCACTACTCGGCACAGAGGGCACAAAATGGCAAAATGGTGACGTCATTACGCCCACTGTGCTGAGATGTCAGACGTAAAACTATGAGGAGGGGGCAGACGGCTTCTCTCTTCCATCATTGCTTTCAACTGTATCGGCATACATGATGCCTATACAGTTGTAAGTGCAATGGCAAGCAGTACCTGCATCGTGGGTGAAATATCACCCTGTGGGCAAAATTTGACCCGCAGGTTAGAATTTGACATGTATTCCCTGAAACGCCCATGCACTTTAGATTGGCTGGCAGCTGTATCACTCGACTGTCCCATACACAGGGGCACTCACTCTGCCAAGCACTCCTTTGTTCTCTATGGAGAGCCACACCTCTTGTGCCTTATCTCCAGTAGAACAAAAGGATTATCAGTCCCAAATCAGACATGCCCTGTCCTTGACACCTCAACAATGTATGTTGGGGCACTCAAACACATTAGATTGTCATCCGAACCCGTTGATATTGGCAGGTTCAGCTGACCTTACACAAATGTGTATGGTGGATAGGGTTGCTATATATGATCGAGCATTCCTAGTATATAATTTGAGAAATATTTTATTGAAAGATGTAATTAAATTTCCTTCCACATTCCCAGTAATCAATGTAGGTATTCAATAAGTCAGAAAGGTTCATTGGGTGCCTTTTGTATCTAGTGCATGACAGAAGTGACAGAGAAGTATGGCTTCTGTTCTAAACATGATCAGAGCATAATCCAAGTAATTTGGAAAATTGTAAAGAAAGAAAGGTGAACAGTGGGCTTTTCAGGTTGTATTTGTACCCTTAGCTGTTTCATGCTTGCATAACTTTGATATAGCTGTTCCTGGTGTAGAGGATATTCTACTTTTATTTATATCATATCCCCACTGCATTATTGCACATTGTATTCTCAGTCTATTCTATGCATTCAACTATGTATTTTGCTTAAGAGAACTTGTCCATCTATTTATATTGCTCAAATGGTCCAGTGGGGCCGATATTTTCTTCATCATGATTGGGTGTGAGGTTTTGATGCAGTAGTATTTGTGCGCACCACTATGTTTTCTTCTCAGCTTTATGATAATTAAATGTTTGTATTGTATGTCGGTATCTGTCTTTTTCGGTGTACTAATAAAAATTATATTTTTACATATTTTGAGTGATCCCACCTTTTGTACACATTCACTTTCTTTCTCTACAATTTTCCAAGTTTCTTGGATGTGTTGTGTGGTCTAGATCTCCACAGATGTTCACTTCTTTCTGTGGTGCCCTCCCCTCTCATTATCTTTAATCCAAGTAATTTAGCACTTGTGTTAAGTAATTCATGAGTGGATAATTGTGAAATTTACATTTATTCACTATTGTAAAACAAATGCAGACGAATAGGGGTATTCTTAAAAGTCAGACTTGTTAAAAGAATTGTCCAATAAGTAACAATTAATGACCTATTCATAATCTATGGGACAGAGCAGCCGTCTAGCTTTTTAGTGGCTGCTGCCAAGTACTGCAGTTTATAGCCCATTCTTTTGCATAGGAAATAAAGCACACTCCTCAACAGCACACAGTCAGCATTATACATGGCTACTGTGTTCTACCATGTACATTGCTTATATCTAGCCATTGGGTAAGCAGTTCTCAGTTAACCAATGAGGTTGCCAGACATCAGATCCCCACCAATCTTGTATTGATTACCTATTTGGTAGATAGGTAATCAATTGTTTGATCCTGGACAATACTTATAAGGAAAGGCTATCGTAGACACAGCCCATGCTGTGGCCACGTGAGCCCTGATTACAGAAAGGGTCCGTTTCATGTAGACTTTAGAAAATGGTGTACAAAAATGAGTCAAGAAACTGCTATACCCTCTGTCTTGGACGAATACGGTGGCCCTCTGGTTAGCACTGTTGCTTTGCAGCCCTTATCTTGGATTCAAATTCAACCACAGAGAACATCTGCAAGGAGTTTGTATATTCTCCCTGGATTTGCATGGGATTTGTTGAAATACTTTGGTTATTTCCCATACTTCAATGACCTACTGATAGGGAATTTAGATTGTGAGTCCCAATAGGGAGAGTGGTGAAGTATCTGTAAAGCATAGCAGAATGTATTGGTGCATTATAAGTAAGGCTAATAAATAAAGCTTGATTGCTACATGGTCCCTGACTCTCAATTTACACCGTTGTACAGAACTAGGGTAAATCAATAGTGTATATACTGACTGTAACATATAGGGGTTTAACTCATCTTAAATATCTGATAGGTAGGATCTCACTTTTGGGACCCCCAACTATTGAGATTAATTGCCTGACCCTTATTTTGCTGTTCAAAGTTGGCAACCCGCTCACCTGTTAGCAGCAATAATTCTCAAACAATTCCTAAATTAGTAAATTAAATGGTTAAAAATCATAATTTTCCTCTTAGTTTGTATATGCATAAATATTGAAGAGTTTCAAAAATGATCGCCCAATTCATTGAATAATTATAATTTAAATATGGATATTTTTGTTCTTAGAGCACCCATTTAACTTGTAAGACTCATGGGGTCTTCTCTTCCTTTGACTCATTGTTAATCTTGTAACTTAAATGTGTCATTTTGTGTTGCTTTAATGGATAATAAAGTAGAATATGTATGCACTATATAAAGATATAATTTTAGATTTAGATTGTCAATTTATAATAGCTCTTAAATCTCTTCTAAGATCACTGGGGACTGAACATGTTTGAAAATTTGGTTTATTGTTACAGATATCAAAGCAAGAAAAATGAGGCTAAAAATACTTTTACTAGAATATTAAAATCATCAGGATGAGCAAGAAAACCAATGATAGATATTATATTATGGACAAAGCACACAATAGACGTTTTCTTCATTGTGGATCGACTCTGCCACAAAAACTGAACGTGCACAAATATTCTAATCCCATATTATTTTAAAACTAGTGAATTATATTTGTTAGCCTTGTTTTATTTGATGTACTTGGATTTATCTAGATTTCAGTGATTAGTTTCTTGTTACTTTAACTGAAAATGATAGTGTACCATCCCTATAAAGCACCTAAAAATAGAAAAAAAAGAGTAGCGCAATAAATGTATGCACTGACCCTAAAACAAAATTAAATAAAATGAATGTAGTAATAATTTAAAGTTGTACATTTCCTATAACTTACCATATTATATACATCTAAATGCTATTGGATTATCATTCAGCACTTAAAATATACTAGGGGTATATATACTAGTGCATCTCGCTAAATTAGAATATCATCAAAAAGTTCATTTATTTCAGTAATTCAATACAAAAAGGGAAACGCATATATTATATAGAGTCATTACACACAGAGGGATCTATTTCAAGTGTTCATTTCTGTTAATGTTGACGATTTTGGCTTACAGCCAATGAAAACCCAAAAGTCAGTATCTCATAAAATTAGAATAATTACTACAAAACACCTGCAAAAGCTTCTTAAGCATTTAAAATGGTCACTTAGTCTGGTTCAGTAGGCTACACAATCATGGGGAAGACTGCTGACTTGAAGGCAGTGCAAAAAGCAGTCATTGACACACTCCACAAGGAGGGTAAGCCACAAAAGTTAATTGCTAAAGAAGATGGCTGTTCACAGAGTGCAGTTTCCAACCATATTAATGGAAAGTTGACTGTAGTGGAAAAAGCGTGGTAGAAAAAGGTGCACAAGCAACTGGGATAACTGCAGCCTTGATAGGATTGTTAAGAAAAGGTCATTCAAAAATTTGGGGGAGATTCACAAGGAGTGGACTGCTGCTGGAGTCCTTGCTTCAAGAGCCACCACACACAGACGTATCCAGGACATGGGCTACAACTGTCACATTCCTTGTGTCAAGCCACTCATGACCAATAGACAACGCCAGAAGTGTCTTACCTGGGACAAGGAGAAAAAGAACTGGACTGTTGCTCAGTGGCCCAAGGTGTTGTTTTCAGATGAAAGTAAATTTTGCATTTCATTTGCAAATCGAGGTCCCAGAGCCTGGAGGAAGAGTGGAGAGGCCGCAATCCAAGCTGCTTGAGGTCTAGTGTGAAATATCCACAATCAGTGATGGTTTGGAGAGCTATGTAGTCTGCTGGTGTAGGTCCACTGTGTTTTATCCAGACCAAAGCCAGCGCAGCAGTCTATCAGGAAATTTTAGAGCACTTCATGTTTTCCTCTGTCGACAAGCTTTTCAGAGATGGTAATTTCACTTTCCAGCAGTACTTGGCACCTGTCCACACTGCCAAAAGTAGCAATACCTGGTTTAATAACCACAGTATCACTATGCTTGATTGGCCAGCAAACTCACCTGATCTAAACCTTATTGAGATTCTATGGCGTATTGTCAAGAGGAAGATGACAGACACCAGACCCAACAATGCAGATGAGCTGAAAGCTGCTATCAAAGCAACCTGGGCTTCCATAACACCTCAGCAGTGCCACAGGTGGATCGCCTCCATGCCACGCCACATTGATACAGTAAATCATTCAAAAGGAGCCCCGACCAAGTATTGAGGGCATTTACTGTACATACTTTTCAGTAGGCCAACATTTCTGAGTTTAAATTCATTTTTTCAGTTGGTCTTATATAATATTCTAATTTTCTGAGATAATGACTTTTAGAGGTTTCATTGGCTGAAAGCCATAATCATCAACATTAACAGAAATAAACACTTGTAATAGATCCCTCTGTGTGTAATGACACTATATAATATATGTGTTTCCTTTTTGTATTGAATTACTGAAATAAATTAACTTTTTGATCATATTCTCATTTATTGAAATGTACTTGTATATATTGAGAGATAAAGCAAAAGGCTATGTCCACATTGCGTTATAGCTTATGGTTAACGGCTTCATCAGGGCTTATGCCTAAAGCTCTGAAAATTAGGATTTGGGTGTATGAATTAAAGGTGCCATTGAATGAAATGATGTAGACAGAGTTATTGTGTGCGCTGTTGGACATCATTTTTGGCTGGGCTTCAAGAAGAAGTTGACCACCTCAAATAAGCAGATACTGCGGAAAGGTATGTCACATGGTAACTTCATCTGCATCATTACAGACAACGACCAGTGCAATTATCCAAATCCTGTTTTCCAAGCCTTCAGACAAATAACCACAGATTATAGGCTAAAACGTTATGCCATAACCAGTACTAGAATCTACTTTATATGAGGGTAAGAAATGAGCCAGTTATGCACAGCATATGACTTACTAAGTGATTAATTTGTATCTTCAATATCTTTACAGAAATCACAATGAATGAATCGCTCAGTGATATCAGAAGCAATGGGTCACTAGGTGACCTGAATGGAACAGAAGACAGTCGGACTTTAATCAATCAAAACACATATATATTGCCTTTGACCATATTCTGTCTAGCTTTGTGCATTTTTGGACTTTTGGGCAATGGGATTGTGATTTGGTTCCTCGTTTTAAAGATTAAGAGGACCCCATTTACTGTCTACATCCTCAATCTTGCTATAGCTGATTTTATCTTTTTATTTGGATTATGCGTATGGATGATGTATACATTTTGCTACCTAAATGGCTGGAGGACATCTGTTTTTGAGAATAACTATGTAGCTTTCATCACCGGTTTGTTTTATAATTTTGGTTTTAATAGTAGTATATATATCCTCATGGTCATTGCGCTGGAGAGATGCCTTGCTGCGGTATATCCATTCTGGTACCAATGTCAAAGACCCCAAAATTTATCAACTTACATGTGCATAATTTTTTGGTTACTGTCACTATTAGTGACAGGACTAGAAAATATCATTTGTTCTGATGGAGCACAATATCCAGACCCAGGCTCAGAAAACTGTACAAATGTGTATTTCTTTACTTCAGCTTTATATCTCCTGATTGTTCCAATAATGGTACTTTCTAGTGTCACTCTTATTGTTACTATTTATACAGCTTCAACACACTGGCACCACACTAAACTTTACATTGTCATCGTCATCAGTGTCACAATTTTCCTAATTTCAGTGGTGCCTGCGAGGATACTGGGACTTCTCTTATACTTCAATGTACTACAGACTGGGGAATTTCTGATTGCATTTTTTTTTGCTACATCTCTGTGCTCCGCTTTTAATTGTAGTGCTAACCCATATATTTATATGGCTGTGGGCTGGTTTGGAAAACAGAAAACTGAAACTAATTCAATGAAACAAGTGTTAGAGAAGTTATTTAAAGAAGCCACAGCAAAATAAAACATCAGCCCATGCTACCTAAGGGGATGTGCACACCACGTCTTTATTCCAACAGTGGATTCACAAAGGTTTTCCTATGCAAACCAGCTTCAGGAAAAAGATGGTGGCCCTTTTTTCCTGAAGCAGCTTCGCTGGTGGTTTTGCCATCATATTTGCAATGACTCTGCCAGTGGCATCTTGTTTCTGGAGTTTCAAATATTGTAAAACGGGAATAAAAGGCAGGAATACAATAATTTATTTATTCCTTTTTCTGACACAAGAAGGATAAATTCCTTTGTACTTCAAAATAATGTATTTTCTCTGCTATTACTACTGTTTTGCCCTAGTTATCTGGTGTATCCTAAAGACACAGACTCAAGACACTTTGTTATAATAATAAAATATAACAAGTTTATTCGCAAACAAGACTACGCTAAATTCACAATATAATACTAGCACATGTCAATAAATATATACAAATCAATATGAAAAGTGTATACTAAATTATATACACATGCAATACAGGAAAACTCCAGTAAGTAGTACTGTAACTTCACACATACACCATTAACCTCAAAATCACCAAATAATACACCACCCACTTTGACTGAAACACTCACCCCACTACAGCCCACCCAACACTAACACTATCCCTATATGGGTCGATATTTGTGGGAACTCCTTCATGTTAGTCCAAGTCAGGAGAATGCAAAAGAAGAGCTAACAGGAAGTGTGTATGGCTTATGTAGGGGGCTTGTGACCAAGTTTCATTTTATCCCATCATTGACTGAAAACTGTGATATCACGGAGTCATGTGTATTGCCACGTGTTGGAGATTTCTCCCATCCTGACTGAGGCTAAAAAGTGTAACTTTAAACACCCTTGTCTGACTTCCCCCAGAAGAAGAGAGAGGGATATATATACTGTATGTATTTGTGTGCAAATACTTCCTTCTACAAATATAATTTGTGGGTGGTTTCCCGCTACTTATAAAAAAAATTAACTTGTTACTGTCACGTTTCTCTGTGCAGAGCATCTCACGGGCCTGGAGATGCTCTGCTGTACTTACCGATCTAGCAGCTTGGTCACTATACTGGAGTCCAGGTTGGTTCTGGGAGGTGCTGATTGCTCAGCTGTTCCACCTTCTGGGTAGTTGCTCAGGCTTCTTTACTGAGCATGCGCCTCCAGAACTCTGACAGTTGTATTATTTTCTGGCTCTGGTGCTGCAAGCGTCTGTCTCCTGGTATTGTGACGGATCCTGGACTGACCTTCTGACTTTCCTCTGTCTACTCCCCTCGGACTTCTCCGTTCCCATCTGGCTCCTGACCCTGGCTTTCTCTCCTGACTACTCTGTTACCTGCCCCTTGTGTTTATAGTTTCTCTCCTTGTTACCCGACCTCCGGCTTGTCTTACGACCTCTCTCCTGTCCTGTCTGCTCCCTGTGTCTCTCCGTGTCCTCTCGGTTCTGACTCAGGCCTGCCTGACTTCCCTCAGCCTCTAGGTATCCCCAGTGTCACCCAGTGTACAGCCTTATTACTGCATCCCTCACTCCTCTGTAAGAGGGACGTTATAGTTACTTCTTCTAACCATTTCACGGTTTCTGAATCCTGATGAAGTTAAAAGAAGTAACAAAAGACTTGACATGTGCAAAGAAATGTCACTTTTACCTTATTGCGAATTATGTTCATTTTTTTTTAACTGGTTTACCAGCGTTTTTTTCATGTGGAACACATTGAGGCTAATTCATCAATATTAGCATAGCGCATGTTCACGATATGTCAGTCTTGCTGAAGACCAAAGCTCCAAATTCATTGAGAGGTACAGGCACCCCTTCTGAGTGACATGCGCCACACCAATAATGCTACTCCAATCTCTATAGCATTTCTGGCGCACAAAACACCGGCGCTTTGAATTAATGTAACAGGCAGGTGTGACCACACCCCATTCCATCTCAACTCCTTCCCAACTCAGCCCATTTTGTCGGAATATGCCAAAAGTTTAGACATTTTTATGCTCTCAATTGTGTAAAAAAATGTGACTTTTTAAAGCTTTTATATAAGTTTTCTGACTTAAAAGCTTAGGATAACTGGACCCATTGCCTTTTATTAATGCAAACGACTGATTTCAATAATTTAAACATTTAACTTATTTTCTTAAAAGGTTATTTGCCCCTATGTAATGCAAAACATTTTTTAATAATGTATCTGTGTGTTTTAGAAGCATCTAACTGTATTATATTGTTGGCTCATATGCGATCTTACTTGTGAAGATTCCCTATAATGTTCCTCCAGACCCCTCTCCCAGTACTTTATCACACTTATCTACCAAGTATCGCCTATCTAGTGGATTATTTATATAGACAGTTATACCCTTTTGAGGAAATTTTTATTGAAAGATTTGTGCAAACTTGCTTATTTTTATTCATAATTATTGATCAAAACATGGCAGAAATGACACAGCAACCTTTAAAACATGAAGACAAAGCAACATTAGTCCATTATGTAGGCATTACAATATTTATATGATCAAAACATCCCTAACAGGGCACTTTATTGCATTATGATACTAATGGAGGTATAGTAGAAGAAATAAAATTATTTTGTGCAAAATACTACAACCATGGAGCATTAATTTCTTAGCCTTCTATAAAAATCCTATTTCCAGTTAAAGGGATTGTCCACCTTTGTTGACAATTTTTTTTCTCCTTTGTAAATAAATTTGCGTTGTGTGGCTTTTAGAGACTGTTTGTTCCCTGTACATTCAACTTTACTGTACGTTGTATGTGGATATAAATCAGTTGCGAGGAGCTCAGAAAAAGACATAAAAAAAGAGATATAAACTTTCTTGTTAAGACTATCAGAATTAGTTATTTGAAAGATTGCGGGTAAAGAGGTTGGCAATATTCTCTTGTCAGTGTAGCTTTCTTCACACACTGACCAGCATGTCTATCCATAAATGGCTTTTGATGGAGAAACATGTGACCAAACCAATCTAACAGCCTCCTCCAATTGTAAAACACCTCACATTGGAAAGCTGCTTTTTAGTGATAGGAGAACCTGAACTGTAAAGTTTGGGGTCCATACCAAACACATAGTGTTCGTGCACATGATTCCGAACACGAGCTTTCCTGGGAAGCTCATGTTACAGTTCGGGTCCAGGGGCTGAAAAATAAAAAAGCACATTATTAAAAAAAATTATGATCATACTTACAAGTCCTGCGACACGCCCTGCAGACTCTGTCTCCTGGCCGTTTCTGCTTTCCACGTCCGATCATTGCTGTGTCCTCTGTGCATAGCCATGTGACCAGTCTGCTGTGAATGTTGTACAGACATTGGCTTACAGACTGGCTTAGCCATGGACTCGGATAAACCCTGACGTCACCGCGAACACGGCCAAAAACAGCCAAAGAGTGCCGAGTGACGAGCAGTGCACTGAATACCACCGCAAGTTAATGATCGGACCCGGAAGCAGAAGCGGCCGGGAGAAAGCAGCTGAGCGGATCCGCAGGATGCATCGGGGGACCTGTAAATATAATGACAATGAATCTAGCGGTAAGGCTATGTGCACACGTTGCGTTTTTTCCCACGTTAACGGTGTGTTTTCAACTGCAGCGATTCAGTATCAAATTGCATGCGTTCTGCTTACCCAGCAAAGTCTATAAGAAGTCCAAAAATTCAATGCGCACGCTGCGTTTTTAAACGCAGTGTTTTGGATGCCAAAAATCGCTGTGGAAAAAAAAGCAGCATGTCACTTCTTTTGTGCGTTGTAGCTGCGTTCTCCACCCATTGAAATCAATGATGTGGGTCAAAACGCAAACAAAATGCACTTGGTCTGCATTTTTGTTGCGTTCCGAGTGCTTTTTGACAAGGAAAACGCAGGTATTTTCAGTCTCTCTCTGTTGATGTCGGTCAATCTCTGTCTGTAGATGTCGGTCAATCTCCCTCTGTCTGTCGGTTTCTTTCTCTGTCAGTTGGTCGCTCTTCTGTCTCTCTCTCTCTGTCCGTCGGTCTCTCTCTCTCTGTCTGTCCTACTCTCTGTCCGTTGGTCGGTCTCTCCCCCTCTCTCATACTCATCGATCCCCGATCACCAGCGCGGCGCTGCACGCCTGTCACAAAGCTCCGGCGGCTTTTCTTCTTTTGAAAATGCCGGCCACTCATTATTCAATCTCATATTCTCTGCTTTCCCTGCCCACCGGCGCCTATGATTGGTTGCAGTCAGACACGCCCCCACACTGAGTGACAGCTGTCTCAATGCAACCAATCCCAGCCGCCGCTAGGCGGGTCTATATCGTGCAGTAAAACAAATAAATAAATAATTTAAGAAAAACGACTTGCGGTCCCCCCAATTTTGATACCAGCCAGGGTAAAGCCACACGGCTGAAGGCTGGTATTCTCAGGATGGGGAGCTCCACGTTATGGGGAGCCCCCCAGCCTAACAATATCAGCCACCAGCTGCCCCGAATTGCCGCATCCATTAGATGCGACAGTCTTGAGACTCTACCCGGCCCATCCCGAATTGCCATGGTGCGGTGGCAATCGGGGTAATAAGGAGTTAATGGCAGCAGCCCATAGCTGCCATTAAGTCAAAGGTTAATCATGGCAGGCGTCTCCCCAAGATACCTTCCATGATTAACCTGTAAGTTAAAGAAAATAAACACATACACCCAAAAAAATCCTTTATTTGGAATAAAAGACAAAAAAAACACCCTCTTTCACCACTTCATTAACCCCCAAATACCCATCCAGGCGTAATCCACACGACATCCCACGACGCTCTCAGCTCTGCTACATGAAGTTGACAGGAGCGGTCACAGACCAGACCGCTCTCTGACAGTTCCACGCAGCAACTGAAGTGAGCTGCACGATCAGCGATGACATCAATCAGGTTACCTGCGGCCACCACTGGATCCTCCAACTGTGACAGCAAGTCGCCCGAGTGACTAAAGTGAGCTGCACGATCAGCGATGACGTCATAGGTTAGTTGCGGTCTCGGGTGGAGGACTCCAGCTGGCCGCGAGTAACCTGAGTGACGGCAGCGCTGATCGGGCTGCTCACTTCAGTGACTCAGGGGATTAGCGGTCACCGGTGAGTCCTTCACGGGTGACCGCTAATCAGGACATGACACAGACAGAGCCGCAGTATGACAATGAAGTCGTGTGAAGTTCATCCGAGTTCATTCTCATCGCGTGACTCTGTCTGCTGTCAGCGGGCATGTAGCAGAGCTCAATTGCCGTAGGACAGCACTGCAAAAAATGCATCCAAAACACATGCAAAATGCATGCAAAAAGGAATGCGTTTTGGATGCATTTTTTTTTTACAAACGCAGTGTTTACAGTTTTAGAGGGTGCGTTCTTTTCCGCACTGCACAGAACGCAACGTGCGCACATACCCTGAGCTTGTTCTGACAGTCTAATGTGAACATTTGTAATCTTTTTATCTGTCTTTTTTCTGAGCTTTTCTCAGTTTATTTATGACCAGAGGCTACATTAAGGTTGAACGTACTGAGATCAAAGAACCTGTAAATGCAAAAAGATGCAAAATTTGTAATGAAACCCAATACAAAAATGTTTTTAGCTCAAAATTCATGTATCTAAGGTTAAATTCTAAAGTGGGACCTTAAATAAAAATAAGAGGCAGATGGCAATTCTATGGCTTAGTGTGCTTTACATTGCTTGCGTATATGTGTGAATAAAGGAATTCTTCAAAAAGCTATTCCTCGTGTTTGTGTACACATACAGTAAGTACAATGCACCTCAAGAAAATAGGTATCATTTTACAGCTCCAATTTATACCATCATACTCGTATGTGTTGTTGCAGGCAGCAGGACTAACAGTGAGAACCGTTTGTTATTGAACAAATGTAAATCCAATACACTGGAAAAATGTTTGAGAGGTGGTTCATTTCAATGTGTTTCAAAGTGAACCCCAGTTCTTCTCCACCAATTGGATATCCTGTAGAAGTAACGAGATTCACTTTGAAACGCATAGACATAAACCACCTCTCATACAGTTTTCCAGTGTCCACAGCCGCGCAGATTTTCTTCCACGGTTTTATTCTAGTTCTGGTGCTTAAGAAGCGTGAATCTGGCGGCAACGGTACTACGCCTGTATTACTGGCTGTGTGTCACGCTACTATATAAGCTGAGTGACCATCTCTCATAATTTCTTCTCCATTTTTGTGTAAGACCCTATTGCGCTTGTAAATCGGTGGATTTCCTGAGGAAGAAGTGGGGTTTCACTTTGAAACACGTAGGAATAAACCACCTCTCACACATTATCCAGTGTATTGGATCTACATTTGTCTGCAGAAGCGGTGTTCTTCTTCCACGGTTTTATTCTGGTTCCAGTACCTCTAGTGATGTCTTTTAACATCCCTACTGAGATCATATCCACTGACAGAAGATCCTGATGTGGATCAGCTAAACAAACAGGTCCAATGTGAGTGTCTGACTTGGTGGCTTCTCCTTTTTAATAAATGGTCCTTCTGGGACCCTATTTTATGTTCAATAGTGTCACGCAGTGACTACCAGGGTTCCACCAGATATACGGGAACCCCCGGTGACCGCCGCAACACACAGGGTACACGTTACAATGGTGGGCTCTTGCGCTAGGGAAAGGGGAGCAGGGTCACCTCTTAAACCCACCTGAGACTGATCCCTGCACTCCCTAATGTCCCTATGCAAGCTCTTTCCCCCTATCGCCGATCATGTGTCTATCCCTGTCTTTCCCTGGACTCAGCCCTGTACAGTGTGCAGGACAGCGGAAACGCTAGTCACACTCTAGCTTAAAGACACAGAGAGGATTAGACAGACATGGGTAAAATAAACAGCAATCATCCAAAGCACTGCAAACAACAAGAGGTAATAATGAGAAATGGACCAGACGGGAAAAACCAAAGAGGAACTGTCACGTCTCCACCGTAGTTGACTTCTGCTTCAATCACCAGACACCGCCGCGTCACCACTATGGGCGGCGTTGGGGATGAAGGAGCAGTCAGTGGCTCTGCTGGGCGCATGCTCCACTCATCTATTAGGTTGGGTTTCACTAGGACCTGCAGTACCATTGGTTGACTGTGGTGGTGTGTGCCTTCTGGCTGGAGTAACTATCTTTCAGCTGGGGGCAATGGGAAGGCACCACACCCCTCTTATGTGTTCTCCCTTCTGCTGGCAGGTGCCAGATATAGTCCTGTAATTCCCTGCTAGACTCTGGGTCCTTGCTGTTTGTTTGTATTCCCGTATATTGACCTTAGCTTGACTACCTGACCCCTCTTCTTCCTGCCGTTCCTGTACTTCGCTGTTAGTTCCGGTTTTGACCATTAGCCTGATGTCTGACCACTTTCCCGCCTGATGATTTTTGTCCCTGTTCTGCCTTCTGGATTTGATCCTGCCTTTTTACTGCTATTCTCAGGACCTCAGTTTTCCACGAGCAGCGATCATCTGAGCCCTGTCGTAATTCCAATTCCCTGTATAGGGGTTAAAGGGTTGCGGGGTCCGGTTCCTGCTTTGTGGGCGGTTGCCTCTATTCACCCGTTTCACCGATCCTGAGTCTGTGGCTCCAGGCAGGCATCACAGGACCAAGGAAGGGAAAAACAACACAACTTTTACTCAGCAAATGTTCTCTGAATGGCTTCCTGGTCCTCAGCTCACAGGTTCCCTCTAGAGGAAAGTAAAGCAGAAACTTTCACCAGCGGTTACCTAGTATAAGAGAGAAGTCTTTATAGCAGAGCTAATTAGCAATAGATAACAGCTGACTATTGCTTACACTCAGAGTTTCAGGAGACCAGAGGATCTACTTAACCCTAGCAGCGCAGTATAAAAGAGAATCTGCACAGTCAGCAGCATTAACCAGAGTGTGTAAGAAGCCCTGCACTATGATCTCATGACAACAGAAATAGGAGGGACCACTTTCCGTTGTGGTACCCTCATGACAAATAGCTACTGAAGGTCAGTACCTTTGATTTTACCTTATCAGTAGTCTATTTCATTAAGCAGGGATTGGAGGATTCCATTTGAAAGCACTGGGGGATATATAATAAGGGATCCTGCCACTTGACACTCAGCAGTGGTTTCCTTTCCTGTGAGCCTGCATAAAACATCACATTTATGGGTATTATAATAAAAGCTCCATACTAAAGTAGCAAACCTACATATGTTTCGGCAGGTAGCCTTAATCATTGTTGTAGGTAAGCCTATATCCTATGGTGAAAGTGTGTCTGTTTGCCAGTCTGTATATTTAATTTCTCAGGCCTAGTGATGAGCGAGCACTACCATGATCAGGTACTCGGTACTTGTAATAAGCAGTTTCACGCTCAGACTGGCTTGACTCGTTCACTGAATACAATAGAAGTCTATGGGGAACTCCAGCATTTTTTCGGAAGATCTTCCGAAAAATGCCAAATTTCCCCATAGACTTCCATTGTACTCGGTTAACGAGTTGAGTCAGTCTGAGCATCCAGCTGCTTGTTACGAGTACCCGAGCATGGGAGTGGTCATATGTAAAAAGTAGCAACAAATCCAGCTCACCATCTCTGCATCCACTTTCTGCTCAGAGCCCGGACAAAGGCGTCGCCATGGCCTAACAATTGAACAAGTAACACAGGCAAGTCCAGCTCAAATGAACAGTTTCATCTTTATTTCTTGAGAATTTCAAGTACATGGGACATCAAAATTTTCACAAGAAAGCCACTAAAATGGCATATGCATCAACACATTTCTGTTGTGTTTCCACCATTAATCATGATGCTGATGGGGAGTGCTCACTCATAACTACTCAGGATCAACATGAAAATAAAATGCACCATCTCCCTGAATCCCTCAGAGGACTTTGTCAGCAGACTTCAAGCTTGAAGTGCTTTAATGAATTGTAACGGAATCAAATGAGCATTCTCTTCCCATCTGAGGGAGCTGACAGAGAGGACACACCTGATTTACCTGTATTATACACTATTTCTACATCCACCATACATTTTTGGTGATGTTTTTTGATTCTCCCACTTATTATACTCAATTAGATATCCTGTTATATAGGTATAGGTATATGGCTGAAAAGTGTCTATCTTGGTGACAAATGTCTTTAACGCAACCCTATAGCTTCCCATTAGTAATCTATAGTCACTCACTACACTTAATAGTCTCTGTTCTGCTTCTTTCTCATTGGAGATAATTTTATTCTGTTATTCATATTATAAATGGAAACAGCCAAGGCATAGGCATCACTATGGTAAGTGTGAGCTTTGACTCCTGTTTTATCTCTGCCCCAGGTTGGACTAAGCGCCATCATCACCTGCACTAGTCTGACCCATACCAATGCAAAGGAAAGCATAGTTCAGACTTACCACAGCAAGAGAATGGGGCACCAATCTGTAATGAGGACAGCAGTAGAGTGGAAGTCATTAGGTGTAGAGATTATATTGTGCATTAGGAAGGTAGAATTGTATTTACTACAAACCTCCTTCTTCTATCTCGATAGTAATCAAACAAGACCCACCTCTAGTGGTGCATATTCGAGTGAAACCTGGGCAGCAGCAGAGGTAAGAGGTAAGGGGCCCAATTCTATGTCCAAAGAAAATGGAACTGTGCATTAAGATGAGTTATTGAACTACAAAAAGCGCATATATTGTTTTTACACAGAGGCCCTTTTCTATCGGTGTCCGCCATTTTACCTCAGGTGTTCAAAAAACATCATCCAGTTAAAAGTAGCATGTCCATTCTTCTGGCATTTTCCACTAGGAAGATGCTCAATACTCACAATACAAGTCAATAGGAAGCCTCAAAAGATGCCTGGGTGTTTTTTTAGGGTCTCCTTTGTTGTTTAATTGTTTACAATACTCTAGAGAAAAGGAGCAATTCCTGAAGCAGCTTCTGCTTTACAAACAGTTGTTTTTTGCTGGCGGAAAAACACCTAGTGTACACATACCCTTCAGCTTCTACAGCAGGCTTGCATCCTTAGCAGCTCAAAGGAGACATATCATATGTCTATTGTCAGACAAATCGTGTACACAGGCTGAATGGTTGGTCTCTTGATATATACATATATGCCTAGGAGGCAGTGTATTCAGGTCAGGAGACATGCCAGTCTCCTGACTATCCCCCTATATAAAGATATCCCCCTTATATCCCCCTATATAAAGATCTGAACATAGCACGGGTGTATGAATTCGGCCTTAGGTTAAGTTCCCATGTTGAGTTTTTGGTGATTCTTTGATGCTGTGTATTTTCGCTGTGGAAAACTCGCAACGTCTTACAGTTCCAGCAAAGTGGATGAGATTTATAGAAATCTCCTGCCCATTAGGCTTCTTTTTTTTTACTGACCTGCGGTGCATGTTTCTTATCTGCAAAATGTCAATTTCTCTTGAGGGTACGCTGAGTTTTATGTTCGGAATTTCCCTATAGAATTGCATTAGATGAGGAAAATCCGCAGTTAAAAAAACAGAGCTGTAGAAAGGCAGTAAAAATGCATATAATCCATACATGACTAAATGAAAAAAGGTTTGTGAAAGACAAATACCAGGAAGTATCAAAAACAAATCTTTATTTATTTATAATATGAGATGTGAAAAAGAGAAAAAAAAAAGGTGTCAAAAATGCGATAAAAACATATGTACAAAACCCAACTAAGTAACAGAAGTTAAATGATAGGCGCAGAAATCTTCCAGAAAATCTGCAGCATCAAAAACTCATCAATGTGGGAACGTAGCCTTACGATTCTTCGCATCTTCAGCTTCTGTCTTTTGACAGCTGTATTAGCCAATAACTGTACTTGGGATTTTCCTTATGAAACAAAAAGGAAAAACACATAAGCGTATCCAGCAGCACTGAAGGGCTCATCCATTAACTGTATCAACTTTAGTAGAGATCAGCTGATGCCACTGGCCATTTTTAGATTAAAGGAGTTAACTTAGGTAAAACAACTACGATTTTCTGGATCCTTCGTGCTTACCACGCACTTACCAAACACACTTATCAGGGTACACTTCAGCCTCCTCTAATGATAATTTGGCAAAATGCTTCTGGCTCCTCAATATGTATCATCAAGTGAAACAATTGGTAATAAGTTACTGACCCTTCTGACTCTCTCCTCCTCTTCATGCATTGTCGCAACCAAAAACACCAACTAACAGGGTGACACAGTTACCAGTTTGGAACATGAAGATTAGACTGTCAGTCATTACATGTCTCACTGTGATAGCTACTTTTCATTTAAAATTATCTCTGGAGGCAGATTCTCCAGAAGACCAGTGTCCAGCACAAAGATCTTAATAGCACATTTAAATATTAAGAAAAACAAGGATTTCCCTGGAATCAGATCACAGATATCAAGGTATCATGTTATTCAGCTTCCTAAAACCTACATGCTCATAGAGACGGCTTAGGAGGGTTGATCCTACTGATAGATTCCCTGTAAATGCTGCTGTTACTCTCAGACAGCAAAATTTAAGCGGTGCAAGCAAAGTGGCGAGTATATCACCCCACTCTCTATGAGACTATGGGGAACTGATTCATGATACAGCTGAAAGCCTCAGTTGCTGCTTCACTCCTGGGAAGCACAACCACCTGTTGGGATTTATAGAGGACCTTGATTTTCCTTCAAGCTGCCCATAAAAACTAAAAAATACAGTGAAATATTATATTCTAAAAATGTTTTAAAAAAATTAACATTGAATTAGCACCCTTTTCCCAACAAAAAATTATAAAACTTAAAAAGGAAGCATATTTGTTATTACCACGTACATAACTGTCATGCCCTGTCCGGTTCTGCACACGCGGATTACTACTACGGTGTCGGACTCTGTTCACATTGCAAAGTCTGACATGCAGTCTGGTTTCTCTTAAGCTCAGCTGGGCGTCGGCTGAGTTGTTTCACTGCTCCCAGCCATGCAGGAGTTAATCTTTTTGGGAGCAATGCGCAACTCTTCTGAGAGCCAGGCTGCTAATTACCATCTACAGCTGGTCTCTTCCTATTTAAGGCTGGGGAGTGTAGTAAGAGGCCGCTAAAGATAACATTAGCAATCCCGGTCTCAGTGTTTTTCAGTTCATGGTGAACAACAATTGCTTTGTTGCGTGGTGTGAATGTTCCCCTGTTGTGAGTTTTTCCCTACCCTTTTCTTTTTTCTCTCTCCTTTGTGTGTGAGTGCAGTATGTGCGAGGTTTTGTTCTTCCTTGTCTGTGTCTTTTCTGTGGGGTTTTGTTACTTAGTTTCTGGCTGGCTTCCATGGTTGGGGGGAGTAAGATCAGGGCTTGGACCCGAGGTGAGGGTGAATGTAGGGGCCCCAGTCTTAGGGTCAACTTAGGAACCCCTGGTCTGTCAATTCACCCCTCCGTGACATTATCTTCAGCCACCTCTCAGCCGAGCTGAGTACTTAAGAGAGAGCAGGCTGCATGTCGGACTCTGCAATGTGAACAGAGTCCGACGCTGTAGTAGTAATCCACGTGTGCGAAAAACGGACAGTGCATGGCAATAACATTTCTATTTTTTAAAATATATATTTATTTATTTATTTAACCAATACAGTAAACGCTGTAAGAAAAAATGGAAACACTAAAATAGATGTTTTGTAGTTGCCACACATTCCTCAAATAATGTAATAAAAGTGATCAAAATGCTGTATGCAACCCAAAATTTTGTCATATGAACTGTCAGTAGTGATGGGCGATCCCCCTGATGGTCGGGATTGGGAGCCTTGCCCGATCGTTTTGTAAAGATTGGGATCAAGATAACGCGAACTTGCATCTGACCACCAAATTCGAGCTTTACAATTATGGGATGGGGCGAGGGGGCCCTGTAAAATAAAGAACATAGTTAATTACAAACACTGTCATTATACTTAAAGGTCCTGCGATACATCCTGCAGACTCGGTCTCCCAGCTGCTTCTGCTTCCGAGTCTGATCATTGCTGTGCCCCCGTGTTAAAGGACCTTCCGTGACGTCACAGCCATGTGACCAGTCTGGTGTGAATGTAGGACAGACATTGGCTTACAGACTGGTCACATGACAATTACATAATCGAAGGTCCTGTTAACTGAACTTTGACTGTCACTGTGCGAGTGTCGCATCGCATCATAGCGCACAATCTCTCGACAGGAGCGGGTCAGCTGCATGTATTTCCATGCAGCTGAGGCGCTCGTGTCCGTTATGTCAGGCCGTGTGGGGTGATGCGAGACTCAAGTGCAAACATAACCTCACTGTCAGCTAGACTGATGGCACTCCCAGACATGCAGTGTGAACAAGTGCATAACTGAACATGACATAAAATGACAAAAAAAGACAGTTGCACTCTGAAATGCTGAAGCATGCAAACCATGAATGTAAGAATATAGATATGCATTACTCCTACTCTGAATTATCGTGAGACAGGAGTGGCTGCAGCTTAAAGTCTACGCAGCCTCGTTCTGAGGCTCCAAAGTGTCTTATTTTTATTTCTCTCTTTTTACGTCTTTCAGCTTTCCAGTTGTGGACTACATCAGATTCCCGGGACTATGGCAGATCTGTTATTATTTTTTTTTTTTATGAGTTGGTGAACCAGGGAAAACGTTGGGGAGTGTTTTTGCAAGTAAACTGTATCTTTTGTTGGGTTTTTTTTCTTTTCACTTACTGGGTTAATAATGGGTTGTCTGATAGATGCCTCTCCATTACTATTCCCTGGGCTTGATACCAGCTGACATTATACAGCTTATATAAACCCCAAAAAATTACCCAATTGCCACCGCACAAGGCCAATCAGGAAGAGCTGGGAAAAGTGCTAGAGCGGGTGCATCTAATGTGATGTGCCAAGTCTGGGACAGCTGCAGGCTATTTTTAGGCTGGGAAGGCAAAATAACCATGGACCGTCCCATAATAATACCAGCCAGCAGTGCTTTTTGGTTACCGTAGTTTTCGAACTTTAAGACACACTTTTTTCCCCCCAAATGTTGGGAGAAAGTTGGGGGTGCATCTTATGGTCTGAATATAGAGCTGCGGCCGGGAATGAGGGTGCTGCGGTGGAGCGGGCATGAGCAGGCTGTGTAGCGGCTGCTGTAACCATGCGGGTCTGCTCATTACATATGCACGCCCATCATCCCTCAGCGCTGAAGCCGGCGCTGACAGGTGGGTAGGATGATGGGTGGGGGGTGCAAGGATAATTAACAGCCGGCCATGATCACCCCTGGCAACTACAGCCTGGAGTGATCATGTGTGACTATATTCACTGCACACGCGCATCATTATCAGCGCGGGAGGCAGTGAATAAGTACGGTACACTCATCGGCCACTTCCGTGCAGCACCGCGATCTCTTCCAGTCTGCTGGTCAGCTGACCTGTGTAGAGAGCGGTGAGCACAGCGATGATATCATCGCTGTGCGCACCGCTAGTCTCCACGAAAGTCAGCTGACTGGCAGACAGGAGGATGAGCAATGCTGCAGGGAAGTGACCGGTGACGGCTCCACACAGATTAGCGGCGCTGTTGCCTCCACAGACAGGAGGAGCGATGCTGCATGGAGCGAGGAAACGTGAGTATAAATGTTTATTGTTTTTTGTGTGATACAGGATACATGCCCTATAGCAGGATGAGGGTATATAGCAGGATGAGGGTATATAGCAGCATGGCGCCATATAGCAGGATGGGAGTATATAGCAGGATGGGGCCATATAGCAGGATGGCAGTATATAGCAGGATGGGGGTATATAGCAGGATGAGGGCATATTCCAGGATGGCAGTATATAGCAGGATGGGGGTATATAGCAGGATGGGGGTAAATACCAGGATGGCAGTATATAGCAGGATGGGGGTATATAGCAGGATGGGGTATATAGCAGGATGGCAGTATATAGCAGGATGGGAGTATATAGCAGGATGGGGCCATTTAGAAGGATGGCAGTATATAGCAGAATAAGGGCATATTCAAGGATGGCAGTATATAGCAGGATGAGGGCATATACCAGGATGCGGTACCTTAGTAGAGAATTTGGGGACATTACCCCCATAACAGTGTCAGCAGCAGATCCTCGCCCCATAACAATGTGTCATGACCACATTTTTTGCTTAAAATTTTATTCTCCTATTTTCCTCCTCTAAAACCAGGGTGCGTCATATGGTCCGGTGCGTCTTATAGTCCGAAAAATATGGTACGTATCAAAAATAGGGGGGACCCAACGTTGTTTTTTTAAATTATTTATTAGGTTAAATAAGGCTAGAAAACCCCCTTTACTGCCACATAAAAGGCTCTAAAGGGTGCAACTGTACAGTATACAATGTATTGCAATAGCAATTAAACACTGCCTATATGCATGTTCTAATTTAACCTCTCCTTCCTAGACCAACTCTCCTTGACTGCTTCCAGAGGACCTTGTGCCAAGGATCACGCCCCCCGGATCTCATATAAAACCTGAAGATGTGATGCGGACAGCCAATCAAAGTGATGCCAGTAGCCAATATGGCTATAGCATTACTGTGTAGGGCAGCCAATTCCTGTACGTTTATTGACTAACAGCCGAGAAACATGTGGGACAAGGACTTGAGCATGTGGCTTGAGCACCTGCGATACTCAATAAAGTAACAAGAGTACCCAAGCTGTAATCGAGCATTGAGCAGTGTCAAGCACGCTCACTCATCACTAGACATAACCATTGGCAGCATGAGCACTGCAGTATGAATTATCCGCCAGCAGTTGGCAGTGTGGTCAACTCAACATCACTCTTCTCTATTGGCAGCATGAGCGCTCACTATAAAACTATGATCACTACACTATGGACTGCCTACCAGCAGGTGGCAGTGTGCTCCACACAACATTACTCTTCTGTATTGGCAGCATGAGTACTCACTATAAAACTATGATCACTGCACTATGCTCTGTCCACCAGCAGGTGGCAATTTGGTCACACCTGACTAGAGTTGAGCGCGGTTCGTGGTTCTCCAGTTCGCGGTTCGAGTGATTTTGGGGGCTGTTCTAGCTCGAACTAGAACTCGAGCTTTTTGCTAAAAGCTCGATAGTTCTAGTTACGTTCGAGAACGGTTCTAGCAGCAAAAAGCCAAGCTAATTACTAGCTGGCTTTTCGCTTTAATAGTGTAAGTCACTCTGTGACTCACACTGTTATGAAATTTCAGCGTATAGTGTGCGGGGACTGCGCATTCAGATCACTGCTGCTGGGATAATGGCGATCGCCTTTTTTTTTTTTTCCTTGTCTTCCTTCCCTAAGCGCGCGTGTAGTAGGGCGGGCCAGCATGTCAGCCAATCCCAGACACACACACAGCTAAGTGGACATTTAGCCAGAGAAGCAACGGCATGTGTGATAGGATGTCCATGTCACATGTCCCTGCATTAAAATACGGGCATCTGCCCGTCTGGACGCCATTATCTGCCTTCTGCGTCTGGGTGTCAGTCACCGCAGGTGTAGCTTCTGTCTCCGATACTGCTGTGTACGCTCTACACACAGCGCTATACAGAATAGGGATAGAAGTTTCTTTCAGCCCTTGTAAGGGCTAATAACAGCAGGCTCAGAGCCATAGGTGACAGTCAGGTCCGTGGAAAGAGGTTTTAACAGCTACAGATAAGAGCGTCTGTGTAGCTAAGGTCAAGGAGTTCCTTGCTGCATTTCAACATTAACAGGGATAGAAAGTGAGGCTTCCTTTCCTCTACACTGACCCACAACCCGGCCACTGTACCCTCCTGCCCTTTGCACACTCAAGCTCACTGTTACAAAGCCATTATACTAGCAAACACTGAGGAAACTTAGTGTCATCCTAAAAGTGGCTGTTGAACTTCCATTAGTGTCCCACTAGTGCAAATCTATTTGCAGCACCTCTGCATTGCACACTCAAGCTCATTGTTACTAAGCCATTATACTAGCAAACACTGAGGAAACTTAGTGGCATCCTAAAAGTGGCTGTTGGACTTCCATTAGTGTCCCACTAGTGGAAATCTATTTGCAGCACCTCTGAATTGCACACTCAAGCTCATTGTTACTAAGCCATTATACTAGCAAACACTGAGGAAACTTAGTGGCATCCTAAAAGTGGCTGTTGGACTTCATTATTGTCCCACTGGTGCAAAGATATTTGCGGCACCTCTGCATTCCACACTGAAACTCATTTTTACTAAGCCATTATACTAGCAAACACTGAGGAAACTTAAGCGGGCTTTACACACTGCGATATCGGTCCCGATATCGCTAGTGTGGGTACACGCCCCCATCTGTTGCGCAACACGGGCAAATCGCTGCCCGTGCCGCACAACATCGCCCAGACCCATCACACATACTTACCTGCCCGGCGACGTCGCTGTGACCGGCGAACTGCCTCCTTTCTAAGGGGGCGGTCCATGCGGCGTCACAGCGACGTCACTGAGCGGCCGCCCAATAGCAGCGGAGGGGCGGAGCTGAGCGGGACGTAACATCCTGCCCACCTCCTTCTCTCCGCATAGCGGCCGGGAGGCAGGTAAGGAGAGCTTCCTTGTTCCTGCGGTGTCACACGGAGCGATGTGTGCTGCCGCAGGAACGAGGAACAACCTCGTTACTGCTGCAGTAACGATTTTTGAGAATGGCCCCCCCATGTCACCGATGAGCAATTTTGCAAGTTTTCCAACGATGCAAAATCGCTCATCGGTGTCACACGCAACGGCATCGCAAATGCGGCCGGATGTGCGTCACCAATTCCGTGACCCCAACGAGTTCGCATTAGCGATGTCGTAGCATGTAAAGCCCCCTTTAGTGGCATCCTAAAAGTGGCTGTTGGACTTTATTATTGTCCCACTGGTGCAAAGATATCTGCAGCACCTTTGCATTGCACATTCAAACTCATTTTTACTAAGCTATTATACTAGCAAACACTGAGGAAACTTAGTGGCATCCTAAAAGTGGCTGTTGGACTTCATTATTGTCCCACTGGTGCAAAGCTATTTGCAGCACCTCTGCATTGCACACTCAAACTCATTTTTACTAAGCTATTATACTAGCAAACACTGAGGAAACTTAGTGGCATCCTAAAAGTGGCTGTTGGACTTCATTATTGTCCCACTGGTGCAAAGATATTTGCAGCACCTCTGCATTGCACACTCAAGCTCATTGTTACTAAGCCATTCTAACAGCAAACTGTGCTGCCAGTTTAAGGGCCATAGTTGCATTGTCAGGGATAGTTACTGTTGTTTATTCTGCTGTAAATAAAACTAGACCACCGCTGCAATCTACACCACCTCTCAATTTTTACTACCACATCTTAAGTGCACAATCTTGTCGCAATCAAAATGAGTGGCAAAATGACAGATGCTGGTGGAAAGGGGAACAGGCGTGTTGGAAAAGGAAAAAAAGGGTTTGTCCGTGGGGAAGGTGGCAAAGCTCCATTAACATCTGCTGAAGATAGACCATCTTCCAGCAAAAGTAAAATGTCTACTACTTACCGTGGACAATCCGATGTGCTCCCTTTTTTACGAACACGAACAACTGGAACAAAGGTAGATGATGGCCAAAAAAAGAAAATGCTTGAATGGATCTCAAGTGGTCCAACAAGTGCCCTCTCCGCCACCTCAAGTACTGCATCCAAAAAAGACCAGTCCTCTGAGTTGTCATCCCAATCACACTTGCTTTCTCCCAGCTCTCAAGTTTCCATCCGCCCTGCACAGTATGGTGGAACAGAGATGGCTGAGTCTGCAGAGCTGTTCAGTCACACTATAGCCTGGGAATCAGAGGTCTGCTCCCAAGCTACAGTGAGTACAGACCAGGAAATGGTCTGCAGTGATGCCCAGAACCTTTGTGACTCAGATTCAGGCCGTGATGACCAAGTTCATGAGCATAATGTTGACCCTTATTCACAAACTGAAACACCTGTTGTAATAGACAATGAGGAATATACTGATGATGATGAGACGCAGATACCAGATTGGGATGACAACTTAAATATTCGTTCAGGGTAGGAAGAGGCTCGGTCTGAGGGGGAGGGGAGTGCAAACACAACGCTTGATGAGGAACTTCTAGATCCCACCTACTGTCAACCCACAGTCAGGCACTCGAGGAGGTCAACAGAGGTGGTGGAGGAGGATGCTACTGACGACGAAGTTACCTTGCGCCTTCCTGGACAGAGGAGGAGTACTGGTAGCACGTCTACAACTGCATCCTCAGCCACCACTCTGCCTCTGAGCACTAGTCGGGGTGGCTCAGCAGGTCGCATGCCCTCTAAGCCTTGCCTAGCCTGGTCCTTTTTTGACATAGCAAAAGATCGCCCAAATCATGTGATCTGTAAAATTTGTCGTGATTCTGTTAGTAGAGGGCAAAACCTCAGCAGTTTGACAACTTCTTCCATGAATCGTCACATGAATAAATATCATATGTCCCAGTGGGAAGCTCACCGTGCTGCAATGCGGCCTAGCGGAGCGGACCATCCACCACCTGCCCCTTCAGGTGCATCCGCGCGCTCTTCATCTTCTAGGACTGTGGGGACAGCTGTCACACCTGGTTTTCCACGCACAACTTCCACCAGTGTAACCGCAACAGGCAGTTTGCTTGGTAGGTCGTCAGTTGGTTTGGAAGGGGAAACAAGTGCGTGTGTACAGCTCTCTCAGACATCGATAGCATCAACGTTGGATGAAGGCAACATCATGTCTACACTTGCTCTTTCCTCATAAACCTGCATTTTTTCAGGGACACCCAACTCACCACCGTCTACACACAGCAGCCAGATCTCTGTCCCTCAGATGTAGACAAATAAAAGGCCATTTCCTGCGACCCATGACAAAGCTAAGAGGTTGACTTTATCCCTCTGTAAGCTCTTGGCTACCGAAATGCTGCCTTTCCGCCTGGTGGACACACAGGATTTTCGAGACCTTATGTCTGTCGCTGTGCCCCAGTACCAGATGCCCAGTCGCCACTACTTCTCTAAGAAAGGTGTGCCTGCGCTACACCAGCATATCGCACACAACATCACCACTTCCTTGGGAAACTCTGTGTGTGAACGGGTGCATTTCACCGCTGATACTCGGACCAGTAAGCATGGACAAGGACGTTACATGTCGCTGACTGGGCACTGGGTAACTATGGTGATAGATGGTGAAGGGTCTGCTGCACAAGTCTTGCCGTCCCCACGACTTGTGTGTCAATCCTCTGTCTGTCCAAGTTCCTCCATTGCTTCTGCCTCCTCCACCTCGTCTGGGTCCTCCACCTCCACCCAAGCCTGCCTGGTCAGGCCACCAACGTTCTAACTGCGCAGAAGGAATCACGCACCCCTCATTACTATGCTGGCAGCAGAGCGCAATGGCATCAGGCGGTCTTTAGCTTGAAATGTCTTGGAAATAAGAGTCACACAGCGGCTGAGTTGTGGGCAGCTCTGGAGACTGAGTTTGGTAAATGGTTGTCTCCACTCAAACTGCAGCCTGGTAAGGCCGTGTGCGACAATGCTGCAAACCTGGGTACGGCCCTTCGCCTGGGCAAGGTGACACACGTGCCTTGTATGGCTCACGTGTTGAACCTTGTTGTCCAGCAATTTTTAACACACTATCCCGGCCTAGATGGCCTTCTGAACAGGGCAGGAAAACTGTCTGCTCACATCCGCCGTTCAACCACCGCAGCTGAGCGACTTGCATCGCTCCAGAAATCTTTCGGCCTGCCGGTTCATTGCCTGAAATGCGATGTGCCGACACGCTGGAATTCGACTCTCCACATGTTACAGCGACTATGGCAGCACCGCCGAGCCCGGGTGCAATACGTCATGACGAGATGCAGAGGTGGGGCAGATCACCCTGATGGAGTGGTCTCAGATCAAGGACCTATGCACCCTTCTGCACAGTTTCGACATGGCAACGAATATGTTTAGCGCTGGCAATGCCATTATCAGCATGACAATTCCAGTCATTTACATGCTGGAGCACACGCTAAACACTATTCGGAGTCAGGGGGTGGGACAACAGGAAGGGGAGGAACTACAGGAGGATTCATATGCGCAAGACACAACAACATCACCAAGGTCCAGACGTTCATCATCACCAACACGGCAGGCATGGGACCATGGGGGACAGGGATCAACAAGGGCGCATGGTAGAAGGCGAAATGTTGAGGAAGGTGCAGGAGAACATGAAGAAATGGAGGACGAAATGTCCATGGACATGGAAGACTCAGCGGTTGAGGGAGACCTTGGTCAAATTTCAGTTGAAAGAGGTTGGGGGGAGATGTCAGAGGAAGAAAGAATGGTTAGCACCTCTATGCCACAAACACAGCGTGGACTTGGTCCGCATGGCTGCGCAAGACACATGAGCGCCTTCTTGCTGCACTACCTCCAACATGACCCTCGTATTGTCAAAATTAGAAGTGATGATGAGTACTGGCTTGCCACACTATTAGATCCCCGGTACAAGTCCAAATTTTGTGACATAATTCCAGCCATAGAAAGGGACGTACGTATGCAGGAGTATCAGCAAAAGTTGTTACTCGATCTTAACTCGGCTTTTCCACCAAACAACCGTAGTGCAGGGAGTGAATCTCCCAGTTGTAACTTGACAAACATGGGACGGTTTCGTCATCTTCAACAGTCTACCCATACCAGCAGCACCGTATCTGGTGCTGGTAACAGCAATTTTATTGAATCTTTTCATAATTTTTTTAGCCCATCCTTTTCAAGGCCAGCAGAGACAACAAGTCTGACACATAGTCAATGGCTGGAGAGGATGATACAGGAGTATCTCCAAATGAACATCGATGCCATGACTTTGCAAATGGAGCCTTGCTCATTTTGGGCTTCAAATCTTAAAAAATGGCCAGAGCTCTCCACTTACGCCTTGGAGATTTTGTCGTGTACAGCTGCCAGCGTTGTCTCTGAACATGTCTTCAGTGCTGCTGGGTGTGTGCTGACAGATAAGCGCACGCGTCTGTCCAGTGACAATGTGGACAGACTAACGTTCATCAAAATGAACAAGTCATGGATCCAGAAGGAATTTACTACCCCTGTGTCATCCTGGGGAGAGTAAATGCTTGTGGATTTGGAATGTGCTTGATGCAAATCAAAACATCCTGTTTGCAACTAGGGCACAAGTGCTGCCACTGAAGGGGTGGGTGTGTGTGTGGCCCAATTTTTGGAAAAAAGGGAGACTCTACTTGGAGTAACCCTTGCTTACAGTGGTTTTAAAAATGATCCAAGATGAACAGAGCTGGGATCAGGAAAGACTTTGCTACCTACCCCGGGGTCATCCTGGGAACGGTTAAGGATGGCGTAATTTTGAATGTGCTTGATGCAAATCTACCTGTGAAGTGTACAACTCGGGCACAAGTACTGCCACTGAAGGGGTGGGTCTCTGTGTGGCCCAATTTTTGGAAAAAAGGGAGACTCCGCTTGGAGTAACCCTTGCTTGCTGTGTTTTTTAAAAGGAGCCAAGATGAACAATTCATGGTTCAGCAAAGACTTTGCTACCTACCCTGGTGTCATCCTGGGGACGGTTAAGTATGGCATATTTTTGAATGTGCTTGATGCAAATCTAGCTGTGAAGTGTACAACTGGGGCACAAGTGCTGCCACTGAAGGGGTGGGTGTCTGTGTGGCCCAATTTTTGGAAAAAAAGGGAGACTCCGCTTGGAGTAACCCTTGCTTGCTGTGTTTTTTAAAAGGAGCCAAGATGAACAATTCATGGTTCAGCAAAGACTTTGCTACCTACCCTGGTGTCATCCTGGGGACGGTTAAGTATGGCGTATTTTTGAATGTGCTTGATGCAAATCTAGCTGTGAAGTGTACAACTGGGGCACAAGTGCTGCCACTGAAGGGGTGGGTGTCTGTGTGGCCCAATTTTTGGAAAAAGGGAGACTCCGCTTGGAGTAACCCTTGCTTACAGTGGTTTTAAAAATGATCCAAGATGAACAGAGCTGGGATCAGGAAAGACTTTGCTACCTACCCCGGGGTCATCCTGGGAACGGTTAAGGATGGCGTAATTTTGAATGTGCTTGATACAAATCTACCTGTGAAGTGTACAACTCGGGCACAAGTACTGCCACTGAAGGGGTGGGTCTCTGTGTGGCCCAATTTTTGGAAAAAAGGGAGACTCCGCTTGGAGTAACCCTTGCTTGCTGTGTTTTTTAAAAGGAGCCAAGATGAACAATTCATGGTTCAGCAAAGACTTTGCTACCTACCCTGGTGTCATCCTGGGGACGGTTAAGTATGGCGTATTTTTGAATGTGCTTGATGCAAATCTAGCTGTGAAGTGTACAACTGGGGCACAAGTGCTGCCACTGAAGGGGTGGGTGTCTGTGTGGCCCAATTTTTGGAAAAAGGGAGACTCCGCTTGGAGTAACCCTTGCTTACAGTGGTTTTAAAAATGATCCAAGATGAACAGAGCTGGGATCAGGAAAGACTTTGCTACCTACCCCGGGGTCATCCTGGGAACGGTTAAGGATGGCGTAATTTTGAATGTGCTTGATGCAAATCTACCTGTGAAGTGTACAACTCGGGCACAAGTACTGCCACTGAAGGGGTGGGTCTCTGTGTGGCCCAATTTTTGGAAAAAAGGGAGACTCCGCTTGGAGTAACCCTTGCTTGCTGTGTTTTTTAAAAGGAGCCAAGATGAACAAATCATGGTTCAGCAAAGACTTTGCGACCTACCCTGGTGTCATCCTGGGGACGGTTAAGTATGGCGTATTTTTGAATGTGCTTGATGCAAATCTACCTGTGAAGTGTACAACTAGGGCACAACTGCTGCCACTGATGGGGTGTCTGTGTGGCCCAATTTTTGGAAAAAACGGAGACTCCGCTTGGAGTAACCCTTGCTTGCTGTGTTTTTTAAAAGGAGCCAAGATGAACAATTCATGGTTCAGCAAAGACTTTGCTACCTACCCTGGTGTCATCCTGGGGACGGTTAAGTATGGCGTATTTTTGAATGTGCTTGATGCAAATCTAGCTGTGAAGTGTACAACTGGGGCACAAGTGCTGCCACTGAAGGGGTGGGTGTCTGTGTGGCCCAATTTTTGGAAAAAAGGGAGACTCCGCTTGGAGTAACCCTTGCTTACAGTGGTTTTAAAAATGATCCAAGATGAACAGAGCTGGGATCAGGAAAGACTTTGCTACCTACCCCGGGGTCATCCTGGGAACGGTTAAGGATGGCGTAATTTTGAATGTGCTTGATGCAAATCTACCTGTGAAGTGTACAACTCGGGCACAAGTACTGCCACTGAAGGGGTGGGTCTCTGTGTGGCCCAATTTTTGGAAAAAAGGGAGACTCCGCTTGGAGTAACCCTTGCTTACAGTGGTTTTAAAAATGATCCAAGATGAACAGAGCTGGGATCAGGAAAGACTTTGCTACCTACCCCGGGGTCATCCTGGGAACGGTTAAGGATGGCGTAATTTTGAATGTGCTTGATGCAAATCTACCTGTGAAGTGTACAACTCGGGCACAAGTACTGCCACTGAAGGGGTGGGTGTCTGTGTGGCCCAATTTTTGGAAAAAAGGGAGACTCCGCTTGGAGTCACCTTGCGGTGTTTTACATGATTTTAGAAGGGCATGCCATGCCTATATCTGTGTCTCATCCTCTTTTTCTTGTAACGCTGTTTTGTTCAAGCATGAGAATTTGTTCTTGTCACTTTCCCATGTGTTTGTGTTGTGTTGTGAGTTGTTTGTCACCTTTTGGACACCTTTGAGGGTGTTTTCTAGGTGTTTTTATGTGTTTGTGATTGCCTCCCATTGTTTCCTATACGGTTCGAGCGGTTCGCCGAACCGAACTCGAACGAGACCTCCATTCGGCGAACCGAACTCGAGCCGAACCACGACCGGATCGCTCATCTCTACACCTGACATCACTCATCACTAGTGATGAGTGAGTGTGCTCGGCACTGCTTGGAACTCGATTAAGCATTAGTGTGCTAGAGATGCTCGATTGAGTATTCTGCTACTTGAGCGTCATGTTTGAGTTCCCTCCCTGCATGTTTTGCGGAATTTTTTTCAGCCACTAAACATGCGGGGATTGCCTGCCAAGCATGGTAATGCCATAGCCATGTTGGCCACTAGCATTACAGTGATTGGCTGGCCGCATAGTGTCATCAGGTCTATATACTGTAGGACCCGGTGATGCCATGCTCAGAGTACTCCACCTGTAAATGGTGTAGGGATAGTTTTTGCTGGAGAAGGGACAGTGTTTTATAGTGTCATGGCATCTGCTGGTGCAACATTAGGCCCTGTGCGCACTGGAAAACGGAATTTTCTTAAGAAAATCCCGCAGGGTCTGAAAGATTACCGCACCCGCAGTAAAAAACCGCGGCAAACCGCACCCGAAAACCGCATGCGGTTTGCCGCGGTTTTACCGCGATATTATTCGCAGTATTGCCGCGGTTTTGCCATGATCGAGCCTGTACTTAGTTGCGGAGATCTGCCACCATTAACTCCTTATTACCCTGACTGCCACCGCATCACGGCAACAGGAAGATCCAGGACACTCCGGTACTGCCGCATAATGGATGCGACAGTCCCGGGGCAGCTGCGGGCTGATATTCTCAGCTGCGGGAGGGGGGGGGGCATTAACCCTGCCCCTCGCCCTACCCAGCCTGAGAATACCGGGCCGCCCCTGTGTGTTTACCGCGGCTGGACGGTAAAAATACAGCCCACATGTTTTTTTTTCTATATTTCCGTTTGATTTGGTTGATTTGTATGTGTAATCTATATGTCTATGTGTGAGTGTGATGTGTGTGTATTCTATGTCTGTGTCTGTGATGTGTGTGTTTAATCTCTGCTCCGCTTCCTCTTCCTGTCATAATGACATCACTTCCCTGCAAACCCCAGGCAGCGATGAACATTATCGCAGGTAAACCGCGAAATACCGGAGGGAATAACGCAGGAAAACGCAATGAACCGCACAGAATTTGCTGCCTGCGTTATTCCCTGCGGGATTTCACTCCATTACAGTCAATGGAGTGAAATCCCGCAGCGACGTGCAGAAAAGAAGTGACATGCAATTGTTTTTGCTGCGGGAATCCCGCAGCAAAACATGCAGCTGTCAAAATCTGCATAGTGCGCACAGCATTTTTTTTTCCCGTAGGTTTTGCTGGTGAATCACTTCAGAGATGTTATGAACATTTTCTGCAGCGAAACATGCAGCAAAACCGCAGGAAATCCGCGGCAAAAACCGGCAAGTGCGCACAGGGCCTTAAACCAACAGTCCTTTTCAGGGATAATTTTAATAGATGAAGCGTGAGAGTAGAAAGAGACCGCACTCAATCCGCTGTGAAGGATTTCTTTATTCAAACACGTGCAGAGTGGAGGGCTGGAGACACACTGTGAGCTGGCTCCTCAAGAATGGACGACAGCTGTTTCAAAAAGGCGAAACAGCTGTCGTCCATTCTTGAGGAGCCAGCTCACAGTGTGTCTCCAGCCCTCCACTCTGCACGTGTTTGAATAAAGAAATCCTTCACAGCGGATTGAGTGCGGTCTCTTTCTACTCTCACGCTTCATCAATGGACATTGCCTTATGACCAGCACCCCGCTCTTGGATTGTCGGACCCTCCAGGCTCTCCACCCGAGCACAGGCACAGGCGGTACCGCAAGTGATATTGCAGGTAATCTGCGGTGGTGCAGGACTTTGCTTCTCTCCTGCTTTATTATAATTTTAATAGATGCTATCAAAATACTGCTCTTAGTCTGAAATTAGTGTAGGGCTAACTTCTAGAGTAGGGATTGTGTATTATAGGCATGTAGGCAGGGATTCTAGCTTTACAGACCTTGCTGCTGCTATGTAAAAAAAAATCTATTCTATTCTCTAATAGTACCACTCTTAGCTGCATTTAGTGTAGGGCAAGATGCTGGAAAAGAGATAGCATATTAGAAGCATGTAGGCAGGGATTCTAGCCTTACAAACCTTGCTGCTTTGACGTAAAAAAACCTATTCTATTATCTAATAATTTCACTCTTATCTGCATTTAGTGTTGGGCAAGCTGCTGGAGAAGGGATAGTGTATTAGAGGAATGTAGAACGTCATTCTAGCATAACAAATCTTGCTGCTGCTACATAAAACCAAAATCCTTTTCGGTCCTACATCTATTTTATTCCCTAATAATACCGCTGTTAGTTGCATTCATATGTAAAGCACCAAAGTGAGATTTAAAATATATATTTTATTAATTATATTAAAAAAGTAAAAATATTAATGTGTAATCCCAGAGCCCAAATGAAAAATAAGATCACTCACACCGTAGAGCATGAATTTCTGTGATCTACTAGGCCAGATTAATTCCACTAGACCCTCTAACAATCATCAATTAATCAAACAATGGGAGATAAATCAAAATAGCTATACGAGTATACTCCTATGACATTTAGGCAAACAATATAATCAGTGCATCTCGTGTCAAAAATGTAACCAAAGAGTATACTGTAGGACAGACATGAAATGATCTCACCACATTACTGCGTGCATCCAGACCAGTCATAATAAGTGGGAATATGGTCAGTGTCCAGATGTGGGTCTCAACTGGCCCTCACTTAACCAAAATGACTCTCGCCCTGAAAAAGGCAGGCCACAACTATCCCTACATGCAACTGCTCCCACTTAACAAAAGAAGAGTCTCCCGATGCGTTTCACTTTTTCAGTTCATCAGGGGAGAAAGAGACACTGGAGAACTTGATAGTAGCTAGTGATCTGAAACACAAGCCCAGTGCAACACAGAACTGGTATAGATCAGTATATGGTACACAGTATGGTATAGATGTTAACTGATTCATTGTAAGGATAGCTACATTGGGGGAGTAGTTTTAGATTAAAAGCATATAGGCAGGGCCTATTGCTTTACAGTCCCCCTATAGGTATACTGGTGCTGCAGCCTAACTGTGTTGGTCAGAGCATGATGATGTTATGGGACACGTGCTGGTGTAAGGTGGGAATGACACACAGGGAAATATAGTGGTGGCTGGGGACCAAGTACCGCGTAACGGCCACCAGCATGAGGTTGAAGAAAGCCTCAGAGTCCTCAAGCCTAAATGGCAACATTTCCAGCTCAAGTAGTAAGGATATGCAAGCACATAGCACCGTTGTAACGCCTGCCTGGATCCACAGACTCAGATGGGCTGTAAAGGGGCGGCTAGAGGGAAGCCACTCACCAAGTAGGACCCCCAGAACCCTGAAACCCTTTAACCCCTATACAGGGATTTGGAATTACACAGGAACCTGGAGATCACTACCTGTGGAAGGCTGCAGTCCGATGAGAGTAGTAGTCAGGCAGGGTCAAACCAGGAATTGCGGAACAGGGACAGAATCGGCAGGCAGTGACGTAGTCAGCAAACGTAGCAGAGGTCAGATCTGGGTCGGGCAGCAAGGTACAAAAACAGTAGGCAGAAGGGTAGTCAAAAACACGCAGAAGTCAACACAGGAATCACCAACAGAATAGGACGTAACAGGAGCCAGGAAAATCAGAACTATATCTGGCAGGTATCATGTGACAGGAGGGGAAATAAGAAGGGTGTGGTGTCTTCCCATTGGCTGTAGCTAAACGCTGGCAACTTCAGCTGGAAGACACATGCCACCCACAGTCAGCCAGCGGTACTGCAGATCCCAAGCTAACCCAGCCCAGTGGATGATCGGAGCCTGCGCCCACTGGTGCCGCTGGCATCGACTTCTCTCCCATCACCAGCACCATCCACGGCAGGAACACGGCGTCACCTGGCGATTAGAGCAGAAGTCGCTGGAGCAGACTCCGGCGGTGACGTAACAACCGTGTGTAACTTCTCAATAACTACGTGGTCCACATGAAAATCTTCCTCTATAATTGTGAGCACCGTGTTTGAGTAGACACCAAAGCAAGATGCTTGCGTTGATTATGGCGTCATTGCCACTCACCATGTTGGTTGATTCCTCAAATTTATGTAGAACCTCACAAAATTGAGTGAGGGCTACCTGCAGACCCTATAAAAACTAACAGTGAGGGTCATCTGTTGGCCACATAAAAATTGAGTGAGGAGCACCTGCTGGTTCTCTAAATATTATGAGGGCTGTCTGCTGCCCCCCCTAAAAATGAAGTGAAGGCCACCTCCTAGACATCTAAAAATTAGGAGTAAGGGCCATCTGCTAGCACTCTAAAAATTGAGTGGAGGCCGTCTGCTGGACCTCTTAAAATTATGAGTGAGAGCCGACTGCTGGCCCTTTTAAAATAAAGAGATGATGGCTGACTACTGGCCCTCTGAAAATTGATTGAGAACCGACTGCTGGCCTTATAAAAAGTAAAAATCAGGGCCAGCTGCTAGCCCCTTAAAAATTGATTGAGGGCCACCCGCTGACCCTCTAAAAAATTATGAGTGAGGCCTGCCTAATTGCCCTCTAAAAATTTAGTGAGGGATGCCTGCTGGTTCTGTAAAAATTATGAGTGAGGGCCATCTGCTGGCCATCTAAAAATTGAGTGAGGGGTGCCTGCTGGGCCTCTAAAAATTAAAAATGAGGGCTGTCTGGTGGCCCCCCCATAAAAATGAAGTGCGTGACACCTGCTAGCCATCTAAAAATTATGAGTAAAAGCCGCCTGCTGGCCCCTTTAAAAATTATGAGTGAGGGCCGCCTGTTAGCTGTCTAAAAATGATGATCGAGTGCCACATGATGAGTCTGTGGATATGGTGCAGGAGGAGAAGAAAAAGAGAAAACCATGAACAGTATACTTGTTTTGGGTTTGAAGGGGCGCATGGAAATATACTAGAAAAAGAAAGAAGATTATGTTAATCTGCTGTTGTTGAGAAATCAGGACCAATCCAGGCTTTGTTCATTTGAGGGGGAGAGCCACTAAAAACACGGTCATGAAGCTGTGTAAAGATTTGGATAAAAACAATATATATATATATTTTATTGAAAAAGAAAATTAAAATTAGAGCACATGGTGTGCTTACAGCAGAATAAAAGGGCATACCATGCAAATAGATTGTAAGGGAATCACAATAAGTGTTAATAAGTGTTATAGTAGAATTAAAATATACAATAATATGGATACAATTAATAAATAGCACATAGGTATTAGTGCAATGGCATGTGCAAATAAATTGATGCTATTACAATCGATTTGCGTGGTATGCCATTTTTGTTCCTGCTGTACACATACCATGTGCTCTTATTTTAATCTACCTTTTCAATAAATTATATAATTGTTTTTATCCAAATCTATTCATAACTTCATGTCGGTGCTCTCAGAGATTCTCCCGCCCTTGCTTACCATTGGCAACACGTGTCCTATATACTGTATACGTTATACATATCTCTATACCTCCACCTATTAACATACACTGTGTTATACATATATAATTATTGTGTTCCTTTACACTCTTGCTCATTTTGAGGACAGTCAAGTCTCAGCATTTTCAATTGACAGGTGCCTATAAGTTGATAAATAGTTCAATTGACGCCTATCAGTTATTATGCCCCCGGTGACACAAAAAACCCACGGAATCGACTTAAGCTCAGAGGGAGCTGTGAATGCGGCCTGCAAGGCTCTGATTTGGCTCGTCTGTGGAAAGTAAAATTTATGAGTAATGGCCGCCTGATGGCCCTGTAAAAATTTAGAGCGAGGGCCGCAGGATAAACCTAATGATATGGTGTAGTATTAGAGGGAGGAGAACAAGAAAAATAATAAACCATGAACTATATGCCCTTTTTGAGGTGGAAATGGGTGCATTGGAATACACCAGAAAACAACAGGGACAATTGAATTGACATTATGTTCCGCTGCTGTCATCCGCTTGAGTTGAGACGTCTTGGCCAATCCATGTCTTGTTCATTTTGAGAACAGCGGGCCTGTCAGATGCGTTTATTAGTTATTATGCTCCAGAGGTACTAATAACCCATGGAATAAACTAAAGCAAGGAGGGAGCAGTGACTGTGGCCTGCAAGATGCTGATTTGCCTCAAATTCGTGTAAATAAAAAATAAAGAAGCATTCATACAATGGAAGAAAGGCCCAAAGGCACCTCTTCTGTGGAAAAAATGGACAAAGGACTTGTGGTGTTCTTTCCCTGGGACAGGTTGCAGTAGTTCCCCCCACATGGTTCATGAATTTTCATTGGTAAAGGTCTCCAAGGAGGTAAAAAAAGTTTGGAAACGTCAATCTCTTTGAAGCCTTGAGGCTGCCTGAGCCAGCATAGGAGACACTGCCGCCCAACTTAGCTGGTGCAAAATCAGTCGGTTGCCTGAAGGTCCTTGTGACAATTGTACCCTAAGCAGTGGCCTCGAATCCAGGACTCCTCGTTGTTGTTCACAGAAGTCCCACTCCTTCTAAATGTAGATGTTTTCTGGGGCCCTACTCTATGTGTCTTCCAGGGTGTATTGGAGTGCATCTGTTACGCTCACCGAGGAGCGGCGAGCGTCCGGAGGTGGACCCACTGGACCGTGCACCGGACTCCCCTGAGAAGGCGACCAGCAGCGAACCCCTATACAGGGACTGTGCGGCGCCTCCTCAGGAGGCCTAAATGCACAGCAGCCAGGAACCGGTAGTAGGAGTCTCTGTAAGGCCAGGTGTAGCAAGGTTGTGACGTCCACAGCCGGCAGGACACGGAAACTGCACCGGAAATGTTCACAGCAGGTGACGTCCGCCGCAGGTACGGCACGGATAATGTCAACGGCAGGTAGGGCACGGTGACGTCCACTGTCGGTATGAGCGGTGACGTCCACAGCAGGTACGGCACAGATAATGTCCACGGTAGGTAGGGCACGGTGACGTCCACTGTCAGTATGAGTGGTGACGTCCCTAGCCAGAATGGTACGGATGGCACTACAGTGAGACAAGGGATTAGAACCAGGTATCAAAGCACAGATAACAGCACAAGGGGTCTGGACACTGGCAAGGCTCTAATGGAAGCGTTGCTCGGGCGCCTGCTGCTGGGGGGAGGTGAACCTAAATACCCATTAGGTAACAGGTGACCTCTGAGGTCACTTCCAGAAAACAGGGCATACCGCTTTAAGAAAGGGGGCGTGGCCTCGCACGCAGCCTAGAGTCACTTACTGCAGCTCTGTGTAAGGAAGGGAGACAGGAAGAGGCTGCAGCATGGCTGGGAGCAGGACGTACATCAGGACCCGGAGCAGGGGCAGCGCCTGCAGAGCCATGGGACTGGTAAGAGGAAGGCCGTCGCTGCCTGGGGCTATGACTGGGAGTGCTAGTGGGAGCCATGCTGGGACTGGGCACATGTCAGGGAGCGCGCCCCCCACGGGGTCTGGTGGGACCAGGCGCTACAGCATCCTTTGAGATTTTGATAGGCCTTACGCTTAGTGCACAGGCTTTTCCAGTCTATGAGTCCCAGTCCTTACAAATGGGAAAAATTGTCAGAAATCCTATATACACAATTCCCTTTTTCCTGACTGAAATGGAAAGAAGTATATCAAAGCTTTCAGCGATTTTACAGCGTTTTTTCACCATTGAAAGCAATGAAACTGCAAAAATGCTACATGTGAACATAGACTAAGAGGTGGAGGAGGTTTTTCTTCCTCTTTTTATTTTGCTGTATACACAAGTCATTATACAGGAAATAATGTTTCTTAGCATTTTTTTCCTGTAAAATCCATTTTATCTTTGGTGTTGTTTTATTGTCACTCCGTAAAAGTGGCGTAAAACTCTGACTACATTGTTACCAGCAGCGATCAGGCAGTCAGAAATATGGCCAGGGATCTTCTCCATGCTGTTTTCATTTGATTTCAGAGTGTTTCCACTCATTTCAGAGATTTTACGGCACCGCCAGGACTCCTGGGAGGGTCTTCCAGGAAAATGCTTGAATTTCCAGTTGACTTCCATTATACTCATTACTTGAGATGAGCATCTGAGTGTACGACCTGCTGGACTCGAGTAACGAGCATCAGAGCATTTTTGTGCTCGCTCATCACTAGTCATTGGCACCATGAGTGCTCACTGCTCACTATATAACTATGATCGCTGCACTATGGACTGTCCGCCAGCAGGTGGCAGTGTGGTACACCTTCACCATCATACTTCTCTATTGGTAGCATGAGCCTTACCTTAGCTGCACTATGGACTGTGCGCCACCAGGTGGCAGTGTGGTACACCTTCACCATCAGACTTCTCTATTGCCAGCATGAGCCTTACCTTAGCTGCACTATAGACTGTCCGCCACCAGGTGGCAGTGTGGTACACCTTCACCATCAGACTTCTCTATTGGTAGCATGAGCCTTACCTTAGCTGCACTATGGACTGTCCGCCACCAGGTAGCAGTGTGGTACACCTTCAGCATCAGACTTCTCTATTGCCAGCATGAGCCTTACCTTAGCTGCACTATGGTCTGTACGCCACCAGGTGGCAGTGTAGTAGATCTTCAGCATCAGACTTCTCTATTGGTAGCATGAGCCTAACCTTAGCTGCACTATGGACTGTCCGCCACCAGGTGGCAGTGTGGTACACCTTCAGCATCAGACTTCTCTATTGGCAGTATGAGCCTTACCTTAGCTGCACTATGGACTGTGCGCCAGCAGGTGGCAGTGTGGTACACCTTCAGCATCAGACTTCTCTATTGGTAGCATGAGCCTAACCTTAGCTGCACTATGGACTTTCCGCCACCAGGTGGCAGTGTGGTACACCTTCAGCATCAGACTTCTCTATTGGTAGCATGAGCCTTACCTTAGCTGCACTATGGACTGTGCGCCAGCAGGTGGCAGTGTGGTACACCTTCAGCATCAGACTTCTCTATTGGTAGCATGAGCCTAACCTTAGCTGCACTATGGACTTTCCGCCAGCAGGTGGCAGTGTGGTACACCTTCAGCATCAGACTTCTCTATTGCCAGCATGAGCCTTACCTTAGCTGCACTATGAACTTTCCGCCACCAGGTGGCAGTGTGGTACACCTCAGCATCAGACTTCTCTATTGGTAGCATGAGCCTTACCTTATCTGCACTATAGACTGTGCGCCAGCAGGTGGCAGTATGTTACACACAGCAGGCAGGAAATGGCGTGTGATCGCCGCCCCTTCCTCGGCAGTTTATAGCTTTTTACAATTAATCTACTGTCGTCCTCATAATAATCTGTGTGGACGGGGCAGTCACCATGCTGTCCGCGCTGCAGGCGAGTCCTCGCCATCTGCTGGTATGTGAGAAGTCCAGCTTCCTGCAGGAGAAGTCCCGGCACGGCTCCCACGTGGAGACTCATCACTACAACTACAGTGTGAGTACAGTGCGCGGCCATTGCGGCACCCGGTGTGTGTGACGTCACTCACAGGCTGACCAGCGCATAGCACGTGTATCAGTGACAACACCTAGGTACAACATGGCAGGAAAGTGGCGTTCACCCACTAGAGCCAATCGGAGCCCGTGCCTTACTTTTTCAATGCAGAGTGAAAACTGCAGTCTGATTGGTTACTAATGAGCAGCATAGGCTGATATCTGTACACGGTGACTTGTACAAGCAAAACAAGACGATGCTGAAGTTGGTTTCGTCTTCGTCAGTTTCTTATTCGGCAGTTTAGTTTTTTCAGTTTTTTTATGCATTTAACAACAAAAATAACACATGACAATAATAAAATACAATGCACTGATGTGCCCTAATATACATACACTCAAAATCAGCTGCAAAAATTATAAAATGGGCATCAAAGTGGGCACCAAAGTGGGCACCAAAGTATGTTAGTGAAAGGGTTAAGGTGGTTTCACACTACGTCTTTTTAACATCCGTTGAAAACGTTTTTTTAGCGGAAGTACGGATCCTGCTTTTACAGCAAATAAACGTATGCAAACGCATCTGTTATTTTGCAGGATCCTGCACTGGATGTTTAGGGGCGGGCATTGGAGTCATGTGATCGGGAGTGAGGGGAACTAGACTGGGAGCCGGCTTCTGACAGCTGCAGACGCTGGTAACCAAGGTAAACATCGGCCTTGGATACCCGATATTTATCTTGGTTACGAGTGTCTGCAGCTGCTAGGAGCAGGGCTGCCTGCACGCGTAACCAACGTAAACATCGGGTAACTAAGAGAAGTGGTTACCCGATATTTACCTTGGTTACGAGTGTCCGCAGCTCTCAGGTGGGAGAGAGAGGGAGGAGAGGAAGGGGGAAAGACAGAGATAGAGAGGGTGAGGGAGGAGGAGAGACAGATCACACGAGACTGGTTCTGGGCATGCTCAGTACAAAAACAGGATCCTGTCTATCAGCACGCCAGCGTTCACCTGCGTTCGCGTGCTGTTTAGTCAGGATCCGGTGACTTGCAGTATTTTGACGCAGCTCAAAAACGCTACAAGTAGCGTTTTTGAAACATGTTAAAAAACTGCAAGTCACCGGATCCGCATTATAACGCACGCAAACGCAGGTGAACGGATGTTAACGCGAGTCCATTGCAAATGCATTGAAATGAAAACGCATTTGCACTGGATCCGTACTTCCACTAAAATAACGTTTTCAACGGATGTTAAAAAGACGTAGTGTGAAACCAGCCTTAAATAGCTTTGGGCCACTGATCTAACACCACAATTGCATATCTAGTGATGCCTCTAATCAAACTCAAGTGACTCCAGCCTGGCCCAAAGGGGTTCTGGGCATCATAACTGGCATCAAAGTGGGCACACAGCTAATTTTCACAGATTTGAATAAGTAACTGGTGTTTTTGAGGGGTTAAGTGGCTTTGGGCCACTGATCTCACACCACATTTACATAAATAGTGATGCCACACATCAAATTCAGATCACTTCAGCCTGGCCCAAACAGGTTCTGGGCATCAGAACTGGCATCAAAGTGGGCATATGGTTAGTTTTCACAGATTTGAATAAGTAACTGGTGTTTTTGAGGGGCTAAATGGCTTTGGGCCACTGATCTCACACCACATTTACATCATTGGGCCAGGCTGGAGTGATCTGAATTTGATGTGTGGCATCACTAGGTATATAAATGTGGTGTGAGATCAGTGGCCCAAAGCCACTTAACCCATCAAAAACACCAGTTACTTATTCAAATCTGTGAAAACTAACCATTTGCCCATTTTGATGCCAGTTCTGATGCCCAGAACCTGTTTGGGCCAGGCTGGAGTGATCTGAATTTGATGTGTAGCATCACTAGGTATGTAAATCTGGTGTGAGATCAGTGGCCCAAAGCCATTTAACCCCTCAAAAACACTGGTTACTTATTCAAATCTGTGAAAATTGGCTGTGTGCCCACTTTGATGCCAGTTTTGATGCCCAGAACCCCTTTGGGCCAGGCTGGAGTCACTCGAGTTTGATTAGAGGCATCACTAGATATGCAATTGTGGTGTTAGATCAGTGGCCCAAGGGCATTTAACCCTTTCACTAACATACTTTGGTGCCCACTTTGATGCCCATTTTTTGCCAGTTTTATAATTTTTGCAGCTGGTTTTGAGTGTATTTATATTAGGGCACCTCAGTGCATTGTATTTTATTATTGTGATGTGTTATGTTTGTTCTTAAATGAATAAAAAACTGAAAAAACTAAATTGCCGAATAAGAAACTTGACAAATAAGAAACCAACTTCAGCATCGTCAAAACAAGTGTGAAGTGATTACTGACCCCATATATGAGGCTCGGTGCTCCACAGCCGGACTGACATTGGCCAGTGTCATTACACTGAGTGTAGAAGGAGCAAACTACTGAGCACATGTTCTTAGGGAAAGCCATAATGCCTGATATAGCTTATGGTCATCAATGGTGGAGTGCTGTGAGAACCAGTCCTAGAAAGTAACTGAGGAGACTGTATGGCTATGTTCACACAGGGAGTCTTTGCTGTGGTTTTTTTTTTTTCTGCAGCAAAACCTGATCTTTTGGCAGTAAAAAAAAGCTGTGTTTTTTGGTGTTACATGTTTAAGTCCTTGTGCGCACGCTGCCGTTTTTACCACGGTTTTGCTGCATAAAATGTTCAGAACCTTGCTGCAGTCCTTCCCCAGCAAAACCTATGGTAAACAAAAATAAAATGCTGTGCGCACTCTTTGCACGTTTTTTTGGTTTTTACCAACAGGTTTTGCTGCATGTTTTCTGCAGCAAAAAGAATTGCATGCCACTTCTGTATCACAAATACTGTTGGGGGGGACGACACAAATATCAGAAATAAAAGCTGTAATATCTATTTCTGATATGTGTCGTCCCACCCCCCCCCCAACAGTATTTGTGATACAGCAGTGACCCTGCGGGACCTTGGATCTGAGTTCTCGCAGGGTCACTGCCCGTAGGGGATGTCACTATTACCGCTTGTGAGGCCCTGAAGTTCTCGCGAGCGGTAATGTGTTAACATCACCGACCGTGAGACATGTCCTGGAGTTACCCCTGCAAGTCTCGTTCACGGAACGAGGCTGCATTGAGTACTATGTCTCAGACGCCGCTGGATCAGTGTGCAAGCGTCATGGGACCTCGTGTGGATTACGCCGGACCTGGAGGGGTATTTGGGGATTTTAATAGAGAACTCAGATCCAAGGTCCCGCAGGGTCACTGCTGTATCACAAATACTGTTGTGGAAGGGGACACAAATATCAGAAATAAAAGCTGTAATATCTATCAACCATTTCTATCTATCTATCTATCCATCCTCTATCTATCTATGAAGAAAGAAATGACGACAATTTTTTTTTTTCCAACCTGCTTTTTTGCATTGAAGGCATAAAAACACAGGTACCAACCTGCAGTAAAACCGCATGCGGTTTTTGGGTGCGGTTTGCTGCATTTTTTTTTCTAGTGCGCACAGGGCCTAAGGCCTTGTGTACGCGCTGCTTTTTTTCGGTGCCTTTTTCGGTGCAGTTTGTGGTCCTAAACTGCATGTATGATCATTCCTTTCATTCTGTACCTTTTTGTGACTCTTCCAGTCTCTGTTGCAACCTGCTGATGACACTGAGCTCTGTGGCCACGTCAGTCTGAAAACATCCTGCTTGAAGCCTCGTAATGGCGAGGTACTATTGATCAATTGATATAGAGCCCCTCTATATCCGCATGTCACTTCTTTTCTGTGTTTTGCCATTGACAATGTTAAAAAAAAAAAAAAAAACAAAAAAAAAACTGCAGGGGCAAAAACGCACCCAAAAAGCATGCATTTTATGCGTTTTTTGGCCAAGGGTGGGTGTTTCGCTACAGAAACAAAACCTAGACTGCATTTTTTTTTTTTCTCCACCGAAAAACGCACCCTCTAGCCGAAAAACACATGCGTTTTTGCCCCTGCGTTTTTTTTTTTAACCTTGTCAATGGCAAAACGCAGGGAAAAACACAAAAGAAGTGACATGCTGCTTTTTTCTGCAACAAAAACTGCAGGCAAAAAAGAAGCCACGTGCACACAGCCTTTTCTGATTTCTCATAGACTTTGGCGAAGGTCATACATGCAGTTTAGGACAACAAACTGCAGCAAAAAAAAAAAGCAGCGTGCGCACAAGGCCTATAGCTAGTTTCTTCCCCCAAAAAATGCACTGATGCAGTTTTTTTCACTATCGTTGCTTTCAATGGTGAAAAAAAGCAACAAAAACGCAGAAAGATGTGACACGCTGCTTTTTAGACCCGCAACACACATCCGTTTTTTTTGTACGTGTGCGGTACGTATTTGCACGTACCGGAGACACGTACACACGGAGACCCATGTTATTCAATGGTAGATGGCACACACACGTAAAATCACACGGAACGTGTGTCCGTGTGGTAAGTACGTGTGTGCGCTTTTCTGCACAGACGATATGTCCGTTTTTGGCCGGCAGCACGCAGGCACGGACCCGCTAAAGTCTATGGGTCCGTGCCTGCACGGACCGCACACGGAGTATGTCCGTGTTCAGCACGTTTCGTGCGTGTGCGTTTTTACACTAGCGATCTTATTTCTATTTTTTTTTTAAATTAAATTCAGTATACTTACCTTTTTTTTTCTGCTGTTCTCAGTCATACGTACATTGGCGCTCGTTTTTTTTTTTTTTTCTTCCCCCGGCTCATACCGCTCCCCAATCACCAGCGCGGCGAGGAACAGCTGTGCAGAGAATGCGCGGCAACAATTACTTTGAATATGCCGGCCGCTTATTAATCAATCTCGTATTCTCTGCTTTCCCCACCCTCAGGCGCCTGTGATTGGTTGCAGTCAGACATGCCCCCCACGCTGAGTGACAGCTGTCTCACTGCACCCAATCACAGCAGCCGGTGGGCGTGTCTATACTGTGCAGTAAAATAAATAAATAATTAAAAAAACCGGCGTGCGGTCCCTCCCAATTTTAATACCAGCCAGATAAAGCCATATGGCTGAAGGCTGGTATTTTCAGGATGGGAAGCCCCATGTTATGGGGAGCCCCCCAGCCTAACAATATCAGTCAGCAGCCGCCCAGAATTGCCGCATACATTATATGCGACAGTTCTGGGACTATACCCGGCTCTTCCCGATTTGCCCTGGTGCATTGCCATTCGGGGTAATAAGGAGTTGTTGGCAGCCCATAGCTTCCAATAAGTCCTAGATTAATCATGTCAGGCGTCTCCCCGAGATACCTTCCATGATTAATCTGTAAATTACAGTAAATAAACACACACACCCAAACAATCCTTTATTAGAAAAAAAAACCACTAACAAATTGCCTTGTTCACCAATTTTATAAGCCCGAAAAAGCCCTCCATGTCCGGCGTAATCCAGGATGGTCCAGCGTCGCTTCCAGCTGTGCTGCATGAAGGTGACCGGAGCAGCAGAAGACACCGCCGCTCCTGTCAGCTCCACGCAGCTAATGAAGGGAATAGCGCGATCAGCTGTATTCAGCGTTGGCCGCGAGTAACCTCAGTGACAGCTCAGCTGTGGAAAACACCACCCAGCACCCCCCCCCCCCCCAAACTCTGTATTGGTGCTTTAAATCTAAGTTTCTGGCATGTTTACCTTTTACTGACCCCCGCTCCAGTCTGATGCATAGCGCTCTCCTTGATGTCTCCAATGTTATTGGCAGCCATTATTTCTGCTATGCGTGAATCGGCTTTCATTAGTGAACAGCGCTGAGGCCCACTGGTCCCTTATCCAGCAAGGTGATGCTGCATGTGCCTGGTGGTGTGGTCAGGTATCCTTGGGTGACTCTCACCTTCCTTAAATGTGCCTGGAGTTGTGTGGCATTCATCATCCGGTTTCGAAGGGCATTGTTCACAATGAAGCAGTCATTGATGTGAGATGTAGCCATAGGACGTCTACTTCTATACCTTTTTGTTGATGAGTAAAAAGCTGTGGAGAAGAAGCGCAATAGGGTTTTACCCCAATAATACACGGGGTAGAGACAGGGAGCAGTAATACTCACCAAGTGAAGTTGTGAAAGTCACAACTACTATGCAGGCATGGAAAGTTTTGATCAAGGCAGCAGCAACCCAGACGGCAGATAACAGAGAACAATAGAGGAAAATCTCTATTTGATGTGTTCTTATGCCTGATGGTCCTGAGGAAGGGAGCTGAGACTCCAGAAACGCGTAGACCTGTGCAAAATAAAGATCCATTAATCTGAATACCTGAGAAGTGATCATTGGCGCAGCTCAAATAAACCCTATTTTCCTCTATTGTTCTCTGTTCTATACCTTTTTTGTGACTCTTCCAGTCTCTGTTGCTACCTGCTGATGACACTAAGCTCTGTGGCCACGTCCGTCTAAAAACATCCTGCTTGAAGCCTCGTAATGGCGAGGTACTATTGATGAATTAATATAGAGCCCCTCCACTATTTCTCAGAACATAACTCTCCGTAAACTTCACCACACCCAACAAAAGCAGCACAAAGATTGTCTGGTAACTGGCTCATGCAGCCTCTATCTATCCTCCATTTTTTTCGAGATGGCTGGACCATTGTTGAAAATAAGCACTTGTACGTTGTCACCTGCACCTTACCCCATTGTAAGCTCTTACGAGCAGGGTTGTCTTTACTTTTTGCTTTCGTTATTGTATCTTTAAGGCTCATTCACGTGACCGTTCCGTTTGTCCTGTTCAGTTCCTGTGTTTTTGCGGGCCTACTGACAAGACCATCTTTTCAATGTCTATTGTGTAGGATTGGATGGCACACGGAAGCACTTCCATGTGCATCAGTTCCTACAAAAAAAACACATCGGATGCTGTATGTCCGTTCCGTAATTATGGAACATGCCCTATTCTGTTTCGTAATTGCAGACCGTGACGCAATACAAGTCAATGGGTCCGCAAAATCCCCGGAAGCCACACGGAAGCACTTTACACAGCTGATATCAACCCCATATATTACCTCGATTGCCACCACACCAGGGCAGTCAGTAAGAGCTAGGTAAAGTCCCAGAACTGTTGCTTTTAATGGATGTGGCAATTCCAGGCGGCTATTGGCTGATATTTTTAGGCTGGGGGGGCTCCCAATAACATGGGTCTCACCAGCATGAGACTTCCAGCCCCCAGCTGTGATGCTTTATCTTAACTGAGTATCAAAATAAGGGGGTATCGAATGCTGTTTTTGTTTTAATTATTTATTTATTTTACTGTATGATATAGACTTGCCCACCGGCGGCTGTGATTAATTGCAGTCACAGTTGTCACTCAGCATGGGGGAGAGTCTGACTGCAACCAATGACAGATGCCGGTGAGCGAGGTAAGCAGTGAATAGGTATGAGCCTAATGAGCGGCCGGCTCGGGAAGAACAAGAGCTGCCGCCGCGGGAGCAGTGTAAGCCTTCCCGGTGACCGGGGCGTATATAGCGCTTGGTCCTATCCCATTACGCCAGATTCTGTTCCCCATAGACTTATAGACTTTATATGGGGATGAGCATGTGGAGAGTATGTAACTCCCCTTCCGTGGTTTTTTTTTTTTTTTGTTTTTTTTTTAGGATATTCCTGAAATTTCACCCAAAAGCCAAATATCCCTAACCTTTTGTGTGCAGTCTGTATTTGTACAGAATGCTGAACCCTAGCTTAGTTTCCTTTTAAATTTGGTCCTTTTTCTAATTATTCAGTAAGGAATGGACCAGCTCTGCTTATATTTTGATACTTGTCAGTACCTTGGACAGGGGATCTGAAGAGGACCGATAAGTTCACATACCAGCTTATGAAGCATGTGATTTCTTGTTTTAAAGCTTTATCTGATGATCTGCTTTTTTATTGATTGTTTTATCATTTGTGGGTAACTTTCATGTCAGCCCTTTTGAAAAAAGAACAGGACGGAAAAGTCGCTCGCTATTTCCAGAATCCTGACACAACTCTTACATTAATCTTATTTTATTAATCCAGGTGTCTGTTTTGTTACCTGAATGTAGACACTTACCCGAAAAACTAAAGCAGATCATTGATGGAATGGGGACCTATTATTTGGTAAAAAACCTGCCTCTACATGAATTTCTAAATCAGGAATTTAATGATGGGTTTATAAAGAAAGGTAAGAAAAGCCAAACCACAGGTATTTCCCCACCTTCATTATGTTGGGGGTATAAAATGCACACGTACAGTGTATAATATGTAGAATTTTCATTATTTTAAAGTCAGGGCTTTTAACCTGTTGCATGGGATTTCTAGCGCGATATTTACGGTAAATTCTTGACATGCCATAAATGTCTGATAGATGTGTGTTGAACCTAACAGACATTTGTGGTAAATTTGGTCAATATACCATAAATGCCCTCAGAAGATGACCCCCTTTATAAAGGTGGTTCTATGAGAAATCTGATAAAATAAATAAAATACTTGAACATTTTTCTAAATATCTCTTAAGCAAATTGCTTTATCTAGTCCACTCTGTCAGGATTATTAGGCTATGTGCGCACGTAGCGTCTGTCCCTGCAGAAATTTCTGCAGCGATTTGAACAGCACATGTGCGCTTCAAATCGCTGCAGAAAGAGTCCGTAATGAAAAAAAAAGCCGATTTCATGCGCTCTGAGTGCAGCCCCTCCCATAGACAGAGCGGGGGATGCATGCAGAGCGCAGGAAAGAAGTGACATGTCACTCCTTAGAACGCGCGCTTCAGGCAGCAGCCGAATCGCTGCGTTCTAATACGCCACGTGCGCACGTCTCATGCATAATCTTCATAGATTGTGCTGGAGACGCAGGACGCATGCAGTTACGCTGCGGTGCAGATCGCAGCGTAACTGCATGCAGTCAGCTAAAGAAAGGTGCTTATCTTCGTCTTTATTCCACCACGCTTAGTGTCCTGTTAGGTTGACTGGACAGAAGAATGTGAGCTCACGATGCCTAACGGGACACTGCTCTGACCTGACATATGTCTCCACAGATGTTCTTTATGCAGCCTGATCTGAGTGTCCTCTGAAATCTAGGCTGAGTGCACACTTATTTATGACAGTTGTCATCTTTAAAATCTATTACCAAGTCACCGGTGCGGCTGCAACTGCTCCCGCGACTCTTATTCACTTCCGAGGCCGCTCATTAGCTTAATTCATTTTCACTGCTTTCCCCGCCCATGAGCATCTGTGATTGGTTGCAGTGACTTCTGAGACACGCCCCCACACTGAGTGACAGCCTGTCTGACGCTTCCAATCACAGACCCGGTCCACAAGTCACTTTCTTACTGTAAAATGTTCTTATTTCTTATTCCAACTCGGGGTCCCCCCATATGAGAGCCAGCACAGATAAAGCATACGGCTACAGGCAACAGCCCCAGGACATCCGCCTATCTTGGTTGTGTATGAAAATAGGAGGAACTACATGCAGCTGTCTTTTTTTTTTTTTTTTTTTCCCCATTAGCTAAATAAATTTAAAAACCTGACGTGCTGTTTCTCCCCCCCCCCCCCATTTTTACTAACCAGCCATGACACAGCCTGACAGCTGCAGGCTTGTATGAGACCCATGGTTATTGGGCTCCCCTCCAACTTACCCCCCCCCCACCCGCTTACCAACCTATAAAAAAACAGCCTGCAGCCACCCAGGATTGCCGCATTGCCCATTAGATGCGACAAGCTCGGAGCTTTACCTCACTCTTCCCGATTGCCCTGGTGTGGTGGCAGTCTGGGTAATAAGGGGTTAATGTCAGCTCACAGCTGCTGCTAAGCCCTAGATTAGTAATGGAAGGCGTCTGAGACCCCCCCCAAATTATTAATCTGTAAGTGAAAAGAAACAAACTCCCAAAAAATCCATTATTTGAAATAAAATCTTAAACGCCCTCTTAAAACCACTTTATTAACCCCCCCCAAATACCCTTACAGGTCCGACATAATCCACATGAGGCTCCTTACGATTCCAGCTCTGCTAGAAATGAATCACAGCGTGCGATCATGCCATATAACTGCACATTGTAAATTCTGGCAGAGACTGAGCCTCAGTGGGGACGTCACTCAGGTTATCTGCGGCCACAGCTGGAGGTTCCCACGGTCCTCCACCTGTGACTGCAGGTAACTTGACCTCAGGTGACTTCGGTGACCTCGCCTGAGTTCATTGAGGTCCCCTGAGGTCAGGTTACCTGCGGTCACAGGTGGAGGACCGTGGGAACCTCCAGCTGTGTCCACGGCTAACCTGAGTGACTTCACTGCTGATTGTGCGGCTTACTCAGTCTCTGCCTGAACCTCACAGCGGGTACTCAATCTAAATTCAGATGTTGCAGAGCTGAAATTGTTGTGGGACCTCGTGTGGATTATGTCGAACCTACAGGGGTGTTTTGGGTGTTAGAGGTTTTTTTGTATTTTCTTTCAAATAAAGGATTTTTTGGGTGTTTGTTTTTTCTTTTCACGTACAGATTAGTAATGGGTGGTCTCATAGGTGCCTCCCATTATTAATCTAAGGCTTAGTGACAGCTGGGAGCTGACATTAACCTCTTATTACCCCGTTTTCCACCGCACCAGGGCAATTGGGCAGAGCTGGGTAAAGTTCGGCACTTGTCGCATATAAGGATGCAAGCTGCTACATTTAGGCTGGGGGTAGCACAATAAGCATGGCCCTCCCCAGCCTGAGAATACCAGCCCCCAGCGGTCAGGGCTTTAAATTGGGGGGGGGGGGGACCGCACTCCAGTTTTTAAAATTATTTATTAATAAAAAAAACGCCACATGCCGTTCTTCCTATTTTGGTACACGGCCAAGATAAGTACACAGCTGGGGGTTGCAGCCTGTAGCCATGGCGTTATCTGTGCTGGCTATCATCTGGGCCAATGTATTTTATTTTGATGTACGATATGGAACCGCCCACCAGTGTCTGTGATTGGAAGTGTCAAACACAGTCACTCAACATAGGACGCCGGTTGGCGGGGGAAGCAGTGCATATGTAATGAAGGTAATGCGTGGAAGTGGACAATTGAGCCGGTGACTTTGTAAGTATGAAGTGCTTGCTATTATCTCTTTTTGACGGATTCTGGCCCCAATAGATTATATGGGGACCAGCTTCCGGCCAGATACCAGGGATCAATCCCCCGCTGACCCAATTCGGCGGGGGATTGATCTGCGAGTCCTCCATCACTAATGAGAAACGCAGGGGAAAAATGCAAAAAGAATTGACATGCTGCATCTTTGTAGTCACCAGAAAGATGCAGCCAAAAAAGCTGCAACGTGTGTACAGCAAGAATGAAATCTCAGACTATTCTGGGGAAGGAAATGCATACAGTTTTACAATAATAGCCTTATTATTCTCAAAGATGGACCATACACTGCCAGCATAAACATACACATGTATAGCCTTTCATCTCATCCCTTACCTTCTTGTAGATTGCAATCTTTCATGAACTTTCTCCTCATGTTTTAAATTGTTTGAATTATAGATTTACTCTGTAATGTCAGATATTGTCTGCACTTGTCGCCTTTTGACTTGTAAAGTGTGTTGGCATATGTTAGTGCTATAGAAATACCAAAATTTCATAAATAAATATTGTAGGATTTTGTGTGCTGGGACCCCCTTAAATCCGGACAATGGGGCACTTCTAATTATTACAGTTTGTAGCATCCAATCTTATTAAAATGAATGTGTTGTATCTGAATCACACATCCATGTCGAAGTATGAATGGTGATTCATAGACTAGCTGTGGATCTCCTGACCCGAACCAAACGGCCTCATGTATTCACACGAGACTGTTGTCTTTGGGTTGGGAGTCCTGCAGCCGGTCTTTGACTTACAGACTGACACACAAAACAAAGTTGTTAATGGAGCCTTACAATAAGTGCTGACCGCTTTAACGTTTCATTGAATATATATATTTTAATTTTTTTTTTTTCTAGGCTTGTTTTATGCACTTTCATATAACACAAGAATTGATCAAGATAACGTTGCTGCAGTTCTGCCTACAGGTATCTATTCATTTTTTTTTTTCCCCACAAAGTTTAGGAACTCATAGTATTTAAAGAGGAGAATTAATGTAAGAGCGGCTTCTTGGGCTGCTCTCACACTACGTTTTTTTTTTTTTTAACATGCGTCATGAACGTTTACAAACGCATGTGTTATTTTGCAGGATCCTGTCACTTGAAGTTTATGGGCGGGCATTGGAGTCATGTGATCGGGAGTCAGTGGAACTGAACATGATAGACTGGAAGCCGGCTTCTGACAGCTGCGGAGGTTCGTAACCAAGGTAAACATCGGGTAACTTGCTTGGATACCCGATATTTACCTTGGTTACGAGCATCCGCAGGTGCTAGGAGCCGGGCTGCCTGCTCCCTGCACACGTAACCAACGTAAACATCGGGTAACGAAGAAAAGCGTTTTGCTTGGTTACCCAATATTTATCTTGGTTACGAGTGTCCGCAGCTCTCAGGCGGGGGAGAGCGAGGGAGGGGGAGAGAGGGACTGATCACCCGAGGCTGGTTTTTGTGCATGCTCAGTAGAGCAAGCAGGATCCTGTCTATCAGCATGCCAGCGTTCACATGCAATTGCATGCAGTATAGTCCGGATGCAGTATTTGGACGCAGCTCAAAAACGCTACAAGTAGCGTTTTTGAAAAATGTTAAAAAACTGCAAGTCGCTGGATCCTCACTATAATGCACGCAAACGCATGTTGACGCGAGTCCATTGCCAATGCATTGAAATGAAAACGCATTTGCACTGGATCCGTTTTTGCGTTAAAAAAACATTCAGGACGCATGTTAAAAAAAAACAGTGTGAAAGCAGCCTTAGCAGAATTAGGTCACAGCAGTCAGTGCAGCTGAGTTTAGCTGTGTATCTTTACAAACCCTTCTAGGAACTCTTGCCCTTTCATAGCACAGTGAAGTCTGCTGTACAGCCCCTCCCCCACATTGCCTTTTTGGAGATGAGCTCAAAGGTGTCTGTTGTGCTCACAGCAACTTGTAATCTGTCTATAGTGAAAGCAGAGCAGACTGCCATTACATCTCACACAGGAGTAAGCTGTTTTGGCCTGTGTTCTTTCTCTCCTGTGTGTTGCTGCCTGTTTATGATTGGGCAACATCATTCAGGAGGAAGAAGTATACACCCCCAGTGATAACAACCACTTGGACTTAAAGGGTTTTTCCGTCTCCATAATCCCATCCCAAGAAGTAGTAGCAGATGTTGTTGCTGTTCTGTTCTAAATCGTGTAAGTTTCAATGTTCATATGACCATCCATGAAACAGAACTTATTGCTGGATAGCTATTATAAAGCTTTCTAAATATAAAACTGCATTGTGTACAATCTGCATATCAGTGATATTTTGTTTTTCTTAGGAAAGCTGATTATATCTGTAAATAAAGACACCTATGAAGAGTTGGGACTGCAGGGCAAGTCCTCTCTATATTCAGGGAAACATGTCATGCGATATAGTAAGTTTCAGGCGTATGCTTACTGTCTTTGAGCCCTGTGCATTTAATCTGCTTTATTAGTGACTATTTACCTTGATTTTTCAGTTATTACAATTGATCTGACAGACAGTGCCATGTCACCAGATGGCAAAAAGTTCCAGCGTGTGAGGTGGGCCCTGACTGAGAAAAAGCCTCTGAGTTTTGATTTCTTGGTTGCTCGGGATAATTCAGGTAGTTCACTCCTCTTACATACAAATTCCAGATACAGTGGAACCTCGGTTAGCGAGTATTTCGCTTAATGAGCAAAGCTGCTTGTAAATTTGTAACTGTTTATGAGCAAGCTTTGCTGTACGAGCAAAATACTCACCGCACACACTTCCGGTTCAGTACATCCACTGTGCTCTAACCTGCTCTTGCAGGCCACACAAACACACACGCACGCACACACACATTATGCTCACCTTACCTTCCATTCCCTCGCCGCCTCCTGGAACTTGTAGTTCGCCCGAACAGGATGTGTATCGGGTAACCATCGCGACCGATGCTGGACCTTCCACTCCTAGCGTGCTGACGTCAAAGGCAGGGGCCACTTTCTTTTGAGTAGCAGCTGACAGCGGACGTTCCTCCCTCGTCGCGATGCTTGCCGATAAACATCCTGTAGCGGCAAACTACAAGAACAATGAGGCCGGTGTGTATGATGTAGACGCATCATGTATACAGGCTTCAGAAAGAGGACGAAGATGGCCGAAAGAGGCGGCGCCAGCACCGGACAACGGAGGCGCCCATATGGCCAACCGAGCGACCGTTAGGTAAGTATTATAAAGTGGTTTTTTTTTTATGTTCTCACAGCGGCCTGGGCTCTTATACAGCATGTTAGAATGCTGTATATGAGAGCCCGGCAGTGGTGGCTGCAGCTTATATGCCAAAAAAGTGGGGACCGGTTCCCTTTAACCCCTTCACGACCATGGACGGATATATCCGTCATGGAGCGTGTCACATTAAGCCCCGCCCCCTGCCGCGGGCAGGGTGCGGCTCTCGGCGCACATATCAGCTGTTTACAACAGCTGACGTGTGCCTGCATGTTACGAGTGGAATCGCATTCCACCTGTAACATTAACCCCTTACATCTCGCTCCCAAAGTCTGGCAGCGAGATGTATATACGCGCGGTGAAGATTTTCACTTGCTGCCGCCCCCACCGGAAGGCACGTGTGTGATCACGTGACTTCCGGTGGTTGCCATGGTAGCACAGAGTCATATGATGACGCCTGCAGCTATGACGAGTCACTTTCATTTTCACCCGGCCCGGAGGCCAGTGAAGCGGGAAGTGACCGTATCTGCTGTTTACAGCTGTATAGCTGTGATCAGCAGATAGATCAGAGCGATCGGATTGCTGATCCATATAGCCCCCTAGGGGGACTAGTAAAATAAAAAAAGTGAAAAAAAAAAAGTTTTAAATTAAAAAAAAAAAAACTAAAGGTTTCAAATCACCCCCCCCCTTTCACCCCATTGAAAATTAAAGGGTTAAAAAAATAAATATACACATTGGGTATCGCCGCGTTCAGAAATGCCCGATCTAGCAAAATATACAATCTATTAATCTGATTGGTAAACGGCGTAGTGGCAAAAAAATTCCAAACGCCAAAATTACGTTTTTTTTTGGTCGCCGCAACTTTTACGCAAATGTAATCACAGGTGATCAAAATGTAGCATCTGCGTAAAAATGGTACCATTAGAAACGTCAGCTTGAGACTCAAAAAATAAGCAGTCACTGAGCCATTGATCCCAAAAAAATGAGAACGCTACGAGTTTCGGAAAATGGCGCAAAACGTACGCCACTTTTATTGGACAAGCTTGTGAAATTTTTAACCCCGTAGATACAAGTTAACTTATACATGTTTGGTGTCTACAAATTCTCACCGACCTCAGGCATCATACCCACACATCAGTTTTACCATATAGTGAACACCGTGAATAAAACATCCCAAAAACTATTGTGCCATCACACTTTTTTTTTTTTTTGCAGTTTTTCCAGTACACCATATGGTAAAACTTATGGTTTCATTTAAAATTACAACTCTTCCTGCAAAAAAAACAAGCCCTCATATGGCAAGATTGACGGAAAAATAAAGTTACGGCTCTCGGAAGAAGGGGAGCAAAAAACAAAAACTGAAAGTGCTCTGGGGCTGAAGGGGTTAATAATCGATGGGTCTCTGCACGCATCAGTGAATATTTATTTATTTTTTTTCTCCTGACCGTGTCTCCGTGCGGCGTAAACGTGTGTACGTGTGCTCCGCACGGAGACATATCCGTTGTGGTTTTTTTTTTTTTTTTTTTTTTTTTTCTAGCATCACTATGGTGTGATCCGTGAAACACTTACCACAAAAACACATAGTTAGGTCCAGAAATATTTGGACAGTGACACAAGTTTTGTTATTTTAGCTGTTTACAAAAACATGTTCAGAAATACAATTATATATAAATATGGGCTGAAAGTGCACACTCCTAGCTGCAATATGAGAGTTTTCACATCCAAATCGGAGAAAGGGTTTAGGAATCATAGCTCTGTAATGCATAGCCTCCTCTTTTTCAAGGGACCAAAAGTAATTGGACAAGGGACTCTAAGGGCTGCAATTAACTCTGAAGGCGTCTCCCTCGTTAACCTGTAATCAATGAAGTAGTTAAAAGGTCTGGGGTTGATTACAGGTGTGTGGTTTTGCATTTGGAAGCTGTTGCTGTGACCAGACAACATGCGGTCTAAGGAACTCTCAATTGAGGTGAAGCAGAACATCCTGAGGCTGTCGGTGGCTGACAGCACCTCACTTAAGGATTCCACTGACCGTCAGATTGACTTTCTGGCCAAATCTGTGTATGAAGCTGCGGGGGCCGCGTTTTCCCCGACTTTTGCAGCAGTGTGGGCTCTCAAAGCCATCTCTGCTTCTCTAGAGGAGATGCATTCCCTCACCAAGGAATCTATGCCTGAGATGGTTACCTTAACTGCTCAGGCTTCAGCTTTTTCATCCTATGCCATGTCTGCCATGCTAGAGGCTGCTCACCGCACTGCGGTGGCTTCAGCTAATTCTCTTGTTATCCGCAGGATCTTGTGGCTTCGAGAGTGGAAGGCAGATGCTTCTTCCAAGAAGTTTCTTGCTGGGCTCCCTTTTGCTGGTTCACGGCTGTTTGGTGAACAGCTGGATGAAATCATTAAAGAAGCTACTGGCGGGAAGAGTACTTCCATGCCACAAACCAAGACCAGGAAACCCGCCCAGGGTAGGAATCTATCGAGGTTTTGTTCCTTTCGTTCCTCCAACTGGTCATCCTCTAAGCCTTCCGCTTCGTCCGCTAACTCAGCCAAGGATCAGAAATCCAACTGGCGCCCAAAAGCGCGTCCGCAGAAGACCGCAGGAGGTTCTGCCACTAAGGCAGCTTCCTCATGACTCTCGGCCCGCTCCAGCCACGTCCTTAGTCGGTGGCAGGCTCTCCCACTTTGGCGACGCTTGGTTAAAGCAAGTCTCCGATCAGTGGGTGAGAGACATCATATCTCACGGCTACAGGATAGAATTCTCTTCCAGCCCACCAAACAGATTTTTTTTCTCTCAACTCCCCCCTGCTCCAAGGCCGCTGCCTTCTCGCAGGCCGTGGCGTCCTTGCAGGCAAACGGAGTGATTTGTCCCAGTTCCCGCTCAGGAACGGTTCAGAGGATTTTACTCAAATCTCTTCCTAGTTCCGAAAAAGGACGGTACCTTCCGGCCCATCCTGGATCTCAAGCTTCTCAACAAGCATGTCCGGGTGTGGCATTTTCGCATTCAGTCTCTGCGATCAGTCATTGCCTCTATGACCCAAGGGGAGTTCCTGGCGTCCATCGACATCAGAGATGCCTATCTACATGTGCCAATCGCAGTGTCACATCAGCGTTGATTACGTTTGGCGATAGGAGAGGATCATTTCCAATTTGTGGCTCTCCCATTCGGGTTAGCCACGGCCCCTCGGGTATTCACCAAGGTCATGGCGGCAGTGATTGCGGTCCTGCACCTCCAGGGGTTAGCAGTGCTTCCTTATCTGGACGACCTTCTGGTCAAGGGTACATCCAGCGCAGACTGTCAGCGGAGTGTTTCGCTCACTCTCGCCACCCTAGCCGAATTCGGGTGGATTGTCAATCTTCCCAAATCCACTCTGACTCCGACCCAGAGTCTCACGTACCTAGGGATGCAGTTCGAGACTTTGCCGGCACTAGTGAAGTTGCCCTTAGACAAACAGCTGTCACTCCGGTTGGCGGTGCGCTCTCTCCTGAGGCCCCGCCGTTATACCCTCAGGCGTCTGATGCAGGTGCTGGGTCAAATGGTGGCCTCCATGGAGGCGGTTCCCTTTGCCCAGTTCCATCTGCGTCCTCTGCAGCTGGACATTCTCCGCTGTTGGGACAAGCGGCCTTCCTCCTTACAGAGGTTAGTGGCTTTGTCGCCACGGACCAGGAGCTCTCTTCAGTGGTGGCTTCGACCCCTCTCCCTGTCCCAAGGGCGCTCCTTTCTGACTCCGTCCTGGGTGATTCTCACCACGGATGCCAGCCTATCCGGCTGGGGAGCGGTACATCTCCACCGCAGAGCACAGGGCACTTGGACTCCGTCCAAGTCAGCCCTTTCAATCAATGTGCTGGAAACCAGAGCTGTGCTTCTAGCTCTCCTAGCCTTTCACTACCTGTTGGCGGGCAGGCACATTCGAGTCCAGTCAGACAACGCGACAGTGGTTGCCTACATCAATCACCAAGGCGGGACACGCAGCCGCCTGGCAATGTTGGAGGTCCAACGCATTCTTTAATGGGCGGAGGACTCAAAGTCCACCATATCCGCAGTCCACATCCCTGGCGTAGAAAACTGGGAGGCAGATTATCTCAGCCGTCAATCCGTGGACGGTGGCGAGTGGTCCCTGCACCCAGCGGTGTTTCAGTCAATCTGCCGCAAGTGGGGCACTCCGGACGTGGACCTAATGGCATCCCGTCACAACAACAAGGTTCCGGTTTACGTGGCTCGCTCCCACGATCCTCAGGCCTTCGCCGCGGACGCTCTGGTTCAAGACTGGTCCCAGTTTCGTCTGTCCTACGTGTTTCCCCCTCTAGCTCTCTTGCCCAGAGTCCTGCGCAAGATCAGAATGGAGGGCCGTCGAGTCATCCTCATTGCACCGGACTGGCCCAGGCGAGCTTGGTATCCGGACCTGCTCCAACTGTCCATGGAGATGCCGTGGCATCTTCCGGACCGTCCAGACCTGCTCTCGCAAGGTCCGTTTTTCCGCCCGAATTCTGCGGCACTCAAATTGACGGCGTGGCTCTTGAGTCCTGGATTTTGACGGCTTCTGGTATTCCTCCTGAAATCATCTCCACTATGACTCGGGCCCGTAAGTCTTCCTCCGTCAAGATCTATCACAGGACTTGGGAAATTTTCCTGTCCTGGTGTCGCTCTTCCGGCCATTCTCCTTGGCCATTCTCGTTGCCGACCCTTCTGTCTTTTTTACAGTCCGGTCTGCAGCTAGGACTGTCCCTCAACTCTCTCAAGGGACAAGTCTCAGCTCTATCAGTGCTGTTCCAGCGGCGTCTCGCCCGGCTGGCTCAGATCCGCACCTTCATGCAAGGTGCGTCTCACATCATTCCGCCTTATCGGCGGCCCTTGGATCCCTGGGACCTTAACTTGGTCCTCACGGTATTGCAGAAACCCCCTTTCGAGCCCCTTAGGGAGGTTTCTTTGTATCGTCTTTCTCAAAAGGTGGCCTTTCTAGTTGCCATAACTTCTCTCAGAGTCTCTGATTTGGCTGCGCTCTCCTCGGAGTCACCTTTTTTTGGTTTTTCACCAAGACAAGGTAGTTCTCCGTCCGACCCCGGACTTTCTTCCTAAGGTGGTCTCTCCCTTCCACGTTAACCAGGATATTTCCTTGCCTTCCTTCTGTCCGGCCCCTGCTCATCGCTTTGAGAGAGCGCTGCATACTCTAGATCTGGTGCGTGCTCTCCGGATCTATGTGTCTCGCACCGCTGCGCTTAGGCGGTGCACCTCTCTTTTTGTGCTAACCACAGGGCGGCGCAAGGGTCTCTCTGCTTCTAAGCCGACCTTGGCCCGTTGGATTAGATCGACCATTTCGGACGCCTACCAGAGTACTCAGGTGCCTCCCCCCGCCGGGGATCAAAGCACACTCGACCAGAGCTGTCGGTGCCTCTTGGGCATTTAGGCACCAGGCTACGGCTCAACAAGTCTGTCAGGCTGCCACTTGGACTAGCCTGCATACCTTTTCGAAGCACTACCAAGTGCATGCTCATGCTTCGGCAGATGCGAGCTTGGGCAGACTCATCCTTCAGGCGGCTGTCGCCCACTTGTGAAGTTAGTCTCCGCCTACTTCTTAGTTTTTTCTGTTTATTCCCACCCAGGGACAGCTTTGGAACGTCCCATGGTCTGGGTCTCCCAAAGGAACGATAAAGAAAAAGAGAATTTTGTTACTTACCGTAAATTCTTTTTCTTATAGTTCCGTATTGGGAGACCCAGCTCCCTCCCTGTTGCCTGTTGGCAATTTTCTTGTTCCGTGTGTTATCACCGGCTGTTGTCGTGGACAGAGTCTCCGGTTGTTCCGCTTCTTACTCGGTTCACTTGTGGGTGGCTATTCTCCTTCAGCTTTTGCACTAAACTGGCTAGGACTGGCTACCAGGGGGTGTATAAGCTCAGAGGGAGGAGCTACACTTTTAAGTGTAGTACTTTGTGTGTCCTCCGGAGGCAGAAGCTAAACACCCATGGTCTGGGTCTCCCAATACGGAACTATAAGAGAATTTACGGTAAGTAACAAAATTCTCTTTTTTTTATACTCTCCTTCTCCAATGACGCTGTCTTCAGCCTCTACTGCCTCTTCCTTCCAGCCCGGCTGCTTATTCTCATGCATATTCATTTATGCATGGAGCAGCCGACCCAGAAGTAGCTGCAGCGGGGGTTTGCGGCGGCTGGCTACACAGAGCCGAAGAGTGCCATGGACAGCAGGAGCAGGGACAGGTGAGTATACATCCATGTGCTGTCACGGATTTCTGACCTGGATAGCACATGGATAACCCACACGGAGGGACATATGCGTTTTTTACACATCAGTGAAAAACGTCTGTTTTTCACTGTCATGTGAAACAGACCTTAGGCAGAATCAAAAAGAAACAGCAGATCCAGAATTGGTGTGGTGGTTTTTTTTTTTTTCTCTTCTTTTACGGTGTTCACTGAAGGGATTAACTAGCTTGACTGTTTTACAGATTGGGTTGTTATGGATGTGGTGATACCAAATGCTGTATGTGTACTTTTGTTGGTAGTGTGTGTTTTTTGTTTTTTTGTTTTTCAGAAAAAATTCCTTATTTATTGGAATTTTTTATTTTTTCCTTCAGGTTCGTTTTTTAATGTTAAAAAATATTTGTTAATATTAATGTCGAACTTTTTTTACTTGATCCCTTTTATGGGACCTAACTTCGGTGGTCTAATCACTGATCTATTCCACTGTAATGCTTGATCACTGCAGTGGATTAGATCTGTCAGTGCTGCATTCACAGCACTGACACTTCGCCCAACACACCATGCATCTGATGGGGATGTCAGTTTAGGTGGACGGCCATGTCTTGGTAGGTTTGTAGTTGTACCATAATCCTTCCATTTTTGATGATGGATTGAGCAGTACTCTGTGAGGCCAAAGTTCTGAACATCTATTATTTTTATAGCTAAGAATAGGGACCACGGGGTCAGAAATGTCAGTCCTTGACTTAACTTGACTTGTAACTGGCAGATATTAATTTGGATATATGCAATTTTGTGGTAAGGAAAGCAGCTGTTTTATAGTGTGTTAGCACAAATATGCTATTCTTATCAGAATAGAACATTTAGTACATTTTAAAAATAATTTACTTCTATTTTATATTTGTATATGAATAGACAGTACACAGATAACAATGGAATGTGCACAAGTAAAAAAAATATTAAAAAAATAAAATGATCAAAACCCTGACTTGTCTATTATTATTATTAATAATAATAATAATAATAATAATAATATTTATTTATTTATATATAAGTTTGTGGAGGAGGGAAAGATCATAACTGATCAAAGAGATATTTTGTGGGTCCTGTAGAGACAGCTGAGCTGCATATATTCTGTTTATATATCTGATGCATCCAGAAAATTATTGTTGGAGGATGATGTGCTTATACTTATTTTATTTTTCTTTCATTTCTTAGAAGAACCATCTATATCATCTTATTTTTCAAAGTATATCGTTAAGGAGTATCCATATAAGATAACTTCTAGTGTTTCCAGAGATCTGCCCTGTCCGGTGCTGAAGAGTGACGAGCTGCATGGTAAAGGAGGAGTGTCATGTGGTGCCCCTGAAGTTTTTGAATGGCTTGGAGCCATCAGCAATAATATTGACTGGTAGGTGAAGTATCTGTAGATTTCAATCTAGAATACAACTTTCATGACATATATTTCATATATAGCAAATGCTATTAAAAGTACACAACACTTACTAAAAGTGAACAAGATGAATGTCCATGACTTGCAAAATGCTCATGTCCGTTCAGAAAATGTATCGGTTTCAATTCATAGCTCCAAGAATGTATTATTAATAATAGTATTACTATTACAACTTTTATGTTTCAGTGGAAGAACTTTGTTTTGTTTTTGGTTTTTTTATTTTTTTTTTACCACATTAAAAAAATATTCAAATGCACAATTGGTGTTGCTACCTTCATGAAAGTCTGATGTATCAAAATATTGTTAATCGGCTCAGTACACATACTGCAATAACAAGACAAAAAAAGGGCCAGAATTGCCTGCAACAGAAAATAATGTAATAACAGGCAGTCAAAACCTCATCTATACCACAAAATGTCAATGAAAATAGCAGCTCAAGGCACAAAAAACAAGCATTCGCACAAAAATGTAAAACATTGTGGCTCTCGGAAAGTTGTTACACAAGCAAGATTTTATTTTTTAAAATTTTTTTAATTTTTTTTTTTTCTTCCCTACAACAAAACAAGAACTAATACATGTTTGATATCTACGTAAATTCTATTGACTTGGGGAATTATATCACTAGGTCAATTTTATGGTAAAATGAACGCTGTAAATAAAAAAAAAAAAAAAAATTGCATAATTTCACTTTTTTTGCTATTTCACCACACTTGAATTTTTTTTTCTTTTCCTGCTTGCCAGAACATTGTATGATCAAAGAATGGTGTCATTCAAAAGTACATTGGGTACGGAAAGTATTCAGACCCCTTTAAATGTTTCACTTTGTTTCATTGTAGCCGTTTGGTAAATTCAAAAGTTTTTTTTGTTTTTTTTTTTTTCCTCATTAATGTACACTCTGCACCCCATCTTGACAGAAAAAAACCCCAGACATGTAGAAATGTTTGCTAATTTATTAAACAATAAAAACTGAAATATCACATAAGTATTCAGACCCTTTGCTCAGACTTTCCGTACCCACTGAATAACTTGATTGGAAAAATAGTTATTTCCAGTTAGGCTATGTGCGCACGTGTGCTTATTACATGCAGTTACGCTGCGATCTGCAGCGCAGCGTAACTGCATGCGTCCTGCGTCCCCTGCACAGTCTATGGAGATTGTGCAGGAGCCGTGCGCACGTGGCATATTAGAACGCAGTGGTGCGGTTTGCATGCTGTCTATAGGGAGAGGCAGCATGCAGAGCGCACGTTCTCTGCCGGCACCATGCGCTTCAGAACGGAGCTTTTCAGCTGCGCTCTGAAGCGCACCTTTTAGGTGCAGTGCAGAGCGCACACGTGCGCACATAGCCTTAATCGAATTTGGTGCAATATCGGTGCGGTGTAGGCTTTACCATAATGACCTTTTGAACAAATAATTTTAATTTGAACATTTTCTCGGTTTTAAAAAGAATTTTGTACAATATAAATAAAACCTTTACTAAAATAAAAGCAAACTAAAACCAGGATCAGTCAGGGAGGCACAGAAAAACTAATGTTGGGTACAGGATGGGGTAAAATATGGATATAAAGGATAGGAACAGAGAAAAAAATAAGTAATGAAAAAATGTAAAGAAAGCAAAAGTTGACTGATAGCCCATATAATAATCATTTGATTCAGTTAAGTTTTGAGGACTTTTAGGATAAATAAACTTGGTGAACTCTATCCTTAAGTTAACTAGATGTCTTGCCAGTCTCCTGAGAGATACCATCGAATTTAATAACTACAAAACAAGTGGAAGTTTCTTGTTCCTAAGTGACAAATTCTTTTAGTGTTTGGCAATACTGCCTGTTTTTGAAGTATGTTTATATTTGTAGATATTGTGTGCCCCTGTGTTCTCAGTAATATTTCCTTTTGTCAGGATCTTTGTGTGGTGTCTTTTTTTTTTTTTTTTTTTCTCTTTTCGTTCCAAAATATTGCTATTAATTGGTTTGTATTTAACCTCTTCACGATATACATGACATACCCGGTTCGTCGTGGATCGTGTCACTGTGATCCCCGCCAGCTGGCGGCGATCCCCGCACATGTCAGCTGATTTTGAACAGCTGACATGTGTGCTTCCCAGGCACGAAGTGTATCCGCGATCCACCCACGCCTATTGACCCCGTTACATCTTGCTGTCAAAATCTGACAGCGTCCTGTAACAGCGTGCCGCGGTAAGCATTCACTTACCCGGCGCCATCGAAAGTCACATGATGTGATCAACTGGAGCCGATGGTTGCCATGGTAGCACAGGAACATGCGATGACTCCTGTAACTATCATGAGTCACTTCCTCTTACACCCGGCAGAGCACTGTGTATGAGAGGACAGCAGCTTTTCTGCAGATCAGAGCTATGCTGCTCTGATCTACAGAAATTAACAAGCGATCAGACTGCTGAGCCTTATAGTCCCCTAGGGGGACTAGTAATATAAAAAGTTAAAAAAAAAAGAAAGAAAGAAACCTAAAAGTTCAAATCACCCCCCCCCCATTCGTCTTATTTAAAATTAAAGGATTAAAAAAATTAAAAAAATATACACATTTTGGTATCGCCGCCTTCAGAAACACCCGATCTATCAAAGTATAAAATCAATTAATCTGATTGGTAAACAGCATAGCGGCAAAAGAATTCCAAACTCCAAAATTAGGGGTTTTTTTGGTCATCGCAAAATGCAATGACAGAAGATCAAAACGTAGCATCTGCGCAGAAATGGTACTGTTAAAAATGCCAGCCTGAGACCCAAAAAAATAAGCAGTCACTGAGCCCGAGATCCCTAAAAATTAGAAGGCTACGTTTTTGGAAAATGGCGCAAAAAGTGCACCACTTTTTTTTTGGACAAAATTGTGACTTTTTCTTAACCCCTTAGATAAAAGTAAACCTGTACATGTTTGGTGTCTATGAACTCATACTGACCTGAGGCATCACACCAACACATCAATTTTACCATATAGGGAACACTGTGAATATAATATCCCAAAAACAATTGTGCAATGGCACTTTTTTTTTTTTCAATTTTTCCACATTTTTTTGCAGTTTTAGAGTTCACTATATGGTAAAACTCAGGGTTGCATTTAAAATTACAACTCGTCCCGCATAAAATAAGCCCTTATATGGCAAGATTGATGGAAATATATATATTTCTAAATGGCTAAACTGTGAGGTTCCATCAGAAGAGCGTATATCTGTATCTGTTTTGCTATGGTAGATTTTTTGAAAGTTGGACAGGTATGTCTTTGTCTTCGTAAGGAACAAAGTGCATATCATCCAGGCTAAACTCTTTTGCAGGATAGGATGTGGTTTAACTCATTGTTGTTGTCCCAAAAAACGTTTGCGATATATCTGATTTACTGTTTTTTTTACTTTTTTGGGGGGGTGGGAAGTGGTAAGATTAGTTCTGAGATTTCTTTCAGAATTTACATATGCTAGCAATAGGGGGGTGATTTCAAAGCATTTTGTACTGCTTTCCATGCGTATAGTAGCTGCCACTGATGGAAAGTTTTGGAAAAGTCACATTGTTGTCTATGAAGTGTTCTCGAATTAGATATTTAGATATTTATTTATTGATTTTAAATAGGTTCGATTCTCCTGGAGAAAGCATCTTATTTCATGTCGGGAGAGGTCAATTTGATAACTGCCTGAGAGCATTATAATGTAGGGACAGAGTTCCTGATTCCAGCGATGTCACTTACTGGGCTGCCTAGTAGACCTATTCACAAAAATAGCCACAACATAAATTACCTAACACATATAATCTTTATTGAATAAAAAAAAAATAATAATTAAAATGAGCAAGGAAAAAAATACAACACGATGAGAATGGGTCCAGCACAGCAAGATGGTTATACAAAATTGTGACATAAGACGTAAACCAGCAACATATAATAGATTATAATGTACATTCTATACTTTGAAAAAAAAAAACAACAATATTAAGGCACACCCCCTGACGAAGGTACGCCGAAACACGCGTAAGGACCTGGGACTTGGTGCTGGCAAAGCTGCGGTCCTGACCTGACATGACTACAGGTAATTACCATTAGCACAGGTAGTCCTCGACTTACGACGTTGATCCGTTCTTATGCGTCGTCGTAAACCGAATTTCGACGTAAGTCGGACCAAACGTTCATACAGTACTGTACCATAATAACAGCACAGTACTGCAAACACTTAGCCTATCCCTACACCTTTTCTAACACAGTACCCTACATAATTATCAATATGCAGGTACAGTAAAATATTGTACAGTACCTTTAATGAAATACTGTACTGTATCAGATGAGTCTGGCTTACGTTTGGAAGCCATAATGAAGGGTGTTATGGCATGCAGAAGACTCGTTTTCCTCTGTAACCGGGTACAGTGTATAGCACTGGACTCTATTCTTCCGCTGCTTCACGTAGTTGCTCGTAGTTCGACTTGTGACGCGTAAGTCGGAATAAAGTGTTGTATATAGCGTCGTAACTACATAACTCGAGACCGTCGGAACCCGAGCACTACCTGTAAAATGTGTATGTATTGGTGTTTTCCTTTTTGTTTAACAGAAAGCACAGGCTACAATTTGATATCTGCACTTAATATTGTTGCTGCTGCTAGTTTAATATATGGATCAATTAGCTGCAATTTGTACGATTTTGAATTTTTGCACTGTTGGGCACTTTTGCACCTTTTTGCACTTTATATATAATGCATTAATTGGTATTTTTTTTTTTTTTTATTCCTATAGCTGTTTTATGTTTTTTTAAACAAATTGTACTTGCATGTATTTTTGGCACAATTTGCGCTTTAGGTGTATATCACATCTAGTACAATTGCTATTTGATGTATTGATAATTACTTGATTTGGCAGTATCGCACTTCAGTAGCTATTGGCACTACTTACACTTTGGACATAAATCATACTGACGCTACTATTTAACCTATATAATGATATTTGATGTATGGCTATTATTTGATGACATACCTCAGTTATGTGTCCGATCTGCAATCTGTATGTTTTAATATGGTTTTTTCCAAGTATAGAATCAACATTATGATCTATTGTATGTTGCTGGTTTACATCTTGTCACAATTTTGTATAATCACCTTGCTGTGCTGGACCCATTCCCTTTGTGTTGTCATTTTTTCCTTGCTCATTTTATTTTTACTATTTTATAATTTTTTGATTCAATAAAGATTATATGTGTTGTGTTTAAGTTGTGGCTATTTTTGTGAATTGGTGTACCTGTCAGTTTTTTGAATTTTTGAATAGCCCGTCCATAGGAATAATTTGCGTGAAATTTGATACTGTAAAGCTGGCTTTAGACGCTACGAGATCGCTACAGCGATCTCGTTGGGGTCACTGATTTTGTGACGCACATTCGGCCGCTGTAGCGATCTCTGTGTGTGTGTGTGTGTGTGAGTGTGTGACTCCTAGGAGCGATTTTTGGATCGTTGCAAAAACGTCAAATAGCTCCTCGTTGACATGGGGGTCCATTCTCAAATATCGCTGCTGTCACGTGGGCGAAGTTGATCCTCGTCCCTGCGGCAGCACACATCGCTACGTGTGATGCCGCAGGAACGAGGAACCTCTCCTTACCTGCCACACGCCAGCAATGAGGAAGGAAGGAGGTGGGCGGGATGTTCGTCCCGCTCATCTCCACCCCTCCGCTATGATTGGCCGGCCGCTTAGTGACGTCGCTGTGATGCCGAACGTCCCTCCCCCTTGAGGGAGGGATTGTTCGGCAGTCACAGCGACACCGACGACTAGGTAAGTGCGTGTGACCCTGCCGTAGCGATAATGTTCGCTGCGGCAGCGATCACCAAATATCGGCATAACGATAGGGGCGGGTGCTATCACGCTCGCCATCGCTAGCATCGGCTAGCGATGTCGCAGCATGTAAAGCCCGCTTAAGTCTATTGTTGACACGTTATACACCCTTGGTTGGCAATTATTGGTTTAAAACTGGGCTGCTTAGTATAGGTTTTGATAAAATCACAGTTTAATCAGCAGTAGATTATCATTAGAGGACTACTTTGCGTGCTGCCAGGTAGTCCAGCATATTAATGAGCTCTGTATAACTGCTAAATCTGCAGCAGAGGAAACATTGATTTTTATCAAAATGACAGGAAACAGCTCAGTAAGTGACACATCGCTGGAATCAGTCTGTCTCTACATTATGCTGCTCTCCGATGAGACACATAAACAATTGAGCAGTGCACATCTCATGTTTAATGCATATGCCACTCCATAAAGGACTTCCAGAAAAAATTGAAAACAGGAGTTTTGAGGCAGAGTATAAAATGTAACAACTTTATTTCGTGTGAAAAAGTTAAAAAAAAAATTCAGTTTATACAATTACAATATCATGGTGCTGGGAAATGGGTGAAAACTCACATGGTAGTGAGAGAACCGAGGCAGGGTCACCAAAGGGATGGGAAGTCCAAAAGGAAAGGACTCAATAAAACTATGATCATGTCATGGCTGACAAGTAATGAGCCTTCAACACATGCAGGCTATTTCTATGCAGAAGGCAACAAACAAGTCAGCATAAAAATTATTAGGGTTATAGTCCTAAGACTTACACATAGCTAAGGTGGTTGCCCAGGCGTCTCACAGCAACAGAAAAGACCGTCCAACGCGCGTTTCGCGGAGTAGTAGGATGTTTCCGCGAAATGCTCCCTCTTTGAAGAGTTTTATTCTCCACTCTTGGTCTCTTTTTTTTTTTCTTCCAAATAAACTTTTTGAGAGCTGAATCTGAAATTTAGATAACAGCCCCTTTATAACTGGCAGTCATAAATAAATATATACAGTATATTAATATAATTAGCAGTTTTGGCAGAACAAATCTCTTGTAAGTTATTATTCTTCCTAACCATGACCAATCATGTTAGAAAATATTTGTCGTCTCTGGTGTCTTTTTAAAGAATTTTGTAGATTTACTTTTCTTGATGTACCGAGCTTCTTGGGGATCTTAATCTCCAAATGTATGGTGTGTTTCTTTTCCCATTTGTAGTCAAACTCTTCCTGAATGTTACATCTCAGATCTTTATCTAGATTCAAACCTAAACACTGAGATTGTTTATTTTGTAGTAAGACACTTTTGTGAAATTGGAAATTTCTCTTAATGACCATGAAGGGGTCTGTTAATGACAATATGATGTCAACCACGAAGAAGCTAACGTTAGAATTCCTAATTTCACATGGAATGTCCTTGATGTTAGCATTGTATTGTTTCCAAAAAAGGCTTCATAGTGCAAAAACAAGAGGCGACAATTGACATCCTTGTCTAGTTCTATTGGGAATTCAAATTAAATCTAAATCCTGGTTAATGGAAATAACTCTTTTGGAAGGATTACCATATAGGGCTAATACACCCTTTAAAATAAAAATGTGGCAGTAAAGCCGAATTTCTCCAATACTTTTCCCAGAATACCCTATATCCTGTTGAATGCTTTTTCTGCATCTAATAAGCGGAGTACGGATTGGGATTTATCTAGGTCCACGTTTTGAGTAGATTACAAAGTCTATCGGTAGCATCTGAAGTTTGTCTAAATTTTGATAACTCCCATTTGTCCTCATGAACCAAGACAGGAACTATCAATCTATTTGCAATGGCTTTTGCATATATTTTTATATCTTGAGTTGAGAAGGGATTTATTTTTGGCAATTAATTCTTGTGTTGATAAAACATCTCATTTTTGTTTCAGGATCACAATTATATTTGCTTCAATCATTTCGGCTGGTAAAGTGCCTGATTTAAAGAAAAACCTCTATTACAAATCTTGGTAATGTAGGCGAAAGTGTATTAAAAAAAAAAAAAAAAAAACGTGTGAAGACGACAAGCGGAGAAAAATCGACCAGAAGGAGGGATCCTTAAAAAAAAAAAAAAAAAAAAATTTAATAATTAAAAGGTAAATTAGGATAATGTAAAAAGTGGTGAGCACTATTTAAAGTATATACATAAAACATCAGATGTGGGAGTGTGGTAAGGGTGTACAATAAATGGTGGTGTGAGTAGTGCTGAGCGGACCCGGACTGTAAAAGTCTGGATCCGCGCGGTTTCAGCGCTATCTGTGCCGCACCCGGGCACAGGATTCCGGGTGCGTGATCCGGATTCGGCAATTAATAAAAATGAAGAAAATCAGAAATAAATGAGCGTTTCATACTTACCGAGACTCGGTATCATGGCGGCACACTGCTTCCGAGTCGCGCTTTCACTTCCTGTTGTGTGCACGCAATCACACAGCTTTCCGTGTTTTCCTCGCCCACCGGCCGTCCTCTCATCTGTGATTGGTTCCTGGCTGACGCGCTCCCAGCCTGTGACAGCTCTGCCATGCAATCATCGCTTATCGCGGCTCAGTAATAGGCTGCACTCAGAGCGGGCAGCCGTGCTCTATGGCTGCTCGCTTTGACATGTAGCAGAGCTGGATGTGTCTTCGCTTGATCTCGTGTGGATTACGCCGGAGCTGGAGGGCTGTGTTGTGGTAATAAAATGGTGAATGAGGGTGCGTTTGTAAGTTATTCTAAATAAAGGATTTTTCTCTGTGTGTTTATTTACATTCATTTACAGGTTTGTGATGTGGGTATCTCACAGACGCCCGTGCTATCACAAACCTATTACTCCGACTGGCACCGCATCACGCCTCAGGGAAGAGCTGGTAATGTACCGGGATTGCCACATCTAATAGATGCGGCAATACCGGGCGGCTGCGGGCTGAAATACCAGCCCCCAGCCGGCATTGCCATGGCTTGGGATGAAGGGGGGGATCACACGTCGGGTTTTTTAATTAATTTTTATTTTTATTTAAATTAAAAAAAAAAGAAAAAAAACGGAGTCACACTTGTGACGGATACACTGCTCCCCACCAGCCGTCTTGCCGCCTGTGATTGGTTGCAGTCAGCTGACACGCCGCCATTCAGGGTGGGGGCGTGTCTAACTGCAACCAATGACACGCGCCGGTGGGCGGGCAAAACAATGAATATTGATTTGTCGGCTCTGGAAGGGAAAAACGTGACCCTGAAGTGTGCCGCCATGACACAGCCTAGGTGAGTATACCGTACGCGCTCCTACCCCCCCCTTCCCCATCCCCTCCACAAACGTTTTTAATTTCCGGATTTCGGAGCGGATCGGACTTATTTTTAAGTCTGTCAGTCATCCGCCGACCCCGTTTTTTTGGGCGTTCGATCAGCTCTAGTTGTGAGATTTACTAATATATGTATTAGTCCTGCTATGTGTATTTCAGTCCCAATACGTTAGTGCAAATATCATGTGGCAAAAAGGTAGAGCAAGTAACATGTGAAAAAATGACATTTAATAACATACTAAAATAATAGAAACAATACGACCACCTCCAACTTACATTTTGCTTGGTAGATTTTTTTTGACTCCTTGAAAAAGCCTCAAAGCGAAAAACATTGGTGGTCCAGGGTGCTCATGTGTTTTGTTTTTTTTTTGTTTTTGTTTTTGTTTTTTTTTTTATTTTGGTTTGTCCTCTTACTACAGATATAACCCATTTTTTGCATTTAATTTATTGCAACTTTTTGTCCCATGATTTTTGTACTGTTTTTTTAATGTATAGGGAATGATATACACATAGTGGGATTAAATCCTATACAGTGGAACCTCTGATTACGAGCATAATTGGTTCCTGGAGTGAGCTCTTAAACCAAGTTACTCTTTATATCAAAGCGAATTTTCCCATAGGAAATAATTCAAACACAGACAACTCGTTCCACAACCCAAAAATATTTGCTGTATGTATACAAACTTATTACAGTAATACAACATAATGTCCTGTATTAATATAAAATTATTACAGTACACTGATACAAAATACTGTGCAGTAAAAAACAAAACATTAAACTACACTTTAGCATGCAATAAAATTGCTGGTGTGCGAGAGGTACAATATAAGCAATGTGCTGTACTGGTTATCAATAAAGTACAGTACTGGATTTACAAATGCAAATTGATAGACATGCTATATAGTACTGTACAAAAGTATACTGTATAAAGTACATATGTATGGAAAGTTACCTCCAGAGCGGGTCAGAGCGCGGTGAAAGGACAGAACCAGACGTGTGCACGGTGAATATTTGCTCTTCTTGCAAAGCATTGCTCTTAAACCAAGTTACAAATTTGTAAAAAGCTTTCCTTGTCTTGCAAAACGCTCTCAAACCAAGTTACTCTTAAACCAAGGTTCCACTGTATTAGTAAATCTCACACTATTATTGCATACGTTACCTCTTCCCACATCTGTTTTCTGTATATACTTAAATAGTGCTCACCACTTTTTGCATAATGCCAAGTCTGCTTTTTCTCACCATGAATGTTTTTGTTAATATACCTTTTTATGATGTATTTTAGTTTTTTTTTTTTTTGTTTTTTTTATATATATGATCCCTCCTTCTGTGGTTTCTTCTCTGCTTGTTGTTTTATAGTTATCATTAGATCAACCTACAGTGGGGAAAATAAGTATTTGCCAATTTTGCAAGTTTTCCCAGCTTCAAAGAATGGAGAAGTCCTGTAATTTTTATCATAGGTACACTTCAACAATGACAGAATAATAAAAAAAAAATCACATTTTATGATTTTGAAATAGTTATCTTGCATTTGATTGCATGAAATACGTATTTGATACAATAGAAAAACAGAACTTAATATTCGGTTCAGACACCTTTTGTTTGCAATTAGAGTTTGGACGTTTCCTGTAGTTCTTGACCAAGTTTGCACACACTGCAGCAGGGATTTTGTGCTACTCCTCCATATATACCTTCTCCAGAGCTTTCAGGTTTCGGGTCTGTTGCTCGGTAATATGAAGTTTCAGCTCCTTCCAAAGATTTTTCTATTGGGTTCAGGTCTGGAGACTGGCTAGGGTATTCCAGGACATTGAAATGCTGCTTTTAGAACCACTCCTTAGTTGCCCTGGCTGTTTTTTTTTTTTTTTGTCATGATTTATGCTGGAAGACCCAGCCACGACCCATCTTCAGTGCTTCCCAGGGGGCTTTGCTCTAGAATCACTGCGTTGAGAAACACGTGATGGTGTCTCCGCAGTGGAAATGTTGATCTCCCTAAGGTCAACAATGCTTGCTTAAGTAGTCTTTTACTAGGCATTGCCCCCACTAGCCAGATTCCTACTCCACACTGATGAGGGGCAAATACCCCGAAACGGCTGTCTGTGGATGGATACCATGTTTGGTATAGGTGGTCTCCTTGACTGGAGACTGCCCTTCCCGTGGTTGTTCCTTCCCGGTGAAAGACCTGGCTAGTTTCCTGCCAGCGTTGAGAAACATGTGATGGTGTCTCCGCGGCTTTCTCATTTGCAAATTTCAATACATAGCAGTCGTCCTGTCCCCTTTGCAGAAAAGCACCACCAAAGTATGAGGTTTCCACCCCCATGCTTCACGGATGAGACATTGTTCTTGGGGTTGTACTAATCCTTCTTCCTCCAAACACAGCTTGTGGAGTTGATACCAAAAAGTTTTACTTTTGTTTCATTTGACCACATAACCTTCCCATTTGCTTGCCTCTATATTATCCAGATGGTCATTGGTGAACTTCAAATGGGCCTGGACATGTGCTGGCGTGATCATGGAGACCATGCGTGCCCTGCAGGATTTTAATCCATGTTGGTGTAGTGTTACTAATAGTAATCTGTGAGACTGTGGTCCCAGCTCTCTTCAGGTCATTGACCAGGTCCTGAGTAAGTCTGGGCGGATTCCAGTCCTTTCTGAGAATGTTCCTTATCCCACAAGGCGAGATCTTGTTTGGAAGCCAAACATGAGTAAGATTGACCAGTCATTTTGTGTTTCTTCCATGTTCTAATTGCGCGAACAGTTGTTGGCTTCTCACCAAGTTGTTTGGCTATTGTCCTGTAGCCCAACCCAGCCATGTGCAGGTCTACAATTTTGTCCCTGGTGTGCTTCGACAGCTCTTTGGTCTTAGCCAAGGTGGAGAGGTTGGAGTGTTATTCGGTGTGTGGACAGGTTCTTTTGTACAGGTAACTAGTTCAAAAAAAGTTGCAATTCAGGTAATGAGGGATTCTTAAAAAAAAAAGTTATAGAGCTGTCTCAGTCAGAATTATTTATTTATTTTTTTTGCTGGTTGGTAGGTAATCAAATACTCATGTAATAAAATGCAAATTTTAATTTTATTTAAGTCATTAATGTGATTTTCTGGATTTTTTTTTTTTTTTTTTTTTTTTTTTACAGACCTTTTATTTTTGTAGGGCGGGAAAAAATAGTTGGTAATATTCATTGGTTAAGCCATCAGGACTCTAATTCAATTTTTTATTTTTTTTTGTAGGTGTTTTATGATATTTTCTATTTTTGAGATTGAAAAGGGGTTGTTTAAGAAATAAATTGGTCTGGTTTTTAATCTTTGGAGATTGATATTTTGTGAAGTTTCAGTATCATAAATATTTGGTTGTTGGAAGTCATTTTTGAGACTGTAAAGCTTACTATAGAATTCTATAAAGGCATTTGAAATATCTTTTAGGATGGATACATTCTTGCCCAGTCCCCCCCCCCACCCCAACCCTTTTTTTTTTTTTTTTTTTTTTTGAGGGGGTTGCGCTCTTAGGGGTACTTCTCACATAGCGAGATTGCTGCTGAGTCACAGGTTTTGTGACGTACCAGTGACCATCAGCTCGCTGTGTGTGACACTGAGCAGCGACCTGGCCCCTGCTGTGAAATCGTTGATCGTTACACACTCTACTGGTTTATTTTTTTGGTCGTCGGGCTCCCGCAGTGCAGCACGCATCGGTGTGTTTGACACCTTACCCAACGACCTCGTTCGCGACTCACGTAGCCGTGCATCTTCGTTGTTTTACGCACCCTCTCTGTTCCGATTGGTGATCGCTGCTGCATTCGGATTGGCCGCTTCCATCCTCTGTTCTGGCGCAGTACATTTCAGAGGGCTGAATTCACTTGTCCCGGACCGTGTGTAGCAGCAGATCGTAATACAGTCCATTCTGCAGGCTATGTAGATTCCTTCATAGAAGAAAGCCACATAGCCAGCGTCGGCAGCTGTTATCTTATCTCCCATTGTTTACCGCGACACCTCTGCAGGGACCCCCGCTGACGTCACAAGGTAAAGAGTTCATCACAGCGGGGGATCTCCAGGGAATACCACAGTAATCCTCCTGCATGAATTGTATTCACCTCCTGACATCCCCGAACTTGTACAGCGAGGTGTTGCGGTAAACAATGCAGGGACTGCTGCTGATGTCACAAGGTAAAGAGTTCATCCCAGCGGGGATCTCCAGGAATGCGGGGGGCATTGCTCGGTAATCCCCCTGCATGAATTGTATTCACCTTGTGACATCCGGAACTTCTCTGCAGCGACGTGTAGCAGTAAACAATGCAGGGACCCCCGCTGACGTCACAAGGTGAATAGTTCATCCCAGCGGGGGATCTCCAGGAAAGCCTCCGGTAATTCTCCGGCATGAATTGAATTCACCTCCTGACATCACCGGACTTCCCTGCAAAGAGATGTCGCGGTAAAACACCGCAAGAATACTGAATGCCTGGTGCACAGCCTATGCCACATAAAGGCAGGCAACCCCCGCTGACGTCAAGGTGAACCCCGAAAAACCCCGGTGATCCTCCTGCATGAACTGTGTTCACCTTGTGCCGTGCACCAGACATTCAGTGTTCTTGCAGTGTTTTACCAACACCACTCTACAGGGAGGTCCGGGGATGTCACAAGGTGAATACAGTTCATGTAGGAGGATCACCGGGGTTTCCTGGAGATCCGCTGCTGGGATGAACTCTTCCCCTTACTCACCTCTCTGCAGTCTCCTGGGTCACGTCCCATGGGCTCCAGGACCCGCCGGTAAGCAGCTGATTACGTCCATCGGTGAAAAGCCTGCCGGCTTTTTAATAAACAGATGATGAATCCGCTGATCTTCCCTGGACGTAAACGATCGGGTGATGCTATCAGGTGATAGCATCAGCTACTTACCAGCGGGTCCTGGAGCCCATGGGACTTTTAGACAATCAGCTGATGTCAGGTTCAAAGACCTGAATCCAATATCATCTGATCAGAAGGCAAACCGATCAGATGATGTGTCATCATCTGATCCGTTTGCCTTTCAATCAGATGATATTGGATCCGGATTGGACACCGCGGGACCCTCGACCCAGGACTACGGCGGAGGGGGGTTCTTTAGTTCAATAAAGATGGAGTCACTAATTGTGTTGTGTTTTATTTCTAATAAAAAATATTTTTCTCTCTGTTGTGTTTTTTTTATCTTTACTAGAAATTCATGGCGGCTATGTCTAATATTGGCGTGACACCATGAATTTCAGGCTTAGGGCCAGCTGATAATACAAAGCTGGCCCTAACCCCATTATTACCCAGTGAGCCACCAGATACCAGGGCCGCTAGAAGAGTTGGATACAGCACCAGAAGATGGCGCTTCCTATGAATGCGCCATTTTCTGGGACAGCTGCGGACTGCAATTCGCAGTGGGGGGGGGGGCAGATAGCTTGGTCCACCCTGTACTGCGGATTCCAGTCCCCAGCTGCCTAGTTGTACCTGGCTGGACACATAAATTGGGCGAAGCCCATGTCGTTTTTTTTTTTTATTATTATTTTATGAAATTCATGAAATAATTAAAAAAAGGGCTTCCCTATATTTTTGGTTCCCAGCTGGGTACAAATAGGCAGCTGGGGGTTGGAGGCCACCCGTACCTGCCTGCTGTACCTGGCTGGCATACAAAAATATGGCGAAGCCCATGTCGATTTTTTTTTTTTTTTTTTTTTTTTTTTATTCATTAAAAAAAGAACAAAAAAAACAAACACATAACCCAAAAGGGTTAGGGGTAAAAAAAAATGCTTAGGCTCTCGCTGCATTTTCTATTGCTAGGGTAACTTAAACAGCTACTGGCTGCTAACCCCTCCTGCTTGGTGTTACCTTCACTGGCAATGAAAAATCCAGTTAAGCCCTTTTTTCTTGAGTTTTTTTGCCAAAAAATTAAAAAAAAAATTCCATGGGCTTAGCCCAATTTTTGTGTCCAGCCAGGTACAACCAGACAGCTGGGGACTGGAAACCGCAATGCTGAGTGGCCCAAGCTTTCTGGGCCACCCGCTGTGTATTGCAGTCCGCAGCTGCCCCAGAAAATGGTGCTTTCATAGAAGCGCCATCTTTTGGCGCTGTATCCAACTCTTCCAGTGGACATGGTGCCAGGTGGCACGCTGGGTAATAAGGGGTTAATACCAGCTTTGTTTTACCAGCTGGTATTAAGCCCGAGATTCTTAATGTGAAGCCAAGTTTGACTTGGATATTAAGAATCTCCAATAAAGGGTTAAAAAAAAACACCACACAAAAAATACTTTATTAAAAATAAATACACAGACACACTTAGGGACTCCATCTTTATTACTCCCTCTCACCCCTCCTCAATCCTGGTCTTCTGTCACCGATCTAGCTCTGCTATATCAGAAAGCACGGGGGAGGAAGAACGCTTCAAATCCCCGTGCTGTCTAATCACTCAATGAGTTAGCAGAGACTGCAGGTTGGTAAGCGGTGACATCACCGCTACCACCGTTGCCATAGTAACCTAATGAGCAGGTTGCTATAGCAACGGTGATCTCCGAGCACCTGATTCCCGGCACCGCTATTCACCTGCATGAGCCGGTAAATAGCGGTGCTGGTAAACGATCTAATAGATCATCATTTTCCTGTCACTTTTATTCCAAAATGGAGATTGAAAAAAATGGGCTGAACAAGGAAATGATATCAGAACACCTTTTTTTCACATCCAACTTTAATGAGCTGAAACAAGCATTCAATAGTAACAAAAAAGCATGAAAATAAGCATGAAAAAAAGCAGGAAAGAAAGCATGAAAAAAAGCATGAAAAGAAGCAAGAAAATAAGCATGAAAGCATGAAAAGAAGCATGAAAAAAAGCATGAAAGCATGAAAAGAAGCACAGAAAAAAGCAGCTTTTTTTGTGCTGAAAAAAAAGCACCGTGGGCACAAGGCCTTACTCTTCATCATTTTACTCGGTTGCTTGTTTGAATTCTGATTTTAGTTTTTGACATTTTTCATGATCTTATTGTATTCACTGGGTAGGTGGGTTTTTAGCTTTATTGTTGGGTCCAGAATTTGGTTATGTAGAGGGGGGTAAGGGTTAGATTGGTGGACCATGTGTATATTAGTAGTAGTAATCTCCAATTTATTTTCATATTTTTTTTTTCTTTTTTGAATCGAGCAGCTACTTGCATCAAATGACCTCTGAGAACCGCTATGTGGGCGTTCCAAAAACAATTGTGGCAATACATTGCCTTTCATCATTTTCTATAAAGTATATAGAGCCTTCTCTATTATTTCCTTATTTTATGGTAATTGGAGGAGATGATTTATTGTGTCTCCAGCTGAATATATTCTGTCCTACTAGTGGCTTCAATTGTAAAGGTCAGCGGGGCATGATCCAACCTTGATAGTTCCTATGTCAACAGTAGTAATTTCTTGCAGTGCACATACATCTGTCAGCAGTAAATCCATCCTTGAATTTGACTTATGCCTGCCTGAGTAAAAGGTAAATTCTCAAAGTATTTAGACATTTCAAGGCGTCAAAGATTTGCCTCCAGCAGCCCATTTTCTTCGTGGTTATCAGACTCCTGCTTTTGCTGTGGTATCTAAATTCTTGTCTCTAATCAGACTAAAATCTCAAAATATTATGTAGTCTCCTCCCTTTTCATTTGAGTTACTATAAGTAGGGTTTTTTTTTTTTTTTTTTTTTTTTTTTTTTTTTGCGCCAATTTTTGTCCTTCTAAACGCAAACAATGTCTACTTTCTATTTTATTTACCTTATTTTTCTGATTATTCGAATTATAAGACACACTTCCCCCAAATTGGGGGGGGAAATGGGGGTGCGTTTTATAATCCGGATATAGCTTACTGGGGGCGTGGTGGAGTAAGGGCACAGCTGAAAAGTTGACCGCACGGCATGCCGTGGGCCCGAGGTTGGTTGGAGGGGTTTTGTGGCGGCGTGATACGGGCTCCATTGATTGTTTTTTCAGTGAATTTGTTGGGCTACAGGATAATGGCTGTGGAGGCAGCACACGCACAGATTGAGATCATCTCCACTCCCGGCGATCAGCTGTTCTCTGTCCCAGCGGCAGCAGCAGGCAGACAAATATGCACAGTTCCGGAGGTGCCCTGTCTTCTGATAGTGGCTGCGGCTGGGTGCTGCACATCCGCATCCTATTGATTTCTTCTTGCTTCATGGCTCTGTCTGATTTCCTTGCTTGACGTCACACAGATGGTGAGATCTCAATCCTGCTAAGGAGGGTGGTGTTAGGCGGGGAAACAGCCTCATGTGGCAGAGGCTCCAGAAGTGATCTAAAGTCTGCAGCACTTAACGCCTCCTGTGCATTAAAATTCTGATATCTTGGGGTCTCCGCATTGGGACACCCTATGATTTAAGTTACAAATGTAAAATTTTAAAATTAAAAAAACTTTATAACTGCAGGTTATTATAAGGTGTTTTGTTTTTTTAAAGTCTTTACACCATGAGTAAATGACACACACATTTGGTAATATCTCTATCACAACTCATTATAAAATAGTACCAGGCTTAGGAGTATTACTGTAAAAATGGTTCATCACAATATCAGTATTTCCATACAGTTTAACAAGTGTATCCTCAAACTGATGTTTTTCTTTCAGCAACAATGAATCTTCCAGCTTCATATCAAGTTTTTGCTGTCCAGAGCCAAACAGTCTAGTGGGACAGGCACATTTATGCACAATTACTGGATTTATAACCCCAGTGACCATCCAGCAGCTGATGAATCAGTTACGGTATGACACACATTTTTACTTTTTTACCCTTTCTAAAGCAAGTTTTTAATATTACATTTTCTTGCTGCTTTTAATTTTCCATAGTGTATGTGGGAAAAAATGTTATAGCAAGTGAAACACGATAATAACATTGCTGTTAACTATTTATTTTAGTTACATATTAAACAGCATATTTTGAGATTGATTGATTGATCTTTTCACCTGACTGCAGGGACCATGTTCTGTAAACCTTGTGATGGCTAAAGCCAATCACTGGTCTCAAGGGTAGACTGCTAATGTTGGTTATGGGCTGCAGCTGTCGGAAAGTATACAGGACGTTCGTGTAGTCAGGTAAAGAGAAGATGGGCAGAGAAGTTGGGACACGGTACTGGAGCGGTGGTGGTGAATAAATGGTTAAGTGCCCATCTCAGAGGTATTTTATTACTATTGTTGACTGGCATCAAGTTTTTTTAAAATGCTTGAAAAACAGTTTAATTCTTTATGGACCCACCAATTTTTGACCAAAAAAAAGCATGGCCTTGTCTTTTTTTTTTTTGTTCTTTTGTTTGTGCCCAAAGTGTCAATATTTTTCATGGACACCATTATTTAAAGCTTTGCCTTTTACCTAAAGCTTTACAGGAGCCACAGGAATCCACTTAATCTTCCAAGATGACATCACGGAGGTGATGGATGTTGGAGACCTTGTGTTACTCCAACTTCCATTTGAGGATGCCCCACAGATGCTCAAGACTGTTTAGGTCTGGAGAGATGCTTTGCCAGTCCAGCACCTCTACTGTGTTTCTTTAGTGTTTGGGTTATGTTAGAATACTGACCTGCGGCTCAGTTTCCATATGGAGAGGATCATGCTCTGCTTCAGTACGTCACAGTACATGTTGGCTTTCGTGGTTCCCTCAATGATCTGCATCTCACTACAGCCGGCAGCACTCAAACAGCCCCAAACCATGACCCCCTCACCACCATACGTGACTGTAGGCAAGACACACTTGTTGTAGTCCTCACCTGGTTGCCACCACACACAGTTGACACCTTCTGAATAAAAATTAGTTTCTTAGTCTCATCAGACTACAGGACATGATTCCAGTGACCCATGTCTTTAGTCTGCTTGTCTTAAGCAAACTGTTTGCTGGCATTCTTGGGAATAATCTTTAGAAGAGGCTTCCTTCAATGTCAACAGCCATGCAGACCAATTTGATGCACTGGTTGGCCTTACAATCTGAACACTGACAGGCTTACCCCTCACAACTGTAACCTCTGCGTATGAGTGATGCAATGCTGGCATCACTCATACGTCTATTTTTAAAAAGACAACCTCTGGATATAATTCTAAGCATGTGCACTACATTATATTGGTCTACCATGGCAAAAGGTTCAAATCAGGACAGGCCTCTTGTTAAACCGCTGTATAGTCTTGGCCACCGTGCTGCAACTCAGTTTCAGTGTGTTGGCAAACTTCTGGTAACCCAGACCATCTTTATGAAGAGCAATAATTCTTTTTGTTCAGATACTGAGAGAATTCTTTGCCATGAGGTGCCATGTTGAACTTCCAGTGACCAGTATGAGAGAGTGTGTGAGCGACCATGCCATATTTAACCCACCTGATCCCCTTTCACACCTGAAAATTTGTAGCACTAATGAGTCACATGACACTGGGAGGGAAAATTGCTAATTGGGCACAATTTGGCCATTTTTCATTTTGGGGTGTACTCCCTTTTATTGTCAGTAGTTTAGATATAGTGGCTGTGTTATTTAGTGGGCACACCAAATTTGCACTGCTATACAAACTGTACACTGACTACTTTACATTATATCAGTGTCAGATCTTTATTGTTGGCCAATGAAAAGATATAACAAAATATTTACAAAAATATGGTGTGTGTGTGTGTGTGTGTGTGTGTGTGTGTGTGTGTGTGTGTGTGTGTGTGTGTATAATGATATCGCCGTAATCGTGCTAAAATAGATATAAATATATACTGTAGATGGTAGATACAGATGGATATATAACCATGCTTTACTAATCGTCAGCTGTTGATTCTCGGCTCTTAAGCTGGGTTTACACGCTGCAACATCGCAAAGGACATCGCTGTAACGTCACCGGTTTGGTGACGCAATAGCGACCTCCCTAAGTCTCTGCTAAGTCTCTGGTGAGCATTCAAACCGGCAAACCTGGCCAACAACTTACCAGCGATCCGGACCTGCAGAGCGACCTAGCTGGTTGTTGGGGACGTTGATAAGCAGCCTTTTGAAAGGGAAGTTGCTAACAAAGTCGCTGAAAAGGATTCACACACTGAAACTTCATGCGGCACAGCGGGAAACAAAGGACCTAGGAATGGTCCTGAACGACTTGTAGTGATCAGCAACTTCCAGCAACTTCACAGCAGGGGCCAGGTCGCTGATAGGTTTCACACACTGCAACATCGCAAACAACATCGCTATTGCGTCACAAAACCGGTGACGTTACAGCGATGTCGTTTGAGATGTTGCAGTGTGTAAACCCAGCTTTACTCCCAGTATCTGACATTGGCTATAGCGCTGACGTCATCCAACAGTGTAGACAGAACAATCTGCTTAGAGCAGTGCAGCGCACTGATTGGCTGTTACTGTCTATTTAATATTACATTTTGGGAGCAGCGGTGGAGACTCTGCTGGATTTCGTGACATTGAGTAAAGCCGTTAAAAAAATCTCCTGGGACTGGGATTTACTGAAAGACAACAACCCCCAAACCTTTTGCAACTGATGAGCAATTCATATATTAAAGGAAGCCTGTCACCACCTGTATGACTTTTCAAATCAAATACATGCGCTCTCTGCACCCTTGGCGTGGCCAAATAATTAGTGCAGCAGCCCACCTACTTGTTTGACCACTGCCCTTCACTAGCTCTATCTAGCCAAAGCTGTCAATCAAAAGAAGATTGGTGCAGATTGACAGCTCAGGCTTCATAGAGCCAAAGAAGGGCAGAGATAGATGGCCTTATCATGATGCACCGAGCGAGTGCTTGGTTTGAACAGTCATTCTGCTGACAGTCAGTTTTAGTTGTTGTTGATCCTGATGAAAGCCCAACTTGGGTAAAACAAGTTTAGCATTTAATCAGTTATGAGAAGATACAATCACTTCTTTATTTCCAACTGTCTAAATTGTTCACGGAACAGAATCTTTTATTGCGGAAATTTTAGACAGCTAGGGCCATGGTAGTGAAAAAATATTTAGGATCAGACCTGAGGCAGATTTATGTAAATAGACAGTGAAACAATAGCAGCTCCATTAGATTGGTGTTATTGCACCTCTGTATACAGAGAAATACTGGAAGATGATGATCTAGTCTTGCAAGCATTTTTTCTGACCCTCACTGCCTGAAGAAATCCTGCAATGTTAAGATATCACAGGTTTCTATGGCAACTGCATCCGCATTTAGAAATCCAATGCTCCATTTGACATCCCAGTCCAGTTGATGGCAGAACGTATATTGAAGTGTGCAGCCCTCAGATGCCAAAAGTGCATTAAGATTGACATAAACATGGGCATGAAATGATCCTTGTTTGTGGCACTTGGAAAGAGGTTAACGTATACATAGTTCTGTCTATTAGAGGTTACATGTGTTGTAGACCTCGCCGTATTCTCACTACTTTTCTGTTTTTATTGCAGTGAATATTTCCATGAACCGAAGCTGAGTCAGTGGGTGTCCCTTATGGTACATGGTTTTGCAGACAGTCCTGTATCCTGGAGAGAAAGCGAACACGGTTACTTTAAAGGAGGTGAAAATTTGTATAGTTTTATCATTTTTAATAATGAGGATTATTGGTTGCAAATGGCTGTTGGAACACATGATGGCTGTCCACCATAAGGATCACAATTCTTTATTGCAATATAGATTTAAATTTTACGAAAATGTATATAGTTTTTATATTTTCTGTGGATTAATAGCTAAATGGCAAATATTTTTTTTTATATAAATAAAAAAAACTTCCCTGACACACATTGTTTTGTTCCAAATAAAGAGAAGACTTTGGTTGCTGTTGTGTTTGTTTCTTTTCTGTGAGAATGCCCAAAGGATGTTGTTACATTTGGAGATCTATTGTTATTAAGCCTTTGATGTGAGGAACAAGCCGTTTCAGGAGAGCAATGAGTCAAGTTGTCTGGTGACAGTGAAGGTCCATTCGTCAGCTGATCCTTTTACTATTTGGTCAGAGCGGACGTCCACCCTGATGGAATATTGATGAGCTGCAGCCAGCGCATGGCACAAATCCTCTAACGCTGCAAGAACAGTGTCATCGCTGGAGCTGTGCCACTTTTAGCAGGTTACAGGTGAAAAGGTTTTGGTACCGTGTTAGCCAGTTGAAAAATTATTGAATGCTCTCAGTGAGAGGAACAAAATTATAATCTTGTGATACCTTTTAATGGCTAACTAAAATAAAGTGATGTTACAAAGCAAGCTTTCGAGACATCTCGGGTCCCTTCATCAGGCATGGTAGGAGGAGCATATCAATTTTTATTTGATTTCCGCTCCTGCAATGATGTCCAGTAAAGCACAACCCCTTTAAACCCCCTTACCCCGGGGCCTGTTTTCACCCTAATGACCCGGCCATTTGTTTTTAACCTCTTCATGACCATGGATGGATCTTTCCGTCATGGTGCCCTGGGCCTTAAAGACCAAGGACGGATCTTTTCGTCATGGCGTAATCGCGGCACCGGAGCCTCCGGTAAATGCGATCGGTTAACATAAACCGTAGATTCGGGGAGGAGGGGACCTGTACCCGGACCTCAGGAGGGGTGGTGCCTCCTCCCCGGACCTACGGAGTCTGTGATTGGTTGAGCGGCGTTCGTCAGCCAGGCACAGCCACTGTAATGTTCCAGCCATTTAAAATGACTGAAACATTGAAATCCAGCCCTGACCAGTGCAGCTGTAGCACTGGCCATTGGCTGGAGCTGGGTGACCTCACTGGATCACCCTTCCCCAGTTCCAGCAGCTCTGATTGGAGAGACCGGCCTTGTGACCGATCTCTCCAATCACCATGGACCTGTTGCCGGTGACCGCCCCTGTCACCGTCACTTGTCGTCCCTGCAGCACGCCAGCACAGTGAGTGTATACAGTGCAATGGCAGGGCGACAAGCTCCGGTCCCATGCTGTTATGTGACCGGAGCATGAGACCCGGAAGTTGCCACGCTGCCATTGCACTGTATGAAACCGGCGAAAAGCCTCCCGATTCGCCGCTGCCCTCCGCGATCTGCCACCTGTGTCCCTGATCTGCTACCCCCACCCCCACCCCTCGTGATCTGCTGCCTGCACCCCCACCCCCACCCCTCCCGATCCGCCGCTGCCCTCCTCCGTCTGCCACAGTGTCACCGCTCTCCCAGATCTGCTGCCCGGCCCCTCCCCCCTCGTGATCGGCTGCCCGCCCCCTCTCCTCCGTTATGCGCTGCGCGCCCCCACTCCTCCGTTATGCGCTGCATGCTCCCTCTCCTCCGTTATGCGCTGCGTGCCCCCTCTCCTTCGTTATGCGCTGCGTGCCCCCTCCCCTCCGTTATGTGCTGCCCGCCGCTCCCCCCTCATGATCGGCTGGCGCCCCCTCCCCTCTGTGATGTGCTGCCCACTCCCCCCCACCTCTCACCCCCGTGAACGGCTACCCGCCCCCTCCCCTGTCACCCCCGTGATGTGTGCTCCCTCCCCTGTCACCCCCGTGATGTGTGCTCCCTCCCCTGTCACCCCCGTGATGTGTGCTCCCTCCCCTGTCACCCCCGTGATGTGTGCTCCCTCCCCTGTCACCCCCGCGATGTGTGCTCCCTCCCCTGTCACCCCCGCGATGTGTGCTCCCTCCCCTGTCACCCCCGTGAGCTGCGCTCCCTCACCTCTCACCCCCGTGAGCTGCGCTCCCTCACCTCTCACCCCCGTGAGCTGCGCTCCCTCACCTCTCACCCCCGTGAGCTGCGCTCCCTCACCTCTCACCCCCGTGAGCTGCGCTCCCTCACCTCTCACCCCCGTGAGCTGCGCTCCCTCACCTCTCACCCCCGCGAGCTGCGCTCCCTCACCTCTCACCCCCGCGAGCTGCGCTCCCTCACCTCTCACCCCCGCGAGCTGCGCTCCCTCACCTCTCACCCCCGCGAGCTGCGCTCCCTCACCTCTCACCCCCGCGAGCTGCGCTCCCTCACCTCTCACCCCCGCGAGCTGCGCTCCCTCACCTCTCACCCCCGCGAGCTGCGCTCCCTCACCTCTCACCCCCGCGAGCTGCGCTCCCTCACCTCTCACCCCCGCGAGCTGCGCTCCCTCACCTCTCACCCCCGCGAGCTGCGCTCCGCTCTCCCTCCACCTCTCACCCCCGTGATCTGTGCTCTGCTCACTTGTCTTCTCCGTGTTCTGCGATGCGCTCCCTCTCCCACCTCTCACCCTCCCCGATCTGCTGCCTCCTTCATCTCCTGTGATCCTGCTGCCTAGATCCATCCTGTAAGGTAATTATCCCCAATCTCACCTCCCATCCCCCTTCACCCCATCCTCTGCCACTCCTGCATCCACTGCGCCCTCTCCCAGCCGCCTCCGTCTCACAATCACAGATGCTTCCTTTATATGCCGCTGCCCCCCCATCTGCCGCTGTTATGATTCATCCTGTAAGTATTGTTCGTGGCTCTTTTCTACCTATCCCCAATCGCATCTCCCATTCCCCCCCCACCCTCTCCTCCCACACCTGCTTGCCACCAAGTGCTGATCAGCTACGTGATTGGCTGATCAGGTACGTAATTGTTACTCTAGTTTTTTTTTTTTTTTTGTGCACCCCAAATAAAGAAAAAAAAAAACTTGAACAATTAGGTACCTGATCAGCAATCGTCCTGCAGTCGTACTCGACTTTGGACAGGACTTCTTTTTTCCATTCCCCCCCCTTTTTTTTTTGCAGAACATTCGTGCGTGCGCCCTGTTGTTGTTTGTTTTTTTTTTTTTTTGTTTTTTTTTTTTTCTAGTTCATTGGGGGTCTAGTTTCCAAAATGGGGACACATATTGGGGAGCTCCACTGTTTCGGCACCTCAGGGGATCTTTAAACACAACATGGAATACGCTAATTATCCCAGACAATTTTGCGTTTGAAAAGTCAAATGACGCTCCTTGCATTCCGAGCCCTGCTGTGCGTGCAAACATTTGATTTCCACCACATATGAGGTATCTGTGTACTCAGGAGAAATTGCACCATACATTTTATGGTGCAATTTTTCCTGATACCCTTGTGAAAAAAAAAGCTACCTGGTTGAAGTAACAATTTTGTGGTGGTAAATTTTTTTTTTTTTTTTTATTTTCACGGCTCAACTCTATTAACTTTTTTGAAGCCCCCAGAGGATCAAAGTGCTCACTAAACATCTAGATAAATTCCATGAGGGGTCTAGTTTCTAAAATGGGGTCACTGTTTCAGCACCTCGCGGGCTCTCCAAATGCAACATGGTGCGGCTAACGATTCCAGCTAATTTTCTGTTCAAAAAGTCAAATGGCACTCCTTTCCTTCCGAGTCCTGCCGTGCACCAAAACAGTGGTTTTTCGCCACATATGAGGTATCTGCGTGCTCAGAAGAAATTGCCCAACAAATTTTGGGGGTTCATTTAATCCTACCCTTGTGAAATGCAATATTTGAGGCTAAATTAACATTTTTGTTGCAAAAAGTAAAATGTTCATTTTTTTTCCTTCCACGTTGCTTTAGTTACTGTGAAGCACCAGAAGTGTTAATAACCTTCTTGAATGTGGTTTTGAGTAGCCTGAGGGGTGCCGTTTTTGGAATGGTGTCACTTTTGGGTGTTTTGTGTCATGTAGAACTTTCCAAATCGCTTCAAATGTGATGTGGTCCCTAAAAAAAAAAAAAAAAAAAAAAAAGTGGCTTTGTAAATTTTGTTGTAAAAATGAGAAATTGCTCATAAACTTTGAACCCCTATAACTTCCTTAATTTTTTTTTTCTTCCCCAAAAATTGTTCTGATGTAAAGTAGACATGTGGGAAATGTTATTTATTAATTATTTTGTGTCATATGTCTCGTTTGGTTTTAGAGCATAAAAATTCAAAGTTTGAAAATTACAAATTTTTCAAAATTTTCGCGATATTTCCGTTTTTTCCACAAAGAAACGCAAAAAATATCGGCATAAATTTACCACTAACAGGAAGCCCAATATGTCACGAAAAAACAGTCTCAGAATCACCGGGATCCGTTGAAGCGTTCCAGAGTTATAACCTCATAAAGTGACACTGGTCAAAATTGCAAAAAATGGCCTGGTCTTTAGGGTCAAAATAGGCTTGGGGCTGAAGGGGTTAAATTCTGACCAGTGTCACTTTTAGAGATTATAGTCTGGAACGCTTCAACGGATCCCAGTTTTTTGGGTTTTTTTTGTTACATATTAGACTTCAGGTTAGTGTTAACTTTAGAACAATATTTTTTTTTTTTTTTTTGCATTGACTTATTAAAATATAGGAAATTTAGCGAAAATTTGACAATTTCATAGTTTTCAAACTTTGTATTTTTATGTTGTTAAACCGGAGAGTTATGGCACACAAGACAATTTAAAATATTTCCCACATGTTTACCTTGCATCAGAGTAATATTTTGAAACTTTATTTTATTTATTTATTTTTTTTTGCAAGGAAGTTAGACATCACCAGTTTCTCCTTTTTCCCACAAAATGTACAAATTGATTTTAGGGCACCACATCACATTTAACCCCTTAACGACCGCGGGCAGTAATATTACGGTCATAGTGTTACTGCCCGCGGTCTGCCGCCGGCAGCATGCAGCGATCGGCGCACATCTCAGCTGATTTTCACAGCTTAGATGTGTGCCTGCTAGGCACGAGCAGAATCGTTATCTGCTCGTGCCGTTTAACCCCTTAAATTTTTACTGTCAATATGTGACAGCGCCATTATAACGGCATCGGCGGTAAACGTTTACCGGCCGATACCGGAAGTCACATGACGTGATCGCGTGACTTCCAGTGGTTGTCATGGTAGCACAGGGTCATGTGATGACTCCTGTAGCTGACCTGAATTACTTTCTGCTTCACTCAGCTCCAGGCCGAGTGAAACCGAAAGTGAGCATATCTGCTGTTTACAGCTGTATAGCAGTGATCAGCAGATGTGGCAGAGCGATCGGATTGTTGATCCATATAGCCCCCTAGGGGGACTAGTAAAATATAAAAATTTTTTAAAAAAAACCTACATTTTTTAAATCACCTCCCTTTTGCCTTGTTGAAAATTAAAGAGTTTAAAAATATACACACATTTGGTATCGCTGCATTCAGAAATGCCCGATCTAACAACATATAAAATCAATCAATCTGATCAGTAAACTGCGTAGCGGGAAAAAAAATTCTAAATGCCAAAATTACGATTTTTGGTCTCCACAAATTTTGCGCAAAATGCAATAACAGGCGATCAAAATGTAGCATCTGCACAAAAATGGTACCGTTAAAAATGTCAGCTTGAGACGCAAAAAATAAGCAGTCACTGAGCCATAGATCCCGAAAAATCAGAATGCTACGGGTCATAAAATATGGCATAAAACGTGCCACTTTTTTCAGACAAACTTCGGATTCATTTTTTTTTTTTAACCCCTTATATAAAAGTAAACCTATAAATGTTTGGTGTCTACGAACTTGCACTGACCTGAGGCATCACACCCACACTTCCGTTTTACCATATAGTGAATAAAATATCTCAAAACCAATGGTGCTATCGCACTTTTTTTTGCAATTTTTCTGCATTTAGAATTTTTTGCTTTTTTCCAGTACACTATATGGTAAAACATTATGGTTTAATTTAATAGTACAGCTCGTTCTGCAAAAAATGAGCCCTCGCATGACCATATTGACTGAAAAATAAAAAAGTTACTTCTCTCGGAAAATGGCGGGAAAAAAAAACGTAAAGTGAAAAATCGGCTGGTCGTGAAGGGGTTAAAGTGACTCCTTAAAGAATGTCAATGCAAGTGTCTCCAAACACAGTTTGACAGTACCCTCCACAAGCACAGTTTGATGACTGTGCATTATCTCCCATCCTGCAAAGTATGGTGATTATCAACACCGTATGAAGGAAGAAGGATGCTTTTGCAAGGTAAGATGGATCTGGTTTCATTATTACTTGGTCATCAAGATAACCAGTAAAAGGAGGAAATGCTGACGAGAATTGAGTGTCACTAACCCTATGGGCTGAAGTTCGCTTGCAATAGAACAGTTTTTAAGAGTAACTAGCTGTACTACCCGGCTTCGCCCGGGTTAATAACTGCTGTTAACAAAATAGAATGTATTAACAAAAATGTATTCTGCACACAAAAACCACAAAACATATAGATAGAAATGGTAATTATTAAAAGGCAAAAACTAAGCTAATAGAAGCATTTCACAACATATATTTTAACACCACAGATATTCCACACAGATTTAACTAAATTGGCCAAGTAATGTGCTCAGTCTGTCTCTTTCCAGATATTTCTCTTTCCCCGTCTGTCTGCCTCTCTCCCTGTCTGCTTGTCTGTCTCTATCTCTCTGTTTCTTTCCCCATCTGTCTCTTTCCAGGTCTGTCTCTTTCCCTGTTTCTGTCTTTGCCGGTCTCTTTCCCCGTCTGTCTCTATCTAGGTCTGTGTCTTTCCCCATCTATCTTTGTCTGTCTCTCTGGCTGTCTCCTCCTTCCCCGTCTGTCTGTCTCTTTCCCCGTCTCTGTCTCTTTGCCCGTCTGTCTCTGTCTCCCCACCGACACCTTATTACCTCACATATAAGCTTCTTATACTATGAGTGTCTTTTGTTCCTATAGCAACCAATCACAGCTCCTACTAATAACCTGTAGTTCCAGGCTCCATTTACTTTAATGAAGACATGTCTTTTGGAGAGTAACTGTAAAGCGCGGGGTTAAATTTTCCTGTCAAAACATAGTCTATGACGTTCCCTGGGTCACATGATGTGTGCAAAATTTTGTGATTGTAAATGCGACGGTGCGGATACAATTTTCGTTTCACTTTTTCCCCATTATGTAGATAGGGGCAAAATTGATTGGTAAATTGGAACATGTGGCGTTAAAATTTCGCCTTACAACATAGCCTATAACGCTCTTGGGGTCCAGACCTGTGAGTGTGCAAAATTTTGTGGCTGTAAATGCGACGGTGCAGATGCCAATCCCGGACACACACACACACACACACTCATACATACACACATTTAGCTTTATATATTAGATGGTTCTAATAGGAGCTAACTCTAAGCTATATTCAGTGGCTGCAGAGTTTTATTCGGTGGCTGCAGAGCTTTTTCCGCAAGTGGATAATCCAATACAGTTTTCAGTACTTGTCTGAACTAATTTGAACTCACGGACCTTGTGAACTTATATGAACCTATATGAATTAATTTATTGCATTTATCTTCATCATTTTCTCTGTCCTATCTCTTGTTTTGTATTGATTTTTTATTTGAGTGGTTTCCTACCGGCCGGAGCAACCAACCAATTGTATGCTTTTATATCTAGTTATGTATTTCTAAATATTAACTAGTCTCCCAAGTTAATAATTCAATCCTGAGCAGACTAGCCGCTCTTCCTGACATTAAATTGGATAGGAGGAGGGGATCAATACTTTTAGATATTTAAGATATTACTATACTCTTACCGTTTAAACTTTCATTTTTTATTTATTTTAAACTCCAAACAGCAAAGCTTTATTAATTTATTCTATTTTTACTCTTGGCAAAGAGGGTTTTTTGCCTAAAATCTGCGGCAGTTGTGGTAGTAGTGGTATATTAGCGCTCTGCGAATCAAACTCTACTCAAATGCACTTTAAAGATTTTCTGAAATAAGGTTTAAAAGAATGTAGTTTTATCCACTGTGATCTTGGCTTGAGAAATTTTCCTAAATTTTGCCATAGATTTTTGTAGTAACTGTTTTTTTCACTTTCCTGTAGTATGGTGTTACTACGGTGGTAGCACAACTGAGCATGGTTGACTTTGTTTCAGGCAGCAGGAGATTGCAGCGTATGACTACACACACTCTTAAGGTACCGTCACACTAAGCGACGCTCTGGCGATCCCACCAGCAACCTGACCCGGCAGGGATCGCTGGAGCGTCGCTACATGGGTTGCTGGTGAGCTGTTAAACAGGCAGATCTCACCAGCAACCAGTGACCAGCCCCCAGCCAGCAGCGACGCGTGGAAGCGATGCTGCGCTTGGTAACAGAGGTAAATATCGGGTAACCTACCCGATATTTACCTTGGTTACCAGCGCACACCGCTTAGCGCTGGCTTCCTGCACTCCTAGCCACAGTACACATCAGGTTAATTACCCGATATGTAGTCTGGCTATGTGTGCAGGGAGCCAGCACTCGCCGCGTGAGAGCGGCGGACTCTGGTAATGAAGGTAAATATCGGGTAACCAAGGAAAGGGCTTCTTGGTTACCCGATATTACATTGGTTACCAGCGTCCGCAGAAGCCGGCTCCCTGCTCACTGCACATTCAGTTGTTGCTCTCTCGCTGTCACACACAGCGATGTGTGCTTCACAGCGGGAGAGCAACAACTAAAAAATGGTCTAGGACATTCAGCAACAACCAACGACCTCACAGCAGGGGCCGGGTTGTTGCTGGATGTCACACACAGCAACATCGCTAGCAACATCGCTGTTGCGTCACAAAAGTCGTGCCTCAGCAGCGATGTTGCTAGCGATGGTGCTTAGTGAGACGTGGCCTTTATACGGGTTAAATCTGATAGCTATGCAACTTCTCCTTGGTTTAGTGTTGCAACGGTTAAGCAGTTTTGTTTGGTCTCCTTAGGATGAAAAGTCTTCTCAGCTGTTCTGATTTTCCCACTGACCTCAGCTGTAATTACTCTCCTTTCAGCTCAGGGAGTTGTCTTGTGAGCTGTGGACTAAAATCGTTTTTGGAGGTGTAGCCGAAGATTGCTGCGTGGAAGTTTGTGTGGTATTTTCCTTTCCTTTTAATCCCTTTTTTAGTTTGCCTCATTTATCCATTCCTTTTAGTCCTTCCTGCAGTTTAGTGTGCTTTGTATGATTGCTGTTACTTTTACCCCTGTCTGTCTTATCCCCTCTGTCTCTAACCTAGAGTGGGACTATTGTAACCGCTGCTGTGTGCACTAGACAGGGTTGTGTTAAGGGAAAGACAGGGATAGGAACGAGATCACTGCACGGGGTGAAATAACCCATCTAAAGATGTCAAGGAGCTTATGACTGCTTAGGGAATGTGTCAGGCGTTGTCCCTTTCTATCCTTCCTTAGTGTCAGTATATCTTTCTCCCATCTTGCCTTGCACCGTCCAACCTTGATGGCGCACAATGACCAGGAGCTGCCCTGGAGTGGTAGCTGGTGCCTATCATCAGACAAGTCCAACGTCAACATCAGAGGTTCTGGTGAAAACTGGGTAGGCACTTAGGCACACCCCTCTTGGGGTAAGCCTGGTTCTGGGAACAGTGGGTCTGTCAGTCTCTCTCCTCCATCTTGTAGCATGACAATTATCTTAAGATCCTTCTCTAGCTAAGTCTTTAAGATAATGGCTGTTGTACCTCTGAAAGGACCTACAGTTTGTAGATTGACAGAATCTTTACACAAAAGAAGCAGGGTCTCTTTGTCCAGATGGGGGTAACCAAGATTATTGTTGCTTGAATTTCACTGGTCCTTTATTTATTTTTTTTTCTTTAATTATATCTTTCAGAACCGCCTGAATTAGTGTTAATGAAAATGCGTAGGCCAAGTGGAATTTCCATTCTAGCAGAAGAGTACGCTACATGCGGCTTCTCCCTGGGATTTTGGGTACAAAGTTTCACCTTCCTGATTCTTTTTTTGCAAATAAATCTGTCTCTTGGATACACTACTGGTCCATAATTCGGTTGAATATGGATTATTTAATGCCCATTCATCTTTTCATGGCTAAAACCAATATAAAAAGTGTTTTTATTTTTTTATGTGAAGAGGAGACCGGGATAAGAGATTAAGGGGAACCAATCACCAAGATTTTTGTATATAAGCTAAAGCCAGTGCTATACTGGCACTATCAGGCTAATTCTCTGCATACCTGTAGTGGTCAGCTCTGATGTTTAGGTTTTGAAATCCAAAAAAGTAAAGTTTATAAAATGAGCCGCTAGTTGAGTAACATGAGCATAGGAGCAGATAATATATTCATAATTATTCCCTCCCCCTGTTTGAATTGTTTTTATAATGCTTATGCTAATTCTCTTTGTTGCAGGACCTGTGAGATCATACTTATGTGACCTGGTATCCAGCTTTAGTGGCTGAGGCCCTGCCCCTTCTGGTCACATGTGTATGACCTCACAGGTCCTCCCACAGACAAAAGTGGTAATTCTAACAGGGAGAGGGGATATTTATGAATATATTATCTGATCCTCAGCTGCTGTAACTCAACTAGCTGCTCATTTTATAAAGTTTACTTTTTTGGATTTCAAAACCTATACATCCGAGCTGACCAGGAAGGACGCGGAAACACACCTCTCTCTGACCACCATTGCCTCCCAGGTAAAAACGTGCCACCGGTCTATCATATCTATACATAGCCTTGGAGCTTTATTCCTCTGAGTTTCTTGACATGCTATTGCTACGTTTATTGCCATGACATTGTCCTAATTTGATTAGGGACCCTGATGGATGGGAATCTTGAGGAAATTTTCCTCCCCACTAGCTATTATCAGGGACTCGGATGGGAAGTGAAGGAAATTTTTCCTCTCTATTAGATAGTGACATGGCCCTGCCTGGTTGTTAATGGTGCTCATGGTTCCATTATATATTTACCATTGTGTAATCTATATATATATATACAAGAAATAATTGATGGTACATGATTTTATTGTATTATGGATTGACTGAAACATCAGTTCATAAGGAATCTGTGATAACTGCATGTATATTCTGATCAGTGATTGGTGTCCACGCCCCCACTTGTTACGTGCCGCCCCGCACCTACCCCTGTGTCAATAAAGATTTCACCTTTGCACTTTGGATTTTTGGTCGTGTGTTTTCTCTTTGATTTATAATTATTACGACTTATCCTCAGTCCCCATCCAGTTCCTTATGCATAACATGGTGCCTAATGGTCGTATATGTATCTGGTAAATCATGGTGTGGCTGTGGCTTCTTGTGTACACTACAGGTATGTAGAGAATCAGCCTGATGGTGCCAGTATAGCACTGGCTTTAGCTTACCGTATATGCCGGCGTATAAGACGACTGGGCGTATAAGACGACCCCCAACTTCTGCCCTAAAAATATAGAATTTGGGATATACTCACTGTATAAGACTACCCCGCTCCCAAATGAAAAAAAGTCTGCTTTGATTGCAACATGTTAATTTTAATTCCGCGAGAGCCGTACAATATGTTTTTAAAGGGCCACTGACAGATCAATCGCTCCAATGTTCACTTAGTACAGCAAGGAATGTTCCTCCCTGCTGTATAAAGCCACAACTGGACTGAAACAATGGTACTACACTCTGCTACAAACAGACACACACAACTCTGCTACAAACAGACAAACACACACAACTCTGCTACAAACAGACAAACACACACAACTCTGCTACAAACAGACAAACACACACAACTCTGCTACATACAGACAAACACACACACACAACTCTGCTACATACAGACAAACACATACAACTCTGCTACATACAGACAAACACATACAACTCTGCTACATACAGACAAATACATACAACTCTGCTACATACAGACAAACACATACAACTCTGCTACATACAGACAAATACACACAACTCTGCTGCTCTGTGGGGCCTGCACCCGCGGCTCGGCGGGTACAGCACCCGCGGCATCGGCGGGGGGGGGGGGATTGGCAGGGCATACATCTGGGGGGTTAGAAGCAGCTCACCGGGGCCCACAATGGGGAGGCGGGGAGGGCATTTACCCGATTAGGTCACGGTGGAGAGGGGGCCCACACAGCGCCGGACAGAAGCTCGCCTCCTTCATCTGTGGGACTGAGAAGGCGGTAGCTCCGCCCACAGATGAAATTCAAAACAGGATGTCTGCGCGCCTTAAAGTGACGGCGCCGCAGATTGCTGCCGAGGACTGCGGTCCCCGGAACTCGGCCGGGGGCAGCAGAACTATAAAGGCGAGTGGGCCCCGGCCAAGGGACAGGAGAACTGACGAGGCCGAGTGGGCCCCCCCGGCTCTCCAGGGCCCCGGCATTTGCCCATAGACAGGTAGGAGCCCTGTCTGCGAGCCAGATACGGCCATCAAAAGAGCCATATCTGGCTCGCGAGCCATAGGTTCCCGACCCCTGCTGTATGATATATACCGTATGTTTCGCTTTATAAGACGCACCTGATTATAAGACGCACCCCCAAATTTGGTGAAGGAAAAGAGATTTTTTTTTTTTTTAATGTTAAATGGGGTCCATCTTATAATGCCAGTGTCCCTCTAACAAATCATATAGGGTATATGTCCCTCATAGCCCCCCATCCTAAAATTAGCCCCCTTAATCTGGATATGGCCCCCTTATATTGAATATAGCCCCCTTGTGATGGCACACGTTCCCCTGTGCTGCCTATGGTCCCCTATGGATTGCACACGTTCCCGTGTTAGATAACGCCCCCATGCTGCTGCCCATGGCCCCTATAGATCGCACAAGTCCCCCTGTGTTAGATATCGCCCCCATAGTGCTGCCTATGGCCCCTATAGATCGCACAAGTCCCCCTGTGTTAGATATCGCCCCCATAGTGCTGCCCATGGCTCCTATATAGATCGCACAAGTCCCCCTGTGTTATATATCGCCCCCATAGTGCTGCCCATGGTCCCTATAGATCGCACAAGTCCCCCTGTGTTAGATATCGCCCCCATAGTGCTGCCCATGGCCCCTATATAGATCGCACAAGTCCCCCTGTGTTAGATATCTCCCCCATAGTGCTGCCCATGGTCCCTATAGATCGCACAAGTCCCCCTGTGTTAGATATCGCCCCCATAGTGCTGCCCATGGCCCCTATATAGATCGTACAAGTCCCCCTGTGTTAGATATCTCCCCCATAGTGCTGCCCATGGCCCCTATATAGATCGCACAAGTCCCCCTGTGTCAGATATCGCCCCCATAGTGCTGCCCATGGCCCCTATAGATCGCACAAGTCCCCCTGTGTCAGATATGGCCCCTAGGCTGCTGCCCAAAGTAAAATAAAACCCTCTTTCCTTATCTCCTCCAGCGCTGAGCTCCCTCCTGTCTCCCTCCGTGCTTCTGTTCTTCCACTTCCTGGTTCTCAGTGCGGTCATGTGATCGGCACAGCAGGCTGAGCTCTCTGCCTGCCTGATCACAGTGGAAGCAGGGACACAGGGAGAAACGCTGCAGGGGTAAGTAAAGCTTTTTTATTTAGAATGAGCAGCAGCCTGGGGGCCAAATCTAACACAGGGGTGGGCATGTGCCATCACACTGGGACGCAGGCTCATATAATATGCACCGCTGCCCCAGCCCCTCACTGCGTGCGATTTCAGCACCATTGGAGATGGACAGCGGCTGTGCATATTATATGAGCGGGTGCAGGAGATCAAAGGCTGCAGCCCGCAGCGTTCCCCTGTGCTCCAGAGCTGCTGCCCCCACCTCCCCTGGACGCTGCAGTGTGCATATATATATACACACACACACCCCCCCCCCCCCCCCGTATATCCGGCGTATAAGACGACCCCCCACTGTAGCCATTATTTTAAGGGGGTAAAAAGTCGTCTTATACGCCAGTATATACGGTATATATGAAATCCTGGTGTTTGGCTCCCTTTAATTTCTACTATGCAATGAAGTATTTTAATTTCTCTCATGAAAGACCTAGATTCCCCCCACACCCCCCTCCCTACCCCCCCCCCGGTGGTGATTTATGTAAGAAGTTACTGTTTTGTTGTCTGATAGGATTTTTTACACCAACAGTTTTTGACCAAATTAAGCATCTCCCAAAATACTGATCTTGCTACAGAAAGTGTTTTAGGTTTCAAACTCCCTCAACGAAAAAGACTTCACACATACTGTACACTCCTCACCCTGAAGGACTTGCATATGTCATTATGATTACTGGATTTGTATTTTTAGAGGAGACTGCGTTAGATAAGTTTTTCTCTTGCAACCACCACTGAAGAGACTGGAGACTGGAGAGTTGAGGTGGATAGGATTTTTTTGGGTCCAAGTGTCCTTTTCAGATTTCTTGTTCCCACTTATTAGTATCTCTTGGCCAGGCGGCCGCTGGGAGACAGAAGGTACTGAACTGACTCAGGGTATCAAGCACCAACATTGCTTTCCTCAAAGATGTAAATGCATTTTCCGGTAGGTCTAGTTTTTTTCTCATGGAAAGAAACATTTCTGGTGACTGGAATGAAAGGTGATTAAAATATGTTTGTACTTTCACAAAATGAGCTTTACATTTATGGTCAACTGTCCATTCCCATATTTGCCAAAAACAAATCAAAACAGTCTTGTCCATCTTGACACTGTAACTTTTACTTTCCTACTTACCAGGAAGTTGTCAAAGCAAAATATAAATATCACATCTTTTTTTTCCAATCACACTAGCTGACATTTTGTATGTTATCTTTGTGAATCCTCGAAGCACCATGGAAATCCTGAATGGGAGAGCTTGAAGTTCACAATGATAAACTTCTTCCTAATAGAACTTTCCACTTTCAGGAATATTTGATGATCTTGAAAAATAGGAATGTAATTATAAGTGTCTTCCAAATCTATTATTGCCATAAAAATCTTCATAAAGAAGACTTGCAGTTTATTTTGTACTCAATTCTGAACAATTTGAATTCTAAGCATACTTTTAGGATTTCTAGATTTATAATAATTCAATAAGTGCCTTTTGGGTTTTCTTATTAGAAAGCGAAAGGTATAGAAACCTATGCTGCCACCTTTTTTGGGGGCTGCTACTAATACAGTCTTCTTTGACCAGTTTTTATACTTCCTTTTCTGGCTCTAATTGCCTTTCCCAAGACCTCAGATTATTTGTGAGTATACATTTTTGAGGGGGCATGGAGAGGAATTCTAGCTTTAGGCCTTACTTTTATAGTATCGGATTCGAGGGTTTGAGGATATTGCTATCCAGGGAGGAAGAAAAGGTTTTTGTTTTTTTTTTGTTGTTTTTTTAATATTCCTCCTACCCGGATTAGTGCGTCACTGTGGGTTAATGGCTTTCTGTTCTCAAAAGTCATAAAACCTCTGTGCTTCTGACTCACCCCAGGGCTATGAGGTACTCTGTCCCGGGCCGTATATTTACAGGGACAGTTCACTGGGTGGCTGTTGCCCGGTTCCATGATCCTGGGGGTCGCTTGAAAGGGGTTATGTACAGTGGAGTAATAATAAAGGTTTTGTCGTGACACTACTTGCGGGTTGCGGCTAGGTAGATGGAGCCGCCGCTGCAATGTCTCTCACAGCTAGGGCTGATGTTAATGACAGCCCGACTGTTGGGTCCTCCACAAGTAGGGCCAGGCCCCAGGGGGTAGGTGATGGAGTTAGGCGCGGAAAGAAGGTAGGCCACACAAGGGATTGCAGTGTAACTGGTTTCTTTACTCAGTGTTATGGCTTGCAACCCGAAGAAGGCAGCTGGTCCTCACCACCAGTCCCCTTAGTGGTATCCTAATAGCTTCTTTCCCCTGCACCTGTCTCTGGTTGGTGGGTCCTTGTGACTTGGAGAGTCTGGGGGTCCTCTCCTGGTAGTCTTTCAGTCTTTAGTCCGTACGTCGGGCAGTTTGAACCCTGTAGGGTCGGTGTTCTGTTCTGTACTCCTTCGGCAACCACACGCCTGCGCATGACAGGTCACTGTTACACACTCCCGTCAGTACGGTTACGTCCGTCTCCTTTCACTTCCACTAACTGACTGTCTGACCCCTCCTCCATGTTGCCGTCTAGTGCACTGGATCGGCTCCACCCCCAAGGTGGGCATCCATTGGGTCCAACCCTAGCCTGTCACCAGTCCTTGGGGAAGGGAAAAAACAGGGATTATATATGTTTTGGTGTTACCGCCACTGGTCTTCTGGGTCCCTGGGGATAGGCCCTGCATCTTGGACAGGATGCAGTTCTTTGTAGCTCCTGATGGCTTCAGGGGCGCTACATGTCCTTCTAGTGTCCTACCACCTATTATCTTTATATTTTGGCAGTTTTTCCTAGTTATACTTCCTTTTGGCCCAAGAAGAATTTTTAAAAGTTGTTAAGACTAGAGTAGGCAAATCTTTCTTCCTGTCTCCCACCTTCTGTAAGATTTAATCTAGGACAGAGCTAAAGGGGAACTTTTCCTGGCATGGTATAGAGCACAATCTGCACTTTAATTAAATATACTCTTCCTAGCCCATAAGCCTTGACAAGCTGCAATAGACAAGACTGTGAACGGCTCCGCTAGACATACTATATCTGCTGAGACATCCGCTAAGGAGTCTGCTTCTCTGAATCATAGGAAGAGATGGGAAAATATTTGCTTTTGGCACTTTACTTTTACTTGTGCTTCAGTTCAAGTTAAAGTTGTTTAAGCCAGACAATTAAGGACCTTTCTGTGCAGGTGGCTGCTGTGGTTAATTTGAAGGTACTCGCTGTGGATTCCTAGTTTCCTCAAATACGCATATTAGCATTTCTGTTTAAAGGTTCCCTTAACATCTTCATGTTTTCAAAAGGAAGTAATGATTCTCTGGAAACTGTTGAGACTGGGTGCACTATTTCCTCTTCAATGGTATATTTGCATTTAATGGCAGAAGGAATAATACCTATTTTGTCTAGTTTCTTCCTACCATTCTCCTTTTTATTAGAGAAAACATTTTTTGTGCAGGGGAAAGGACTTTTTTTTTTTTTTACACTTTTCAACGTGATTCGAACTACCGTCTATTGGTATCCAAAACCTGCCTGACTCACAATCATCTGAAGATGAAGGTAGCGAGATGTATAACACAACAGAATCCTCCATCATTTTCTTCACATCAGAAAAATAGAGATACATATTTTCTGCCTGGTTGAGGTGAATATATATTCTTTGGACAAACAAGAGCATGAAAGGGAATCTGGCAATAGGTTTTTGCTCTGTAATCAGAAGACAGCATGCTGTGGGGGTTAAAAAACAAAAATCAACTATGCCTCTCTTATCCAGCTTAAGGCCTGCGCCACACATCCGTGCCTCCGGTACGTGTTTGTCATTTTTTACACGTCCCGGCGGCACGGAGACACTTTAACCAATGCTACCCTATTGTAGCAGGCACACACACGTAAAACCACATGGAACGTGTGTCCGTGTGCGTTTGTACGTGTGTGCGATTTTCAAAGCGCTGACATGTCAGTGTTTTCTCCGGCAGCACGGGTGTTACACGGCCCGCACCCGTACCACACGGGTGTAGTGTGGATGCGGTCCCGTGTGACACGCGCCGGAGTAAACACACATGTCAGGGAAAAAAATAAAAAACATTAACTCACCTTCTCCAGCCCTCCTGTCTCTGCCGCTGCTGCCTCTTGCTGCCGACCGCCGCTCATTAATCTCATAGAATATTCACTTCACTGCCTGGCAGCAGCAGCAGCGGGGAGACGGGAGGGCTGGAGACCGAGGATCAGCACCACGGACAGCAGCGCGGACAGCAGGAAGGACCAGGTGAGTATAATAATTACTGATTCTACGTGTGCTATCGCGGATAGCACACGTAGAACACACGTGTCACGCACGTACCAGAGACACGTACTTACCTGCACGCAACACGCAGGGAAAATACGTGTCTCTCGGCACGTGCGTGAAATTCACGTGAGTGTGGCAGAGGCCTAAGGCAGTCTGGCACGCCCCGTCCTGTGATTGACATCTCACTGTCCATGTACAATCTCTATTGAGATCCTGGTGTTGGCGGGACAGCTCTCTCAGCTCTACTTCAGCCTTAGACTTTGTGCGCACGTAAATGCTGACATTTCTGAAGCGATTTGACAGCACATGTGCGCTTCAAATCGCTGCAGAAACATTGTGTAATGGATGCAGTGTTTCAGCAGAATAAATCCTGAGTTCATGTGCTCGGTATGCTGCCCCCACCATAGACAGAGTGGGCGCTGCATCCAAAGCGCACAAAATAATTGACATGTTGCTTTTTTTAACACATGGATTTGGGTCAAAATTTTAGCATCCAAATTGCTGCGTTCAAAAAAAAAAAAAAAAAAAAAAGCAACGTGCGGATGGATTATGCACAATCTACATCGATTGTGCTGGGGACGCAGGACGCATGCATTTATGCTGCAGTGCTAAATGCAGCGTAAATGCATGAATTTATGCAACGTGCGCACAAGCCCTTAATTGTATCTGAACAGCTGTAGGTTGGATTCAGAGTCTCTTAGCCCACATTACTGTATTTTTAGCTTTATAAGACGCACCTGATTTCTAAGACGCACCCCCAAATTTGGTGAAGAAAAGAGAAAACATTTTTTTTTAAATGTTAAATGGGGTCCGTCTTATAATGCCAGTGTCCGTCTAACAAATCATATAGGGTATATGTCCCTCATAGCCCCCCATCTTAAAATTAGTCCCCTTTAATCTGGATCTGGCTCCCTTATATTGAATATAGCCCCCTATTGCTGGCACACGTCCCTTATTTATGGCACACGTTCCCCTGTGCTGGCACACGTCTCCTACAGCTGGCACACGTCCCCCTGTGCTGTCCGTGGCCCCCTATGGATGGCCCATGGCCCCCTATGGATGGCACACATCTCCCTGTGTTTGATATGGCCCCCATGCTGCTGCCCATAGTAAAATAAAAAACTCTTTACTTATCTTCTCCAGCGCTGTCCTCCCTCGTATCTCAATCCGTGCTGCTGAGCTCCTGCACTTCCTGGTTCTCGGTGCTGGGCATGTGATCGGCACAGCAGAGTTACATCATCTCTGCGTGCCTGATCACAGCGGCAGCGGGGAGACACGCTGGAGTAGGTAAGTAAAAAAATTTTTTATTTTACTATGGGCAGCAGCATGGGCGCCATATCTAACACAGGGGGGGCATGTGCCATCAAAGGGGGGCGCAGGCACATATCATATGCGCCGCTCCCCCAGCCCATTATCGCGGTGTGGTTTCAGCACCACGGTGATGGACAGCGGCAGTGCATATTATATGAGCGGAAGCAGGAGATCTCCTGCAGCCTTCACCAGCCTCTACCAGCAAGCCTCAGCCTCCAGCACCGCTCCAGAGCTGCCCCCACCTCCCCTGGGCCCTGCAGTATATAATCTGTATATTCGGATTATAAGACGCACCCCCTACTTTCCCCCAAAATTTGGGGGAACAAAAGTGCGTCTTATAAAGCGAAAAATATAGTATGTTTCTCTCAGATGAGGTAGCAAAAACCTGCTGACAGATTCCTTCTAAATTAATTTCTCATTTCTGCTTTGCACATGGATATTAAATTTATGATTAAAGGACAGGTGTTTTTTCAGATTGTGTGTGTGTTGAGGGGATTCAATGTATAATTGACATAATTGCTTATCATATGGGCAATTTCATTTTACAGAGCTACAAATCCTTATGTTTCGTTTCTAAGACAGATTTCCAACATCTATCCATGCAGATAGAAGGATTTGGATATTCTGAGTCGTCTCCTTTTGAGTCTGATGGATCATTCATCCTTACCAGTTGAAAAGGTTACACTCTGGAGCCAACCAATGAAGTACAGCTTATTCAACATCACCAAAGCAAGAGAGCCAAGAAATAAGGAACCGGGAAGCTTTTTATGTGTTGCTGGCCCTGACTGTTCCCACCCCATCTTGCCATATTTCATTTTTCAGCCCAGCTTTTGACTTCACAAGGACGTTACCTCCCATCAGCTTGCTGAAGTCTTCCCAGAGCGGTTTGTGTGCACAGCTTACACGGAGTTTCCAGCCTGCTTCACTGAGGCACCTACATCGGGAACTTCCTCATAGTCCTCATCATGGACTTCCGACACAGAACCAGTGCAACACCTTACTCCACTTAGTTCAGAGCAGTAAGCCGCCACTGACTGCCAAGAGAAGGCTCTCTGGAACAAACAGGGATAATAAAATCTCCCGAATTACCCAGGGTGCTGGTTTCCTCTTCAAGGACAGGAAACCACTGATGCTTTGGAGAGGCTCCCTCTTTTATTATGTAGGGATCCTGTCCTTGATTTTCTCAGATGTTGTCATAGATGAAAGGTAAAACCAAAGTATGGGTCTTGGAAGAAGGAGAGGAAACAACAAAAGTACAAAATAAAACAAACAAATTTTCAACTCGTCAAGAAAATGAAGTATTTTAAGTCTTTAAAGTTACATACTTCTGATTAGCAATGAGCAGACCTATTGAAGTTTGGGTTCGGCGGGTTCAGCCGTACTTTAGATAATTTCAGTTGAGGACCTGGATTTGAAGTGATATACAACGTAAGACTTTGAGAAGTTCGGGTCTCCGGGCACATACATCCAGACATAAACTGAGAGCCATTCAGACACTGCAACCAGCTTGCACTTGACCAAGCACCAAGTGTACCCGAGCACAGCGATACTCGATCGAGTGGTCAGCACACGCAAAGCACCCAAACTCGAACACTTGATTTTTTTTTATTTAAAAGTCTGTGTTTGCATATTTCCCAGAGGAGCATTGAAACTTAGTCTCCTTACCACTCCCATACTGGAATGGAGTGTCATTCTCTGTAAAGAGAATAGCTTTCCCTTTAGACCCTTTCTTAGCCTCTTATACAACTAGATCAGCTGTCATACTTTGCACTGAGGAGGGACAACTATCCTGAAACAACGCGCCTGCAAATTGAGGTTCTGATCTGGCATAAATCCTAAGTCATATGACAAGGCACATTAAAGGGTCACTTTTGACTTTTAGGATTGCTACCTCCAATAGGTGGCACTATAGTTTGTCTACTTCCTCACTGAAGAGACAAATTGCAAAATTATGATCTAAAAGCATGGCTATCAGCGGTTTGTTGGCTAGCCTAATGCACTGCAATGCTTAAAGGGAACCTGTCTGGTTAAAAAAAAATGCTTTTAACCTGTAGATATGCGGTTAATAGAATTCTGAAGCTTCCCTGTGTCGACATTGAGAGCCTTGCTGCCATGAGGAAATTAACTTTATTCCTCCTGGCAGCCTCAGTTTTTTAGCCATCTGGGTGATGCCAGTGTGGCTTCAGTCACCGCTCTTTGCTTAGTGAGTGGCGGATGTAACTGCGCTCCTATCACTGACTGACAGCTGGCTTTTCATTAGATCCAGTTGCCAGTCAGAGCTGGGACCCAATTATAGCCATTGTTCACTATACCCAGAGCTGTGACTGAAACCACACTGGTTTCACCCCACTGGCTGAAAGAACGAGGCTGCCAAGATGAATAAAGTTAATTTCCTCATGGCAGGGAGGCTCTCGGTGCCAGAACAGGGCAGCTTTGGAAAACTATTAACCTACAGATTGACAGCACATGTTCCCTTTAAGGCCACGGCATATGTTGAGTAGTTGGTGTGTTGTGTTGGTTTTTTTTGTTTTGTTTTTTTCATCTCACCACTTGTATCCAAAAACATGAGTGGAACAATCAGAGGAAAAGTACAGTATAAAGGAAACATGAGCACCAATTCTGTATTTTTACCCACTCTTGGTTTTGGCTACACGTACTGAGGGGAAAAACTCACCAAATACTCAAAGTGTGCACATGGCCCAAGTGTTGTGCTGTATTATATGAGCAATCAAGCTCAATGAAGTTGAAGGTCCCTCGTAAGCGTAAACTAAAACGTAAACAAAAAAAAGTTAAAAAATATATAAAAATGGTAAAGTGCTGTGAAATTGTTAGCTCTATAGAAATATAAATTATCCTAAAAAGATAAAATAAAAAACTGAAAAAAGTGTTTTTTCTTTAAAAAATGTCTCCAAATCATCAAAATAAAAAAATACATAAAATTGGTATCGCTACGTACATTACAGCTCGACCTATTTATTTCAAATACTGTATTATTTAACTCGCATGGTGACATAAAAAAGACGGCTCTGTTTTACTTGTCCTACTTTAATAAAAAAAAAAAGTAACAATATGAGAAAAAAGTCATATGGGACAAATAAAGACAATCTCGATTCCACAAAAAATAAGCCCTCACAAAGGTCCATTGACTGAAAATAAAATGTTAGGGGTATCTGAATGCAGCACGGGCAGTTTGCTTGTTGGGGTCACTGTACCTTTAGGGTGGCAGTGTGACCCCATTCACATGTATTGCGCTGTGGTGTATCAGCATCGCTACATAGCGAATTTTGTCCACGACACCTGTCACACAGACATGAGATATAAGTCGCCTTATGTATGGTGCTCATAGAAGGCTTCAAAATTTATAATGCAACATTCAATGCAAAAATTGTTGTTTTATACTCAATCCTCCACAGAAGTACAAAAAAAAAGTTAGAATGAAAGTTATTCTGTATGTACAAAGGTGTCATTAAAAATAGAACTCGTTCTGAAATTAACAAGCCCTTGGATAGCTACTTTGATACAAAAACGAAAAATTATTGATCCATGGAACAATGATGCTTGGTGGCAATTATTGATCGCTCTTTAAGTGTTCATTCAGAGTATATACACTTGTGTACATTATAAAGACTTGACATAATTACATACATGCAAACACTGTTCCTTCACACTCACATATATATGCCTAATTAGAGGCGACAACTCCTCTGAATCATACCTTTTTGCATATGGAAGAGATTAAGTGAAAACTAACAGCCTCATGCTGTGTGTGAGAGGAGTAACAGAAGATTCTGCTGCTGCTAGCTAATATCAGGAAGTGGTATAGGGACAGACTGTATAAAAGATAATGTGAGTGATATTCGCTAAACATACTTTTGGCTCACTGTAGTGGTGACTGTGTGACTAGCGTTTGATATTTGAGGCAAAAATTAAGTGAAATATGTCAATTTTTTTTTTGCTATTTAGTCTGAAAGCAGCATGATATAGGGCATAAGGGCCTGATTACAGTGATATGTCGCTTATTAGACAGTGTGCTGTAGTGTCAATACAATCAGTACTCTATCAGTGTTATGACTGAGCTCTATCACTCACAGGGGATAGACAAACCAGGAAAAGTGTGAACCCTGCAAGCCAGAGGTCCGTATTCAGACTATTAGAACCCTTAGGGCTCATGCGCACGTCGCGTAATAGCATGCATTTACGCTGCGTATTGCACTGCAGCGTAAATGCGTCCCCTGCACAATCTATGAAGATTGTGCATGACACATGTGCACAATGCTTTTATGAATGCAGCGATTTGGGTGCTAAAATTTTGACCCAAATCTGTGCGTTCATAAAAGCAGCATGTCAATTATTTCTGCGTTCTGTATGCAGCTCCCGCTCTGTCTATGGTGGGGGCAGCAGCCAGAGCGCATGAAATCGGCTTTTTTTGACAAAAAAAATGCATCCATTATGCAGTGTTTCTGCAGCGATTTGACGCGCACATGTGCTCAAATCCCTGCAGAATATTCTGCAGTTATGTGCGCAGGAGCCCTAAATCTGATCCTGATTTCTCCCTACCTGACCACACAGGTTGGCACCTTAAGATTACGCATTGGCATCTCCACTCAACTCAGCCTGAATGTCCTTAACTGTACCATCAACAATAAAATTGCAACACCAAAACAACAATAAGCATAAAGGAAGTGCTCACAAGCAGTTGGTGAGACACAGGGCTAAAAATGTGTTATACAGGAAAGATGGAAGAAAATGGAAGAAATTCAAAAGAATAAGGGAATATGTGGAAAACCTCTAAATCCTTAAAGAAAATGAATAGAAGAAAACTGGGATGGAAATCACACAAACAAACCACAGGGAACAGACAACCATGCATCTTGGAATATAACCAGCAGTGAGACCTCTTTTACACATCTGTGCAAAGCACACACGTTTTGCACGGTCCATGGTGTATGTGTGTGTGTATGTGACATCCGCATAGCACATGGACAGCATCAATTTCTATACTTACCTGTCCATGGTGCTGCTGTCTCTGGTCCTTAGTGCAGTTCATATGCAATGAGCCTAATGAGCGGGGGTCGGAAGCAAGTGACAGCAGTGCTGGAGACATCAGAGATGGAGATAGGTGAGTATAAAAAATAATTTTATTTCACAGAGACAGGTTTTCGCCAGTACGTGTTACACTGATGTCACACAGATCACATCAGTGTGCGCTCCTTGCAGTCCGTGTGACACCCATGCTGCCAGAGAATAATGAGACATGTCTATGTGGGGAGCAAATGGACAACACGAACACATGTATGCTCCACATGGACACACTGTCCATGTGAAAACACCCCCATGTGTGCAGACTCATTTTAATGGATCTACGTGTATCTGTGTCTCCGGTACGTGTGAAAACGGACATGTGAAGGAGGCCTACATCAGACAAACAAGGAGTCTATGCAAACTACACCAAGCAGCCCAGTAAGTAATACATTGCTGGAATCAGGATTTTTCACATATATTATGCTGCTGTCAGATTATATAGCAAAAAACAGCTGACAGATTCATTTTAAATTGGTGCCGTACTCCACCCAAAAAAATAATTGTGTAAAAAATCCACACAAAAATAAAATCTCAAATTTTTCTTCTCCAGGAATACCAGGAAATAACCATGCAACTATATACAGACAGCAAATAGACTTGATAAATAAAATATTACATCAGTGACTGAAGTGCATACATAGTTACACACAAGCAGCAAATAAACTTGTTATATAAAAATATTACAGATAGTGACTAAAGCACATACATAACTGCATGACCTATACATCTATATATATAATTGCCTTATTCTGTCTGTCTGTCTGTCTCGCTCCAAAATTCTGTCGTTACCGCGACAAGCTTCTCATTGGCCACTAGCCTCGCCTCGGCTCCGCCCCCCCGCACGGATTGGCCGCTCGCCCAGGCTCCGCTCCCCACACGGATTTGCCTCTCGCCCCGGCCCCCTGCACGCATTGGTAACTTGGCCACGTCCCGCCCCCCTCACGCATTGCACGCCCGCCCTGGCCCCGTCCCCCGCACGCATTCCCCGAACCCCCGGGAGCCCACACCAGCGTACGCCGGCAACCCAGCCAACACATACCATCACATTGCTGGGGTTTCCGGCGTACGCTGGTGTGGGCTCCCGTGCGTGCGGGGGGCGGGGTACGCTGGTAACCATGGTACACATCGGGTAATATTGTGTAGCATGGTTACCAGCGTACACCGGCTCCCGGTACACATGTGCAGAAGAGAGAAGACAGAAGAAAGAAGACCCCCGATCATACTCCCCAGAAGCCGAGCGGGAGCAGGTGAGCGCATCAAGGTCCTGCAGCGGCGGAACACACACACACGCATACACATAAGAACAGACACACACACATCAGATCACACTCACTCACTCTCACACACACATCAGATCGCATCCACACACAACAACATCGAGTGATATCGCTTGCTTCTCGGCGGCGATACTGTGCGTGCAGTGACCTTCAAGTACCTGCTGGAGGATCACATGGCCGGAAGCATGTGGTATCTCCGGATGTTGTGAGTGTGTGAGCGCGTATGTGCGATATCGTCAATGTGTGTGTGCGTGTATGCGATCGTGTGTGCGCGTGTATGCGATCGGATGTGCGCGTGTCTGCGATCGGGTGTGCGCGTGTATGCGATCGGGTGTGCGCGTGTATGCGATCGGGTGTGCGCGTGTATGCGATCGGATGTGCGCGTGTATGCGATCAGATGTGCGCGTGTATGCGATCGGATGTGCGCGTGTATGCGATCGGATGTGCGCGTGTATGCGATCGGATGTGCGCGTGTATGCGATCGGATGTGTGCGTGTATGCGATCGGTTGTGTGCGTGTCGGCAGAGGAGCACGGCGTGCCGCACAGCTGCTGGGACCGCCCACCGGAGGGCACAGGCAGAAGTGGGGTGTGAGTGTATGCGATCAGATGTGTGCGTGTATACTGTCTGATGTGTGACTGTGGCGCACGATGGGGAGTACGTAGCATGGGGGATGGAGCACGATGGGGAGTGTGCAGCATGGGGGATGGAGCATGATGGGGAGTGCGCAGCAGGAGATGGAGCATGATGGGGGGTGCGCAGCATGGTGGATGAAGCATGATGGGGAGTGCGCAGCATGGGGGATGGAGCACAATGGGGAGTGCGCAGCATGGGGGATGGAGCACGATGGGGAGTGCGCAGCATGGGGGATGGAGCACGATGGGGAGTGCGCAGCATGGGGGATGGAGCGCGATGGGGGGTGCGCAGCATGGGGGATGGAGCACGATGGGGGGTGCGCAGCATGGGGGATGGAGCACGATGGGGAGTGCGCAGCATGGGGGATGGAGCACGATGGGGAGTGCGCAGCATGGGGGATGAAGCACGATGGGGCGTGCGCAGCATGGGGGATGAAGCACGATGGGGAGTGCGTAGCATGGGGGATGGAGCACGATGGGGGGTGTGCAGAATGGGGGATGGAGCACGATGGGAGGTGCGCAGCATGAGGGATGGAGCACGATGTGGATGCGCAGCATGGGGGATGGAGCACGATGGGGGGTGCGCAACATGGGGGATTGAGCACGATGGGGGTGCACACCTCCCCCCAAAACACACACCCACTGCCACACGTGCACCGCACAACACACCACACACACACTGGGAACCACAAACACCGCCCTACACAGACACCCACACACACAGACAACGCCGCACACACACAACACCCAACACACAAACACTGCAACATACACAAATATACGCACATACCGTGTAACACACACACATTGCACAAAACATACCTCCCCCCAAAACACACACACGCACCCCACACCCACACAAACCGCGCAACACACAGCACCACACACAGACAACACTGCAGACACACAGCACTCCACAAACAATGCAACACACGCACAGCACTCCACAGAAACAACACCGCTCTCACACACCCCCACCCAGACAACACCCAGAACATTTACAGCGCCCTACACAAACACTTGGCAACTACACACAATAACATCTATATATATATAACAAAAATCATACATTAACTACACAATAAATTCTAGAATACCCGATGCGTTAGAATCGGGCCACCTTCTAGTAAATATATAAGAGCACTTTCATATCATCATTCAATATTCTACTAATGTGTATATATGTGTTTTTATATATATATATATATATATATATATATATATATATATATATATACATACACAGAGCTGGCCAAAAGTATTGGCACCCCTGCAATTCTGTCAGATAATACTCAGTTTCTTCTTGAAAATGATTGCAATCACAAATTCTTTGGTATTATTATCTTCATTTAATTTGTCTTCAATGAAAAAAAAAAAAAATCAAATTGGATATAATTCCACACCAAACATAAAAAAGGGGGTGGACAAAAGGATTGGCACTCTTTGAAAAATCATGTGATGCTTCTCTAATTTGTGTAATTAACAGCACCTGTAACTTACCTGTGGCACCTAACAGGTGTTGGCAATAACTAAATCACACTTGCAGCTAGTTGACATGGATTAAAGTTGACTCAACCTCTGTCCTGTGTCCTTGTGTGTACCACATTGAGCATGGAGAAAAGAAAGAAGACCAAAGAACTGTCTGAGGACTTGAGAATCCAAATTGTGAGGAAGCATGAGCAATCTCAAGGCTACAAGTCCATCTCCAAAGACCTGAAAGTTCCTGTGTCTACGGTGCGCAGTGCCATCAAGAAGTTTAAAGACCATGGCACTGTCGCTAACCTCCCTAGATGTGGAAGAAAAAGAAAAATTGACGAGAGATTTCAACACAAGATTGTGTGGATGGTGGATAAAGAACCTCGACTAACATACAAACAAGTTCAAGCTGCCCTGAAAAGGGACTGTATGGTAGGATACCCAGGAAGACCCCACTTCTTACCCCGAGACATAAAAAAGCCAGGCTGGAGTTTACCAAAACTTACCTGAGAAAGCCTAAAACGTTTTGGAAGAATGTTCTCTGGTCAGATGAGACAAAAGTAGAGCTTTTTGGGAAAAGCCATCAACATAGAGTTTACAGGAAAAAAAAAAGAGGCATTCAAAGAAAAGAACACGGTCCCTACAGTCAAACATGGCGGAGGTTCCCTGATGTTTTGGGGTTGCTTTGCTGCCTCTGGCACTGGACTATTTGACCGTGTGCATGGCATTATGAAGTTTGAAGACTACCAACAAATTTTACAGCATAATGTAGGGCCCAGTGTGAGAAAGCTGGGTCTCCCTCAGAGGTCATGGGTCTTCCAGCAGGACAATGACCTAAAACACACTGTAAAAAGCACTAGAGACTGGTTTGATTGAAAGCACTGGAGACTACTTAAGTGGCCAGCAATATGAGTCCAGACCTGAATCCCATAGAACACCTGTGGAGAGATCTCAAAATGGCAGTTTGGAGAAGGCACCCTTCAAATCTCAGGAAACTGGAGCAGTTTGCCAAAGAAGAATGGTCTAAAATTCCAGCAGAGCATTGTAAGAAACTCATTGATGGTTACCGGAAGCGGTTGTTCGCAGTTATTTTGGCTAAAGGTTGTGCAACCAAGTATTAAGGGGGCTTTACACGCTACGATATCGTTAATGTTTTATCGTCGGGGTTACGTTGTTAGTGACGCACATCCGACGTCATTAACGATATCGCAGCGTGTGATACTTACCAGCGACCTTAAGCGACCTCAAACATGGTGAAAATCGTTCACGATGGAGAGGTCGTCCCAAAACCAAAAATCGGTAATGGTTGATTATCGATGTGGTTCGTCGTTCCTGTGGCAGCACACATCGCTATGTGTGACACCGCAGGAGTGAGAAACGTCTCCTTACCTGCCGCCGGATGCAATGCGGAAGGAAGGAGGTGGGCGGGATGTTACGTCCCGCTCATCTCCGCTCCTCCACTTTGATTGGCCGGCCGCTTAGTGACGTCGCTGTGATGCCGAACGTCCCTCCCCCTTGAGGGAGAGATTGTTCGGCAGTCACAGCGACGACGCCGACCAGGTAAGTGCGTGTGACGCTGCCGTAGCGATAATGTTCGCTACGGCAGCGAACACACGATATCGCACACACGACGGGGGCAGGTGCTTACACACTCGATATCGCTAGCAATTGCTAGCGATGTCGAAGCATGTAAAGCCCGCTTTAGGCTAAGGGTGCCAATACTTTTGTCTGTCCCATTTTTGAAGTTTTGTGTGAAATGATCAATGATTTTATTTTTGTTTCATTCTCTTTTGTGTTTTTTCATTGCAAGCAAAATAAATGAAGATAATAATACCAAAGAATTTGTGATTGCAATCATTTTCAAGAAGAAACTGAGTATTATCTGACAGAATTGCAGGGGTGCCAATATTTTGTCCAGCACTGTATATAGTTTGATGGGCTATTGAGGGCCCTTATACAGTTTGCAGAGCTATGTTGTGGCATTATGAAGTTTTCAGGGGAATGTAGTGGCTATTATACTGTTTGGAGGGCCATGTGTGGGCTGCAAGGCTATGTGTGGGTCATTACACAGTTTGCAGGGCTAGGTGGAGACAACTTTACTATTCACAAGGCTTTGTTGGGTCCGTTAAAGAGTTTGCAGGGCTATGTGAGGTTCATTATACTGTTTGGAGGACAAGTGGGAGTCATTATACTGTTTGGAAGGTTGTATATGGACATCATAGTGTGTGTGAAAGCCACTATATTGTGGAAGGCTGTGTCAGAGCCATCAAACTTTTCTGGGGTCACTGTAAATTTATCATGCTTTTGGAAGGGGTAGTGTAGGGTCATCAAACCGCGTGTGAGGTTAATGTATACGAATCCACTGTGGGGCGCTATGGCCCTGTGTTTGGAAGGCACTTTTGTTGGCATCATACTGTAAGTTGGCCATAAAATGGTTATTATCTTAATGCATGGAAAAACTAGGGAGCTTCAATAGAATGATTACTTAGTAAAGGCTGCAAAGTTGTGAGAAATGATGTTCTATGACCCAACCAAATATATATATATGAAGAAAATAGAAATGGATCCAGCAATCACTCGCGAAGTCTAGATAGTAAAGATTTTTGGCAAATTTTTTGAAAAAAAGTTAAAAATGTACAGAGCTGGAGACATATAATATACGCAGGACACACAACCACAGACTACGCGTTTCGATGGTGTAAACCTCCTTCCTCAGGTCCAAACCAAATATATATATATATATATATTTTATAGGGGCCAATTATGGCTGCTGCTATAGGGCCCCATGAGTTCTATGTACACCCCTTGTTTAAGAGGTGTGGATATTGAACCAAATAATGAAGCATGAGGAATGCTAGAATTAGTGGTGCTGACTGCTGATGTAAACAGACATTCATGTGAATGAGAGAAATGTAGGATGAGATGGTGAGGTTGTGATGATAGGATGGGAGAATATAGTTTATGACATATTTCAAAACATGAATTGCCTTTTCTTAGAATGGACCATTTAAATCTGATCTGTGGGAGACTAACTTTAAATAACCCTTCCTTTGAGCTGATTAAGACGGTGTTGAACACCTCTTAAACTAATTGCAAGAAAAATTCTCAATCCTAATACAGCTGTATATCTGCTTTTAACTTTTGCTTAAAAAGAAAACAGTATGCCTTCAGAAAATCATGTGGAGCACATCATTATTATTTTGATATAGACAGGAAACATCAAGTTACTCAACCTTGATTGTCTAAGCAAATCTAATTTTCCCAGGTCTATGATTAGTTTGATTGAAGGTTCAATTTTTGTAGTCACCTTCCTTTTTTCCTAAGTGACATGTTTAGATCTCATGAAAAACTTTTCTAACGTTGAGTATTTTTATCTTTTTTACTGGGGGTATGTTCACGCTATCCAAATTAACTTCACCTTGCACTTTGCACATAATATGTGGCTGAAACTTGGACCACGAATTGACTAGTGGGTCCGCGCCATAAAATATCCTATTTGCATGCATTTCTTGTGGAATGGTAGGAAGCTGGGTTCCCAACCGTCCAGAAATTCTAGGACAGTCTATAAAAGTAGGACACTTTTTTGGCCTGCCCTGGTAGGTAGCAGATGTTCTGTCAAGATATAATAGTTTATGTGCACCTTTGGGGCAGGGTTGCCAACTTGACTTTTTTTCTGGACAGCTTACCAAAACAGCCTATAATTCTGATATCAAGCCATTAAGTACAATTACTGTAAAATGATAATTACTTTTAAAATTATCTATATATATTTTATCAGCAGATCATGTACGTCTTAAAACATATTTACGGACAGGCCAAAAAAGGGTTCTATTTTTACGGACTGCCCTAGAATTTCTGCATAGTTGGCTACTCTGTTTTGAGGACAATTTATTTTTTACCTAAATGAATGTGTTTTGGACTAATAATGTTTGCATTTGGGTTTCATTAAAAATGTTGCATTATTTTACTTTTACAGGCTATTTGCTTCTTTGCCTGAATAAAGTAACTTACAATCCATTGGTGAGATATGATGAGAAAATTTGTAATTCTTTATTTTTTTTCTTAGATACTCTCACCTGATTTCTGACCACAATGTTCAGCGTAAAGAGGTTGTCCTCTACTTTTACATGGATGGTCATCAATATCTGATCTGTGAGGGTGCGACACCCAGCATCCCCGCCGATCAACTGTTCTCGGCAGCTGCAAATGCTCAGTTCAGGAGCTGCCAAAGCTGATAGCAGCCGCACATCCATCTCCCATTCAAATCAATAGGAAGGGGAAGTGTAGTACCCCAGAACTGCCACTGTCAGAAGACGGGGCAGCTCCAGATGTGAGTATTTCCAGTGAAATGCTGCCACTGAAAATAACTGATTGTGGGAGTGCTGGGTGTCAGACCCCAGCCAATCAGACATTAATGACCTATCCTAAGCATAGGCTATCAATGTAAAAGTAGAGGACAACCTCTTTAACTTTGTGCAAACTCCAGTTAGAATGAGCTCACTAATGGATTCTTAGGTAACTATTCTAAAGTGAGCAAAAGACAATGCAACACAGAGGCTATAGAAAGCAAGCAGTGCAGAATTTGTAATGGAACCCAGTTGCATAAATAATTTTTAGTAAAAAAAAAAACCAATACATTTAAGTAACAAAAAAAATCTATCTATTATCTATCTATCTATCTATCTATCTATCTCCAAGCACATAAATCCTGATAGAATCTTTTATTTGTGATCATGACCTTATAGCCACAAAGCCAACAGAAAGTAGACCTAGAGTAGAGCAGTGCCAACAATGGAACTTCTACAACACATCAAGTCACAGTGCTTCATGAAATAGCAGAAGTATATCACCATTGTTTCAGGCACATTACACAGCCATATACTGAGCTAGCATTATAGCCTCATAACAGAACCAGACACAGTGCCCTTAGGGAAAAGTTCCAGGCTTAATGTTGCCCCTGGAAGACTAAAGCTGGGTTCACACATAGCGACAGCGACAACGACATCGCTGTTACGTCACCATTTTCTGTGACGTAACAGCGACCTTGTAAGTCGCTGTAATGATTGCTGCTTAGCTGTCAAACACAGCGACGCAGCAGCGATCATAACGTCGCTACATGTGCAGAGAGCAGGGAGCCGCGCACACTGCTTAGCGCTGGCTCCTTGCTCTCCTAGCTACAGTACACATAGGGTTAATTACCCGATGCGTACTGCAGCTACATGTGCACAGAGCAGGAGCCGGCACTAGCAGCAAGAGCGGCGGAGGCTGGTAACGAAGGTAAATATCGGGTAACCAGGGAAAGGTCTTCCCTTGGTTACCCGATGTTTACAGTGGTTACAGCTTTCCGCAGCTGCCAGACGCCGGCTCATGTTCCCTGCTCGCTTCATTTCGTCGCTCTCTCGCTGTCACACACAGCGATGTGTGCTTCACAGCGGGAGAGCAATGACGAAAAAATGAAGCAGGACATTCAGCAACGAGCAACGACCTCACAGCAGGGGCCAGCTCGTTGCTGGATGTCACACACAGCGACGGGACGTCGCTGCAACGTCACAGAAAATGGTGACGTAGCAGCGACGTCGTTGTCGTCGTCGCTGTGTGTGACACCACCTTAACAGCCATCAACAATGCAACCATAATGTAGTCAGAAACCTTAACCCCATACCATCCTGTTAGGCACAAAGGGTGATGCTACCCCTGCTAGTTGTACTCTATCTACTGTGAAATGAATAGACCCACAGTCTCATACTTCTCTAATTCCTTTTCTTTTGCACTAGTGAGCTGAAGTGAGCAGCTATAACCCAGACAATCTGCCTGACAGTTGAGAGGTATATCGTTGATTTTTGGATCTCAGTTTGCTGGTGCCTTCATTACTTCCTGTACCACTTTATTTTTACAATATTTAATAAAAACAGCGTAGAATTTTTGTATGCAGACATATAGAAAAGGAGAAAAAGTTTATCTTCAGCTCACCTGCTGCCCGGACTGCTCAGCCTTGCGGGTGCCTGGGATCCACCGGTAAGCTCTCATGATTTAAACTCTCATGATTGAAATATATACTCGGTCTTCACGATCCTTTTAAATTATTCTAATAAAGCTTATGATGTTTTTACTCTAAGAAGAATCTGTGCCAGATTCCCTCTTTTTCCTTGCTGTTAGACATATAGAAAACTATGGGCAATCTAACACCGGAATAATGGTATTATTCATACACTTGCAACTTTTCATACACAAATTCTTAGAGAAGGAAAATCAATGATAAAAATGAAGCTCTGAGCAATCTTCCAATAATTGGAAGATAAAACTGATGATGATTGTTTTGCTTCTTTCCTAAAGTTGATTACTCTGTTAAGAATTTAATGTTACTGTACATAATGCCATAAAAGTATATGCAAGTATATATTTTCCATTAAAGCTTTAAAAAGATTTTATTTAGCCACATACAGTATATATTAACAATGTCTTTGTGAAAACACGTTGGGGGTGCATCACCATGTTCCATCTACAAAAATAGTTGTGAGTGTTATCAAGAATAGCACCTAAGCATTCTACAAACACAAAAAGAAAGTGACATACAGTGGTGTAAAAAAAAGTGCTTGTCCCCTTCCTGGTTTCTTATTCTTTTGCATGTTTATCACACTTAAATGTTTCAGATCACCAAACAAGTTTAAATATTATACAAAAATAACACAAGTAAATACCAAATGCAGTTTATAAATAAAGGTCTTTATTATTAAGGGAAAAAGAAATCCAAATCTTCAGGGCCCTGTGTGAAAAAGTGATTGCCCCTAAACCTAATAACTGGTTGGGCCAACCTTAGCAGCAACAACTGCAATCAAGCATTTGTGATAACTGGCACTTTTGCCACACTCTTAAGAAATTTTGTCCCACTCATCTTTGCAGAATTGTTGTAATTCAGCCATAATAGAGAGTTTCCGAGCATGAACCACCTTTTTAAGGTCATGCCACAGCATCTCAATCGGATGAAGGCCAAGACTTTGACTAGACCACTCCAGAGTCTTAATTTTTTTTTCGTAAGCTATTAAGAGGTAGACTTGCTGGTGTGTTTTGGATCATTGTCTTGCTGCATAACTCAAATGTGATTCAGCTAGACAGCAAAAGTCATGGTTCCATTTACCACAGCAAGTCTTCAGGTCTTGAAGCAACAAAACAGCACCAGACCATTACATTATCGCCACCACATTTTACTGTTAGTATGATGTTCCTTTTCTGAAATGCTGTGTTACTTCTATGCCAGATGTAATGGAATATACACGTTCCAAAACCTTCTGGCAAAACTGAGACAATCCTTTATGTTCTTTTTGCTCAGCAGTGGTTTTTGTCTTTGAAATCCGCCAGGCAGGCATTTTTTGCCCAGTCTCTTTCTCGTGATGGAGTCATAAACACTGACCTTAACTAGGGCAAGTGAGGCCTTCAGTTCTTTGGATATTGTTGTGGGGTCTTTTGTGACCTCTTTGATGAGTTGTGCTGCTCTCTTGGAGTCATTTTGGTCTGCCGGCCCCTCCTGGTAAGGTTCACCACTGCTCCGTGTGTTCACAATTTGTGAAAAATGGCTCTCACTGTGGTACACTGGAGCCCCAAAGCTTTAGAAATAACTTTATAACCTTTTCTAGACTGATAAATCTTTGTTTCTCAGTTGTTCCTGAATTTCTTTTTATCACTGCATGTTGTCTAGCTTTTGAGGATCTTTTGGTCTACTTCACTTTGTTAGGCAGGTCTTCTTTAAGTGATTTCTTGATTGAGAACAGGTGAAGCAGTATTCAGGCCTGAGTGTGGCTGGTTCAGTTGTTGATATTTAGATAAAGCTCGGTTTGGGACCCAGACTTGAGCTGAACCCTAATGAGTTTGAATGGCTCGCACTGGGGGTAACAACAGCATGAGCGGATGTAGTGTGCACCAAACAAAAAGAATGGCAAAATCCAACCCACCCTCCCTTGATCGTTTAGTGTTTATGGCTGGCTGCATGTAGGTGGAGACCCAAACTGCACAATTAGTGACTTCCATTGGGGTTCAGGTCGAGTCCGGGTTCTAAACAGAACTTCATCTAAAGTCCCTCTGAATCTGCCGAATTGAACGTCCACAGGTTCGCTCATCACGAGACGTAATGTAATATATGCAAGGAATAAATGAATACTCTAAATATTTTAGTATTGTTGTATGATTAATGATAGGTGTATTTGCATCATGTGAAGAAACAATATAACTATAAGAAAAAGTTTAGAGCACCGGCGAAACCCTGTCTGCTCATAGATAGATCAGTAAGCGATAACTCACTATGGAGAAATGTAAAAAATAGTTCAGCCAAGTTCTGTCTTCAAACATATAACATGGAAATTCTTTAGCTCTCACGAGCTGCGCCTATGCTCTGGCACACACTACCAAGAGAAATCCGATTAATTCCCAACATCCACACCTTTAAGCGGGGTCTAAAAACGCATTTCTTTAGACTAGCCTATCACCTCACTGCCCTGATCTAATCTACTCCCTTTCTGCTCTTCAAAAAATTTACTTCCAGTCCCCTGTACCTGTATAAATTCTCACCGACGGGTTCATGCAGCTGCTTTTGAATACCCTATTAAATCGATGGCTGGACCATATATGACAAGCTTTTCTCCCCCCCCATTCACCTTTTATGTCTCCCCTATTTCCTCATAGACTGTAGGCTTACGAGCAGGGCCCTCACTCCTCCTGGTATCTTAATTTTGTTATTTTGTATTGTCTCATATTGTCTGTACATGTCCCCTCTTAATTATAAAGCGCTGTGGAATATGTTGGCGCTATAGAAATAAAACTTATTATTATTATTATTATTTAGAGTCCAAAGGATTTGTATATTTTTGTAAGACAGTAATCTATTCTGTACAGAGGCAAGAAAACTCTGACCTTGACAGCAAGAAATAAAGCTTGTTAATGTAGAGAAGCATTTGATCTGCTTTACTTTTGTCATCTTAGTGTGTTACATGGCATTTTGAAGAACCTATCATCTGTATAGTAATTTGAGTTTTACTTCCCACTAGACCAGTGAGAAAAAAAGGTATTTGGGACCCAAAGCAAATCTTCCATTGACATCCCAATACAATTTGACCAGGTATGCCAATTGTCAAGACATATGCTTAGGAGACGTATCAGCAGTAAAAACAACGGAGTTAGGCTATGTTCACACACTGCGTTTTTTACCTGCGTTTTGGGTCCGTTTTTGCTGCAGAAATTTCTTGAGAAATTCTTGTAACCTTTCTGCAGACATTCCCCAGCAAAACCTATGGCAAAAAAATTAGCTGTGCACACACTGCGTTTTTTTCTTAAGAAAATTCTTTCAGTAGATTTTCTTAAGAAAAAGAATGAGCATGTCACTTCTTTTCTGCAGCTAACTGCGTTTTTTGCCATAGATAATTGGCACAATAACGCAGGGAGCAACCAGCGGTAAAAACGCACCAAAAACGGACCGAAAACGCACCAAAAACGCACCGAAAACGCGGCAAAAACGCAGGTGCGTTTTTGGTGCGTTTTTTAACACAGGTGCACTCTTAAGAAATTTCTTAAGAAATTTCTTAAGAAAAATCATTTTTCTAGTGTGAACATAGCCTTAGAGGTTGATGGCCAGAGGACCTTTTTATTTATGTCTATCATCAAATTAGTTAAGGTTTCTTTTTTTAGCAGGATTCTCTTGAAAGTCTCTATCTATTGTGCTGGAGTGTATGGAGCCTTGCTCTCTTCTTGCCCAGCAAGCATTTTCTTTGTCCTCTCCCAAGTAGTTTGCATGGGCTAAGACTGCTTTTAAATCACTCTGTATTGTGTCTATGGATCACATAAAGTTTTCTTAAGGACACATTTACAGGATCCACATTTCTTTATTTAACTCCCATACCTCTGTAAGCGTACTCGGGGCAGCATTCGTGGGCGAGGGGCACTGTGTCCTCACCACAGCATGCAACAGACATTGATTGAGTATGTATGGAAGTTATATCTTGTCTCACCGATAACTTCCACACTAATTCGAACCTCCCACTCCCGGATCCAAAACTTCTTCTGAGCTGCACTAACCCTCTGGAACGCTCTATCCCAAGAAGTTAGGACAAATCACAACTTACTCAGCTTCAGGCGCACCCTAAAGACGCATTTATTTAGGGCGGCCTATGACACTCCCTAATCAGATTCATTTCACATAGTACCTCTACAACTTCTCACAACATAACTCCACATCAAACTCCATGGCACCCAAATGCATCTCAAGGCTCTGGCCAACTGGTCCAGGAAACCATCCCCCATTTCCGTGAGATGGCTGGATTGTCATTGTAAATAAGCACTTGTGTAATACTATTGTATGTTTTGAGGATTTCGATAGCGTTAGGGCAATGACAGCCAGAGACGAGTTTGTGGTACAAGATGTTTATGATATGTATTCACGGTAGATACACAACGGAAATACACAGTATAACAAACACATAAAAATACCTTTCCGAAACGGAGCGAAGGGGATTCCCGGGGCCACGCACCGGACTCCCCCAGGGAGACCACCAGAGCGAACCCCTATACAGGGACTGTCCGGCAATCAACCCCGGAAGGCCTAAATGCGCCGCAGCCGGGACACAAGGGGCAAGCGGTAAAGTCCAGAAGTGTCCGTACGGGATGAAAGTCCAGAATGGTTATGAACCGGAAGAAACCGGGCAGACGTGCTGACAAAAGACGGCAGACAGAGTCCGGGCACAGTTTGAAGAAACCGGGTGTGGTCCAGAGTCGGTCGGTAGATTTTCAGGAGGATCCAAAGGTAATCAAGTAGCAGCAGCAGCAAAGCAGGAGCACACAGCAAGCAGTATACTCAGGCACTGGACTAGGCTTAGAGGCGGCCTTTTAAGCCGCTGGACAGGAAGTAGGGCAACAGAACATAAAACTCCATGTTAACCGAGGGCAAGCTCTTTCAAAAGAGGACTGGAAAACCCGGAAACCTGACATTACTCCCCCCCCCCCCAGAAACGGCCTCAGGACGGGTCAGGGCCCGGCTTGTCCGGGTACCGTCGATGAAACTGAGCGATCTTCCGGGGTGCTCGAATGTTACCCACCGGTTCCCAGGAATCGTCCTCGGGGCCGTACCCCTGCCAACGTACCAGATACTGAAGCCGACGACGATGGAGCCGGGAGTCAATAATGTCCTCAACCACGAACTGCTCCTCGCCGTCGACCATCACAGGCGGAGGAGGAGGCACGACACGACCATGAAACGTATTGGGAGAGACGGATTTGAGGAGAGAAACATGAAAGACCGGGTGTACCTTTAGATGGTGCGGTAACCGCAGACGACAGGCCACAGGGCTCATGATCCCGGTGATCTTGAACGGACCGATGAATTTTTGTCCCAGCTTCTGCGAAGGGACACCCAATCTCAGGTTCTTGGTGGATAACCATACAGAGTCCCCTACCTTATACATGGGTGCCGGTTTCCGGTGAGCGTCTGCCGACCTCTTGTAACGCTCCTGAGCTGTAGCCACAGTGTCCTTCAGAACCTCCAGATTTTGTCGTAGCTCTGTCAATCTGTCCTCCACCGCAGGCACTGAGACCGCAACCGGTGACCTAGGCAAAATAGTCGGATGGTAACCCAAGTTAGCAAAGAAGGGCGTTACCTTAGTGGAGCTGCTCTGAGTGTTGTTATACGAGAACTCCGCCAACGGAAGCATCTTCAACCAATCGTCCTGCAGATGACTGACATAACAGCGAAGGTATTGTTCCAGGGTTTGATTGGTCCGTTCGGTTTGCCCATTTGTCTGAGGATGGTATGCAGAAGACAAACAGACATCAATCTGGAGTGCCGTACAAAACCCCTTCCAGAACCTAGACGTGAACTGCACGCCCCGGTCAGAGATGATCTCGTCTGGTACCCCATGCAATCGGAATACGTTCTGGATAACCAGATCCACTGTCTCTGCGGCTGAGGGAAGACCGGCACATGGAATAAAGTGAGCAGCTTTAGTCAACCGATCCACCACCACTAAAATGGTACTGTGACCGTCTGAGACGGGCAACTCCACAATAAAATCCATTGAGATAGACCCCTTTCTGAAAACAGACAATAATGCATTGTTTCCCCAGTCGGTGTCTACCACTAACCTCTTAAATTCAGTGGCGTATTCAACGACAGAACGCTTTCCCTGACGTAAGGAAAGGAGAGCCGATTCAGCGGTAGCACGGCGATTCGGATCATCAAACATCTGCGCCATTGCGGTCAGAAAATCATCTAGGTGATTTAAACGGATGTCCCGGTTCTCTATCATAGGATTAGCCCAAGCCAGTGCTCGTGAGGTTAGTAACATGATTATACATAACACTTTGGACCGGTCAGAACGGTAATAATCAGCATGTACATCAAAAAACAGTATACATTGGTTCACAAATCCACGAAACTGACTACGGTCACCATTGAAACGGAATGGGGGTAACCTAGGCATACCGGCAGCTGATACGGACGTAGTGGGGCCGGCTTCCTGAGCCTCCACTCTGACTTGCAAGTCCTGTATAGCCGGACCCAGTACCTGGTGATCATGGCCCAGCTGTGCCTCCACATCTCTAAGTTTAGTCTGCACCACCTCCATCTCCTGCTGCAAGGAGTTAATCATAGAAAAGAGCTGATCTACTCCTCGTGTCTCAGTCATTGCCCCAGCGAAATCCTCTTATGGCCTGAGTATAATGTAATACTATTGTATGTTTTGAGGATTTCGATAGCGTTAGGGCAATGACAGCCAGAGACGAGTTTGTGGTACAAGATGTTTATGATATGTATTCACGGTAGATACACAACGGAAATACACAGTATAACAAACACATAAAAATACCTTTCCGAAACGGAGCGAAGGGGATTCCCGGGGCCACGCACCGGACTCCCCCAGGGAGACCACCAGAGCGAACCCCTATACAGGGACTGTCCGGCAATCAACCCCGGAAGGCCTAAATGCGCCGCAGCCGGGACACAAGGGGCAAGCGGTAAAGTCCAGAAGTGTCCGTACGGGATGAAAGTCCAGAATGGTTATGAACCGGAAGAAACCGGGCAGACGTGCTGACAAAAGACGGCAGACGGAGTCCGGGCACAGTTTGAAGAAACCGGGTGTGGTCCAGAGTCGGTCGGTAGATTTTCAGGAGGATCCAAAGGTAATCAAGTAGCAGCAGCAGCAAAGCAGGAGCACACAGCAAGCAGTATACTCAGGCACTGGACTAGGCTTAGAGGCAGCCTTTTAAGCAGCTGGACAGGAAGTAGGGCAACAGAACATAAAACTCCATGTTAACCGAGGGCAAGCTCTTTCAAAAGAGGACTGGAAAACCCGGAAACCTGACAACTTGTACCTTAAACCCCGCCCCCCGTCATATCTCATTGTAGATTGTAAGCTCTCACGAGCAGGGTTGTTCTTCTTTTCTTTTTTTTTTTCCCTCTAAATATTGTATTTTCTGTAACTGTTACTTGTTTGTATATTATCCTCCTGAATTGTAAAGCGCTGCGGAATATGTTGGCGCTATAGAAATAAAGATTATTATTATTATACTTCTCAGCCACAAGCTGACGTCTCATCGCCTGGTGCACGTTGTGCGGTACCCGCGTTCATAGTCATTAAGGATGAATCCACAATAGTTAAAAAAGTGTGTCTGTGGGATATCATCCCTAAGTCCGTGTACCTAATTCAAAATTGTGTGCTACCTGGAGTTACATTCTCATATTTAACAGTGGGGATGGTGTTTCAAGGATGATATGCAGTGTTAGAATTTTTGAGGCCAAATGCAAACCGCTATGTGTGGTGAAAAACTATTTTGGTCTCATCTGACCAGAACACCTTGTTCCACATGCTGGCTGTCTGCAGCTCCTCGAGTGACCATGGACCTCTTGGCTGCTTTTCTAATTAATGCTCTCCTTGCTTGGGAAGTCAGTTTAGGTGGACAGCCATGTCCTGGTAGGCTTGCAGTTGTTCCATACACCTTCTATTTTTGGATGATGAATTGAACAGTGCTTCTGTGAGATGTTGAGAGCTTGAGTCATTTATTTTTTTTAGAACCAATCTTTGCTTTACTCTTCTCCAAAACGTTATGACTGACCTTTCTGGTGTAGTCCTTGCTTTTCATTAGGCTATTTGTTCCCTAACGTTCTCAAACAAACCTCTGAGGCCTTCACAAAACAGCCATAGTTATACTGAGAAATTACATACAGGTGGACTAAATTTACTAATTTATTTATGGAGGCACTCGTTCACACAGTATTTTATTTGGAGACTACAGGAGTTTGGATTACAAATGCACATCACAATTTTCAGATTTTTATTTTTAAAATATTTAGTAAACCATATGTCATTATGGGTGTGGACCTACTGAGCCACTGGCCGGGCTTATCTTGTAGAGGCATATCTAAGTGACTACCTAGTCTTCACCAGAGGCTCTGATGGAGAGGACATGCTTGGGCCTTTAGGATAGTCACTAGGTGCCACTCCAGGTCAGTCCACAGACCTGCAGCAGCTTACCAATGTATCAAGGCAGAAATATGACCCACTGAGGACTGTTGCGCCCCTGAGCGTTCAGTTGCCACAGAGGTACTGCACTTCAGCCAGATATGTGGCATCCCATTCCCAGGTCAGGAGGAGGCCACAACTCATTGCACACATACACAGACACACACTCTTAATTTAGCGACACTCCATTAGGCCGTGGTTAGAGCGAGTTGCAGCTTAGGGAAAGCACAGTCTGGAAGCTAGTTTGGAGGTGGAGTTTAGTTAGTGGGAGCAGACTGTAGAACGTTAGTCAGGAAGTGGACGCGGAGGAGACAGGTAATGGGGTCTGGAGCTGGAACAGCTCGTCCCAGGATAAAGACAGAAGGAGTCTTAGAGCCACGGGAAGTGCACCATACACCCGTGGGCTCGCATCCACAGCCGGCATACCGGAGGGGAACCGGTCCCTAGACTAGTGGAGGACTACAAGGCTCAGCTAGTACATCGGAGGCCGAGGTTACTTCAAGTACCGAAGCCACCACTGCACATAACCCGCTGAAAAGGTGACCACATAGAACCAAGAGACAAGGCAGGAAAGCCACCCATAAAAGGGATCCGTGGACACCGGCTCAGGGTACTGTGTGAGGTGTGGGGCAGGCAGCAGAGGCCAGCGCAGGAAGACAACTAGGGAAGGAACACAGAAGGGTGTATCGGGTTGGGCCTCCGAACTATCCGGGGATCGGCTGGGGCCCGTCACAGAAGAACTCAGCACCCCAAGGGCAGCCTCTGACTAGTCGTAGTAACCTGGAACTATCCACAGTGAGTAAAGAACTTGTGACTGCATATCTGTGTAGCCCAGTTATTGTCTGCGCCTCCGGCCCTGCACCCCGCCATTACATCTTAACACCATAGACTCTAACTCCCATCGACAGCCCTGGGGCTAGCTCTACCTGTGGAGAACTATTCCAAATCAGCTGCATCAGCACCGGCTCAAGGGAACTGAATTGCAGCTGCGGCACCTATCTTGCGGCATACCACGGGTGGTGTCAGAAATTCATCTCCCCTGGTAAATAACTTTTCCCCATCATCTTAAAACGACATCGCCAGGGTCACAGTGCCTGGCCTTGCCGCCGTGATCTCCCAGGACAGAACTGGTCCAGTAAGAAGTGCCCCACGACACTAGTGGGCGTGTCAAGGACGAAGACAGCAACATGGTTAGGCAGTTCAAGGTTGGAGAGGGCAGCACAGGATTAAAATATGAAGCCGAGGTCAGAAGGGGACAAGTCAGGATAATCTATAAATAAGCCGGGTTGTTAACGGGAAAATCAAACAGAATTGCAGCCAGACAGAGCACAAGACAGGACTGACTCAAACCAAATTTCAGGCAAGGTGTGGTGGGAGGAGCTGCCCAATAAAGCTACTACTGCCAGAGGATAGGCCAGAGAAGCAATATTGCAGTAGACAAATGATTAAACTCCTGGAGTCTGGCTATGCCTCACTATAGCCGGGTCAAAACTCTTCAGCAAGAGAAAGATGAAGTAGTGCTGGAAGTGCTTGAGAGACAATCTGACACTAGGAGAAGCAGAGAGGTGCCCACAGTAAGTAGGACAGCACTTGCCAGTCTTGTAAGTGACCATTGCAACACCATGTATCATTTCCTTTATACTTCACAAATACTTGCTACTTTGTGTTGGTATATCACAATAAATAACAATAATTTATTTAACCCTTTCATAACCTTGGACGTATATATTTCCAAGGTCGCCTCCTTCAGTTACCACAGGCTCCGGCCGCAAGCCCGTGGAAATCCCCGAACGTCTGCTGATCCGATAAGCAGACACATGTGACTAACAGGCGCGGGTGTATCAGAGAGCCACACGCACATGCTAACCACTTAGATTGCGCTTTCAAAATCTGACCGTGATTTGAAAGGCCGCGATGGGGATAGTGCAGTTCCGCGCCGCCATGCAATCACGGGGAATCATGGTGTTGCTGTTGTAGTACAGGGTCAGCTGTTCCCTGACACTACCATGACTCACTTCATGTGAAAGCTGAAGAAGCTTCTGCTCTCACAGGAACTGCACTTCTGCTGATCAGAACGATGCTGTTCTGATTAGCAGAAATGCATCGGTGATCAGACTGTGCAATGATAAAGTCCCCTAGGAGGACTATTAAAATCAATGAAAAAAAGGGTTTTAGAAAATATGAAAAATAAAAAAACATAAAAGTTAAACTAACCCCTACTATCACCCCATTGAAAATAAAACTATAAAAAATACACATATGCCATGTTAAATGCCTGATCTATCAAAAATATAAAATCAATTAATCTGATCGGTACATGGCGTAGTGAGAAAAGAATTCCAAAATTATGTTGTTTTGGCGCTGCAACATTGTATTAAAATACAGTAACAAGCAATCAAAACATCATATCTATGCAAAAAAGTATCATTAAAAACACCAGCTCAAGACGCAAAAAATAAGAAGTAACTTAGCCCAGATCCCAAAAAATGAGAATGCTATGGGTCGTGGAAAATGGCGAGAAAAGCGCTATTTTTTGATGGAGAAACTTCAGAAATTTTTTTTCACCTCTTAGATACCAGACATATATGTATGTAATACTTTTATCTATTAGCTCATACCGACATGAGGCATCATAAGAACATGTCAGATTTACCATATAGTGAACGTGGTAAATAAAAGACCCCAAAAACAATTGTGTATTTGCACTTGGATTTTTTTTCCTGTTTTCCAGTACAATATATGGTAAAACAAATTGTTTCATTCAAAAGTACTCATCCATAAGAAAACAAGCCCTCATATGGCAATATTGACGGACAAATGAATACCGTATTTTTTGGACTATAAGACGCACTTTTTTCCCCAAAATATTCGGGGAAAGTGGGAGGTGCGTCTTACAGTCTGAATGTAGGGCTGCGAGGAATGAGGGTGGAGCAGATCATTGGCGGCATGCGCAGGCTGTATCAGCGCCTGCCATGACCACGTGGGCCCGCTCATTTCATATGCATGCATCCTCCCGCCCATCATCTCTCAGCACTGAAGCCGGCGCTGATAGGTGAGCGGGATGATGGGCGGGGGGGGGTGTGTGCATAGTAAAGAGCCGGCCCGCATGTGATTACCCATGGCAACTACAGCCTGGAGTGATCATGTGTGGCTATATTCACTACCCCCCGCACATCATTATCAGCGCAGGGGGCAGTGAATAAGTACGGTATACTCACCGGTCGTTCCCTGCAGCATTGCGATATTCTCCTGTCTGTGTGGAGCCGTACGCACAGCGATGACGTCATCCCTGTGCTCACCGTTTTCCAGGAGGACATCGCAATGCTGCAGGGAATGGTGACCGGCTCCACACAGGTCAGCGGCGCTGTGGCTCACACAGACAGCAGGACGAGTGATGCTGCTGGAGTGAGGAAAGGTGAGTATAAACATTTATTTTTTTCTGTGCCACAGGATACAGGGCATATACCAGGATGGGGGTATATAGTACGATGGAGGTATATAACAGGATGGGGGTATATAACAAGATGGGGGTATATAGCAGGATGGGGGTATATAGCAGGATGGGGGTATTTATCAGGATAGGGGTATTTTTCAGGATGCAGGTATATAGCAGGATGGGGGTATTTAGCAGGATGGTGGTACATAGCAGGATGGGGGTATATAGCAAGATGGGGTTTATAGCAAGATGGGGGTATATAGCAGTATGGGGGTATATAGCAGGATGGGGGTATTTAGCAGGATATGGGGTATATAGGAGGATGGGGTATTTATCAGGATGGGGGTATTTATCAGGATGGGGGCTATACCAGATTGTGGGACATATATATACAAGGATGGGGATCATATACAAGGCAGGAGGATCATTATCAGGATGGGGTACCTTAGTAGAGAATTTGGGGACATTACCCCCATGCCTTTTGTTAGTCCCCATAAAAATAAATAAGCCTATAATCACCTTCGGTTCAGCCGTGGTTTCAGTGATGTCTGAAGTTGCGTTCCCAGGGCCCACATGACATTATTATGACGTGCGAGCCCCGCAACCAATCAATGCCCAGCGTCTGTCTCCCCGCCTTCAGACATTTCAGCAGGATGTGAGTGCTGTGCTGACTTCCTGCTCAAATGTCCTCCGAAGGTAAGGTGAAGGATGTCGACACTGGTCGCAGAGCTTGAATGTCATAATATCATGTGGGCCCTGGGAATGAGACTTCAGACATTGCTGGAACTGCAAGTATAGGCTTATTTATCTTTACAGGGATGAACAAGGGTAATGAGAAGGGGTTGTCCAAGTATTGAGCAAACCCGTTAATTTTGTGGAAGTAGTGTGAAAAAATGTGGAAAAGTTCATGGGGTATGAATACTTTGCCTGAATTCCTGCCATAAAACTGCCTACCAGCGAACAATGGTTGGCCAGAACTTATTGTTTGGGGTGACTTGTCAAGTAATGTTCAACTTAACAAGGCACTCATTGCATCTTTCCTTCGCCCCCTTCTTTTGACCATGTTGTAAAGAAAGGCAGATGCCAGAATTTTGTACTGACATTCCCCATTGCCTGCATAGCTTAAATTGTTTTGATCACTGCCTTGCTACCCAATTACACTGACTTGTTTTTGCTGTCTTGTATTTTTTTACAAATGGATAACAAAAATGAATTATACAAAATAAAAAAGTGTGTTTGGTGGTAGGCTGCCGGTATACATCCAGTTGTAGAGTATTGTTTACCTTTTGTGAATTCCATTAGCTTTTATGTCTAGACATTCCAATCATTTCTGAAATGGAACTTTTATCTTTTTATACATTGGTTATTTCAGTTATGTTTAAAAGTATTACTCAGGTTTAGAAGAAAAAGACTACTTTCTTTTAGAAATAGCACTACATTTATCCTCGGGTTGGTTGTTGTATTGGAGCTCAGTTAAGTTTAAGTCATTAAATTTGTTACAAATCAGGCATATTTTTTATAATTCTGGACAACCTTTGTAAAAAAATCCAGATATTGCATATCATATCATTCTTTATTGAATCTGAACATACCATGAGCACAAATACTCTATTGTTTTTTCGTCTTCATCACCTTTTCTTTTAAAGTACTTATGTATTTGTCAGACTGAGAAAATAAATGTTTACTAGTAAAAAGATCGTAAAGAAATCCGATCACACCCAGAGGAGCTGAAGGCATAATTCTTCACGAGTTCACAGGCATCCTGTCGTTCACAGACTTACTGCCGGAAGAATACAAAATTACCATTCAGTTATTCTTGTGTTTTTCGGTGGTCAAGAAGCCCAACAGTTATACCCTTTACAGTATTGTAAATTAATGAACACTATATCATTTGAAATAAAAAATTTATTTCCAAGCTGTTTCAGAGACATTTTCCTCTGCCCACCAAATTGCCACAATTTCAACCTATTCAACCTATATGTATGGATGGTAATTTTAATTATATTTTCTGCAGGAATTCAAGCCTATACAGAGCAGCTAGACAAATAAATCCACTACTGTTACTTTGCCCTCAGAAAAAATATTATATTCCTGCAGCTTAGTTGGCATCCTCACCCACTGCGCTGCTACAGTGGTGATTGATAGTTTGTGAACCCTTTAGGATTTTCCATATTTTTGCATAAATTTGACCTAAGACTACATCAGATATAAGTCCTATAAATAGAGCAAGAGAATCATATTAAAGTAATGAGTCAAAAATATTAGTCTTTGTGATTTTTTAATGAGAAAAAAATTGCCAGTCACAGAAATGAGATATTGGATAAGTATTTAAACCTTTGCTATCAGTAACTGGTGTGCCCCCTTTGTGCAGCAACAGATGTGTCTAAACATGGTACCTATTGATTACTCCTGCATCGGCTTTTTGAATATGTTATCAATTTTGCAGTACAAATCAGCTATAACTCTGTTATGTTGGTGGATTTTCTACAATGAACTTCAGGTCCTTTTATAACATTTTTATAGTACTAAGGTCAAGATCTTGACTTGAGGCCATTCCAAAACTTTAACTTTATTCTTCTTTAACCATTTTTTTGTAAAATGGCTTGTCTGCTTTGGGTCATTGTTTGCATGACCCACGTTCTTTTGAAATTCAACTCTTGGATCAATGTCCTGACATTTCCTTTTACAATTTGCTAGTATAATTCAGAACTCCCTGTTCCTTCAAAAATGGCAAGCCATCCAGATGCAGCAAAACAGGACCAAACCATCATACTTCCACCACCACTTTTCATAGTTAATATGAGTCTTTTATGCTATAATGCATTGTTTTTCTTTCTACAAACTTTAATGCTACTCATTTAAATGAAAAAGCTCTATTTTTGTCTCAACCAAAACATTGTTTCAATAGCACTCTGCCTTATCAATGTGATTTTTAACAAACTTCAGAGGGTCAGCAATATTGTTTTTGTTAAGACCAGTGAAGTTCTCCTTGAAATCCTGTCATGTACATTATTGTATTTTGTGTCCTCCAGATGGTGGACTCATGAACATTAACATTAGCTAATATGAGAGAGACCTTTAGTTGCTTAGTTGCACCCTTAGGTTTCTTTGTAGCTTGTGAACTATTATACCCCTTGCTCCTGTAGTGATCTTTGTTGGTCAACCACTCCTGGAGAGGTTAATAATGGTATTGAATTCATCCTTTTGTACACAAACTGTCTGACTGTGAATGGTGGAGTCGAAACGCTTTAGAGATTGTTTTGTAACCTTTTCCAGGCTGATGAGCATCAACAACTTCTTCTGAGGTCCACAGAAAGCTTCTTTGTTCATGAAATAAAAAGTTTCGTAAACTTGTTATGAAGAACTGACTGACTGATAAATACCTGTTCTTTAAATAAAATAGGTCACACACTCACATGAAACTCTAATTACATCTTCAAATTATCGGCTAATCCTAAAGGTTCACAAACTTTTACGAATCAAAGATGTGATAGTGGATCAAATTCTTTATTTAAAAAAAATAATAAAATAAAATAAACAAGGGAAGCTTTTTTTTCCTTATACCTTTACAAAGTTAAAGTACCACTCCAGCATTTTGTTTTTTTGCTGGAGTGGCGCTTTAAATCTTCATGGTTTACCGACACTGCTCTGGTCCCGTGGAGCCATCTTTTGACTGTAACTTCTGACTGGCCAGAGAAGTCAGAAGTAACATCACAAGCTCCCAATGCATATCTCTGAAAGCCAGAACAAGGCTATAGAGTGAGGCTCTCAAAGATTTGAGTTGTGACCTCTGGCGTGCTCTATGAAACACTGGAGCTCACAACAAGTCACAAATTGTTGGAGACAAACCGGAGTGGCGGCAATACAAGGTGAAGCTGCTGGAAAGTGAATATAATGTAGAGGTCAGGGAACTTCCATTTAAAGCTCCAATCTAGTGGTGCTTTAAGAAGTACAATACTACTAGGGTCCATAAGTTTATTGCAAAAAGATAGAAAGGGATAGAAGTTTTTATAAATTTGTATCACAAATCCTGAGTTAAGTAAAAGTAAACTTCAGAAAAACAATGACGCAGTCTTGCACTATAGAGTCTTTTGGGGCATTGTAAACACTATCAAAAATGATCTGACAAATTTGGTGATGTCATCTCCAGTTCCTAAATTCCTACTTCCTATCCACTGAAAGCACAGCAAGCATACAAAGATTTCCTGTCTGCTTTGAAGAGCTCAGCCAGCTGATCGGTGTCTCTAAACAGTGATGTCATCGGTAGCATAGCCTGTGATCCTTGCAGTGTACAGTGACTGAAGATTTGCACTGAAAAGGATGGAGAACAGGAGAGCACATTGCAAGTTCCACTCAGAACAAATAACACTATTCTACATATTTTCAAAAGTCGTTCGGTTCACTTATGAAATGAGCCATTTCTTAATGATTTTGATCTCCTGAATGTAAATTTCATAATGAAAATGTTTAGCTGATTCCTGTTTCTGTGATATCAAAATGTTTTTCTTTTACTGCTACACATGATTAATGCATAAAGGTTTCAGTACTTTGAAACACGATTATATTTGCAAAAGTAAAGATGCAGGTTAGTGAGTTCACTTGAGGTGAGTTCATCTGAAGTCAGAGCTGGGATACCATAGGAACTGCCAGCTGTGACCTCAGCTGAACTCACTGATGTCACCACTCTCACAGCTGCGGCTCCGTCAGTGTGTCATTGCGACCTAAGCATGTAGCAGAGCCGGGATCATTGAGGGACGCTGTGTCTGTAGATTACGTCAAACTTGAAGGGGTGTTTTGGGGGTTAAAAAATTGGGAAAGAGGGTGTCTTTTGTTATTTTTTTTCTCTGTATTTTGTGTTTATTTCTTTTTCCTTACGTGATTAGTAATGGGGTGGGGAATCATGTTATAGACCCCTCCCCATTACTAACCTCGGGGTAGATGACAGCTGTGATTTCTTTGAACATCTCTCTCCAGCACCACATTTTTAATTTGTTGATTCTTCTTCTGTCTTTCTTTATTGTCCAGGTTTTACATACATATGTTAGTACAGAATTCAAACAAGAAACCTCATGGTTAAACCTTATGGTCTTGACTACACCTCTCCTCCCGGAAGAAGCGGTCTTAGGACTGCGAAACGGCCGTCGGAGGTCACCTCTGACTGGTCCCCCTGAACCACCTATATACTGGTAAGCTCTTCTGCTGGCCTTGTTTATTTTGGTCCCTATGGAGCTGATTTTTTTTACTATAAAACTTCACCTCTTTGCACATTGTTCCATATGTGACCATGCATTTATCTAGGACCCTTTGGGTGGGTGTAGATCCATTTACTAAAAATAGGTGGCTATTATAATTCATTATACATTACATTTCTTTATATAGCCTCCCTATCCTCTGTGGACTAGGCCACACTATTTATAGCCGCAGTTAGCTGCCATATCACCTGTATACTGGAATTTCTCTCCTGATCACGTTCATTTTTTATATGTTTGGTGATTCATGGGGATCTGATGTATTTTTCCCAGGTCTATGCTTCTTAAATGTTTCTTACATGTATTTGTAACTGTTCCTATTAAAACTAATATATTTGCATGCAAATACTCCGTTTTTCTTGTTCCTTCATATGTTGGTACAGAAAATACCAGACTATGTACTAGTCATGTTTTCATCACTAGAGATGAGCGATGTTTGAGGTTCAAGGTTCACCAATTTCATGTTCGAGTGATTTTGGGGGGTGTTCGAGTCGTTCGACGAACGCAAACAATTTGCTAAAAGTTCGGCAGTTCGAGTTACGTTCGAGAACGGTTCAAGCACCAAAAGCGTGGCTTTTCACAGTAAGTATGTGCGCACCTTTCATATCTGCATGTGTCCTGCATCCCCAGCACAATCCCTCTCTCTTTCCTACTCACCGATCACGGGCGTCTCACTACACGGCTGTCACAAATCTCCAGCGGCATTTCCTCTTTTGAAAATGGCTGCCGCTTCATTATTCAATTAGTTATTCCGTGCTTTCCCCACCCACCGGCGCCCATGATTGGTTGCAGTAAGACATGCCCCCACGATGAGTGACAGCTGTTTCACTGCAACCAATCACAGCCACCGGCGGGCGGCTCTATATCGTGCAGTAAAATAAATAAATAAATAATAAAAAAAAAATGCGGTTCCCCCCATATTTGATACCAGCCAGGATAAAGCCACATGGCTGGAGGCTGGTATTATCAGGATGGAGAGCGCTGTGTCATGGGAAGCCCACCACCCTAACAATATCACCCAGCAGCCGCCTGGAATTGCCGCATCCATTAGATGCGGCAGTCCCGGGACTCTACCCAGCTCATCCCAAATTGCCCTGGTGCAGTGGCAATCGGGGTAATAAGAAGTTAATCATGGCAGGTGTCTCCCCGAGATACCTTCCATGATTAAACTGTAAGTGAAAGTAAATAAACACACACAACGAAAAATCCTTTATTGACAAAAAAACACCCTCTTTCAGCATTTTATAAAAATCCCCAAATACCCCTCCAGGTCCGAAGTAATCCACACAACACTGTCAGCTCTGCTACATGAAGATGACAGGGAGCCCCGTAGAACACGATCGCTGTGTCCTCTCCACGTAGCACCTGAAGTGAATCGCGCTGTTAGCAGAGACTTCACTCTGCAATGCCAATGTCAAGATTACCAAATCTGCCTATGTTTCTCATTAGAGCCAGTGGCTGAACGGTTAGAGCTCTTGCCTAAGAAGCATTAGTTCACGAGTTCAAGTCCCGACTGTCCTGGGAAAGAATTTAATTTATTTTTAATTTTAAATTATAATTATTATTTATTTATAATTAGAATTTCATTTAATTATGCACTGAGGGGAGGATGATGGGGGTTGTAGTGCCTGCGGTGATGATGTTGGTTGTAGTGCCTGCGTGTGTGCGATGATGAGTGCGGTACTGCCGGTGTTTGCCTGCCCATCTGCCCGCCCATCCATCCATCTGCCCGCCCATCCATCCATCTGCCCGCCCATCCGCCCATCCATCCGCCCATCCATCCGCCCATCCGCCCATCCATCCGCCCATCCATCCATCCATCCGCCCATCCATCCATCCATCCATCCATCCTTGCAGCTGAACAATCTGTTTCTAGATTCTCTACTGTAATATAGAGCTAAAGATTACCAAATCTGCCTATGTTTCTTATTAGAGCCAGTGGCTCAATGGTTAGAGCTCTCGCCTAAGCAAGCATTAGTTTACGAGTTCAAGTCCTGGCCGCCCCGGTAAATCATTTAAATTATTATTTATTTATAATTATAAATTAATTTAATTATGAGGGGAGGAGCCGGACATCAGCTATGAGCCGCGGGACACACCTCTAAAATCGGAGCAGTTCACGGAATGAGGCTGTATTGCTCTCTCCTCTCTCTCTCTTCTCTCTCTATTCTCTCTCTCTCTCCCTCTCTCTTTTTCTCTCTCTCTTTCTCTTTTCCTCTCTCTCTTTTTCTCTCTCTCTTTTTCTCAGTCTCTCTTTTTCTTTTTTTCTCTCTCTCTCTTTTTCTCTCTCTCTCCTCTCTTCTCTCTCTCTTGTCTCTCTCCTCTATCTCTCCTCTCTCTCTCCTCTCTCTCTCCTCTCTCTCTTCTCTCCTCTTCTCTCCCCTCTCTTCTTCTCTCTCTCTTCTCTCTACTCTCTCTCTCCCTCTCCCTCCCTCTCTCTTCTCTATCTCTCCTCTCTCTCTTCTCTCTCCTCTCTCTATTCCTCCCTGTCTCCTCTCTCTCTCTCTCCCTTCTCTCTCTCTCCCTTCTCTCTCTCTCCCCTCTCTCTTCTCTCCTTTTCTCTCCTCTTCTCTCTCTTCTCTCTCCTTTTTCTCTTCTCTCTCTCGCCTCTCTCTTCTCTCTTCTCTCCTCTTCTCTCCTTTTCTCTCTCTCTTCTCTCTCCTCTCTCTATTCTCTCTCTTCTCTCTCTTCTTTCTCTCTCTCTCTTCTCTCCTCCTCTCTCTCCTCTCTCTCTTTTCTCTCTTCTCTCTCTCCTCTCTCTCCTCTCTCTTTCTTCTCTCTCCTCTCTCTCTTCTCTCTCCTCTCTCTCTTCTCTCTCTTCTCTCTCTCCTCTCTCTCTTTTCTCTCTCTCCCTCTCTCTCACATCTCTCTCTTTTCTCTCTCTCCTCTCTCCTCTTCTCTCTCTCTCTCCCCCTCTCTCTCTCTCCCTCCCTCTTCTCTCTCCTTTCTCTCTCTTCTCTCTCCTCTCTCTCTCCCTCTCTCTTTCTTTTCTCTCTTCTTTGTCTCTCTCTCTCTTTCTCAGACCTGGCGATGATCAGACGGAATCAGCTGACACTATAAGTCGAGCGGTGAGGCCGGCTTTTTACCGTCCGGCCGGCTAAACTATCAGCTGATGCTGTCGGACAGAAGTCTGCACTGAAGTGTGTAGTTTTTTGGGGGTTTTTTTGCACTGATGCATCAGCTAATTGTATAAAAGCCGTTTATACAATCAGCTGCTGTGTCATGTGATTCAAGCCCTTGAACCTGACACATCATCTGATTGCTTTGCCTTCCAGCAAACCGATCAGATGATATTGGATCCGGATTGGACGGCGCTGGACCCTTGACCCAGGATTACTGCAGAGGGGTGTTCTTTATTTCAATAAAGATGAAGTCACTAATTGTATTGTGTTTTATTTCTAATAAAAATATTTTTCGGTGTGTTGTGTTTTTTTTTATCTGTACTAGAAATTCATGGTGGCCATGTCTAATATTGGCGTGACACCATGAATTTCGGGCTTAGGGCCAGTTGATAATATACAGCTAGCCCTAACCCCATTATTACCCAGCGAGCCACCCGTCACCAGGTTAGCTGGAAGAGTTGTATACAGCGCCAGAAGATGGCGCTTGTATGAAAGCGCCATTTTCTGGGGCGGCTGCAGACTGCAATTTGCAGCAGGGGTGCCCAGAGAGCTCTGGCACCCTGAGCTGCGAATTCCAATCACCAGCTGCCTAGTTGTACCTGGCTTGACACAAAAATTGGGCGAAGCCCACGTCATTTTTTTTTAATTATTTCATGAAATTCATGAAATAATTAAAAAAAAAAAGGACTTCCCTATATTTTTGGTTCCCAGCCGGGTACAAATAGGCAGCTGGGGGTTGGGGGCAGCCCGTAGCTGCCTGCTGTACTTGGCTAGCATACAAAAACATGGCAAAGCCCACGTAATTTTTTTAGGGGGGCAAAAACCTCCTGCATACAGTCCTGGATGGAGTATGCTGAGCCTTGTAAATCTGCAGCTACTATCTGCTGCCTGTCTGTATGGAGAAGAGCAGACAGCAGCTGCAGAACTACAAGGCTCAGCATGCTCCATTCACTAGTGTATGCAGGAGAGCAGACAGCAGCTGCAGAACTACAAGGCTCAGCATACTCCATCCAGGACTGTATGCAGGACTTTTTTGCCCACAAAAAAAAATGACGTGGGCTTCGCCATACGGCTGCCCCCAACCCCCAGCTGCCTATTTGTACTCGGTTGGGAACTAAAAAAATAGGGAAGCCCTTTTTTTAATTATTTCATGAATTTCATGAAATAATTAGAAAAAAAATCTACATGAGCTTCGCCCCATTTTTGTGTCCAGCCAGGTACAACAAGGCAGCTGGGTTTTGGAATCCGCAGTACAGGTTGGTCCGAGATTTCTGGGCCCCTCTGCTGCGAATTGCAGTCCGCAGCCGCACCAGAAAATGGCGCTTTCATAGAAGCGCCATCATCTGGCGCTGTATCCAACTCTTCGAGCAGCCCTGAAGCCGGGTGGCTTGCTGGGCAATAATGGGTTAATACTACCTTTGTTTTACTAGCTAGTATTAAGCCAGAGATTCTTAATGTCAGGCAAGTCTGACCCGACCATTAAGAATCTCCAATAAAGGGTTAAAAAAAAGACACCACACAGAGAAAAAATACTTTAATAGAAATAAATACACAGACACACTTAGAGACTCCATGTTTAATACTCCCTCTCATCCCTCCACGATCCATGGTCTTCTGTCTTCTTTCTCCTTCAACCCATGCAGCTCTGCTACATCAGACAGCACTGCATGGGAGGAAGAACGCTGCTGCTCCCAGGCAGTCTATTCACTCAGTGAGTGAGCAGAAGCTGCGTGCTGTAAGTGGTGATGTCACTGCTGGCAGGTGGGTTGCTATAGCAACGTTGATCTCCGTTATTCACTGGCTGTGGCATCCAGTCCTTGCATGTGGGCTGACTCTGTAAAGAGCGCGTACATGCAGGAACGGGGAAGCCGACCATGTGCCAGAGCATTTTTACCGGTACACGGAGATGCTGGAACGATCACCACGTACCGGAGAGATGCACTGACAGGACCTAGCATGATGTCTAGCCATGTGAACAGTCTGTAGCCAATGAGATAATAGACACATGACTGGTCACATGCTATTTTGACGTCACGATAGGTCCTATCATCAGTGCTGGTTACCGGGAGGACGCAGTGATTATCGGAAGGAAAAGCGGCGGGAGACAGAGTGCAGGACGCGTCTCGGGGACCTGTCAGTGTTATGGCAATGTTTATTAACTGTATGTGTACATGTATAATTTGTTTGTATGTGTTTGTGTTTGCCTCCCATTGTTTTCAATGGGGTTCGAGTGGTTCGTCGAACGGTTCGTCGAACGTTCGTCGAACGAAGCCTCCGTTCGACAAACCGAACTCGAACGCTAGGGGCGTGGCTCATCTCTATTCATCACCAATTAAATATTCCTTGCTTTGGGGACCTTGTCTGGTGATTTTATTGTTGATTTTCCCATCTCTATTCTCCTATTGACTTCCGGTGTTGTATCTGCATGCTGAGTGATCATTGATCCAAGTAGGTTGAAGTCCTTTACCATTTACCTTTACCAAATTTACCATTGATCTGCAGACTCACAGTGGCAGACTGTCATGGCATCATCTGGATGGGAAATTAGCATGACTTCAGTGGTCAGACACTGTGGGAAGATCGAACTGCAGATATCAGTGCTTTGGCACAGACTCACCCCATGCGCTTTGTACCCTGTAGTAGTTAATACTATTCTCAGTGCCTAAGTGGACCTTAATTGAGTTTTAACGACAAGACAGGGCTTCATTAATTCTGTAATTTGAATCCTTTTTAGATATAAAGTTTACAGTATTATTTATGCAAAGTGCTCCTATAAGTTGGACTCCAGCCCAATTTTTTTTTTACTGATTTATAGTAACCTATGTGTTTATCTGTTTGTTTATATGATTTAATTACTGGTAGATTTTAGGTCAATGTACTATCACTAATTTGTATTTTTTTGCTCATAACAACTTTCAACCAGTGCGGATTCACTTGTAATTTTTAACAATTTCATGACGACACTCGTCAGATGCTCCTAATTCATTAAGAGGTCGCCTCATCAACACCGGTGAGAAAATCACCGGTCTTGATTATTGGTGCCAAAGACTCTTCTGGTTGTGCTAACATTTCTAAATGCTTACCTACAATGCAAGAAAATTGACTTTCTCGTTTGATAAATTAATTTAATAATTTACCGGATCTGGTCCTATCAAACAGACCAGATACAATATCAGATCTGCTGTTGCATGAGCATTTGGGATTTTGGTAGAGAAATAGGGAGAGTTAAAAGATATAGTATGAGGGGCTGCTGATAAGTCTTTGGCTTTATCCAGAAAGAAACAAGATAGGATGATGAAACTTTACATTTATTCTACATACTCTCCACTGATGATAACACACTTCTTACATCAGTATTCCAAGTTCTTTAAGTGTAGCGCCCCTGAACCCCTCAGGGCACTACTAGGTATTGCATCCTGACATAGATGCAGGGCTTACCCCGAGGGACCTGGAAACCCAGTGCCAGTACCACCTAAACACATAACATCCCCAGTGTTACGGTTGCTGCGAGCACTGGAGACTATGTCCAGATTTCTTGCTACTGCACATGTGCGAGCACTGGAGACTAAGTCCAGATTTCTTGCTACTGCACATGTGCGAGCACTGGAGACTAAGTCCAGATTTCTTGCTACTGCACATGTGCGAGCGCCGGAGACTAAGTCCTATTTTGGAGCCATTGCACATGTGCGGGTGACATCATCGCTGACACGAGGTCACATGTCTCTGACACCTTCTATGCCGATTGGTCGCTGGTCATGTGCTTGTGATGCCTTGCTCGGTGATAGGCCAGCATGACGTCACTCCTATCGTTCTGGCAGCGGATTGGCTCTGGTGTCCTCCATCTTGGATGAGGCACAGAGTCTATATAAGACCCTGACACACGCCGCATGGCGCTCAGTCCTCTTGGTTCTTGCATAAGAGTAGACGCTCTGTGCGCGTTCCTCTAGGCATTCCTCTGTCTATGCTAGGTGAGCGCTATCGGCAGGGTAGCGTTCTTATACCTTACAGCTTCGGCTGCTGTCCGTATCCTTACCTCTTAGGGGAGTGGACATAGGCAGGTGCCTGAGGCACATGGTCTGGCTGGGCCTTGTGGTTCGACTCGTAGGTGGACGTTGCCGCTAGGGTAACGTTCCTTATACTGCGTCTGGCAGTTGTTCGTATCCTCGCACACTACGGGAGCGAACAGAGGTAGGAGCTTTGTGCGGCTTACGCTGCTGTTCGTCTCTTTTGCACCACTAGAAGAGCGGACCTAGGCAGGTGCCATATCTAGTGGTTCGTGTCCTCGCACACTAGTGGAGCGAACGCAGGTAGGAGCTTTGTGCGGCTTACGCTGCTGTTCGTCTCTTTTGCACCACTAGAAGAGCGGACCTAGGTAGGTGCCATTTCGCACACATTGCCTTTGTCTCTGTGATTAGTAACAGAGATCATTCCACACACCCTCCAAGTAAGGGAGGAATTGCTTTACTTACTTATTATATCCTTCTGTGAGTTAACAGAGGTATTGCACTCTGCCATAGTCTGCAGCAGAGTCTTTGCACGGTGGACCCTGACTGTCTGATACTCCTTTAAGTTATTATCAGACAGCCCCCCGTAACATTAGGACTGAGCCAAGGGTCTGGCAGTTATGGCAGAATATCAGCAGTTACACCGTTACATACAAGTACTTGAGTCACGGCTCAAGAGTATAGAGGATAAACCTCAGACCATGGTGACATCTGCACATGATCCTCGACTTGCTCTGCCAAACAGATATTCTGGCGATGCCAGATCATGTCGTGGTTTCATTAGTCAGTGTCAGATACACCTAGAGGTCAACTCTTCTCGCTTCTCTACGGAGAGGTCCAGAGTAGGCTTTATCATCTCCTTACTTCAGGACAAAGCCTTAGAATGGGCGACTCCCCTATGGGAGCGCTCTGATGTGGTTACTCTGAGACATCAAGACTTTCTTGATGCTCTTAAGGCGGTATTCATGGGTCCGCAGGTTACCCATGATGCGGCCCTGAGACTGTTAGATCTATCTCAGGGTTCGTTATCCACTAGTTCTTATGCCATTGCTTTTAGAACTCTGGTGGCAGAACTAGATTGGCCAGAGAAGGTGTTGATTCCTATCTTCTGGAGAGGGTTGGCAGGCTATGTCAAGGATGCTCTTGCTACTCGTGAGGTCCCTGCTTCTCTGGAGGACTTGATCACAGTAGCAACGAGGATCGATGTACGCCATAAGGAACGTAGACTCGAGGTCTCTTCCTCACGCCCTAAGCATCGGGCTATTCCAGTTGTTGAGGGTCCACTACCATCTTCCTCAGCATCTGAAACATCTCCCACTCCTATGGAGTTAGGTCATACATCTTCCAGACGCAAGTCTGGTCCTCCTATATGTTACGTATGTCGTCAGGCTGGGCACTATGCCAACAAGTGTCCTAGTCGTCAGGGAAACTCCCTTGCCTAGTAACCATTAGAGGGGGGTTACTAGAGACGTCTTCTGCACCCTCTAAGTGTTGTATCCCAGGTCAGCTCTCATTATCTGAGAATACATGGCCTATTATGGCTTTTGTGGATTCCGGAGCTGACGGGACTTTTGTGTCCTCAGGATTTGTAAAGGGACACAATATTCCCTCTATCATGTTAGAGGCGCCTATTCCTGTCCGTGTTGTTAATGGAACTATGTTGTCTGACTCCATTACATTGAGGACAGTTCCCTTGCGCCTTTCCCTGTCTCAGGGTCACATAGAGGAGATTTCTTTTCTTGTTTTGCCCGAGGGTATAGACGACGTCCTTCTGGGTCTTCCATGGCTTCGGACTCATGCTCCTCACATTGACTGGGAGTCTGACAGCATTATTAGTTGGGGTTCGAAATGTCAGTCCCGATGTCTTCCCTTACCACCTAAGGTCATTGTGGTTGCATCTACTGATCTCTCTCCCATACCTACACCCTATCTGGATTTCGCTGACGTGTTCTCCAAACAGGGTGCTGAGGTTCTTCCACCCAATAGGCCGTATGACTGTGCTATAGACCTTATCCCAGGTTCGGTTCCACCTAAAGGCAGGGTCTACCCCCTGTCGATACCTGAGTCGGAGGCCATGTCGACCTATATAAGAGAGAGTTTAGAGAAGGGGTTCATTCGTAAGTCTGTCTCTCCCGCGGGAGCTGGGTTTTTCTTTGTTCGGAAGAAAGAGGGTGATTTGCGTCCCTGCATAGATTACAGGGGTCTCAACGCAATCACAATAAAGAACAAATACCCATTACCTTTAATTTCGGAGCTCTTTTACAGACTGAGAGGAGCTCAAGTTTTTACGAAGTTGGATCTGCGGGGTGCGTATAACTTGGTACGAATTCGAAAGGGTGACGAATGGAAGACCGCTTTTAACACCCGAGACGGTCACTATGAATACCTCGTCATGCCTTTTGGGTTATGTAATGCACCCGCAGTATTTCAGGACTTCGTAAACGATGTGTTCAGGGATTTACTGTTATCCTCAGTAGTGGTGTATCTGGACGACATCCTGATTTTTTCTCCTGATCTGGAGACTCATCGTCAGGATGTCGTTCGTGTCCTTTCCCGTTTAAGGGAGCACTCATTGTTTGCTAAACTCGAGAAATGTGTATTCGAGCAGTCCTCATTGCCTTTTTTGGGTTACATTATCTCACAAGAGGGCCTGGCTATGGATCCTGCGAAGCTCTCTGCTGTCCTGCAATGGTCCGAACCTCATTCCTTAAAGGCGGTGCAACGCTTCTTAGGATTCATAAATTATTACAGGCAGTTCATACCCCATTTTTCTACTTTGGTGGCCCCTTTGGTGGCCTTGACTAAGAAAGGTGCTAATCCCAAAGCCTGGTCTACTGAGACATCTCAGGCTTTTGAGGCAGTAAAAAGACACTTTTCAACTGCACCCGTTCTTCAAAGACCCGATGAGAGTAAGCCCTTCCTCTTAGAGGTTGATGCCTCTTCAGTGGGTGCTGGTGCGGTCTTGTATCAAAAGAACGGTGCAGGTAGAAAAAGGCCGTGTTTCTTCTTTGCGAAAACCTTTTCACCGGCAGAGAGAAACTATACCATTGGGGATAGGGAACTGCTCGCCTTGAGATTAGCCTTGGAGGAGTGGCGTCACTTGCTGGAAGGAGCTAAACATCCTTTCCAGGTCTATACAGACCATAAGAATCTGACGTACTTACAAACTGCTCAGCGTCTGAATCCTCGCCAAGCCCGCTGGTCCTTGTTTTTCTCCCGCTTTCACTTCTCCATCAACTATCTGTCTGGGAGTAAGAATAACAAGGCAGACGCCCTGTCTCGCTCTATGCTTTCTACCCAGGAAGAGATTGACGAACCTCGTCTTATCCTTCCCTCCAGGGTTTTTCATACGCTCTCCCCTGTGACGTTAGACCAAATCCCACCGGGCAAGACCTTTGTTCCGCCTGATCGACAAAATGATATACTGTCATGGGCCCACACCTCAAAGGTGGGTGGGCATTTTGGTATTAGGCGGACACGAGAGTTACTGGAGAGGTGGTATTGGTGGCCACACTTAGCCAGCCACATCAAGAGATATGTCGGTTCCTGCTACTCGTGTACTCGCAACCGTCCATTACGGCAGAGACCGGCTGGGCTCTTGCATCCTTTACCAGTGCCAGATAGACCATGGGAGGTGGTAGGCATGGACTTTGTGGGTGATCTTCCATGTTCACAGGGACATAGATTTGTGTGGGTCATTACGGACCATTTCTCCCGGATGGTTCATCTCGTACCGTTATCGAGAATCCCATCTTCCAGGGTACTAGCCAAGCTATTCCTCAAGCATGTCTTTAGGCTTCACGGGATGCCAGATCGTATCATTTGTGATAGAGGCCCGCAATTTACATCCCGTTTCTGGCGAGATCTTTGTAGCCTTCTGCAAATTGAGTTGAATCTCTCTTCGGCATACCATCCGGAGACCAATGGTTTGGTTGAACGTACCAATCAATCTATGATTATATACCTTCGACACTTTGTTGCTGAGAACCACGATAACTGGTCCTCCCTCCTACCCTGGGCAGAATTTGCCCTTAACAATTCGCTGGCTGAGGCCACTGGGCAGACACCGTTCGTACTCAATAATGGGCAACACCCTAGGGTACTGGTACCGTTTCCCGCTGCTGCACCTCCTCCTCTTGTGGCCGACTGGGCAACTAATGCCAGAGAGGTTTGGGATCGGACTCAAGAGTCGATCCAAGCAGCTAAGGACCGTATGAAGACGGTGTCCGATCGGTTTCGTCGCCCGGCTCCTGTCTTTTCTCCAGGGGACTTTGTCTGGCTCTCTGCAAATCACGTGAGACTTAGAGTGAGCTCTGTCAAATTTGCTCCTTGCTTCCTGGGTCCTTATGAGGTTCTTCGACAGGTAAATCCTGTAGTCTACCAATTGAAGTTACCCGTCCAACTTAGGATTCATGACAAATTCCATGTCTCACTGCTAAAGCCGGCTATTTTACCTCACGCTCGTGAAGTGCACTCTCCTGCCTCTGATTCCTCTCGCTCTAGCTATGAGGTACGAGCCATAGTTGGTTCTAAGATGGTTAGAGGGCGCACGTTCTTCTTGATAGATTGGGAGGGTTACGGCCCGGAACATCGCTCTTGGGAGCCTGAGGAGGCTGTCCATGCTCCCGACTTAGTTGCCGATTACCTGCGTCGCCGGGAGGGGGGCCCTTGAGGGGGAGGTACTGTTACGGTTGCTGCGAGCACTGGAGACTATGTCCAGATTTCTTGCTACTGCACATGTGCGAGCACTGGAGACTAAGTCCAGATTTCTTGCTACTGCACATGTGCGAGCACTGGAGACTAAGTCCAGATTTCTTGCTACTGCACATGTGCGAGCGCCGGAGACTAAGTCCTATTTTGGAGCCATTGCACATGTGCGGGTGACATCATCGCTGACACGAGGTCACATGTCTCTGACACCTTCTATGCCGATTGGTCGCTGGTCATGTGCTTGTGATGCCTTGCTCGGTGATAGGCCAGCATGACGTCACTCCTATCGTTCTGGCAGCGGATTGGCTCTGGTGTCCTCCATCTTGGATGAGGCACAGAGTCTATATAAGACCCTGACACACGCCGCATGGCGCTCAGTCCTCTTGGTTCTTGCATAAGAGTAGACGCTCTGTGCGCGTTCCTCTAGGCATTCCTCTGTCTATGCTAGGTGAGCGCTACCGGCAGGGTAGCGTTCTTATACCTTACAGCTTCGGCTGCTGTCCGTATCCTTACCTCTTAGGGGAGCGGACATAGGCAGGTGCCTAAGGCACATGGTCTGGCTGGGCCTTGTGGTTCGACTCGTAGGTGGACGTTGCCGCTAGGGTAACGTTCCTTATACTGCGTCTGGCAGTTGTTCGTATCCTCGCACACTACGGGAGCGAACAGAGGTAGGAGCTTTGTGCGGCTTACGCTGCTGTTCGTCTCTTTTGCACCACTAGAAGAGCGGACCTAGGCAGGTGCCATATCTAGTGGTTCATGTCCTCGCACACTAGTGGAGCGAACGCAGGTAGGAGCTTTGTGCGGCTTACGCTGCTGTTCGTCTCTTTTGCACCACTAGAAGAGCGGACCTAGGTAGGTGCCATTTCGCACACATTGCCTTTGTCTCTGTGATTATTAACAGAGATCATTCCACACACCCTCCAAGTAAGGGAGGAATTGCTTTACTTACTTATTATATCCTTCTGTGAGTTAACAGAGGTATTGCACTCTGCCATAGTCTGCAGCAGAGTCTTTGCACGGTGGACCCTGACTGTCTGATACTCCTTTAAGTTATTATCAGACAGCCCCCCGTAACACCCAGTCTCCTACTCCCCATTAGGGATGACTAACTAGTCCGGGACCCAATGGATGGCCACCCAGAGGCGGAGCCAGTCCAGTCCTTTAGAAGGAAACCCGATGGGAGGAGACAAACAGACACAGACAGACACTCAGACAGAGGAGTCCGGTAGTGACAGTTGAAGGGGAAGGATGTGTCTCCAGTCGAGGTCGTGTAATGTTGACCCAGGTGGTAAGGAGAGTGGTTGAGAGGGAGGGTACAGCCAGGTACCTCTGGAACCAGAGCACCGACAGGGCACAGGGCCCTAGGTCAGGTGACAGCTTCAGGCAACCTGACAAATACCTGCACAGTGAGGGGACCTTCACAGACCTCACTGACCCAAGAATCCGGGGTTACCAGCAGTACACATTGAGCCAGGGACCGGAACAAAACACCGACTCTACAGGGCTCGCAATGCCCGCCGTACAGATGAGAGACTGCCGACTGACAGTAAGGGACCCACAAACACTACAGGATACAGAGTCCCATCCACTAGTGAGAGGTGCCGGGGAAAGAGACTGCCAGGTCACCACACCAGCACTGGGACAAAAGGGACTAGGGGTCTGCACCAGGCGTCCTCAAGGCCACAGCTCAACATCACTGTGAGTAAACAGAAGTTGCACTGCATCCCCATTGTGTGGTCTCCCTTCTTTCTGCGAAGAACCCCACCATACACTCCGTGGGGCTCAGCCCCACGTGCGGAGGGTCTACCATCCAGGCTGCCACCACTATCAGCCCCAGTGGTAACAGACTGTGCAGCGGCGGTTCCATCAACATAACCGCAACCCGCAAGTGGCATCACAATTGAAACTCTTTCAATTCCCATGTATATAACCCTTTTAAAAAGCATCCCCAGGGTCACCGAACTGGGCACCGGCTATTATACAACCGTGACACAGAATCCCTGTACATATACGACCCGGGACCGAGTACCCCATAGCCCCGGGCAACACATAAGCCTAGCAAAAAGAAGGATTTTGGCTGTGCCTCAAACCAGGCATCCATAGCAGCCATGGCATCAGAAATGGTGTGAAATTTGGTACCCTTGAGGTGTTTCTTCAGGTTTGGAAACAGATGATAGTCGCAGTGAGCTAGAGCTGGTGAATATGGTGGGTGTTAAACCAGCTGGAAGCCCAGCTCTGCTAGTTTTGCCATGGTCACTTGTGCACTGTGAGCGGAGGCTTTGTCTTGCAGGAACAAGATTTCTTTGAAAAGCTTGCCGCCCCTTTTGGCCTTCAGAGCTGCCTTCAATTGGTCCGAATTTCAAAGTAATACCTTGCATTGATGGTGGAACCCTTTTGAAGGTAGTCCACTAGCAGCATGCCCTTCTTATCCCAGAACACAGACGCCATCACCTTAGTGGCTGATTTTTGCACCCTGAAGTTCTTTGGACGAGGAGAACCATTGTGCCTCCATTCTTTTGACTGCTCCTTGTTTTCAGATTCATACAAATAAATCCAGGTCTCATCCATAGTGACCAGTCAATCCAGGAAGTTCTTATCAGTACGGAAACGCTGACAAATGGACCGGGAAGTGTTCACTCGCATGCTTCTCTGATCTGTTGTCAAACATTTGGGGACCCACTTTGCAGATAGCCTCCTCATGTCCAAATTTCATGGATAATGACACAAACACGTTCACAGGAAATCCACATGATGTCTGCTATTGCTTTAGCTGAAATTCATCAATTCTCCAGTATGAGGTTATGCACAGCATCGACGATCTCCAGAACAGCAACCACTTTTACAATTCAATCGCATGTAGCTGTTACACACTGCAGTGTACCTTACGATGCCGGATGTGCATCACTTACGAAGTGACCCCGCCGACAAATTGTAAGATACATTGCAGCATGTAAAGCGGGCTTAACTGAGACAAAACCGTGTACTAATAAACAATAGTTATTAAACACACTCAAAACTCTACAGTATATATATTGTACTCAGTACCGCAACAAAAAGCAAAATATCCAAATAATACAAAACCCACAATATCCTATGAATTCCCACCCACATCACAAACACGATTGTCCCACCCAATAGCAGAAATCCTGTCACTATCTTTCCCTATGAAGATAAAGGGGTTAATAGCAAGAGAATGGTTAGCAAAGCAGAGGTTAATAATACTTATTCTCCAGGACTGGCATCATGAGCTATTCCTGATGATGGGACACTGTGGATCTGTTGAGAGAATAGAATGACATAGAGGATGACAGAAGAGGGAGCGAGATTACAGTAGCGGGGTAGATAGAGAAGAGCAGGAGAGGCAGAGAAGTGTTAAGGTCCCGTTACACATAGCAACGTAGCAGCGATCCCACCAGCGATCTGACCTGGCAGGGATCGCTGGAACATCGCTACATGGTCGCTGTTGAGCTGTCAATCAGGAAGATCTCCACAACGACCAGCGACCCGTGTAACGACGGCTCCCTGCTTACTCAGAATCGGCGCTCGAGAAAAAAATGGTCCTGATCATTGTGTCACAATCAGCGACCTCGCAGCAGGGGCCCACTTGCTGCTGCTTGTCACACACAGTGATATCGCTGGCGAGGTCGCTGATACATCACAAAACCTGTGACATTTCAGTGATCTCACTAGCGATCTCGCTATGTGTGACGGGGGCTTTAGACAGAGAGGGTAGAGTAGAGACTCAGAGAAAAGTGAAGAGTGAGAGAAACAATGAACAGTCCAGTGAGATAATGAAGTGTCATACAGAGAGGGTAAAGTAGAGACTCAGAGAGAAGTTGAGTGTTATAGTAGAGAGAAAATTAAGAGTTCTTAAGATGTGTCCCTCCCAAATATTTAAACCTAACAGGCCCATCCCTGTGTAATAATTACAGTCAAAATATCTGCATCTGTTTGAAGATGGTTTCATATCTGATGGTCACTATGAAGTGTCTGGGGTTTGGTGCCTCTGTTAATTAAATCAGGCCACCTGCAGGCATTATCTCTTAAGCTGGGTTCACACATAGCGACAGCGACAACGATGTCGCTGTTACATCACCATTTTCTGTGACGTAACAGCGACCTTGTATGTCGCTGTTATGATCGCTGCTTAGCTGTCAAACACAGCGACGCAGCAGCGATCATAACGTCGCTACATGTGCAGAGAGCAGGGAGCCGCGCACACTGCTTAGCGCTGGCTCCCTGCTCTCCTAGCTACAGTACACATCGGGTTAATTACCCGATGTGTACTGCAGCTACATGTGCAGAGAGCAGGGAGCCGCGCACACTGCTTAGCGCTGGCTCCCTGCACTCCTAGCTACAGTACACATCGGGTTAATTAACCCGATGTGTACTGCAGCTACATGTGCAGAGAGCAGGGAGTCGGCACTGGCAGCGTGAGAGCGGCGGAGGCTGGTAACAAAGGTAAATATCGGGTAACCACCTTGGTTATCCGATGTTTACCGTGGTTACAGCTTACCGCAGCTGCCAGATGCCGGCTCCTGCTCTCTGCTCGCTTCATTTCATCGCTCTCTCGCTGTCACACACAGTGATCTGTGCGTCACAGCGGGAGAGCAACAATAAAAAAATGAACCAGGGCTGTGTGTAACGAGCAGCGATCTCACAGCAGGGGCCAGATCGCTGCTCAGTGTCACTCACAGCGAGATCGCTAATGAGGTCACTGCTGCGTCACAAAAACCGTGACTCAGCAGCGATCTCAGCAGCGATCTCACTGTGTGTGAAGCACCCCTTACTATACCTGAGAACCTGATCTTATCTGATGGGTACAGTTGTCCATACATAGAGGTGAGACAATGGGGAATATTTACATTTGTGTGACAGACCTGATATATCTGTGAGGTCTGTGATCAGACTACTGGCCCAGTACTGTCATATCTGATGGACAGTTGGTCATTTGTTTGATTACACTGAGTGAAAGTCCGGCTCACTGAAAAAAGGTGCTCAGGGGAAATAAAGTGTAATAAAAAATAGAAAACCCCGGCACACAATGATGAAACTTGGAATAATAATTTTATTCAGTTTTTTATTTGTTGACGTTTCGGCAAAAATTGCCTTTTTCAAAACTAAATAAAGAGATGAACACATATACAATTATTAGTACCATAAATACATGAGATATTATTAATCATATCCATATAAATCATGGGAACACCATATATACCTAATTAAGTCCTGAAAATAATTTTATCTGGTGATGAATATCTTTGGACTTGACTCGGATTTTTATCTAAAATAAAGGCCCATATATTAGATACAAACAAAAAGAGAAAACAAGCTTTTTCATATATATATAATGGAATTCTCCATGTATATACCAAGATCTCCCCATAAAGAGGATAATATGTTATAGCATAATATGGCATAATATATCTATGGGACAAGGGTAAGATTTATACATGAAATAAGGAATAGCAGAGGAATACATCTGTATATAACAATAAACTTATTAAATTACCTTAAATGGCATAAAAGTAGAGGATCCCAGTGAGGATATAAGAAGCAAGTGCCACTAATAAGGTAAACTGGAAAGTAAAAACATAGCGATCAAAGGTAGGAAATAAGGAAACAAATCCCATAGAGACTCAAAGCGCCAAACCATTACCTGTACCATGGGAGATCAGTGGTGGAGTGGAAAGAACCAGAGTCGCAGTGGGATTTAAGTACCTAGTGAGGGCGGGCCAACTTAATTGAATAATCCAAGGAGGAATGCATGATGAAACGCAAGCTTGCGCATGCGCGATAAAATGCGGAAGTACGCGCATGCGCAATAGCAAAGGGAAACCGTAAGGTGGAACGTATAATGAGATACAAGCGATACGGAAGTGCGCGCATGCGTAGTAACAGGAAAAGAAGCGATGAGACGGGGTGACCCGGATAGAAGCTCCATGGAAACCGAAGTAACCTCATCGTGTCTAAAAAGAAGGAAAAAAGGAATATGAGTAAAATAATACTAAAATTTAACCCTATATAGTTACTTATTTAAGAATAAAAGACTGGAGGATTGGAGTAATATTTGCAAAACTACACATAAACATATAAACCCCCATGTATACTGTATATTAATGTAAAGAAATCCATACCCATATTCAAACAAAACCAAAAATAGGACGGACCCCATATCTCCTGCTCAATAACAATCATACTCCCTATTAAGGCCATTAGGGGAAAGAGTATTGAGCGTATGAATCCAATAGGATTCTCTGTATTTTAATTTCCGAACTCTGTCACCTCCTCGTCTCAATGGAGGAACATGCTCCAAAACTTGAAAACGAAGTTGGGACACTGTGTGTCCACATTGTATAAAGTGATGAGGAATTGGTAACATAGTCATCCTACACCTAATGGTGGATTTTTGCTTCCCTATGCGGTCTCGGACATGCTGGGTGGTCTCCCCAACATATCCGAGACCGCACGGACACTTTATTAAATAGATAACAAATGATGTGTCACAAGTGAAAAAATCTTTTATTTGAAAAACCTTCCCAGTACGGGGATGTGTAAATTGACTACCCTTAGTCATGTTTGAGCAATGGGGACAATGAAGACACGGATAATTACCCTTCTTGGGTGTCGAAAGAAAAGTCTGTCGAGACCGAAGAATCGATGATCCAATGTCCGCCTTGACCAAAAGGTCACGGAGATTCGGGGAACGTTTATAACTGAACAAAGGAGGAATAGAAAATTCAGTAATTCTCGGATAAGATCTCTGCAATACCTGCCAGTGTCTGAGGATAATATTCTTAATAATTGGATGATACGGATGAAATGTATTTACAAAGGAAATTAGAGGACCCTCTCTCCTAGGTTTGCGAGTTGAATGCAAACTCTCCTGAAAAGCAGACTTAACAATTGATGCGGGATAACCGCGCTGGAGGAATTTTTGTGACATCTCTTCATGCCTTCGAGAACGCTGATTCAACATTGTGACATTACGTGATACTCTTTTATGCTGTGAGATTGGCAAGGAATTTTTCAAATGTCGTGGATGGTTACTAGAATAATGTAAAAGACTATTACGATCAGTAGGTTTCACATATATGTCAGAAAGAATACCGCCTTCTTGGTCCAAATAGATAAGTGTGTCAAGAAAATTGATACAAGACGCATCAACATGTTGAGTAAAAGAAAGGCCAGTGACCCTTGTATTTAAGTGCTGAAAAAACTCGTCGAAAAGCGACTGAGACCCAGTGAAAACAATGAAGATGTCATCAATGTATCGTTTATAAAACGCTACATGATTGCGGAACAGCTGATGGGTATACACAAACATAGATTCGAAATGAGTCATATATATGTTTGCGTACGGTGGGGCGACATTAGAACCCATCGCTGTGCCTTTGATCTGAAAATAAAATTGATCCTGAAAAAGGAAATAGTTTTTATAAAGGACAATGGACAAAAGATCAAGGCAAAATTCTTTCTGAACTGAAGAGAAATCACTATATTGGTTCAGAAACCAAGTGACCGCTGAAATACCAAGGGAGTGGTCAATGCTCGTGTAAAGGGAATTAACATCCAAAGTGATAAGGAGCGAGCCAGGTGGGAACGGACTAAGAGCCTGTAGCTGATGTAAAAAATCCCCCGTATCACGTAAGTACGAAGGAGTTTTAGAAACCAAGGGTGATAAGATACGATCCAAGGTTATTGCTAAAGGTGATAACAGAGAGTCAACAGCAGCCACTATAGGTCGTCCAGGCGGATGCCACAAGTCTTTATGTATTTTTGGCAAAGTATACAAGACTGGAGTGACAGGATTGACTTTGTTCAAATAAGTCGCCAATTTAGAATCAATGATTCCTAAACTGGAATAACGTTGGATCATGTCTAAAATATTTTTCTTAATGTTACCAGATGGATCATGTGATAATGGTAAATACGTGGATGTATCAGCCAATTGGGTTTTAATCTCAGAAACATAATAGCTCTTGTCCATCACCACCAAGGACCCGCCCTTATCCGCTGGTTTTATTATAATTGCGGAATTATTCTGAAGAGACCGCAATGCTTGGGTTTCACCAGGAGTTAGATTTTTCTTAATCCGCAACTCCCCATTTTTAACAGTATGAACAAATTGGTCAACATCTGATTTAACAAGAGAAATGAAGGTCTCAGCGGGATGGTAGGTTCTCGGAGGCATGAAACTACTAGACATTGTTAAGTTAAGTTTGCTAAAGGAAAATTGAGTAACAGGCTGAGAGTCTGGCAACACAGGGTTCTGATCTAGAGATTCTTGATTAAAGTGAACCTTGAGTCTTACCGATCTATAAAATTTGTTTAATTCTTGTTCAAGCAAAAAAGAATCAAAATGAGGAGTAGGACAAAAGGTTAAACCTTTTTGTAAAACCTGAGACTCTAGGGGGGACAGGGTGTAGGAGGAGATATTGAAAATGAGGTCCGTCCTACCTGTGATCTCGTTGTCATGCGATCCCCCAACAATTGATCTCCTCTGCCCCCTCCTCGTCTTCTTTGTGAGATTACGCGACGTGGTCCTAAAAAAGGTGCCTGGTGCGATTCCATGTCACTGCCTGAACTTGCAGAAGAGGAAAAGCCAGTCCTGGGCTGAAAACGTCTGCGCTGAGGAGGCTCACCGCACCGCCACCTGTATACTTGACCACGTTTGTAGTCCTCCTCATCACGTGTAAACTTATTCCGCTTCCATTCCTGAAGAATTTTCTTGTAATCCAAAATGGTTGAATCCATTTTGGACTTCATATTTGATAGATCAGTAGGAGAAAATGTATTTGATAGCTGCCCTTCAATGGATGATATTTGACTTGAAATAGTAGCTAATTCTTTATGTAAATAATCAATCGTAAGAGTCATTAAATCATATGAGCATTTGTTCAGGATATGTTCGAATGTCGTACAGAAGTCCTGGTTGTCAGAAAACAATGTGGGTCGCAATGATACACGCAAACCTCGTGGTATCCTCCTGACCTTATAATATTCCGCAAGAGTAGTGAGGTGGAGCTCCAAGGCTACCTGGCGTCTCAGCTCACGTTCATATTCCTTCGTCCGGGATTCTTCACTTGGAGTAAACAAAAATTGACCAGAAGTAGTAACTCAGACAGTTCTTCTTCATTGTAAGAAAAAATATTAGATGCCATAGTAGATATGGTACGTTAGCAAATACACTGAGTGAAAGTCCGGCTCACTGAAAAAAGGTGCTCAGGGGAAATAACGTGTAATAAAAAATAGAAAACCCCGGCACACAATGATGAAACTTGGAATAATAATTTTATTCAGTTTTTTATTTGTTGACGTTTCGGCAAAAAATTGCCTTTTTTAAAACTAAATAAAGAGATGAACACATATACAATTATTAGTACCATGGTACTAATAATTGTATATGTGTTCATCTCTTTATTCAGGAGGATACCACGAGGTTTGCGTGTATCATTGCGACCCACATTGTTTTCTGACAACCAGGACTTCTGTACGACATTCGAACATATCCTGAACAAATGCTCATACGATTTAATGACTCTTACGATTGATTATTTACATAAAGAATTAGCTACTATTTCAAGTCAAATATCATCCATTGAAGGGCAGCTATCAAATACATTTTCTCCTACTGATCTATCAAATATGAAGTCCAAAATGGATTCAACCATTTTGGATTACAAGAAAATTCTTCAGGAATGGAAGCGGAATAAGTTTACACGTGATGAGGAGGACTACAAACGTGGTCAAGTATACAGGTGGCGGTGCGGTGAGCCTCCTCAGCGCAGACGTTTTCAGCCCAGGACTGGCTTTTCCTCTTCTGCAAGTTCAGGCAGTGACATGGAATCGCACCAGGCACCTTTTTTAGGACCACGTCGCTTAATCTCACAAAGAAGACGAGGAGGGGGCAGAGGAGATCAATTGTTGGGGGATCGCATGACAACGAGATCACAGGTAGGACGGACCTCATTTTCAATATCTCCTCCTACACCCTGTCCCCCCTAGAGTCTCAGGTTTTACAAAAAGGTTTAACCTTTTGTCCTACTCCTCATTTTGATTCTTTTTTGCTTGAACAAGAATTAAACAAATTTTATAGATCGGTAAGACTCAAGGTTCACTTTAATCAAGAATCTCTAGATCAGAACCCTGTGTTGCCAGACTCTCAGCCTGTTACTCAATTTTCCTTTAGCAAACTTAACTTAACAATGTCTAGTAGTTTCATGCCTCCGAGAACCTACCATCCTTCTGAGACCTTCATTTCTCTTGTTAAATCAGATGTTGACCAATTTGTTCATACTGTTAAAAATGGGGAGTTGCGGATTAAGAAAAATCTAACTCCTGGTGAAACCCAAGCATTGCGGTCTCTTCAGAATAATTCCGCAATTATAATAAAACCAGCGGATAAGGGCGGGTCCTTGGTGGTGATGGACAAGAGCTATTATGTTTCTGAGATTAAAACCCAATTGGCTGATAAATCCACGTATTTACCATTATCACATGATCCATCTGGTAACATTAAGAAAAATATTTTAGACATGATCCAACGTTATTCCAGTTTAGGAATCATTGATTCTAAATTGGCGACTTATTTGAACAAAGTCAATCCTGTCACTCCAGTCTTGTATACTTTGCCAAAAATACATAAAGACTTGTGGCATCCGCCTGGACGACCTGTAGTGGCTGCTGTTGACTCTCTGTTATCACCTTTAGCAATAACGTTGGATCGTATCTTATCACCCTTGGTTTCTAAAACTCCTTCGTACTTACGTGATACGGGGGATTTTTTACATCAGCTACAGGCTCTTAGTCCGTTCCCACCTGGCTCGCTCCTTATCACTTTGGATGTTAATTCCCTTTACACGAGCATTGACCACTCCCTTGGTATTTCAGCGGTCACTTGGTTTCTGAACCAATATAGTGATTTCTCTTCAGTTCAGAAAGAATTTTGCCTTGATCTTTTGTCCATTGTCCTTCATAAAAACTATTTCCTTTTTCAGGATCAATTTTATTTTCAGATCAAAGGCACAGCGATGGGTTCTAATGTCGCCCCACCGTACGCAAACATATATATGACTCATTTCGAATCTATGTTTGTGTATACCCATCAGCTGTTCCGCAATCATGTAGCGTTTTATAAACGATACATTGATGACATCTTCATTGTTTTCACTGGGTCTCAGTCGCTTTTCGACGAGTTTTTTCAGCACTTAAATATAAGGGTCACTGGCCTTTCTTTTACTCAACATGTTGATGCGTCTTGTATCAATTTTCTTGACACACTTATCTATTTGGACCAAGAAGGCGGTATTCTTTCTGACATATATGTGAAACCTACTGATCGTAATAGTCTTTTACATTATTCTAGTAACCATCCACGACATTTGAAAAATTCCTTGCCAATCTCACAGCATAAAAGAGTATCACGTAATGTCACAATGTTGAATCAGCGTTCTCGAAGGCATGAAGAGATGTCACAAAAATTCCTCCAGCGCGGTTATCCCGCATCAATTGTTAAGTCTGCTTTTCAGGAGAGTTTGCATTCAACTTGCAAACCTAGGAGAGACGGTCCTCTAATTTCCTTTGTAAATACATTTCATCCGTATCATCCAATTATTAAGAATATTATCCTCAGACACTGGCAGGTATTGCAGAGATCTTATCCGAGAATTACTGAATTTTCTATTCCTCCTTTGTTCAGTTATAAACGTTCCCCGAATCTCCGTGACCTTTTGGTCAAGGCGGACATTGGATCATCGATTCTTCGGTCTCGACAGACTTTTCTTTCGACACCCAAGAAGGGTAATTATCCGTGTCTTCATTGTCCCCATTGCTCAAACATGACTAAGGGTAGTCAATTTACACATCCCCGTACTGGGAAGGTTTTTCAAATAAAAGATTTTTTCACTTGTGACACATCATTTGTTATCTATTTAATAAAGTGTCCGTGCGGTCTCGGATATGTTGGGGAGACCACCCAGCATGTCCGAGACCGCATAGGGAAGCAAAAATCCACCATTAGGTGTAGGATGACTATGTTACCAATTCCTCATCACTTTATACAATGTGGACACACAGTGTCCCAACTTCGTTTTCAAGTTTTGGAGCATGTTCCTCCATTGAGACGAGGAGGTGACAGAGTTCGGAAATTAAAATACAGAGAATCCTATTGGATTCATACGCTCAATACTCTTTCCCCTAATGGCCTTAATAGGGAGTATGATTGTTATTGAGCAGGAGATATGGGGTCCGTCCTATTTTTGGTTTTGTTTGAATATGGGTATGGATTTCTTTACATTAATATACAGTATACATGGGGGTTTATATGTTTATGTGTAGTTTTGCAAATATTACTCCAATCCTCCAGTCTTTTATTCTTAAATAAGTAACTATATAGGGTTTAATTTTAGTATTATTTTACTCATATTCCTTTTTTCCTTCTTTTTAGACACGATGAGGTTACTTCGCTTTCCATGGAGCTTCTATCCGGGTCACCCCGTCTCACCGCTTCTTTTCCTGTTACTACGCATGCGCGCACTTCCGTATCGCTTGTATCTCATTATACGTTCCACCTTGCGGTTTCCTTTTGCTATTGCGCATGTGCGTACTTCCGCATTTTATCGCGCATGCGCAAGCTTGCGTTTCATCATGCGTTCCTCCTTGGATTATTCAATTAAGTTGGCCCGCCCTCACTAGGTACTTAAATCCCACTGCGACTCTGGTTCTTTCCACTCCACCACTGATCTCCCATGGTACAGGTAATGGTTTGGCGCTTTGAGTCTCTATGGGATTTGTTTCCTTATTTCCTACCTTTGATCGCTATGTTTTTACTTTCCAGTTTACCTTATTAGTGGCACTTGCTTCTTATATCCTCACTGGGATCCTCTACTTTTATGCCATTTAAGGTAATTTAATAAGTTTATTGTTATATACAGATGTATTCCTCTGCTATTCCTTATTTCATGTATAAATCTTACCCTTGTCCCATAGATATATTATGCCATATTATGCTATAACATATTATCCTCTTTATGGGGAGATCTTGGTGTATACATGGAGAATTCCATTATATATATGAAAAAGCTTGTTTTCTCTTTTTGTTTGTATCTAATATATGGGCCTTTATTTTAGATAAAAATCCGAGTCAAGTCCAAAGATATTCCTCACCAGATAAAATTATTTTCAGGACTTAATTAGGTATATATGGTGTTCCCATGATTTATATGGATATGATTAATAATATCTCATGTATTTATGGTACTAATAATTGTATATGTGTTCATCTCTTTATTTAGTTTTGAAAAAGGCAATTTTTGCCGAAACGTCAACAAATAAAAAACTGAATAAAATTATTATTCCAAGTTTCATCATTGTGTGCCGGGGTCATTTGTTTGAGACACCCTGGTTATCTATGGTAGCAGACAAAAGAGGCTTGCATTTTAATGTGTAAATGTTTGTGGAATTATACTTGCAAAGGTAATTTATTGTGTGAAGGAATGAAGGATGTTTAGGGAATTATTGTGTGACCTGAAAGAATACCATTGAAGTGTCTGAGCCTGCGATAATCAAATTCATCTGCAGACAATGGCTATTGTAAAGGGACATTTTACACTTCACAGAGACGAGCTATTGGGATCTCAGATGAAATCTGTCCCAGCATCTTTTATATATATATCTAGTGGGTACGGAAAGTATTCAGCCAACAGAAAAATGTTGCTTCGTGGTATCAGCTTAGTTGGTTGAGGCCCCACCCCTTCTTGTCACATGGGTATGTGTAATGTCCTGGTGGTGGATTCACTGGTCTGTGCACCGGACTCCCCCAGAGAGGCAACCTGGAGCTAACCCCTATACAGGGACCGTGCGATCACCCCTTCAGAGGGCCTAGATGCACGGTAGCCGGAACACTAGGGGTACGGAGTCTGAGTCCTTCAGAGGTTTGTACAGGAAAAGTCTATTAGTCCACAGGGAACCGTAGACAGAACGGATGTCTGGAACTGGGTTCATGTGCCGAGTAGGAACAGCAGACGGGGTCCGGATCCAGCAAGATGTGCATGCGGCAGTTACCAGGTGGAATCGGGGACCGGTGATGGGATCAGGCTGACGGAAGATGGCGGGATCCACAGCGGACAGTCACCAGGATACTTCCTGGGGAATCAGCAATCTGGACCAGGTCAGGATGGCAGACGGGCTCTGCGGAAGAGATAGTGTTATTCGGGAGACAAGGCACAGAGGGACCTGAACACCTAGCTATGGAAACACGTTGAACAGGCACCGCCCACATGAAAAAGGAAGTCTTATATACCCTGTACCTGAAATCACCCATATCCTGTTCCCGGGACGCTGGCCCGTTAAGAAGAGGTGAGTGAGCGTGCACGCGCCCTAATGCGCATGCGCGAGGCCCGAGTGCCGGAGACCAAAGCAGGAAGCAGAGAGGAGGGTGAAGGAGATGCAGGGGAGCCAGGCAGAGAGTTTCGGGTCGCAGCAGGACGCCGTGACCGGCGGACGGGAGGCACGGAGGACGCACAAGAGGGGGAGCGAGAAGCACAGCCGCGGGCAGGAGGATCGAGGACTGGAGCGGTGAGTGACAGGCGGCACCGGGACCCGGGGATCGTGATAGTATGACCTCACACAGGTCCTGCAAGAGAAATAGTGAATCGTTTGTATAATACTTATGTGATGCCCCTTGGCTATCAGGTCGTCACAGGGTACTGCAAGCTCTTCCCCTTAGTGCAGTATTCAAATCCCTCATGGTACTGGGTCTCCATCTTACAGTGCTTCCTCCAATAGCAAATCAATTCCTATGAACACCCTGCACCACACCAACCAGACACCAGTGGGGGCGTTGAGCGAAATAGGGTTGCCCACCTAGGGGTCAGGATGGGAGGGTCAGGAGAGTGTCAGTAAAGGAGAGGAGTGAAGTGGAGGAAGCAGGGAGCGGTGGCTCTGGAAAGTAGCTGTCTAGGTTTGCTGGCAGTGTCTGGGCCTAGAGGAGTCGGAAACCCCGGTCACAGGGGATTGAGGCGAGCTGCCTAGGATCTGTCAAGAGGACGGTCAGCAGCCTGGTCCTATCTCCGGTCCAGAACCGAAGGCACGGCGGGGTACACGGACCCTAGGTCAGGGAGAAGCTTCAGCAACCCGGCATTTAACCTGCGGAGAGCGGTGCCTTTATGGACTGCTCCCACTAGCTCCAGAATCGGGGCACGAGCGCAACGAGGGGGATAGGGCCTTCCACATAAACAACCCACAAGATCCCAAGTGTGAGCCCTGAGAGCAGGCTCCCACAGTTAGCCACAGTGGAGAGCACAGCCTTGCAAGTTCCAAACTACCGGGCCATTTCAGTAAAATCTCAACTTTGTGCCAGGAGGCAGGTCACAGGACACGAAGCAGCACTGTAGGAGATGGGACTGGTACGAGCTCCCCGAGAGAGGCAGCGGTACCTAGAGACTTGGTTTACCTGGTTGTCAGCGTCTGCTTACTGGCTGAGTGAGTACATGAGTTATCTCCCCATCATAGCACCCAGTATCATCCTCCAGAGCCCCGGGGCATACCCCTTACCGTGTAGGGTAATAACACCTTGCTGCCCCACTCCATCACTCCGGGTACTTGCAACAACGGCAGCGGCGGTACTCCCAATCACCGCACACCATGGGTGGCGTCACAAACTATCATCCTCCTGTAAATATCCCCTTTTACTTTAGAGTGTGGCCCTGAGCCCCCGGGTCCGGAGACCCTCGAGCTACAAACGGACATTGGCCACTAATCCAAGCGGTTCGATCAGCTACTGGGGCGGCACACTTATGCTAATTATAGCTTAGTATAACTGAGTATATTATGCCATAAAAATATTTTAATTTTTAAACAATTTAAAAATAATTTTTAAGACGACATTGTAGTTGTCAAATGACTGTCGATGAAAGCAGGAATTATTCCACAGACAAAAAGTAAAAAATGTCAGTACAGGCCAAATGTATGTACTATAACTACCATTAATTAATAACACTCAATACTCCAATCCATCCTTTTATCCTGTCCACTCAAGAACAAATTATATGGATATTTTTCAAAAAAATGATCATTCAGAAATTAAAAAACTTTGAAAACTGAGAGGAGTATGGAGTCAGATTTATCAGAAATGAAAAAAAAGGCTGTTAAAAAACTACAAGAATATCCTAATATACATTACTAATTAAACAGTCGGACAAAGGGGGCTCCATTATAATATTGGATAAATTACTGTATGAAAGAGAGGTCATCAAATATTATCTGATTCTACTATGTATAGGAAGCTGGATTCTGATCCCACAAAGATATTTATGAAGAAACTAAAATCAATGTTAGAGGAGGCATTATCATTGAATGTCATAAACAAGAAAGAATTTGATTATTTGCTGGTGGAAGACCCCATGACCCCTATATTTCATGTGCTCCCCAAGATTCAAAAGCGGGTTTTCCTCCCTCCATTACGACCTATCATTTCTGAAATTGGATCTCTTCTGGAACATTTATCTGCATGGGTTGACAAACTTTTACAGCCCTTTGTGTCCTTGATGCCCAGCTTTATTAAGGACTCTAAACAATTGTTGCAACAAATGGATAAATTTAATTTTCCTGAAAACGCATGTTGGATAACAAGTGATGTTACTGCATTGTATTCCATGATGCTACATCAGAGGACTGTGAAAGTATTACAACATACGCTTAGAAGAACTAATTTACATCCTAAAGATCTAAATGAAATTTTGGTTATGCCGACAACATTTTTGTTGGAGCACAATTTTTTTATGTTTAATGGTTCTTTTTTCCTACAGGTATCTGGATGCCCTATGGGTGGTAAGGCTTCTCCTTCACTAGCAAACATTTATATGTCCTATTGGGAAAGGGAATATTTATTTACAGATTGTAATCCATTTTCAGATCGCATCCTATGGATGGGTCGTTACATTGATGATCTAATCTTGTATGCGATCGGATCATCAATGTGGACAAATTCCAGCGTTATTTGCAGTATAATGATATGAATCTTTTTTTCATATCTGAATACAAATCTGACATCACCCCATTTTTAGATATATTGTTAAAGAGTAATAGAGAATCAAATTTAGTATCTACGGAATTATATAAAAGACCCATTTCACGCAATACTATATTGCATTCATCAAGTTGCCACCCCAAACATGTAACTAACAATTTACCAGTGGGGGAGTTTATTAGAGCCAGGAGAGCATGTAGTGACCCTGATAATTATATTAAAACCTCAGAATTAATCAAGAGCAGGCTGAAGAAGCGGGGATACAGTACAACAAATTTATGCAGAGCTAATAGTATTTCGACATCTGGTACCCGTAATGATTTTCCTTATAGTACTAAAAATAAAAATATGAATAATGCTTCTGTCAGATATAAAGTAACTTTTTCAACTACTTATTCTCAAGAATATAATAAGATAGTAGCAATAATGAAAAAACACTTACCGGTATTATACCAGGATGATAAGCTTACTTCGATCTTGAATAATGGAGTTAATTTTGTCCCTAAAAGAGCAAATACTTTGGGTAAGTTGTTATCACCAAGCTTATATACGAATAAAATGACTAGCAATGAAATATGGTTACAACAAAAAGGTTTCTATAGATCTGGATTCCCAAGATGCGGGTTATGCAAGTATACTGTATAAGTAAAGGGGCAGTTAATAATTCTTGTACTACGGGAAAACGCTATACATTGAAGGAATTTGTTCATTGCAACACAACACATACTGTATATATAGTTACATGCAAATTGTCATTTACAGTATGTAGGCTCAACAATACGCCATCTAAAGGTTCATATATCAGAACATTTAACTGATTGTAATCCAAATACAGATAAGGTTAAGAAACATATTTCGGGATTATCACGACATTTTTTGGATAAACATGGAGGATGTACAGAGAGCCTTAAACGGTCTTTACACGCTGCGACATCGCTAGCATTTGCTGGCGATGTCGAGCGCGATAGCAACCGCCCCGACGTACGGCTGATATGTGGTGATCGTTGCTGTAGCGAACATTATCGCTATGGCAGCGTCACACGCACATACCTGCTCTGCGACATCGCTCTGGCTGGCGAACAGCCTCCTTTCTAAGGGGGTGGTTCATGCGGCGTCACAGCGACTTTCTCACGGCACGCGTCCAATAGAAGCGGAGGGGCGTAGATGAGCGGGACGTAACATCCTGCCCACCTCTTTCCTTCCGCATTGCCGGTGGAGGCAGGTAAGGAGATGTTTGTCGCTCTTGCAGTGTCACACACAGCGATGTGTGCTGCCGCAGGAACGACGAACAACATCGCTAATAAGCAGAAAACATTTTTTTGTTTCAGGACGACCTCTCTGCGGCAAATGATTTTGACCGCTTTTGCGATCGTTTAAGGTCGCACATAAGTGTCACACACTGCGATATCGTTAATGACGCCGGATGTGCGTCACAAACACCGTGACCCCGGCGATAATTAATTAACGATATTGTAGTGTGTAAAGCCCGCTTTACTGTGTCAGTTCTTGAAAGAGTGCACTGTCCATGGAAGGGAGGTGACTGGGTCTCTCGTCTGAGGACTAGGGAGGCCTTTTGGATCTCCTGTTTGCAGACCAGCTACCCAGAAGGGTTAAATTACAAGACGGATTTATTGTATTATTACTGACACTAAAAAAATGTATATGAGATAATCTGTACTATGTGATTGTATGATGTATTTGCTGGCTGAATAAGTTCTAAGATGAATATAAATGCCGATTTAAATGTTTTGTTTATTATTTTTGCCATGATAGCTTCTGAAGTTCACGCCCTGGTGAGCAACCTGAGGGCATATGATTAATTAACTTGAGGTGGGGTGATCCTCTAGTATAATGGAGTGCATAAAATGTCTATACAGTCTATATGTGTTAAGCTATGAGTAAGAGCTCGGATAGAGCTTGAAACGCGTAAGACGCAATTGTTTTTATATAATGGAATTTTTTATATGCACCAATAAATGTTTTGAATTCTATTAAAACTCCAGAAAAAATAATTGGGACTGGATAATCAAATTCTAAGTGCTGGATTAAACCTCCTTCTATTGTTCAGTTACCTGACCTAAACCCAATTGAGCATCTCTGGAGAGACCTGAAAACGCCTGTCCACCAACTTTCACCATCCAACCTAACAGAACTGGAGAGGATCTACAAGGAAGAATGGCAGCAGATCCCCAAATCCAGGTGTGAAATACTTGTTGCATCATTCCCAAGAAGACTCATGGCTGTACTAGCTCAAAATGGTGCTTCAACTCAATACTAAGCAAAGTGTCCGAATACTTATGACCGCGTGATATTTCAGTTTTGCTTTTTTATAAAATTTGCAAAAATTTCTACATTTCTGGTTTTTTTTTCTGTCAAGATGGGGTGCAGAGTGTACATTAATGAGAAAAAAAATGAACTTTTTTGAATTTGACAAATGGCTGGAATGCAACAAAGATATAAAAATTTAAAGGGGTCTGAATACTTTCATACCCACTATATATCTATATCTATATCTATCTATCTATATACAGTACAGACCAAAAGTTTGGACACACCTTCTCATTCAAAGAATTTTCTTTATTTTCATGACTCTAAAAATTGTAGATTCGCATTGAAGACTTCAAAACTATGAATGAAAACATGTGGAATGAAATACTTAAAAAAGTGTGAAACAACTGAAAATATGTCTTATATGCTAGGTTCTTCAAAGTAGCTACCTTTTGCTTTCATTACTACTTTGCACAGTCTTGGCATTCTCTTGATGAGCTTCAAGAGGTAGTCACCGGAAATGGTTTTCCAACAGTGTTGAAGGAGTTCCCAGAGATGCTTAGCACTTGTTGACCCTTTTGCCTTCACTCTGCGGTCCAGCTCACCCCAAACCATCTCTATTGGGTCCAGGTCTGGTGACTCTGGAGGCCAGGTCATCTGGCGTTTCCTCCCATCACTCTCCTTCTTAGTCAAATAGACCTTACACAGCTTGGAGGTGTGTTTGGGGTCATTGTCCTGTTGAAAAATAAATGATGGTCCAACTAAACGCAAACCAGATGGAATAGCACGCCGCTGCAAGATGCTGTGGTAGCCATGCTGGTTCTGTATGCCTTCAATTTTGAATAAATCCCGAACAGTGTCACCAGCAAAGCACCCCCACACCATCACACCTCCTCCTCCATGCTTCACTGTGGGAACCAGGCATGTAGAGTCGATCCGTTCACCTTTTCTACAAAGACACGGTTGTTGGATCCAAAGATCTCAAATTTAACTTATCAGACCAAAGCACAGATTTCCACTGGTCTAATGTCCATCTCTTGTGTTCTTTAGCCCAAACAAGTATCTTCTGCTTGTTGCCTGTCCTTAGTCGTGGTTTCCTGGCAGCTATTTTACCATGAAGGTGCACAAAGTCTCCTCTTAATAGTTATTCTAGAGATGAGAAGGTGTGTCCAAACTTTTGCATACCTCAGGCAACTCTGTTTGTGGCGTGCTTGCAGAAACGGCTTCTTTCGCATCCCTCTCCCATACACCTTCTCCTTGTGCAACGTGCGCTGTGTTGTTGACCGATGCACATTAACATCTTCTGCAGCAAGATGATGCTGCAGGTCTTTGGAGGTGGTCTGTGAATTGTCCTTGACTGTTCTCACCATTCTTCTCTGCCTTTCTGATATTTTTCTTGGCCTGCCACTTCTGGGCTTAACAAGAACTGAACCTGTGTTCTTCCATTTCCTTACTATGTTCCTCACAGTGGAAACTGACAGTTGAAATCTCTGAGACAACTTTTTGTATCCTTCCCCTGAACAACTATGTTGAATAATCTTTGTTTTCAGATCATTTGAGAGTTGTTTTGAGGAGCCCATGATGCCACTCTTCATAGGAGATTCAAATAGGAGAACAACTTGCAAGTGGCCACCTTAAATACCTTTTCTCATGATTGGATACACCTGCCTATGAAGTTCAAAGCTCAATGAGGTTACAAAACCAATTTAGTGCTTTAGTAAGTTAGTAAAAAGTAGTTAGGAGTGTTCAAATCAAGAAATTGATAAGGGTGCCCATACTTTTGCATCGGTCAAATTTTGTTTAAATGCGGATTGCACATTTTCTGTTAGTACAATAAACCTCATTTCAATCCAGAAATATTACTCAGTCCATCAGTTATTAGATACATGAAACTGAAATAGCTGTTGCAAAAACCCACATTTTTATAAGGAAAAAAGGTTAACATTAATAGGGGTGCCAAACTTTTTCATATGACTGTATATATACATTGATATTATTTGGTGACACTTTCCTCTACAGGGTTTTTTTCAGAGTTATCCCCTCCCCCCGTTAGAATTAGCATGAGTATTATACAAACGATTAATTTTTTCTCTTGCAGGACCTGTGTGAGGTCATACCCTTGTGACTAGAAGGGGCGGGGCCTCAGCCAACAGAAAAATGTTGCTTCGTGGTTTCAGCTTAGTTGGCTGAGGCACCACCCCTTCTGGTCACAAGGGTATGACCTCACACAGGCCCTGCAAGAGATATAGTGAATCGTTTGTATAATACTTATACAAATTATAACTTAGTATATCTGAATATATTATGCCATAAAAAATATTTTTATTTTTAAACAATTTAAAAATAATTTTTAAGAAGACATTGTAGTTGTCAAATGACTGCCGATGAAAGCAGGAATTATTCCACAGCCAAAAATTAAAAAACATCAGTACAGGCCAAATATATGTAGTATAACTATCGTTAATTAATAACACTCAATAATACAGAGAAAATGATGTTACATAAATATTCTAGTACAAATACTAATATAAATATTCACAGGCAGTGAACAACTTTTTTTTTTACCTTAAGTTCATCCATATCAATAAAAAGTGCAAATGGAAAAAGAAAAAAAAATTGTTATACAATAGTTATTGAGGTACTACGAGTCCCAGAATATAGTGCCTGATAGTGCAGCTTTTTTGAAAAATGGGATAAAAAGAACGTCAAGGCATGTAAGTATAAAGTGCCATAAGTAAAGAGTGCCAATTTTATGGAAAAAAAGATCGTCACTGCTACTAAAACTAACAGTAGATACATACAGACAGATGTAAAGTGACTGCGTTCCAAGGTTAGATCAAGATCATAAACATCAGTGCATAAGTATGGATAGTAACATGGTCTCTACTTACTAATCTAAAATGTACTGCTCAGTGGAACTGCCGCTACCTCAACGTACGTTTCAGCATCTTCTTCAGGAATCATACATTGCTCTGTATTATTCAGCGTAATTAATTATATTACATACATTTGGCCTGTCCTGATATTTTTTACTTTTTGTGTGTGGAATAATTCCTGCTTTCATCAGCAGTCATTTGATGTAACTACAATGTCTTCTTAAAAAATATTGTTTTTAAATTGTTTAATAATAATAAAAAATATTTTTTAAGGCATAATATACTTAGTTGTTTGTCTGCTTATCAATCTATTAGATGTACAACAAATGTCATGTTGCAAATAATAACATTATTTAATCAAAAATGTTCTATTATTGTAGGTAGACTCAAAATTCTTAGAGTTAGGCCTCGGTTCCACTAGTGTATAGCTTCTGATGCGAGAGTATTGGAAGTAATATGCTAATGATCCTCTGCTGAGGGTGTGAGCCGAGGTGCATGCGACTGTGATCCAATCTTGTGATCAGGTAACAGCTGCGGAGAAGAGGAAGCACTTTCTCTCCATCTCCTCCCCGGCCTGTCTCTGTGTACATCACACTGGGTCGGATGACATGCAAGTGCAGTGCTATGTTTCACATGCACCCATAGACTTGTATAGGTGCGTGTGAGCTGAGACTCGCTGCCAAATGCAGCATGCTGCGATTCATTTCTCATGCCGACATGGCATGAGAACTCAATCGCAGATGGACAATACCCCAAACTTTTGTACTGGTGCAAGTGCAATCTGATGTTTTATTGGATTGCACTCGGCTATGTTAACTGCAAGTGGAACCGAGCCCCTATGTAGAAAATTGCAACTGGTGCACCTAGTAGCCCCACTCTTAAAAAAAACTTTTTAGCTTAATTCAGGTATTATGACGTTGTAAATTAGAGTCGCATCTATCAGAAAATCTTTGATTTCAGTGGAATAATTTGAATAGGTATCCAGTTAGTAAGTGAGACACTCCAATGCCAATGAGTGTGGTATACTTGGATATAGTGTGATAACATAGCATGTTATCCATGAGTAATTATCCTCCCATACAAAATCGTTTAACATGCTAACCACTGCTTTATTGACCCATTGGGAATATTGCTAACTAGAGGTTATAAGTAGTGCTCCACTCATTCCCCCAGTCTCTCTCCCAAGGATCCAATGCCCGCCACTATGGGGCATAGTGGAGTGGAAAAAATATTATGTACCTTGGGTAGAGAGTGCAAGATGGGGACCAATGGATGTTCTACATAAAGTCAGATAGCTTTTTGTTGATAGCTCCTGCATGAATACCTTCTTGCAGTAGATTATGAAGCTGTTCTTTAGGGTGCACTGACACGAACGCATGACTTACATGATTATCGGATCTCACCACCCGGCATGGCCGCACACTCTCCTAACAGGAGCAGGTGGGCTGCATGTAATTCTATGAAGCGGAGACGCTCTTGTTCAAAGAGTGTGCGGCCATGCCGGGTGGTGCGATCCGATAATCGTGCAAGTCATACATTCGTGTGAGCGCACTCTTATGAGAAGCAGTGGAGTCTGTTTTTAACCCCTTCACCCCCGGGGGATTTTCCATTATTTAATTTTTATTTTTTTCCTCCCATTCTTAAAAGATCCATGACTTTTTAATTTTTCAGTGAATATTGCTATATAAGAGCTTACTTTTTGTGGGACAAGATGTACTTTTGAATGAAATCATTAGTTTTACCACGTAGTGTACTGGAAAAAAAAAGTGTGGTGAAATTGCAAAAAAGTAAAATTGCATGATTGTTTTGGGGGTCTTTAATTCAGTGTTCACTATATGGTAAACCCGATGTATCCATATGATGCATCACATCGGTATGAGTTCATAGTTACCAAACATATATACTTTTACTTTTAAGGGGTAAAAAAAAAAAATCATAAGTAGAGTTGAGCGCGGTTCGTGGTTCGAGGTTCTCCAGTTCTAGGCTCGAGTGATTTTGGGCCCTGTTCTAGATCGAACTAGAACTCGAGCTTTTTGCAAAAGCTCGATAGTTCTAGAAACGTTCGAGAACGGTTCTAGCAGCAAAAAACCAGCTAAATCCTAGCTTGGTTTCCGCTGTAATAGTGTAAGTCACTCTGTGAATCACACTATTCTGACATTTCAGTGTATAGTGTGCGTGAACAGCGCCTTCAGATCACTGCTGTTTCTGATCGCCATTTTTTTTTTTTTTCCTTGTCTTCCTTCCCTAAGCGCGCGCGTGTAGTGGGGCGGGCCAGCATGTCAGCCAATCCCAGACACACACAAAGCTAAGTGGACTTTTAGCCAGAGAAGCAACGGCATGTGTGATAGGATGTCCATGTCACATGTCCCTGCATTATAAAACCGGACATTTTCCTCCAGGACGCCATTATCTCTTCTGCGTCTTTGGTGTCAGACATCACTGTCGCAGCTCCGTCCTTTGTCCTATCGCTGATACAGCTGTATGCGCTCCATACACAGCGCTGGACAGCTTAGGGAGAGCACTTTCTAGCAGTCCTTTTAAGGGCTCAAACCGGCAGGGTCAGAGTTAAGGTGACAGGTCCTGAAAACAGCGACAGCGTCTGTGTAGCCAAGGTCAGGGATTTCCTCCCTGCATTTCCCTATTAGGAGGGAATAGAAAGGCAGGCTTCCATTCCTCTACCCAGAGCCCCACAATCCTGGCACTGTACCCTCCTGTCCTCTGCACACTCCAACTCATTATAACTAAGCCATTATACTAGCAAACACTCAGTGTACCTAGTGGCATCCTAAACGTGGCTATTGGACTTTGCTATAGTCCCACTAGTGCAAAGACATTTGCAGAGCGCCTCTGCCTGCATTGCACACTCCAACTCATTATAACTAAGCCATTATACTAGCAAACACTCAGTGTACCTAGTGGCATCCTAAACGTGGCTATTGGACTTTGCTATAGTCCCACTAGTGCAAAGACATTTGCAGAGCGCGTCTGCCTGCATTGCACACTCCAACTCATTATAACTAAGCCATTATACTAGCAAACACTCAGTGTACCTAGTGGCATCCTAAACGTGGCTATTGGACTTTGCTATAGTCACACTAGTGCAAAGACATTTGCAGAGCGCGTCTGCCTGCATTGCACACTCCAACTCATTATAACTAATCCATTATACTAGCAATTTATGCTGCCAGTTTAAGGGCCGTAGTTGCATTGTCAGGGATATTTATTCTTTATTATTCTGCTGTTAATAAAGCTAGACCACCACTGCAATCTACACCACCTCTCAATTTTTACTACCACATTTTCAGTCCACAATCTTGTCGCAATCAACATGAGTGGCAAAATGACAGATGCTGGTGGAAAGGGGAAGAGGCGTGGTGGAAAAGGCAAAAAAGGTTTTGTCCGTGGGGAAGGTGGCAAAGCTCCATTATCATCTGCTGAAGATAGACCATCTACCAGCAAAAGTAAGATGTCTACTACTTACCGTGGACAATCCGATGTGCTCCCTTTTTTACGGACACGAACAACAGGAACAAAGGTAGATGATGGCCAAAAAAGGAAAATGCTTGAATGGATCTCAAGTGGTCCAACAAGTGCCCTCTCAGCCACTTCAAGTACCGCATCCAAAAAACACCAGTCCTCTGAGTTGTCATCCCAATCAAACTTGATTTCTCCCAGCTCTGAAGTCTCCATCAGCCCTGCACAGTATGGTGGAACGGAGATGGCTGAGTCTGCAGAGCTGTTCAGTCACACTATAGCCTGGGAATCAGAGGTCTGCTCCCAAGCTACAGTGAGTACAGAACAGGAAATGGTCTGCAGTGATGCCCAGAACCTTTGTGACTCTGATTCAGGCCGTGAGGACCAAGTTTCGGAGCATAATGTTGACCCTTTGTCACAAACTGTAACACCTGTGGTTATAGACAATGAGGAACATACTGATGAAGATGAGACTCAGATACCCGATTGGGATGACAACTTAAATATTCGGTCAGGGCAAGAAGAGGCTCGGTCTGAGGGGGAGGGGAGTGCAAACACAACAATTGATGATGAAGTTCTAGATCCCACCTACTGTCAACCCACAGTCAGGCACTCGAGGAGGTCAACAGAGGTGGTGGAGGAGGATGCAACTGATGACGAAGTTACCTTGCGCCTTCCTGGACAGAGTCGGAGTACTGGTAGCACGTCTACAACTGCATCCTCAGCCACCACTCTGCCTCTGAGCATTATTCGGGGTGGATCAACAGGTCGCATGGCCTCTAAGCCTTGCCTAGCCTGGTCCTTTTTTGACATAGAAAAAGATCGCCCAAATTATGTGATCTGTCAAATTTGTCATGGTTCTCTTAGTAGAGGTCAAAACCTCAGCAGTTTGACAACTTCTTCCATGAATCGTCACATGAATAAATATCATATGGCCCGGTGGGAAGCTCACCGTGCTGCAATGCCGCCTAGCGGAGCGAACCATCCACCGCCTGCCCCTTCCAGTGCATCCGCGCGCTCGTCATCTTCTAGGACTGTGGGGACAGCTGTCACACCTGTTTTTCCACCCACAACTTCCACCACTGTAACCGCAACAGGCAGTTTGCTTGGTAGGTCGTCAGTTGTTTTGGAAGGGGAAACAAGTGAGTGTGTACAGCTCTCTCAGACATCGATAGCACCAACTTTGGATGAAGGCAACATCATGTCTCCGCCTGCACTTTCCTCACAAACCTGCATTTTTCCAGGGACACCCTACTCAACACCGTCTACACACAGCAGCCAGATCTCTGTCCCTCAGATGTGGTCAAATAAAAGGCCACTTCCTGCGACCCATGACAAAGCTAAGAGGTTGACTCTATCCCTCTGTAAGCTGTTGGCTACCGAAATGCTGCCTTTCCGCCTAGTGGACACACAGGATTTTAGAGACCTTATGTCTGTCGCTGTGCCCCAGTACCAGATGCCTAGTCGCCACTACTTCTCTAAGAAAGGTGTGCCCGCGCTACACCAGCATGTCGCACACAACATCACCGCTTCCTTGAGAAACTCTGTGTGTGAACGGGTGCATTTCACCACCGATACTTGGACCAGTAAGCATGGACAGGGACGTTACATGTCGCTGACTGGGCACTGGGTAACTATGGTGATAGATGGTGAAGGGTCTGCTGCACAAGTCTTGCCGTCCCCACGACTTGTGTGTCAATCCTCTGTCTGTCCAAGTTCCGCCACTGCTTGTGCATCCTCCACCTCATCTGGGTCCTCCACCTCCGCCCCAAGCCTGCCTGGTCAGGCCACCAGCGTTCTCACTGCGCAGAAGGAATCACGCACCCCTCATTACTATGCTGGCAGCAAAGCGAAACGGCATCAGGCGGTCTTTAGCTTGACATGTCTTGGGAATAAGAGTCACACAGCTGAGGAGTTGTGGTCAGCTTTGCGGTCCGAGTTTAATAAATGGTTGTCTCCACTCAACCTGCAGCCTGGTAAGGCCGTGTGCGACAATGCTGCAAATCTGGGTGCGGCCCTTCGCCTGGGCAAGGTGACACACGTACCTTGTATGGCTCACGTGTTGAACCTTGTCGTCCAGCAATTTTTAACACACTATCCCGGCCTAGATGGCCTTCTGAACAGGGCACGAAAACTGTCTGCTCACTTCCGCCGTTCAAGCGCCGCAGCTGAGCGACTTGCATCGCTCCAGAAGTCTTTCGGCCTGCCGGTTCATCACCTGAAATGCGATGTGGCGACTCGCTGGAATTCAACTCTCCACATGTTACAGCGACTGTGGCAGCACCGCCGTGCCCTGGTGCAATACGTCATGACGTATAGCCTGGGCCAACGAGATGCAGAGGTGGGGCAGATCACCCTGATGGAGTGGTCTCAGATCAAGGACCTATGCACCCTTCTGCACAGTTTCGACATGGCGACGAATATGTTTAGCGCTGACAATGCCATTATCAGCATGACGATTCCAGTCATTTACATGCTGGAACACACGCTAAACACTATTCGGAGTCAGGGGGTGGGACAACAGGAAGGGGATGAACTACAGGAGGATTCATATGCGCAAGACACAACAACATCACCAAGGTCCAGACGTTCATCATCACCAAGGCGCCAGGTATGGGAGCATGGGGGACAGGGATCAACAAGGGCGCATGGTAGCAGGCGAGATGTTGAGGAAGGTGCAGGAGGACATGAAGAAATGGAGGACGAACTGTCCATGGACATGGAAGACTCAGCAGATGAGGGAGACCTTGGTCAAATTTCAGTTGAAAGAGGTTGGGGGGAGATGTCAGAGGAAGAAAGAACGGTTAGCACCTCTATGCCAAAAACACAGCGTGGACTTGGTCCGCATGGCTGCGCAAGACACATGAGTGCCTTCTTTGAACAAAAGAACCACCGGAGTAGTTGCGCATTACAAAATTACAAATTTTATTACACATAAATTAGACAATATAAAAACCATACATAGAGATAAAAATGAAGTGTTTCACAGTGTACAAAACACACACAGATGCAAAGGACAAGATTACAAGCTGAATCTCTGCTGCCTACAACGATTAGTGTAACACACCAGGAGGGCCTACGTCGGTCTATTCCTCCTACCCATACTAAGCAGCAGAGATATGATTCACCCAGATGCTATGGTTAAAGTGCTAAGCAATGAAGGGTTGCTGTATTATCCATAGAATAATAGCCCCCTGAGGAAGCGTCTTTATCTGCGAAATGTACATTGGGGTAGAGGACTTGCAGTGCTGATTCACCACTCTACAATGGGTAATACTATGCTGCTATGTTTAACTGTGTGAATTGGATTAAATGTGCTTAGTGTTGATTCACCCCTTTAATGGGTAACACTTGCATTGTTGTGTTATACTGCGTGGCTTGGACCACATGTGTGATAAGTCCATTGTATTTAATGATTGTGGATTCAATGTGGATACATGCTTTACCCAGTGATTTGTCCAATCTGGACACTGGTTTTTACACATGGTGATTGCATTTTACACAGTCCTTTATCTTGATTAGATATTATGGATATATTATTCTATGGATAATTTTGTGACATAATTCCAGCCATAGAAAGGGACGCACGTATGCAGGAGTATCAGCAGAAGCTGTTACTCGATCTTAGATCCACTTTTCCACCAAACAACCGTGCAGGTGCAGGGAGTGAATCTCCCAGTTGTAACTTGACAAACATGGGACGGTCTCGTCATCTTCAACAGTCTACACGTACCAGTAGGACCGTATCTGGTGCTGGTAACAGCAATTTTATGGAATCTTTTCATAATTTTTTTAGACCCTCCTTTACAAGGCCACCAGAGACAACAAGTCTGACACATAGTCAACGGCTGGAGAGGATGATACAGGAGTATCTCCAAATGAACATCGATGCCATGACTTTGCAAATGGAGCCTTGCTCCTTTTGGGCTTCAAACCTAGAAAAATGGCCAGAGCTCTCAACTTACGCCTTGGAGATTTTGTCGTGTCCAGCTGCCAGCGTTGTCTCTGAACGTGTCTTCAGTGCTGCTGGGTGTGTGCTGACAGATAAGCGCACGCGTCTGTCCAGTGACAATGTGGACAGACTGACGTTCATCAAAATGAACAAGTCATGGATCCAGAAGGAATTTACAACCCCTGTGTCATCCTGGGGAGAGTAAATGCTTGTGGATTTGGAATGTGCGTGATGCAAATCTAGCTGTGAAGTGTACAACTAGGGCACAAGTGCTGCCACTGAATGGGTGGGTGTGTGTGGGGCACAATTTTTGGAAAAAAAGGGAGACTCCGCTTGGAGTAACCCTTGTTTACATTGTTTTTAAAAGAAGCCAAGATGAACAAGTCATGGTTCAGCAAAGACTTTATCTACCTACCCCGGTGTCATCCTGGGGACGGTTAATTATGGCATATTTTTGAATGTGCTTGATGCAAATCAAAACATCCTGTTTGCAACTAGGGCCCAAGTGCTGCCACTGATGGGGTGGGTGTCTGTGTGGCCCAATTTTTGGAAAAAAGGGAGACTCCGCTTGGAGTAACCCTTGCTTGCTGTGTTTTTAAAAGAAGCCAAGATGAACAGAGCTGGGATCAGGAAAGACTTTGCTACCTACCCTGGTGTCATCCTGGGGACGGTTAATTATGGCGTATTTTTGAATGTGCTTGATGCAAATCTAGCTGTGAAGTGTACAACTAGGGCACAAGTGCTGCCACTGAATGGGTTGGTGTGTGTGGGGCACAATTTTTGGAAAAAAAGGGAGACTCCGCTTGGAGTAACCCTTGCTTACATTGTTTTTAAAAGAAGCCAAGATGAACAAGTCATGGTTCAGCAAAGACTTTATCTACCTACCCCGGTGTTATGCTGGGGACGGTTAATTATGGCGTATTTTTGAATGTGCTTGATGCAAATCAAAACATCCTGTTTGCAACTAGGGCCCAAGTGCTGCCACTGATGGGGTGGGTGTCTGTGTGGCCCAATTTTTGGAAAAAAGGGAGACTCCGCTTGGAGTAACCCTTGCTTGCTGTGTTTTTAAAAGAAGCCAAGATGAACAGAGCTGGGATCAGCAAAGACTTTGCTACCTACCCTGGTGTCATCCTGGGGACGGTTAATTATGGCGTATTTTTGAATGTGCTTGATGCAAATCTAGCTGTGAAGTGTACAACTGGGGCACAAGTGCTGCCACTGAATGGGTGGGTGTGTGTGGGGCCCAATTTTTGGAAAAAAGGGAGACTCCGCTTGGAGTCACCTTGCGGTGTTTTACATGACTTTAGAAGGGCATGCCATGCCTATATCTGTGTCTCCTCCTCTTTTTCCTTGTCCAGCTCTTTTGTTTTTGCATAAGTATATGTCCTTGTCACTTTCCCATGTGTTTGTGTTGTGTTGTGAGTTGTTTGTGACCTTTTGGACACCTTTGAGGGTGTTTTCTAGGTGTTTTTATGTGTTTGTGATTGCCTGCCATTGTTTCCTATGCAGTTCGAGTTCGGTTCGTCGAACGTTCGACGAGCCGAACTCGAACGGGACCTCCGTTCGGCGAACCGACCTCGAGCCGAACCGGGACCGGTTCGCTCATCTCTAATCATAAGTTTGTCCAAAAAAAGTTGTGCTTTTGGTGCCATTTTCCAAGACCTGTAGCGTTCTCATTTTTGGGATCTGGGGCTCATTGATGGCTTATTTTTTGCATCTTAAGCTGATGTTTTTAATCAACAAATTTTTCTGCAGATGCTGTGTTTTGATCACCTGTTATTGCTTTTTTAAAAAATTTGTGGCAACAAAAAAACATAATTTTAGTGTTTGGAATTTTTCTCTCACCACGCCGTGTACTGATCAGTTTAGTTGATTTCATATTTTGATAGACCAGGCATTTCTGAATGCGGCAATACCAAACGTGTATATTTTTTATTTCTTAAACTTTTATTTTCAATGGGGCAAAAAGGGGGTGATTTTTTTTTCATATTAATAAACCCCCTATATATATATTATTTTTTTTTACTTTTACTTATTTTACTAATCCCCTTAGGGGACTTTATCGTATGTGCATTTCTACTGATCAGAGCAGCATTGCTCTGATCAGGAGAAATCCTGCTTTCCTGTGAGTGCCGGTGCTCTGTCGGCACTCAAAGGAAGTGAATCATGGTAGTGTCAGAGGTCATCTGCTGACCGCACACTACCTTGGCAATACTGAAGGCAGCGGGGAACAGCACAATCTTTGCTGCGGTTATTTAAATCTCGCTGTCAGTATTTGACAGCACAATCTAAAGGGTTAGCAGGCATGGTTGGATCTCCAATCCACCTGCGAACATTAGCTGCACATCGCTGCTGATCTGGTAACCGCAGGGAGGCGACCAAGGACATACCAGTAGGTTCTTGTTCTCGTAAAGAGATTAATTCTTTATATTTGGTCTCATTTTCAAGATCTTATAGAATTATTGTTTTTTATAATCCAGCATTGAGGACAAGTATACCTCCCCCTTAGGCTAGTTTCACACATCCGGCTTTTCGCCAGATTGTCAGATTCGGCGCACTCCAGTACAGTGTGATACAGTACAATGGCATTGCGACAACTTACGGGTCACATGCTCCGGTCACATGACAGCATGTGACCGGAGCTTGTCGTGCTGCCATTGTACTGTGTACACTGTACTCGAGTGTGCCGAATCCGGCAATCCGACGAAAAGCCGGATGCGTGAAATGGCCCTTGTCTGCCTCTTGTATAAGGAGGTCTTTGTTATCTGCTAGTTGTTTAATAGCTAATCTCTCTGCCTTTGTAAGATTATCATATATATGTGTTTTGGCACTTCTCATTTCCCTATCTAAAATCTATAAATTCTTTCTTTTTAAAGTCCTTGAAAGTATCTAGGACCATAGGGTGAGACTGGAAGTGATAAAAAGTAGGATTAATGATATTAAATCTGGTATTCATATTCACATCATCATTCAAACCCTCTTTCTCCATTTTCCTCAGATTCATGAACACCTGTTGTTCCCGAAAGGTAAGGAAATTAGTTTTATTTTGTACAATGTCCTAGTCCTGTTTGGCAGTGTTCTTTTGTTCATCGGAGAAATGGCATTGTAATGTGATGTTACCAGCTAGTTTGTTAAAATCTTACAGGACAGAAAATACATCAAATTTGTTAGAAGGGCAATATCCTAAATCTCTAGACAGTAAGGGGTACTTTGCCCACTACGACATCGCAGCTGCGATGTCGGTGGGGTCAAATCAAAAGTGACGCACATCCGGCGTCGCTGTCGACATCGGAGTCTGTGAATCCTTTATCCTTTTTACTACGATTAACGAGCGCAAAAGCGGCGAAATCGTATGATCGGTGTAGCGTCGGTCATTTCCATAATTTCGGAAGGACCGATGTTACGATGTTGTTCCTCGTTCCTGCAGCAGCACACATCGCTGTGTATGAAGCCGGAGGAGCGAAGAACATCGCCTTACCTGCGTCCCGGCTGTAATGAGGAAGGAAGGAGGTGGGCGGGATGTTTACGTCCCGCTCATCTCTGCCCCCCTGCTTCTATTGGCCGCCTGCCGTGTGACATCGCTGTGACGCCGCACGACCCACCCCCTTAGGAAGGAGGCGGTTCACCGGCCAGAGCGATGTCACAGGGCAGGTAAGTGCATGTGAAGCTGCCGTAGCGATAATGTTCACTACGGCAGCTATCATAAGATATCGCAGCTGTGACGGGGGTGGGGACTATCGCGCTCGGCATCGCTACCATCAGCTTGCGATGTCGTAGTGTGAAAAGTACCCCTAAGGCCCTGTGAACATGCTGCGGGTTTTTTATGCGTTTTTTTTTTTTTTTAAATCCACAGCAAAATCTGCATGTCTCTCCTGGACCCAGCAAAGTATATGTGATTTGCGATTTAATGTTCACACGATGCGTTTTTTTCCTTGCGGTTTCGTTGCGGTTTTTGATGCAGAAAAAAATCTGCAGCATGTCAATTATTGCTCAGGTTTACCAGCGTTTGTCACCCATTGACTGCAATGTTATTTTGAAAAGACGCTGCAAAATTGGATGTGTATTCACGCTATCCTGTTTTTAGGTCTGTTTGGAAATGGTTTTCCTAATGTTCCAGTACAGGAAAATCAGTCAGTCTTTCTTTCAAGCTTTATTGACAACATTTTCTATCTTGATGGCCTAAAAAAAGCACAAAAGCACTCACCGAACCTAGATAAAAACTGCAACAAAACCGCATCAGATTTTGATGTGTTTTTTTTTGTCACAGCATGCAGATCTGGTACAGAAAATTTCTGCATCAAATCTGCAGCGAATAGCCTAAATATTTTTGTGTATCTGACAGGAGATAACTAGACAAATTCCAAATTCGTATCTCTAATATTTGTGTTGATGTTCTTTCTTTATGGGCATAAATTCTGCTTGTTCTGGACGTGATGTTTCCTGCCCCCTCTTCTCTGTGTTTTTGGAATATTATCACAACGTTGATATTGTTTATTGGGAGATCTGGGTTTATTTCATGAAGAGTAGCTCGTAGCAGTTGAGGCTGAGGAATTCGACAACTCTTCTGAAGTATCATATATATTAGATTCAGATACATGATGTCTGTCTTTAAGGCCTAAAACACACTTCCACATAAAAAACGTCCGTGTGCCACGGTCCGTTTTTCGGGACCGTGTTCCGTTTTTTTGGGGCGTTTCTCCGGTACGTATGGCATCCGTGTGATGGCATATGCGAGCCGTGTGTACGTGTAAAATGTCCTTGTTTGTGTGTAAAATGCCCGTGTATATGTACGTGGAATGTCCGTGTGGAATGTCCGTTTGTGTGTTGCACAATGTCGTTGATACATGTCGGCTGACAGCAGACAGAGTTGCGCGATGAGAATGAACTTCACCCGACTTCATTGTCATGCCGCGGCTCTGTCTTTGTGCCGCGTACTGATTAGCGGTCACCTGTGAAGGATTCACCAGTGACCGCTAATCCCCCGAATGACTGAAGTGAGCAGCCCTCTCTCATACTTACCGCTCCCTGATCACCAGCGCGGAGAGGAACAGCTGTGCAGAGAATACGCGGCAACAATTACTTTGAATATGCCGGCCGCTCATTAATCAATCTCGTATTCCCTGCTTTCCCCGCCCACCGGCGCCTATGATTAGTTGCAGTCAGACACGCCCCCCACGCTGAGTGACAGCTGTCTCACTGCACCCAATCACAGCAGCCGGTGGGCGTGTCTATACTGTGCAGTAAAATAAATAAATAAATAGTTAGAAAAACCGGCGTGCGGTCCCCCCCCAATTTTAATACCAGCCAGATAAAGTCACACGGCTGAAGGCTGGTATTCTCAGGATGGGGAGCCCCACATTATGGGGAGCCCCCGAGCCTAACAATATCAGTCAGCAGCCGCCCAGAATTGCCGCATACATTATATGCGACAGTTCTGGGACTGTACCCGGCTCTTCCCGATTTGCCCTGGTTCATTGGCATTCGGGGTAATAAAGAGTTTTTGGCAGCCCATAGCTGCCAATAAGTCCTAGATTAATCATGTCAGGCGTCTCCCCGAGATACCTTCCATGATTAATCTGTAAATTACAGTAAATAAACACACACACCCGAACAATCCTTTATTAGAAAAAAAAAACACTAACAAATTGCCTTGTTCACCAATTTTATAAGCCTGAAAAAGCCCTCCATGTCCGGCGTAATCCAGGATGGTCCAGCGTCACTTCCAGCTCTGCTGCATGAAGGTGACCGGAGCTGCAGAAGACACCGCCGCTCCTGTCAGCTCCACGCAGCTAATAAAGGGAATAGCGCGATCAGCAAGCTGTCACTGAGGTTACTCGCGGTCAACGCTGAATACAGCTGATCGCGCTATTCCCTTTATTAGCTGCGTGGAGCTGACAGGAGCGGCGGTGTCTTCTGCAGCTCCGGTCACCTTCATGAAAAAAAGGTAAGTATACTGAATTTAATTAAGAAAAAATAAAAATAAGATCGCTAGTGTAAAAACGCACACGCACGAAACGTGCTGAACATGGACATACTCCGTGTGTGGTCCGTGCAGGCACAGACCCATAGACTTTAGCGGGTCCGTGCCTGCGTGCTGCTGGCCAAAAACGGACATGTCGTCCGTGCAGAAAAGTGCACACACGTACTTATCACATGGACACACGTCCGTGTAATTTTACGTGTGTGTGCCATCTACCATTGAATAACATGTCTCCGTGTGTACGTGTCTCCGGTATGTGCAAATACGTACCGCACACGTACAAAAAAAACAGATCTAAAGCTCACCCTATTGTTCCTATGATGGAAATTATGCCATTTTTTTGAGTATAGGTTAAGGTTTGTGTTCTGATTATAGACTTTGTTCTGTTTATATTCATATAAGTCTCTTTGAAACTTTTTTTTTTTTGTTTGTTTTTTTCGGTAATCATAGTCTCTAATTTCTTATCAGTCATATTTTCTTATAGTTTGTCCACCTCTTGATGTGTTGAAAATTTGCATATATTATTTTAAAGAGTTTTAATGTCTGTCTTAAGATCTAATTCTTTTTCTACAAGATCTAATTCTTTCTCTTTTTTTTTACAGGTTACTACTGGTTAAGGTAACCGGCCAATAGAAAAAATTAGTTCAGAAAACTTACAGTGCAAATAAGCAGCGACTGAGGATTTAGTATAGTCTGATCAGATCTTGTCTGCTATTTAACACAGGGAACCTCAAGACCACATCAATTCTCTATAAAAGAAGCTTCCGTCTATGGTCCCCTAACACGGGTCGGTTTAAAAACTTTTTCAATACCTTTATAGCGAAAGCCTGTCAGTTTTCCTTCATGTTTCTTCAGGAAATGCCTAGACTAGATACTGCAGACATTGAAACCGCAGCGGGATTGACCGCGTATGATAGGTGCTTACAAATTTTCCTTGAGTGATCCCATAGTACAACCCACATATTGCAGTCTACATAATGTACAATCTATTAGATAAAAGTGATGTTGCAATTAATAAATGTATAAAACATATTCTATTATTGTATGTAGACTCAAAATTCTTACATTTATGTGCAAAATTGTAACTGATGCACCATGTGGCCCCACACTTAAAAATACCTTTTCTTAGGTTAAGCCAGGTATTACGAGTTTGTACATTAGAGTCTTGGAACAGACAAGGAGAAAGCATATTTTGTAGGGTAGGGGCATTACGTGCTGCACATTGTAATTTTCATTTTTGACCATGATTTTTTTTTACATTTTTGTCTTGATTTAAGACTGGGAGATATTTTCTGATAATTTCTACTATTTTATTGTATTGCAGACTGTAAGGGGTGGAAAAAGAAATAATATCCTGGAGCCATTTATTTTTCTCTCTCTTTTTTCTTAAGAGTGAGTTGCGATCACTTTCATCTACTCTATTAGTGGCTCTATCTAAAGTCCACTTATGATAACCTCTTTTACTTAAGGCCCAGTCACACACAACGACTTACCAGCAATCCCGAAAATGATGCGAAATGATAGGGATCGCTGGTAAGTCGCTGGGAGGTTGCTGGTGAGATGTCACACAGTCAGACCTTACCAGCGATGCAGGAACGATACAGGTCGCAGTAGCGACCTGTATAATGATCTCAGCAGTCACTGTGACCTTGTCACACAGTGTCAAACACAGCGATGTGTCCTGCCAAGCAGGACATTGCCTTTGAAGAAAATGGCCTGGACCATTCTGCAAGGACAGGTGACCTCACAGCAGGGGCCTCATCACTGGTAGATGTCACACATAACAAGATCACTAATGGGATCGCTACTGCGTCACAGAAACCGTGACTCAGCAGCAATCTCGCTAGCGATCTCTTTATGTGTGACAGTACCTTTAGTCTGTTCTATATATCCTGTTTATTTCCAACATATGTGGAGATTTTTTGAACAGTTACGCTTAATTCTAATAAGTTCACCCACTGGAATGTTTTTAGTAACATGGGAGGAAGACAAGAGTGAGATGTAACTGTGGAACTAGATGAGGATGGTTTATGATATAGAGTGAACAAAATACTTTGTCAAGTTGTCTACAATTAAGGTGACATTGAAAAAAATTGATCTTAGTTTTATTGTAACCATTTTGTAAACAGCAGATTAAAGATGTTATTGATGCAATCCACAAAATTGATCATTTCTCCTTCTCTACCCCCCAAATTAGAAGGAGGTCATTAATGTACCTCCCAAGCCAAATGATGTTTCTCAAATATGGATTTTGTTGATCATATAGAAATAACTCTTCCCACCTGGCCATCACTATTTGCCATCGAGGGTTAACATTTTGCACCCATGCTGACTCCTTTCTGTAGAAAGAATCTATTATTAAAGGAGAAATAATTGTGATGTAGTATAAATGCAGGTCAGCATCTAATAGATGTGACAATCCTGGGCAGCTGCAAGCTGCTATTTTTAGGCTGTGGCAAGCCCAATAAGCATGGGTCTCCTGATCCCGAGAATACCAGCATAGCATCCAGCTGTCAGCTTTAACATGGCTGGGTATCAAAATTTGGGGGAGGTGGGGGACCGCACGCAAACTTTTTAAATTTATTGAAATAATTAAAAATAAAAAAAGCCGCATGCTGTTTCTCTTTTTTGATACACAGCCAAGATAAGCACATGGCTGGGGGCTGTAGCTGTGGCTATATGCTTTATCTGTGCTGGGTGTCATATCATGGGGGGACCGTATGGCAACTTTTTTTTTACACTATAGACTCGCAGACAGCGTCTGTGATTGAAAGCAGTCAGATATGCTGTCACACAGGTTGGGGCGCATCTGACTGCAACCGGAGACACTAGGACTGTCTTTGGGTGGGGAAGCAGTGCATATGAATGAGGGATAATGAGCGGCCCCGGAAGTAGCGTTACAGCCGAGCAGGACACTGGTAAGTATATTGCCCCTGCTCATCCCCTTTACTTTTCCTTTATTTATTTATTTTTATTTACCCAGAAGGCCGGATCCAGATTGGTACCCAGAGTTCCCTGAGCACTCCTTGGTCGGTGCATGGGTACTATTGAACTTGCGCAGATCTCGACTTTTACAGTCCGTGTCCGCCCATCACTATTTGGGACGTAACTTCTGACTTCTATCCAGTCAGAAGTTACGTCACAAGATGGCGCCATGAGACCCGAGTGGCGTTGGTAAAAAGGTGTAGGTGCTGGAAGGTGGGTACATGACAAAGGTCTGGGAACTTACATTTAAAGTGCCACTCCGGCGCTGAAAAAGAAATCCCAAAACACTCAATTGATGCGTTAAAACAAAAGAAAATAATGAACTGTTTCAAAACCAAAATATTACTGTACAGGTGCAGTCCTTTAATAATACTACATGTTGTTATTTTTCCTATAATTAGTACCTTCAGTTCCTTAATAAAGTGACATCCCAATTAAAAATGTATTGTGTTGGTATGTATGTAATGTACAGTATCACGTACTCACTTTCCCAGCATGTAACATGGGTGCGGTTGCAACCAGTTTATGAATTCCCACTTAACTCCCACTCAGGTTTCAAATAAGCATAACTTATACTGCTTGAACTATAATTGAAGCTCCAGAAGCACAACTTACTGCCACTAACCTCTAAAAAATATACACACACACATACACACACACACACACCACACACACACACACACACACAGTATATCACACAAGAGATTACACCGCTCACACTCTTTAAATTTTATTTCTTTTCCTAGGTCAACACTGGAGATATGACACTTTCATACAATGTAAAGTAGTCAGTGTCCATCTTTCACAATGACTTTGGGATACTGGGAAACCTGGGCTCATAAGCTGTCCCTCAAGCTAGGGGACCATACGCTATTTCTGACTTCAGGGATATTCCTAATGGTGGAGAGGCCTGAGTCTCCTTCCTAGCCATGCCCCTGACCAGTCCTGATCCAATTACCCCTCCTCCCAGAGAGGGATTGGGCCACAGATAAAGACAAGGGAAAAACTAAAGCTGTGACACAGCACATGATAAGACAATAAGAGAGTCAGGAGAAAAACAAGAGAAGGAAGGAAGTACAAAACAACTGGGGAACACTCCACAACCACACCAAGAAAAAAACCCAACTTTCACCACACCTCACAGATAGGGATGAGCAAACCCGAACTGTAAAGTTCGGTGTCTGTACCAAACAGCTTGTGTCAAGTGCTAGACACCAAACACAGACTTTTGCCTATACGTCGGCTTCCTGTTCAGGTTTGTCATCTGAATTAAGCTTGTTGAAAGATTGTAGAGCAGCCAATCAGCAAGCTTTTAGGCTGTGGACACTTCCAGAGCCATCATAGTCATGCCAAGTATTGGCATGGCTGTGATTGGCCGGCACACCCCGTGACTCGACTTCTATAAGGTTTGGGTCACGGGCAGCAGCACCATTTTGCCTTTACTAGAGTAGGGATAGTATGCTGTGGGAGTGAGGGACTGGGATAGGTGCCTTTAATTGTAAATCAAATACAGCGCTGCACCCCACAGCTTTGTGATGTGGTACAAAACAGCAGGCAGTGTAATCCATTAGCTCTATCTAGCCAAAAACTTTTTCACAGTGTGCCTTGCTGTGGCAATAGCTCTGCAACCATATACTATGTTATATCCCGCAGCTTTGCTTAACAGTGCTAAACAGCTGCATACAGGCTTTGTTATAATCGTTCTCTTTAAATAGGCCTTGTATTAATCTGAACTAGTTTGTGTGCCAAACAATGGGAACCTGTAATAGGGGCAGTGGCAATGCTATGAGGATGTAATAGATGTGTGCATGCTATGCTCCAAACTGAAACACCTTCCTTCCTGTACACAGACTGGTCTTCGTCATTTCTTAGGGCCAAGTATTTCTGCACACATGGTAAGGCTAAAACATGTTGAGGCGGTTTTAGATTATATGGTTACCACAGCCTCCAGTTCCTTTGCATTGACTTACATCCAGTCCACATCTGAAAGCCCTGTCATCTCCTAAGTGACATGATCATCCTCCTTCCATCTCAACTCAATATCAACCAAGCAGTTTGGGGTTTTTGATTTAATATGTTGGCTGGGGTCCCGTGGCCCATCCATCTGGCCCTTTCCCAAAGGTGGAAGAGGCCGAGTGCACGGACGCCCAACCACTTGTGTGGGAGGATGAGTCCGTGGGAGGGCTGGTAGACATGGCATGTAGATAACTACACTGCGGTGGCTTTTGTAAGTGTGTAGACTGGGAAGGAGGGCAGTCCTGAGGAGTGGGTGGAAGACAATGCAAGGGATGACAAAAAGGTCCTGATGAAGGAGGTATTCATCCAGACGAACCAGTACCACCACAAAAGAGGTAGCATGGGGCAAAAGCCCTGTGCATGGACCAGAACCAGTAAGTTGGCTGCTACTGGCTGTTGCTCCAGTGAAAACCTTCCAGCAAAGCCAGCTCAAAAGACTTTCCTGGCATAGCATTTCTTATTGGAGCATGAAGTGAGGGGAAAAAAAAATCTTCTCAACCTGAGCACCACCTGCATGATGTCTCATCTGACTTCCAAGCACGTGGTGCAGTGGACTAGTTTCCTGAGAAATCAGGAAAGAGCTCTGGCTCCTCCTGCTCCCTCTTCTGATGCGGTGTCGGCCACTTCAGCTGCGGTGTCGGCATTGTAGCACCAGCAGCCCTGCACTTCTCGCTCTGCCCCCTGCAGGGACGCCAACTCACTCACTGCCACAGCCAGCCTGCACCACGCTGCATGGTATCCCCGCGGTGCTCCATGTGAGCGCTCTCGGATTCCCCCTCCCGGGGCTTGTCTTCTGAGAGGGCTCCTAGGGTGTGCGTGCACCACTGTCCTTCTCTTAAAGAGTCAGAGTGCTATTTCTTGTCGCTGAGAGGTACTGGGTACTTAATGTACTCTCCCACTAAGGGAGGTGCATGAGTAACGTTATTAGTGGTTTGTTCCCTAGCCAGCTAGTTGTGAAGCTCCAGTTGTTCACGGTCTGTTCCCTAGCCGGTGTACATTGCTGTTTTCTTACCCTGCTAGTGCTTTGTGCCTGTCCGGCCTGGCCTTGCTTCCTGACTCAGCTGTGCTAGTGGTTCCTGTCTATACAACTGCCTGTGCCTGTCTGCCCTGGCCGTGCTAATTAGCCTTAGCTGTCCTGGTGGTCCCAGTCTACACTAGAGACTTTGCCGGTTTGTATTTGTGTTCGTCCTTGCCTTGGGAGTCAGCTGCCAAAGGCCAGGTCACTGACCTGGGAGTGATACCTGGTGCCTGCCTCGCGGTGGGTGCAGGATGGTGCAGAGGTCCTTCATCTGTGCTCACTCCGCAATCGTGATTTGCCCCACATCCGGACTGCAGTGGCCCAGGCTATGCTTCATGACATAGTGCAGCAGGGCTCGTTGCTGCTGCCAAAGTCGCTGCAACATGTGCAGATTGGAATATGGCATATCGCTTATCAATCGGTTAACTGGTAGGCTGAAAGCCCTTTCTAGCGATGCAAGTCGTTTAGCCCCAGAGTGTGAGCTGCGGAAGCACACAGAGACTGTGCCTTCTGCAGTAGCACATCCAGGCTGGGATAGTGGCATAGAAATTGCTGTACAACCAGGTTGGGAATGCGAACCATGGAAGGCACATGTGTGATTTCATCCAGGCATAGGGCCGCCACCAGGTTTGCACCATTATCACACACAGCCTTCCCTGGCTCCAGGTTCAGTGGAGACAGCCATTGATGAAACTCGGCCTGGAGAGTGGTCCACAACTCTGCAACTGTGTGACTGCGTTCTCCAATGCATATTAATTCAGCACTGCCTGATTGCATTGAGCCATGACTGTGCAGTACAGAGGTGGGGTGAATTCTTTCTGCATTGTTGGAATACGTGTTACATTAAGGGAGAGGTTGAAAGCACAGATAGAGGAAGCAGTAGATCTAGAGGTTTGTCCCACAAGCCTTGAGGACTTCAAGACTTGGGAAGCAGCCCCTTCCCTGCTTGCTCCCACAGTCACCAGAGTAACTCAGTGCTCAGTCAGCAAGATGCAACGCCCCTAGCCATACGTGCCCGTCCATGTGTTAGTGGTGAAATGAATCCTGGGAGATAGAGTTTTTCAAGGAAAAGGTAATGTCTGTGACATGGTGTAGCTCAGGCACAGTTTTATTAGAGAAATAATGGCAACTTGGCAACTACTACTGGAGGACTGCCATGGCCATCAGCTTTCAGAAACCCTTAGTATCCACCAGGCGGAAAGGTAGCATTTCCGTGGCCCAACCGATTGGATATGGTGAAGTTCAAGCTCTTAGCTTTGGCATGTGTGGTTAATAATCATTTCGGTGACCAGGTCTGCGGGACCAAGGGCTGGCTGGTGTGCAGAGAGAGGGCGGAGTAGGTTGTACTTGACAAACTTGTGGACTGTGAGGGACAAATGGCACATTTCCTGTGGGCTAGTGCAATATATATTGTTCACTGTGACATATGTTATATTTAATCACGGCACTTTACTGCACGGGAGCACTTTATTGTCAAAGATAGTGCATTATGGTATATATGACATTAGTCTGTTACTGAGATATTTCACAGTATGAAAAGGTCATTGTTAGGGCGGATTCTTTACAGAACTACCCCTATGGGTTAAGCCAATTGCCTATATGATATCTTCTGTTTATTTCACCAGCATGTATCTAACATCATAGCACTTTCATGCATCATAGCATTTTAGTGGGCTTTTTGACCATATATTTTGGTAAAATCTAACATAGATGTGTGGTGCCCTGGCCTAGCCAGGTCGTCACAAATAACATACAAACACACCCCAACCCCATTAGACAGGGACACCAGCCAAACAAAAACCCTTGTTGCCTCCCTCCAGTGTCTGATGTCCACACCAGGTGGGGCGGAGCTAAGCGGTTGGCTCCATCCGCCGAGGAGTTCCCAGGCCTGGAGGCGGGGAAAGTGTCAGTGAGAAGTTGGAGTTTGAAGTGAGAGGAGCAAACACTGGAGTGTCTGGGTTTTTGGCCCAGGCACTGACAGCAAGGTTGGCAGACGGTGGTGGCCGTCTGCAGGAGTGGTGGAGCAACGTGGAACCATAGGACCGGGGACGGGCGACGGCCCGCCGGTACCGACCGGGGAGCGAAGTGAAGCCAGCACACACAGGCAGGGCCATTGGACCCCGACCAGTCTTGGAGCCGCCGACAATAGTCAGATCCGAATGTGACTGGAACCCCAGGGGTTTCACAACAGCAAAAGTCCCGATTGAAGGCAACAGCCCACACTGTGAGGGTATACAGCTACCGCCTAAGGCTAGAGACCCAAGGGCCAGCGTCTGCGGGCAAACGGGCTCCTCCGGTACCCATACACCGGGGAGCGGACTACCGTTGGGAATCCATAGTAGTCAGAAAGAGAACATTAAGGTGCAGGGAAAGACAGTCGCCATTACCTGTCCGGGGAGAAGCACTGCAGCCGGCTGCGGGACCCGTCCATCCAGCCGTTTGGTTTACCGAGGACTTTGTACCTTTCTTGCTGAGTGAGTACACCCGTGCCATCCGGCACCGCGCCGCGCTGTCCCTGCAACCCTGCACCTCAGCGACCCTGCCACCTCCCCACAACATCACCGGGCCCCGGGACCACCAACTCCTACCCACGGAGGGGGAAAACAACATGCCAGCTGCTCCTTACCATTGCTCCCGGGATCCCCGTCATCAACAGCGGTGGTGCCTATCTTCACCACGACCCATGGGTGGCGTCACGGACTAAATCCCCCAAACCAACCACCCCTTTCACTCACGGGCGAGGAGCGCCGCTCGAGTCCCTGGATCCAGCCCACCGCTCGAGCCACCGAGCAGCAGCAGCAGCCGCAGCAGCGCCGGACCCGAGCGTTAGCGAGAGCGCAGCAGCGATGGCGTCCTCCCCGCCCGCGACAGATGTGTGCTCCTGATGAACCTATTCTAGGGGAAACGCATTGAGCATAAATATGCCTGAGTATAGAGCACGAGCATAATCATGCCTGAACATTGAGCATAAACATGCCTATAAACATGCCCAGGTATTAATTGTGAACGCGGTCTGAGCTTTAACATAACTGCAATTATGAGCATGGATTAACATGTCTGCAGTTTATGATAAGCACAGGTTTATCTGTAAATTGCTGGCATGACTATCTAACCATGTATACAACTATTTAATTATATTTTCTATTCGTGCATGAGTACTTAACCCCTTCAGCCCCGTGGCACTTTCCGTTTTTGCGTTTTTGTTTTTTGCTCCCCTTCTTCCGAGAGCCGTAACTTTTTTATTTTTCCATCAATCTTGCCATATGAGGGCTTGTTTTTTGTGGGACAAGTTGTACTTTTAAATGAAACCATAAGTTTTACCATATGGTGTACTGGAAAACAGCAAAAAAATTCCAAATGCGGAAAAATTGCAAAAAAAGTGTGATGGCACAATAGTTTTTGGGATGTTTTATTCACGGTGTTTACTATATGGTAAAACTGATATGTGGGAATGATGCCTGAGGTCAGTGCAAGTTTGTAGACACCAAACATGTATAGGTTTACTTGTATCTAAGGGGTTACAAAAAATTCACAAACTTGTCCAAAAAAAGTGGCGCACGTTTTGCGCCATTTTCCGAAACACGTAGCGTTCTTATTTTTTGGGGATCTGATGTTTCTAATGGTACCAATTTTGCGCAGATGCTATGTTTTGATCGCCTGTTATTGCATTTTTGCGTAAAACTTGCGGCGACCAAAAAACGTAATTTTGGCATTTGGAATTTTTTTTGACACTATGCCATTTACCAATCAGATTAATTGATTTTATATTTTGATAGATTGGGCATTTCTGAACGCGGCGATACCAAATATGTGTATATTTATTTATTTTTTAACCCTTTAATTTTCAATGGGGGGAAAGGGGGGTGATTTGAACTTTTAGGTTTTTGTTTTTTTTTTTATTTTTTGAACTTTTTTTTAACTTTTTTTTTATTATACTAGTCCCCCTAGGGGGCTATAGCGATCAGCAATCCGATCGCTCTTATCTATCTGCTGATCACAGCTATACAGCTGTAAATAGCAGATTCAGTCACTTTCTGTTTCTCTCTGCTCGCGGCCGAGGGAAAACGAAAGTGAAACTTCATAGCTGCAGGCGTCATCACATGACCCTGTGCTACGATGGCAACCACCGATAGTCACGTGATCACTCACGTGACTTCCGGTGGGGGCGGCGGTAAGTAAAAAACATGGGCGCGCGCATATAGATCTTGCTGCCAGACTTTGGCAGCAAGATTTAAGGGGTTAATGGCCACGGGTGGAAGCGATTGCAGCCGCGGCTAGCAAGCACACACGTCAGCTGTTGAAAACAGCTGATATGTGTGCCGACCGCTGCCGCCTGCCTGCGGCAGGGGGCGGGGCTTATCGGGACACGCTCCATGACGGATATAACCGTCAATGGTCGTGAAGGGGTTAATATTATATATAAGGCTATCTAAAGTGTGCTTATTTTGTGAGCGTAGAGCCTAGTTAGTATTAGCTTGCCCTCAACCACTCACTATACTGACAAATATTTAGCAGAGATATATTTGCAAGAATATACATGCAGTATATTTGATATTTGCATGGGGCATAAATACACCTGTATATATCAAGTGTCTTTTGAACAGAATAATCATTTCTATTTGGACGCTGATTATAACAGGAAATTTATTTGCAAATAAGCGCTCTTTCCTAAGGCTATGTCCGCACTTTGCGTCGAGGTAGTTGCAGTTCTAAACGCTTCCTCTGGCAGAAATTGCTTTTGCCAAAGTTGCTTTTGACCATCAAAACGCTACAAATACACGTGCGTATTTACCATGTTTTAGCCGCGTTTTTAGCGCTTTTTACATGCTTTTTCATTGCATAAAGACAGATGCGTTTTGATTACAAAGACACTACTAAATAAAGTTTTAACATACAAACAATATGAAAAAATGTACAAAAAAGGAAATCAAATATAATTATTTAAATCATAACGAAAATAGTTATATTTAATATAAATATAGTGGTTTTATACTATTTATGGCTAAAATAACAATAAATTAATATGTTTCATTAATTTAATTGTCGGACTATGTGTGTGTGTGTGTAAAGGGACATATTCCATTATTTTGATGTCATAAACGCATGCGTTTATGTAGTCCAAAACGCATGTTTTCTGCCGCTAAAAAGCATGTGAAACGCTGGAATTTTGATGTTTCTTGCTTTTTGCAACTTCTCATTGACTTCAATGTTAGGAAAACTCAGCCCAAATGGCAAAAACAATTGACATGCTGCTTCTTTGAACGCTGAGTTTTTGCCTAAAAATATGCAAATTAAACGGAGCGTTTTGAACTGCAAAGTGTGGACAAGAAATTCCCATTTCCCATAGACTTTGCTTGAAAATCAAAACGCATGCATTTTGGCATGAAAACGCTTGTTACGGGGGGACCGGCAGATTAGGACCAGGGGGTATATATCCTAATCGCCAGTCGGGGCCCACCGTGCTCCAGATGACAAAGGAGCTGCTGGCACCTGAGGGTTAGGCGGAGACTATAGAGCTGGATGGCTCTGAGATAACCCAGGAACTCTGGGAACCGGTCACGTGTGTTGGGACACGTCAGACTGGACGACAACCCGATTAGCGTTTTGGTGCACCTAGCGCTACACCAACCACGGGTGCAGGAAACACGTCAGGCCGGGTGGTAACCAGGTAGCGTTGACCGGAAGACCGCCATGAAAGCGCCCTGTCGGCCACGTGTGTAGGATACGTCAGGCCGAGCGGTCCTCTGATTAGCGTTTCTGGCCACCTCTCGACTGGCCACGTGTGTGTAGGACACGTCAAGCCAGATGGGTACACCAGTAGCGTTGACCGGGAAGCCGAGGAGGATAAGGAACACCCTGTTAACTCCACAGGGGTCCTGGGGTACGCTGTCCGTGCACGTAGGGGGCACAACCGGACAGGTGGCGCAGCAGGTGCATTGTCCGTGTGCGTAGGGGGCAAAATCGGACAGGTAGCACAGCAGCCGCAGCCCAGTTAACGCCACTGGGCTGCTATAGCAAGACTGAAACGGCAGGAGGGAAGCACGGTGCCTGACCCTGATGTGCCGAGCCACGAATCTTGGCGTGACAGGCACCGTTCGCCTAACCCTACCTACTGCTTCCCAACATAGGCTTATGCCGCAATGAGACTCTAACATGGAGGTGTGCTCTGACTGAGCAAAAGTGAAGACTGCGCACCTCCATGTGGTCTCCAGCCCCTTTTATAACCTGGGTCCGCCCCAAACCCAGGGTGGAACCACCAAGGTCCAATAGCAGAGTGCCATGTCATCAGTGACGTCACATGCGACCTATCCGGAACCGCCACGTCATTGATGACCTCATGGCAGCCACGCCCCAAACACTTCACCAGTCATCGTCTGACGACCAATACTGAGGTGCCAGATCATAGGGGCGGGCCTCTGCGAGCCAGTCCGGAGTTGCCACGTCATCAGGACACCTGACACCCTCTGCCCTATCAGGGCCTGCCACCTCACGGACATGCTCAGTGAGGTCCTTACCGGACCTAGCCTCTGGTGCACTAAGTGCCTGAGCATGCCCAGTAGCCTGAGCAACAGGCTCAGAAAGCAGACTATCAGTTTGAGCATGCTCAGTAGGCACATCCCAGCACTTAGACACAGCACGAAGTCCAAGTACCTGTGCAAAGAGGCTGTTAGGGTTAATTGTGGGAGCATGCTCAGTAGCCTGAACTGAGGACTTAGTCTCAGACATAACACAATCAGGCTGAGCATGCTCACTAGGCAAAACACCGGGCTTAAACTCTGGCTGGGGTAAATCGGCGCACGCATGCGCACTAGCCGCCTCTCCACACTTAGACGTGGTGGAAGGAACAGCCAACTGGACGACCCGAGGCACGGCCAAGAACGGCAGCCGGCGCCTGGGCGCAACAGGAACCGCAGCAGGCTGCTTGCGGCTATGGCGGCGCCGGTTCGTAACAACACTGCAGTTTAAAACGCAGCTGAAACGCAGGTAAAAACGCAAAGTGCGCACATAGCCAAAAAGTGTCTGTATATTGTATGTGTTTTTTTGTTGAGGTTTTGTTCTGGGAAATTTGTGGTTGTGCTACTGATATTATCACAATTTTTCTTGGTTTTGCTTCTTAGGGGTCATACTAGTAAACCCCTTTTTACAGGTCCAAATTCTTGGATGGAGGGTGTTTGGTTTGGTTGCTATAGGGCACAACAGGGCCTGCATAGAGCTATTCTACATTGAGCGGGTGCGCCAAATTACGTCCAAAGGGTGCCAACCTATGTAGCTAGATAAGAGCCAGACTAGAAGCAAGTAAGGACTGTGGATTTGTGGCAACACTTTGGTTTATGTTGTTAGTTTTACAATATTTCAATGAATTATTAAATAAACTTAGATCTTTTAATTTGTGTTTATTCTGTGAACAAACACCTGGTTGAGAACAATTTCGATGGTGACTGAGAAGGAAGCATCAGATAGGGTTGATGTGACATTGAATGGTTGGCAATGCCCGCTAGGCCACATTTTGGTGCAGTAAGATTCCCAAACTAATGCACGTTGGTCACTTTTTTTTTTTATAAAGTTGGCAGAGAACGAGAGTTGGGTCATCCATTCCGTTTGCAAAAATAGCCCAGGCTAGGCAACGCTTGCCTCCCGTGCGAAATGTAGACCTGCCACCTCTGCTGGACACAGCCAGAGTTGTGGCTGAGGATGCAGTGGTTGTCCTGGTTGCATCACTCAGTGTGTGTGGGAAGCACCTAGTCTTCCTCCTCCATCTCCTCTGCTGAGCTCCCCAGCTGGGTGCCTCTAAGTTCACACCAAGTAGGATCTACAACTTCATCGTCATCCTCTCTATTGTCCTATTCCTCACCCTGAAAATCACCCTTCCCCTCTTCCTGACATCACAGTACAGTATGCATGCACCTCAGATATCTGAGTCTCATCATCACCTCCACCCCCGGGAGTTAACATCTCTTGAAGAGGATAGGGATCCTGCTCAGACCCTATGTGGTCTGGGCCCGGATCCAACCAATAAAGATTTTGGGCATCGATGCAGATGATTTCCTTCTCTTCAGTCTGTGAATCTTTGGAGCAGATCTCTGATTGCTTGTGCTATACAGAGCAATGCATCAACACTGCTATGTATAGTGATGGTCTCCTATAAACACCGGCTGAAGGCTTCGCTCACACTGGCGTTTAACTCATACAGGTGTAATACGAGAAGCAAAGTTATTCAATGAGGCAGTACAGAACTGCACTTTTTCTCTCAGCTGTATTCTGCCTGAGGAAAAAATCTCAGCATAATGAGAGTGGACACATAAATCAGAAGAGACTCACCAATGCAAGTCAATGGGTGCATGAAAAAAATCAAATCTGATGCCACATTGACCAGCCTAGTGACATCTGTTTTTAAAGGATACATTACCATTGTGTAGTATAGGACACTGTAAATGTTTCTGAAATGATTTTAGGGGCATTGCAGCTATAAGTCCCCTTACCTGGCAGCCAGACTGGCTTGCAAAGTCTCCTTAAGGAGAATAGTGTTCCCCCGTGGTCCCCACATAGCTTTCTCATGAGCCAGATCAGACACCCCCATACTTTGCACTGACGAGGGGCAAGCACCCCGAAACACCGTGTCTGCAAATTGGGATTCTGATCTGGCTTATATATCCTGAGTCATATTGCAAAGGATTGTCAAAAATCCACTTGTGACTTTTAGGATCGCTACTTCCAATAGGTGGCGCTGTGCTAGAGTTTGTCTCCTTTACTGGAGAGACAATTTGAATATTTCCCAGAGGGGCATTGCAGCTATAAGTCCCCTTACCTGGCAGCCAGACTGGCTTGCAAAGTCTCCTTAAGGAGAATAGTGTTCCCCCGTGGAATTTTAGGGGCATTGCAGCTATAAGTCCCCTTACCTGGCAGCCAGACTGGCTTGCAAAGTCTCCTTAAGGAGAATAGTGTTCCCCCGTGGTCCCCACATAGCTTTCTCATGAGCCAGATCAGACACCCCCATACTTTGCACTGACGAGGGGCAAGCACCCCGAAACACCGTGTCTGCAAATTGGGATTCTGATCTGGCTTATATATCCTGAGTCATATTGCAAAGGATTGTCAAAAATCCACTTGTGACTTTTAGGATCGCTACTTCCAATAGGTGGCGCTGTGCTAGAGTTTGTCTCCTTTACTGGAGAGACAATTTGAATATTTCCCAGAGGGGCATTGCAGCTATAAGTCCCCTTACCTGGCAGCCAGACTGGCTTGCAAAGTCTCCTTAAGGAGAATAGTGTTCCCCCGTGGAATTTTAGGGGCATTGCAGCTATAAGTCCCCTTACCTGGCAGCCAGACTGGCTTGCAAAGTCTCCTTAAGGAGAATAGTGTTCCCCCGTGGTCCCCACATAGCTTTCTCATGAGCCAGATCAGACACCCCCATACTTTGCACTGACGAGGGGCAAGCACCCCGAAACACCGTGTCTGCAAATTGGGATTCTGATCTGGCTTATATATCCTGAGTCATATTGCAAAGGATTGTCAAAAATCCACTTGTGACTTTTAGGATCGCTACTTCCAATAGGTGGCGCTGTGCTAGAGTTTGTCTCCTTTACTGGAGAGACAATTTGAATATTTCCCAGAGGGGCATTGCAGCTATAAGTCCCCTTACCTGGCAGCCAGACTGGCTTGCAAAGTCTCCTTAAGGAGAATAGTGTTCCCCCGTGGAATTTTAGGGGCATTGCAGCTATAAGTCCCCTTACCTGGCAGCCAGACTGGCTTGCAAAGTCTCCTTAAGGAGAATAGTGTTCCCCCGTGGTCCCCACATAGCTTTCTCATGAGCCAGATCAGACACCCCCATACTTTGCACTGACGAGGGGCAAGCACCCCGAAACACCGTGTCTGCAAATTGGGATTCTGATCTGGCTTATATATCCTGAGTCATATTGCAAAGGATTGTCAAAAATCCACTTGTGACTTTTAGGATCGCTACTTCCAATAGGTGGCGCTGTGCTAGAGTTTGTCTCCTTTACTGGAGAGACAATTTGAATATTTCCCAGAGGGGCATTGCAGCTATAAGTCCCCTTACCTGGCAGCCAGACTGGCTTGCAAAGTCTCCTTAAGGAGAATAGTGTTCCCCCGTGGAATTTTAGGGGCATTGCAGCTATAAGTCCCCTTACCTGGCAGCCAGACTGGCTTGCAAAGTCTCCTTAAGGAGAATAGTGTTCCCCCGTGGTCCCCACATAGCTTTCTCATGAGCCAGATCAGACACCCCCATACTTTGCACTGACGAGGGGCAAGCACCCCGAAACACCGTGTCTGCAAATTGGGATTCTGATCTGGCTTATATATCCTGAGTCATATTGCAAAGGATTGTCAAAAATCCACTTGTGACTTTTAGGATCGCTACTTCCAATAGGTGGCGCTGTGCTAGAGTTTGTCTCCTTTACTGGAGAGACAATTTGAATATTTCCCAGAGGGGCATTGCAGCTATAAGTCCCCTTACCTGGCAGCCAGACTGGCTTGCAAAGTCTCCTTAAGGAGAATAGTGTTCCCCCGTGGAATTTTAGGGGCATTGCAGCTATAAGTCCCCTTACCTGGCAGCCAGACTGGCTTGCAAAGTCTCCTTAAGGAGAATAGTGTTCCCCCGTGGTCCCCACATAGCTTTCTCATGAGCCAGATCAGACACCCCCATACTTTGCACTGACGAGGGGCAAGCACCCCGAAACACCGTGTCTGCAAATTGGGATTCTGATCTGGCTTATATATCCTGAGTCATATTGCAAAGGATTGTCAAAAATCCACTTGTGACTTTTAGGATCGCTACTTCCAATAGGTGGCGCTGTGCTAGAGTTTGTCTCCTTTACTGGAGAGACAATTTGTGTAATAATAGTCACTGAGAAAAAAACACGTCATTTGGACAGCATACACTCGTCATACAGATGCTAGGTGATAAAAATAAAAGAAATCCCACACTTGCATGACAGACGGAATACCAAAAGGACATAGTGCGCATATGAAAGAAGGTGCTTTGTCAGTGGAGACCAAAATAGAACCTTTTGGACATAGGTGAATTGTCTATATTGTATACAATGTGTTCACCCATATCCTGTCCACCACCATTAACTTGAGAACAGCGGCAGCTATAGGCTTAAGGTACTGTCACACATAACGAGATCGCTAGCGAGATCGCAGCTGAGTCACCGTTTGGTGACGCAGTAGCGATCCCGTTAGCGCTCTTGTTATGTGTGACACCTACCAGCGATCAGGCCCCTGCTGTGAGATCGCTAATCGTTACAGAATGGTCCAGGCCATTTTCTTCAAAGGCGATGTCCTGCTGTGCAGGACACATCGCTGTGTTTGACACTGTGTGACAGGGTCACAGTGACTGCTGAGATCGTTATACAGGTCGCTACTGCGACCTGTATTGTTCCTGCATCGCTGATAAGATCTGACTGTGTGACATCTCACCTGCGACCTCCCAGCGACTTACCTGCGATCCCTATCAGGTCGCATCGTTTTCGGGATCGCTGGTAAGTCGTTGTGTGTGACTGGGCCTATAGAAGTGGTCAAAAAAAACTGAGCTATAACAAAAAAAAACAATAAACATGCAACATTACAAGCATGTAAATGGCAGCTTCTAGAAAGGAAAAAAAACAAAGATAAAAATTGTATGAAAATTACCATGAATAATAATGAATACAATGCAAGTGCTTAATAACAGGGTACTTAGTATATACCGTACATTTTTGCAAAAACATAAGAAGCCATCCCACCTCGTCACAGTGTACCCATCTGGGACGGTCCCTAACCAATTAAAGTTAAAACCATTATATATACTTCACTTGTGTCTATCAAAAACTCCAATGTGAATGGTAACAAGTGGTCAGCTGGGTCCCAGATTAAATACACAGCAAAGTGGGAAGTAATTGGTTGTTCAGCCTCAGTATAAGGAGGGCTGCGCCCCCAACTTGCAATAAAGCAAGATAGCAGACAAAAAACACCAAAAAACTGAGCTGTAACAAAAAAAAAGTAAACATGGAACATTACAAGCATGTAAATGGCAGCCTCTAGACAGGAAATAAACAAGTAGAAAAATTGTATGAAAAATACCCTGAATAATAATGAATAAAATGCAAGTTCTAAGAGCACTTGCATTTTATTCATTATTATTTAGGGCATTTTTCATACAATTTTTCTCTTTATTTTTTTCCAGGCACTGAAGTGATGTCTAGGTAAAGTAAAGTAGCCATGCGCTACACAATGAAACCACCTATAGCGACACCTGGTGGAAAACAACGGAGTTAGCATTTTTATCCCGAAAACGGAACGAGATAGAGAAAAAAAGTGAATTACAAAGTTGCAGGGCATCATCAATTCAATATGAATCAACACCTTGCATACAGAAATGCTATGATATGAAACCCATGACCTCCCCAAAACATTGACTGCTGATCACTCATATGGCGCTAATTTAACTTTGATGCTCAAAGTGGCCACCGTCAGCTGCAATGCACATCTGGACTCTGGACAGCATACTGTATCCTGCTGCACGTTGTGCAATATGGTAGGTGACACGTTTGCACAAGCATCTGTGATACAGCGTCGTAGGTCCTGCAATGTTGGTGGAGGGGTCTCATACACCTGCTGTTTGATGTGACCTCACAGAAAGAAGTCCAATGGGGTCAGGTCAGGTGAGCGTGGAGGCCACTCCACGCAGCCCCCATACCCAATGACTTGTAGGAAGGTCTCCATGAGGTATCGCTTCACGTCCGCAGCCTTGTGAGTCTTACACGTTCTAATCATAGCATTTCTGTATGAAAGGTGTCGATTCGTATTGAATTGATGATGCCCTGCAACTTTGTAATTCACTTTTTCCAGGACGCCACATGACAGCACATCAGGAGTTGCACCTTTGACCTCTACAAGAAATGGGGGGGAGCCAGCACTGCTTATGAGTGGCATGCAACAATGAAAAAATAAAAAGTGTAATATTCACAAATTCATTCCTACTGTAACAATTCAATGAGATTTTTGGCAAATAATTGATCAATGATTTGAGCCCCCCTGCCCCGTCACGGCAAATCTCGCAGTTGTCAGCCCTTGCAGCATGGGAGCGGTTCTGACACTTCTCAGGTAGGTGATATTCCTATATGGTCCTGCACATTACACGAGACCTTGAATGAATTTGTGAATATTACACTTTTTATTTTTTCATTGTTGCATGCCACTCATAAGCAGTGCTGGCTCCCCCCCATTTCTTGTTTACTGGTCAGGTGGTTGACCGCCACCATGCCGTGCACGCCCAGTGTGGTTTGCAAATTCCTTCTGTTGCCATCAAAATTTATGTTGGTGCCTGTTCACATACAGCCACCGCCTCCTGTTCCATAGGCATTATTACTTAAGCACCACCTGCCTGGGGCTGTTCCGCCCTTCATCCATGTCTGCAGGTCTGACACTGTGGGGGCTAGTTCTGACATTGTGCTGGTGCGTGTGGTTCCGCCACACACGCTGGCACCTGGACTGCCCTTCTACTCGCAGTTGTCAGCCCTTGCAGCATGGGAGCGGTTCTGACACTTCTCAGGTAGGTGATGTTCTATATGGTCCTGCACATTACACGAGACCTTATGGTACGTATGTATATTATAATTGTAGTGTAGGGACCCCCCTTATAGAGATTTGCCGTGACGGGGCAGGGGGGCTCAAATCATTGATCAATTATTTGCCAAAAATCTCATTGAATTGTTACAGTAGGAATGAATTTGTGAATATTACACTTTATTTTTTCATTGTTGCATGCCACTCATAAGCAGTGCTGGCTCCCCCCCATTTTTTGACCTCTACAGGGACAGGAACGCAAGAGGTTAAAAGCTCCTCCCCTCCCCATCTCCTCAGTGTTTTTCCTGTCCCTGTACAGGACGGACGCAATCTTACCGTCGGGATGTACGGGGTCCAGGCAGATCGGGGAGGCTCGCTCTCTCCTTCCGTCCTGTCAAGCAGCCCCTGGCCGACACCTCTCAAGGAGAGGTCCCTCAGCCGGCCGGTGGAGCAGGAGTTCCCGGCACCAGCCGCTTCCCTCAGGTGAGGGCTCTCGGCGTCCCGCTGTCTGCCGCTTGCAGGAGGCACTTCCGGGTTTGCGAATGGCGTGCGTTCCAGGCTGGCACACACGCTGACGCATGCACAGTTAGACGAACTTCCGCATTTCTGGGTAAGGAACATGGCGGCTCCCCAGGAGGCGGCGTGCGCTTCAGAACGGAGCTCAGGAGGCGGGAATGGGACCTGGCGTCACCCACACAGGTAAATAAAACCTTTGGGTTCTCTACATAATGATTGTATCACAAATTTTGCTGCGGTGTTTTCATAATGGACGAGGGTGACAAGTCAGAAGCCAATTCCCCTGAGAGGTCCCAGGATCATGTGAGTGCCGGTGCAGAGGGTTTCCCCAATAGTGGTGTTAAGGACAAGATTATGAACTATTAGGAGTATATATGAAGATATCCAAAAAAACAGGATTTAAGATGCTATTTCAGACTGTGTACCGCACCTAGTTCTGCATTCAGACATAAGACTCAGACAGTCTGGGCTATTCATGTGATGAGTGAATCATGCTGACATTGCTTAATATAAATGAGGAAGCAAGCACATTACAGTATATTGTATATCACAGAATAAGCTGTTCTATTTTATCCAATAGGAGACGTGTTACGTATTCTTGGCACCTAGCCAATAAGTCCGTTTAAATGTAATTTCACTTCCGGATTAAATCAGTCTTGCTTTCTATTCATATCCGAGTACGTCTCTGGTGTGTGTGAAAGAGAGTGGTATGCATGCTACCACAAGTGACTCATAATCTGCAGACAGTTTAAGAGGGATGCATGACTAGATTGCATCAAAGTAAATTTATGGCCAACATTAACAGTGGAAGTAGTGGGGTCAGCTCTTGTCTGTGCCTTCTGTATTTCAGGACTCTTCCACTGCACGCCCTGGCAACATCCCTCTAAGAACTGTTCGGAAATCAATCAAAATTAAAAAGTGCGCAGTTTGCAATTAAAGGCTTTCAGACTCCTGCACTAAACAACTCTGCGACTCCTGTATTGCTAGGTTGGTTTTGGATGAGCAAAAATCCCTCCTGACTGATATGAGGGCGATGATCCGAGAAGAAGTGCAGTATGTTATTGCCGGTACATCGTCCCAACTGGCCTGTAGGGACGCACCTCGTAAGAGACAGAGACCTGACATGGAGGTCTCTTCAGAGGAGGATGAGCTTTCCTATGACTCTGACTCACAGATGGAAGATGAGGCGATAGGCCCGGCTCCGGAGGAGGGACAGCGTTACCTCTTTTCCTCCGGTGATACAGATGACCTCCTTAGGGCGGTCAGACAAACTATGATGGTAGAAGAGCAGGAACAACCTCGATCGGTCCAGGATGAGATGTTCGGGGGGCTCCGGTCACAATGCAATAGAGTGTTCCCGGTAAATCAGCATGTCCGGGCGATGATCATGGAGGAATGGCAGGAGTCTGAAAGGAAGTTGGTGATTCCCAGAGACTTCCGTAATCGCCTTCCCTTCGAACCGGATGATATTAAGGAATGGGAGGACGTCCCGAAAATTGATGTCCCGGTGGCTAAAGTGGCTAGGAAAACTGCTATCCCCTTTGAGGACTCTTCTGGGTTTAAGGACCCTATGGACAGAAACGCTGACGGCCTCCTAAAGAAGGCGTGGGAAGCTTCAAGACTAACATTGCGGCAACCTCAGTGTCCAGATCCTTGTCCAGGTGGCTGGATGACCTGGACACTCTGGTTCAGGAGATGGCACCCAGGGATACTATCCTGGAATCCATAGCCCTCCTGAAACTGGCCACAGGATTCATGGCAGATGCCTCGGCAGAGTCTATTCGGTTTTCTGCCCGTAATGAGGCATTGACTAATTCTGCTCGTCGCGCCATCTGGTTAAAAACTTGGACAGGGGATAGCGCCTCTAAAAACAAATTGTGCTCCATCCCATTCTCTGGCATTAGAGTTTTGATGACATCCTTGAGAAGGCGTCGGATAAAAAAGGGGGATTTCCTGAGGATAGACCTCGTCGGGGGCCCCCCTCCCATCGCTTTCGGTCCTTTCGGGGCTGTGACTACAAAGGTAAGGGTAAATCAGGTGGATGGAGCTATTACAAGGGAGGTAAAGATAGGAAACCCCCCTTTGACTCCAGAAAAAAACTGGATCGATCTTGACGCCAGAACAGTTGGCGGCCGTCTGGAAAGGTTCCAGGAGGAGTGGAAAAACATCACGTCCAATCCTTGGGTCCTCCAGGTGGTGTCACAGGGGCTCCAGATAGAATTCGCTCGGGTCCCTCCCGACCGCTTTCTTCTCACGAAATTTCGGTCTCCCACTTTGTCCAACCGTCTTTGGTCCGAGGTCAACGCCTTGTCACTCACTCAGGCCATATGTCCTGTTCCTCTCCAGGAACAGTTTCGGGGTCACTATTCCAGTCTCTTTACGGTCCTAAAACCGTTCGGCGCGGTTCACACTATTATCAATCTAAAGCCTCTAAACCGCTTTGTCCGCTACAAGAGATTCCGTATGGAATCCATCAAATCGACCATTCCTCTCATAAATCACCACTCCGTTATGGCCATGATAGATTTAACAAACGCTTACTATCACGTAGCCATGCATCGCAACTGCCAGAAATTTCTACGGTTTGCCGTAGAGGGACAGGGGAAAATCTATCATTACCAGTTCCGGTGCCTTCCCTTTGGCCTTTCCTCCGCTCCCAGAGCCTTTACAAAAATAATGACGGAAGTAGTCGCACACCTCAGGACGCAAGACGTCAGCATTGTTCCCTACTTGGACGACCTGCTCTTGATTGCGGACACGCCGGCGGAGTTGTCTCGGAAGGTGACGGTCGTTCTTGCCCATCTTCAACAACTAGGCTGGTTGGTGAATGCTCCCAAGTCCAACTTGCTGGCGGAATCCAAAAAAGTTTTCCTCGGGATCCTTCTGGACTCGGATGCAAGGATGTCTTTCTTGCCAGCTCAGAAGGTGGAATCTCTTCAGGCTAGAATGAGGTCCTTCATCCATCAGTGGACATGCACGGTTCGAGAGTCAATGAGGGTGTTAGGATTGATGACATCGTGTGTTCCGTGCGTCCGATGGAGCCAGTTTCATTCCAGGCACCTTCAGAGTCTGGTACTTTCCACTCCGGTAGGACGTCGCTGTTCCATAACCAACAGGTCCACTTTAAACAGCAAGTTATCCCTGCCACTTCGCCTCCGGCGTTCTCTGACATGGTGGACGGACCTCGAACACCTCTCGCAGGGTGTTCATTGGGACTCCTCACCCTCTGTTACGCTCATCACAGACGCCAGCCAAACCGGTTGGGCGGCGCACGTGGGCTCCCATTACTTCCAGGGCGCTTGGCGGGGCCAAATGGCAACACAGTCCTCCAACTTCAGGGAGTTGAGCGCGGTCTGGCAGGTCCTCTGCCAACAGCAGCACTTGTTCCTGCATCGTCACCTCCGCGTGCTCTCGGACAACGTCACGATGGTGGCCTTCCTCAGACACCAAGGGGGGCCCAGGCATCCGCAGCTACAGGCGTTGTCACAGCCTATCTTCCACTGGGCTGAAGTCTCAGTGCTATCGGTCTCGGCAATCCATCTGAAGGGCTCGGAAAACACCCTAGCGGATTATCTCAGCAGACACAAGGTGGATCCGGCAGGTTGGGTTTTGAACCACGCAGTGTTCCGGTCTCTGGTCGCCAGGTGGGGGACTCCTCGGTGGGATCTGTTCGCCTCCAGGAGCAACGCGAAGGCCGAGAAATTCTTCTCCCTCGACACAAGGGACCGCCCGACCGCGGTGGATGCAATGTCCCAAACCTGACATGGATCTGGCATATGCGTTTCCTCCTCTTCCCTTGCTTCCCAGGGTTCTCCGGAAGATCCAGCAGGACGGAACTAGAGTCATCTTGGTTGTCCCGTACTGGCCAAGGAGGAGCTGGTTTTCTCTCCTTCAGACTCTGGCAGTGGACGCACCCATGTTCCTTCCACTACGGGAGGATCTCCTCAGCCAGGGCCCAGTGTTCCACCACGATCTCTTCCATCTTCATCTGTCGGCTTGGATCCTGATGGGAGGTTCCTGAAGAAGGGTTTATCCATGGCTGTTATGTCTACTCTTCAAGCCAGCAGGAAACCTATGACCCAGTCCATCTACCGGCGAATCTGGACGAGGTTTTTTAGTTTCCTTGGGGAAGAACCGGTGGATAGTGCTCATCCTGATATCCCTCTCATCCTTGAATTTTTGCAGTCGGGGTTTCGCCAGGGTCTGAAGCCCAGTATGCTCCAGGTCCAAATCTCGGCGCTCAGTGTTTTTTCTACACCTCCCTTGCCTCCAATGCTTGGATCATACGTTTTGTCAAGGGCGTCCAGAGGCTCCGATCCACCATTCGCTCCATGGTACCACCTTGGGATCTGGCACTGGTTCTCAATGCTCTCTGTGATGCGCCTTTTGAACCGCTGGCGGCGTTGCCTGTTCCACTGTTATCCTTCAAGACGGCCTTCCTGGTGGCCATTACTACGGCTAAGCGGATTGGCGAAATGCAAGCATTGTCCATTCGCCCTCCGTATCGCCAGGTCCTGAATGACAGAATCATTTTGAAGCTCGATCCCACGTTCCAGCCCAAGGTAGTCTCGTCAACCAATTTGGCCCAGGAGGTGGTGCTACCATCGTTCTGTTCCAACCATTCCAACCGGACCGAAGAACGCCTTCACTCCTTGGATGTCCAATGAGCTGTCTTGGCTTATCTGGAGGCTACCTGAAGCTGGCAGATAGATTCTACCCTGTTTGTGCAGTTTGCGGGCCGGAACCGGGGAAAGGCGGTGTGTAAGGCAACGCTGTCTCGGTGGGTTAGGTCTGCTATCACCTCTGCTTACCAGTCAGCCGGTAGGGATCCTCCCACTCACATTCAGGCTCACTCCACCAGGGCGTTGTCCACTTCCTGGGCTGAAAGGGCGGGGGCTTCCCTGGAGCAAATATGCCGTACTGCGACTTGGTCTGGTCCCCATACGTTTTGTAGACACTAAAAGCTTGAAATCCTCGACGATCAGCAAACTTTGTTTGGTCGGAGGGTTTTGCAAGCTGTTGTCCCCCCCTAATATGGATTACTTTGGCATTCTCCTGATGTGCTGTCATGTGGCGTCCTGGAAAATAGGAATTACTACTTACCGGTAATGATGTTTCCAGGAGCCATCATGACAGCACTATTATTTCACTCCCTTCCATGCTTGTTGTTCCACTTTTTTGTATGCCTTGCAGTCTAAATAAATATGTTGTTGTTCCCATCCTGGTGTGGTACTTGAAAAAGTCACTGAGCAGATGGGGAGGGGAGGAGTTTTTAACCTCTTGCGTTCCTGTCCCTGTAGAGGTCAAAGGTGCAACTCCTGATGTGCTGTCATGATGGCTCCTGGAAACATCATTACCGGTAAGTAGTAATTCCTATTTTGTCTCTATCTCGTTCTGTTTTCGAGATAAAAATGCTAACGCCATTGTTTTCCACCAGGTGGCGCTATAGGTGGTTTCATTGCGTAGCGCATGGCTAATTTACTATACCTAGACACCACTTCTATGCCTATAGCTGCCACTATTCTCAAGTTAATGGCGGTGGACAGGATATGGGTGGACACACTGTATAAAGTACTAATAGTTAGGCCCTATTTAGTACAAATTTTTTGATTCCTGATCCTAGATGCTTCATTGTACCATATGTATACTTAAGTTTGGCTGGAGGGTTATAGATTATTTACATCACCCTCTAATTATATTTGTTAATCTTTTCTTCCAGTGGGAATAATTTAAGTTTGTGCCCTCCCTCATTCAGCTGTTGGGGGAGTGTGTTGCTCATTGTCCTTATACGAGCAGACGAGCTCCTTTCACATGGCTAGCTCTGCTTCCACTCTACAATAACAGTCTCTAGGCTGTTTCCTGGGCCTCTTTGTGTCTTTCAAGCTTTTCTTTTTCCTTTTTTTATCCTTTGTCTTTCTTTCTTCTACATTTTCTAGGCCCTCAGTCTACTTCTCCTTCTTATATTTTTAATCCTTCTATTATTTCCCCTTTCCAGGGGGCCCTTCTTCTCCCTTCCTTCCTCTCGTCCTAGGGAACTCTTTGTTTTTACCTTTCTCTCACTGCACCCTCCTTCTACCCCCATCCTCACCTATTTTTTTTCTTCTCTCCTTCCAGGTGACTGTTTGGATCATGACTAGAGATGAGCGAACCGGTCGCGGTTCGGCTCGAGGGCAGTTCGCCGAACGGAGCTCCCGTTCGAGTTCGGTTCGTCGAACGTTCGACGAACCGAACTCGAACCAATAGGCTATAATGGGAGGCAATCACAAACACATAAAAATGCATTATAAATGTACACATACAGTAAATAAACATTGCCATAACACTTACCGGTCCCCGCGATCCCTCCTGCACTCTGTCTCCTGCCGCTATTCCATCCGATGATCGCTGAATCCTCCCGGTGACCGGCACTGCCAGCAGAGAAGCAGGACCTATCGTGACGTCAAAATAGCCATGTGACCAGTCACGTGGCTATTATCTCATTGGCTACAGACTGGTCACATGACTATGACGCGTCATGTAGGACCTGCGAGTGCATCTCTCCGGTACACGGTGCACATTTGTGTATCGCCATGTACCGGCGATATGCTCTAGCACACGGTCGACTCCCTGTTCCGTTAGGGACCGGCTGACACAGCCGGTCATTAACGGAGATCACCGTTGCCATAGCAACGCAGTTAGCGGTGACGTCACCGCTAACCGCGGCACCGGGAGCACCGTTGCTATGGTAACGCGTCTGTCAGCGTTACCGCTGTTACCGCTAGCAGCACTGATCACTCACGGAGTGAAGGCTGCACGCTGCTTCCCGATTGTAGTGAGGATTGTAGTGAGGATGAGGTGCCCCAGCTCATCAAGTAATGGGCTGGGGCACCTCATCCTCACTACAATCCTCACTACAATCCTGAAGTGCAGTTTCTTCAAATTCATTTAAAGGCACTTGGAACGCTGAAATTGCTGCTTATAATTTAAGCCTCTATTAAAAACCTCTTATCAGCGCTGGTTTATTGGGGATTTATTGGGCTGACAGGGGGTAATAAAGATGGAGTCTCTAACGTGTCTGTGTATTTATTTCTATTAAAGAATTTTTTCTCTGTGTGGTGTCTTTTTTTTAACCCTTTATTGGAGATTCTTAATGGCCGGGTCAAACGTGCCTGACATTAAGAATCTCTGGCTTAATACTGGCTAGTAAAACAAAGCCAGTATTAACTCATGATTACCCAACAAGCCACCCGGCTCCAGGGCTGTTGGAAGAGTTGGATACAGCGCCAGATGGTGGCGCTTCTATGAGAGCGCCATTTTCTGGGATGGCTGCGGACTGAAATTCTCAGCAGAGGCGCCCAGAAACCTCGGGCTAACCTGTGCTGCGGATTCCAATCCCCAGCTGCCTAGTTGTACCTGGCTGGACACAAAAATGGGGCGAAGCCCACGTCATTTGTTTTTTAATTATTTCATGAAATAAGTGAAATAATTAAAAAAAACGGGCTTCCCTATATTTTTGGTTCCCAGCCGGGTACAAATAGGCAACTGGGGGTTGGAGGCAGCCCGTGGCTGCCTGCTGTACCTGGCTAGCATACAAAAATATGGCGAAGCCCACGTCATTTTTTTGGTGGGCAAAAAACTTCTGCATACAGTCCTGGATGGAGTATGCTGAGCCTTGTAGTTCTGCAGCTGCTGTCTGCTCTTCTCCATACAGACAGACAGCAGCTGCAGAACTACAAGGCTGAGCATACTCCATCCAGGACTGTATGCAGAAGTTTTTTGCCCCCTGAAAAAATTATGTGGGCTTCGCCATATTTTTGTATGCTAGCTAGGTACAGCAGGCAGGTACGGCTGCCCCCAACCCCCAGTTGCCTATTTGTACCCGGCTGGGAACCAAAAATAAAGGGAAGCCCTTTTTTTATTATTTCATGAATTTCATGAAATAATTAGAAAACAAATGACGTAGGCTTCGCCCCATTTTTGTGTCCAGCCAGGTACAACTAGGCAGCTGGGGATTGGAATCCGCAGCACAGGTTGGCCTGAGCTTTCTGGGCCCCACTGCTGCGAATTGCAGTCTGCAGCCGCCTCAGAAAATGGCATTTTCATAGAAGCGCCATCTTCTGGCGCTGTATCCAACTCTTCCAGCACCTGCCTGCTATACCTGGCTAGCATACAAAAATATGGCGAAGCTCACGTCCTTTTTTTGTAGTTTTTTGGCAAAAAAAAATAAAAAATGCTTCCCTGGATTTTCCATTGCCAGTGAAGGTAACACCAAGCAGTGGGGGTTAGCAGCCAGTAGCTGCTTGGATTACCCTTAGCTAGCAATACAAAAAATGCAGCGGCAGCCCATATATATTTTTTTAAATTATTTATTTAAATAACTAAAAACAAAATGGGCTTCCCTGTATTTTGATTGCTGGACATCACAGTGCTGTAAAAATAAATCTTTAAAAAAAATGACGTAGCGCTCCGCGGTATTTTTGATTCTCAGCGCAGATAAAGCAGACAGCTATGGGTTGCCACCCCCCATCTGCCTGCCGTTACCTTGGTTGGCAATCAAAATACAGGGAAGCCCATTAATTTTTTCTATTTAAAAAATAGTTAAAAAAAAAATGACGTTGGGTCCCCCCATTTTTGATAGCCAGCTAGGGTAAAGCAGACGGCTGTAGCCTGAAAACCACAGCTGGCAGCTTTACCGTGGTTGGTGATCCAATGTGGAGGTCCCCCCAGGCTCTTTTTTTATAATTATTTTATAAATATTAATAATTACACAAAAAAAGTAGGGTCCCCCCCCAAATTGGATCACCAGCCAAGGTAAAGCGGACAGCTGTGGTCTGGTATTCTCAGGGTGGGAAGGTCCATAGTTATTGGGCCTTCACAGCCTAAAAATAGCAGGCCGCAGGCACCCCAGACGTGGCGCATCCACTAGATGCGCCAATCCTGGCGCTTCACCCCAGCTCATCCTGTGCCCTGGTGCAGCGGCAAACGGGGTAATAAATCGGGTTGATACTAGCTGTAAAGTCACTTGAGATCAAGCCCAGCAGTTTGTGATGTCATGGCGTCTATTAGATACCCAACATCATAAACTGTCAGTACTAACAAAAAAAAAAAAAAATCGACAAAGAAATTTGAAAAAATAGTCCCCAAAACATTTCCTCTTTCACCAATTTATTGTAAGAAAAAAAATAAAGGGGTCCCACGACGACTCTGGACCGTCTAGAATATGGGGGGGAGACACTCAGGGAACGTATCCCCCATTTTCTAGGAGTGCGGACCCTTCATGTGAGGAGTGTGGGTGCAATGAATCTGCACTCACTCTCCCCGGGTCCACAGCAGCAGAGTCCATGTCGTAATGGTTGCTACCAAAGCTGCAATGCCCTGCTTATGAGGTAAGGGCATGCCTAATCAGGAGAACTACTGTAGAGGAAGCTCTGCTCACTGGTATATAGGTGCTCAGAGGTAATAATAGATAAAATTAGTGAGTAACCTCGGCACTCTAAATCTCCCAGACTAAGTCAGTAAGTCACAACGGATAGTAATGCAAAATCACTCTTTATTGGTCCGTATTAAGAAAAAAAAATTTTTCATAAGCATATATGTTTTTGTCCAAAACAAGTTACAAATGACGTTTCGGCCTGAGCCTTCGTCAGATTCGACTTATCTGCATGTAATCCTGAAAAATGACAATAATCAGTATCACATAAGAGTGAGAGAACAATAACATAAACTCGAACAATGTAGAGGTACAATTGGGATGCAGCAAAAAAATTGCAACACAGCAAGAAATGAAACACATGATACAAATGTCCTAATACAGTACAAGGACAATATAGTAATGACAAATATGGGGTCAGAGTAGGCTTAGACAGCTCTGGTACGAAAGAGATGTCAATCATAAAGTAACATGTGCAGTAGGTGTAGAGCTACACTATGCATGGCAGAGCTAATGGGTAGACCGACCATAGAAAAACAACGGAGAAAAAGTGGAGAAAAAGTGGAGAAAAAGTGGAGAAAAAAATGGAGAAAAAGTGGAGAAAAAGTGGAGAAAAAATGTAGAAGAAGTGGAGAAAAAATGGAGAAAAAGTGGAGAAAAAGTGGAGAAAAAATGTAGAAAAAGTGGAGAAAAAATGGAGAAAAAATGGAGAAGTGGAGAAGAAGTGGAGAAAAAAATGGAGAAAAAGTGGAGAAGAAGTGGAGAAGAAGTGGAGAAGAAGTGGAGAAAAAAATGGAGAAAAAATGGAGAAAAAGTGGAGAAAAAGTGGAGAAAAAATGTAGAAAAAGTGGAGAAAAAGTGGAGAAGAAGTGGAGAAAAAGTGGAGAAAAAGTGGAGAAAAAGTGGAGAAAAAGTGGAGAAAAAGTGGAGAAAAAGTGGAGAAAAAGTGGAGAAAAAGTGGAGAAGAAGTGGAGAAGAAGTGTTTGTTCATGCCAGATGGGAGATAAATAATTTTTTACCGGCGCTGTCATTTACTGTAACGTGATCATCGGTGTACGGTGTATACCAGTGATCACGTGAGCGGGGACCGGAAAAACCGTCCTGAATCATGATCTCCAGGGTCTCAGCTAGCCCTGAAACCCCGGAGATTTTCTGACGCCGGGGGGCGTTATTCACTTATTTCTGCCTGCTGTTTATAAACGGCAGATCAGAATAAGGCTACATTAACACGACCGATCCATTTTTGCGGTCTGCAAAAAACAGTCCGTTTTTTTTCACGGGTGCATCCGTGTGGCATCCGTTTCCGTTCCGTAGACGGTCCGTATGTCATCTGTTTGTCATCCGTGTGCCTTCCGTTTTTTTTGTGTACTGCAAAAAAACTGAAGGAGGGTAAATGCATAAATTTACCCAGGATCCATAGCTTCATCCTACATGAGGCGGTCACATGTTCACTCCAGTGCCATTTTCTACTGCTTTTCACAGCGTAGAGCGCTCTGGTGATTGTCTTGTGCTTGTGCACTTCATATCAGTCTTTTCTGTCATTAGAATGGCAGAAAGACACATAATGTCCCACTCTCCTGCATTTTGTAATTTTGCACCCTTTGGTGCCTTTCATGTGGCACTAAGGGGTGCTTAGCTTTGTATTTAGCCAAAAAAATGAAAAAAAAAAAAAAATGACGTAGGGTTCCCCCTAGTTTTGTAGCCAGCTAGGGTAAAGCAGACTGCCCCGTGACGAAGGTTTTCGAAACGGCCGTCGGGCTGTCTCCTGCAGCAATCCTGCCACGTGTCTAGTCAGCTGCTTTGGTATGTTCATCGCTATATCATATTTTGAATTTCCACCATATCAGTAAGGATGTAGTAGTGGGTGAGTCCTGATTGTGCTCCCCATTACTATTCAGCTGCGGGCTGTTTCCTGCAGCAATCCTGCTACGTGTCTAGTCAGCTGCTCTGATATGTTCATTGCTATGTCATATTCTGGATTTTCCACCATATCAGTGAGGATGTATTAGTGGGTGAGTCCTGGTTGTGCTCCCCATTATTATTCAGCTCTTTTGCTGTTCTAGTTTATGAAGGATATGAGGGATATATGTGCACTTTATATTCTGTGTAACGCTATATATGCAATTTCTATTGTCAGTCCATGTTCTATTTCTTACGGATTAGTCCCTACTGGGCTTTTCACCACTGGTTAGCTGTCTAGCACACGAGGCTTATATATATGTGTGTTTCCCATTGTGAGTTGTATTATATGCCACGTATATGTATGGTTGCCATAATTAATATTGTTGGTACTTGGCCTATTTTTTGGTGAGTCCTTATTTGGCTCCCTATTATTGCTCAGTGGCTTAAAATACATGGGGGTGTTGTATGCAGCTTCCAACTGGGATAACATCAGATTACGCATGGGTGCTACTCGTTTGACTACCTATCATATTAGTAAGGACTAACTAGAGTGTGAGTCCTGAGTGGGCTCCCTTCTACTATTTAGCTGTATGGCTGCTTAGTTTATGAAGGATTTGATTTTTCCAATGGAAGTTGCACTGCATGCCGTGTATGTGTGTGGTTGCGGGTATTTGCCCACTTTTTGGGTGAGTCCTTATTGGGTTCCCTGTTATTTTTCAGCGGCTTAAGTGCATGGGGGATGCATATGTAACTTCTAATTGGGATAACATTATATTTCACATGTGAGTGGCCACTGTCAATTGTTTTGGTATATGGCTTATCTCTATGTGTAATGCTACATGACACTGTCACTATAGCTATATATGTGTATAGTAGTCCCTTTGCTATATCCCTCCTTCTATTCATAATGATAGGTGTGATTTCTGCAGGTTTTTTGACATTTGTTCACCACTTAATTCTATTTTGTGCCTTTATTCGCTGCTCTAGAATGAACTTTTGTTCGGATTAAATTGTTATAAATAAATATTTTTTATACATATATTGGACCTTGTTCGCCTCTTTTCTTCTCTTTTTCTCGTGCTTTTCACAGCGTAGAGCGCTCTGGTGATTGTCTTGTGCTTGTGCACTTCATATCAGTCTTTTCTGTCATTAGAATGGCAGAAAGACACATAATGTCCCACTCTCCTGCATTTTGTAATTTTGCACCCTTTGGTGCCTTTCATGTGGCACTAAGGGGTGCTTAGCTTTGTATTTAGCCAAAAAAATGAAAAAAAAAAAAAAATGACGTAGGGTTCCCCCTAGTTTTGTAGCCAGCTAGGGTAAAGCAGATGGCTGCAGCCTGCAGACCACAGCTGGCAACCTCACCTTGGCTGGTAATCCAAAACTGAGGGCACCCCACGCTGTTATTTTAAATTAAATAAATAATTAAAAAAAAAACAAAAAACACGTAGGGGTCCCCCCAAAATTGGATCACCAGCCAAGGTAAAGCAGACAGCTGGGGTCTGATATTCTCAGACTAGGGAGGTCCATGGTTATTGGACTCTCCCCAGCCTAAAAATAGCAGGCCGCAGCCGCCCCAGAAGTGGCGCATCCATTAGATGCGCCAATCCTGGTGCTTCGCCCCAGGCTCATCCCGCGCCCTGGTGCGGTGGCAAACGGGGTAATATATGGGGTTAATACCAGATGTGTAATGTCACCTGGCATCAAGCCCTGGGGTTGGTGAGGTCAGGCGTCTATCAGATACCCGACATCACCAACCCAGTCAGTAATAAAAAAAAATAGACGACAAACACATTTTTTTTTGAAAAAACACTCCCCAAAACATTCCCTCTTTAACCAATTTATTACAAAGAAAAACAAATCCAGGTCTGGTGTAATCCAAGGGGTTGCCATGACGATCCACACTGTCCCAGTCAATGAAGAGCAGAATGTTCCCCATTGGCTGGGAGAGCAATGCAGTGACCTGAGCTAACATCAATGGGTCAGCCCAAGTCACTGCAGGGCATGACAAGTGCTGCTGTCAGCGAGGTACATTACCTGCGCTGATCTCCAGCACTGCTGACAGCACCTGTCACTGAGTTCAATGACCGCCGCCTTCACAGCCAAGCATCGCGAGAGGCCCGTGACGTCACCGCTAGTCAGTCTCGGGTCGGAAGCGAGAGAAGGTGGTGTGACAAGCGGCGGCCATGGAGGACAGTGACAGCGCTGAGGTCGGGATGGCGGGACTTCATCACCGCAGGTAAGCCGAGCGGGACCATGTGTGCAGAGTGTGTGTGTGTGTGTGTGTGTGTATGTATGTATGTGTACATGCCGCGGGCAGGAGGGGGCGGAGCGAGCTGACCGGGGAAGTGTGGGCTTCCTGCACGTAACTAGGATAGATATCGGGTTACTAACCAAAGCGCTTTGCTTGGATACCCGATGTTTATCTTGGTTACCAGCTTCTGGCAGGCTGCCAGCGATGGCTCCTGCACACTGTAGCTGTAAAAAGCCCTGCTTTTTGCTGCTAGAACCGTTCTCGAACGTATCTAGAACTATCGAGCTTTTGCAAAAAGCTTGAGTTCTAGTTCGATCTAGAACAGCCCCCAAAATCACTCGAACCGCGAACTGGAGAACCACGAACCTAGAACCGCGCTCAACTCTAATCATGACTAAGCAGGTAAAGTCTGAGATTTAAGCAGGCTCTTTAACTCCTTCACCCTAGATGATTTTCAAGTTTTCGTTTTCTCCTCCCCTTCTTCCAAGAGCCATAATCTTTTTAAATTTTAGTCAATATAGCCATATGAGGGCTTGTTTTTGGCGAGACGACGAGTTGTTCTTTTGAACAACACCTTTCATTCTGCCTCATATTGTACTGGAAAAAGTGTCCACTCACGCCTGTTAGCTGCACATACCTGCTGATTATATTTATATATATATATATATATATATATATATATATATATATATATTTATATTTATTTCTATACATACTTGGTCGTGAAGGGGTTAAATGTAAAGGGTTATTATAGCCCTGAAATAAGCTCTACTCTTTTGAATATACTATGGAGAAACAGACTACAGGTGGTCTTCCTACAGGAGACATAACTGTACAGGTAAATCTTCTAAGCCTTCGGACAGGAGATTTTCAATAGTTTACAAATCTCCCTCGCCTAACTCGAAATCCAGGAGGCCATGTATTCTGCTAACAAATTCACTTCCTTGGGAGTTTATGGAGTGTCACATTGATGATAAGGGTAATTTTTTTACTAATCAAAGGTCATATTGCCTCTCACATTTTTCCTTTTGCATCAATATATTTACCTAACGCTGGTCAATGCTCTTCGCTTTTTCATTACTTAGACTTAGTAGAAGAGTTTATAGAGGGCAGATTAGTTCTGGGGGCGATTTTAAAGTTTCTCTTGAACCGTCAGTGGACATATCAAAGGTAACTTTGTATATGTCACAAGTTACATTGCGACATATTTGAAGAGGCCTCCATGAGCATCAACTGATTGTCTCCTGGCGACTCTTAGGGGTACTTTGCACACTACGACATCGCAAGCCGTTTGTAGCGATGCCGAGCGCGATAGTCCCCGCCCCCGTCGCACATGCGATATCTTGTGATAGCTGCCGTAACGAAAATTATCGCTACGGCAGCTTCACATGCACTTACCTGCCCTGCGACATCGCTCTGGCCGGCGAACCGCCTCCTTCCTAAGGGGGCGGGTCGTGCGGCGTCACAGCGACGTCACACAGCAGACGGCCAATAGAAGCAGAGGAGCGGAGATGAGCGGGTTGTAAACATCCCGCCCACCTCCTTCCTTCCTCATTGCAGGCGGGACGCAGGTAAGGAGATGTTCCTCGCTCCTGCGGCTTCATACACAGCGATGTGTGCTGCCGCAGGAACGAGGAACAACATCGTACCTGTCGCTGCAGCGACATTATGGAAATGCCCGAAACTACGCCGATCATACAATTTTGACACTTTTACGCTCGTTAATTGTAGTAAAAAGGATTCACATACTCCGATGTCGACAACGACGCCGGATGTGCGTCACTTTCGATTTGACCCCACCGAAATCGCATTGATGTCGTAGTGTGCAAAGTACCCCTTACACCCGTCAGACAAAGATTACACATACTAGGAGAGGAAGCACAGCATTGTTGCAAAATACATTTTTATTTTTACATTCATTTTATGTTTTTCATTTATAATGCTCTTATGTATGCTTTTTTCGTGTTAGTAGAAAGTACTCCTCCTCTGCAGTTTTCACGTGTTTATGAGTCACTCCGTTACCATGAGAGCATTGACGTCATAGATGTCAACGTGGCGGTATGGACTCCTTTATAAGTAACCGGTCTGCATACTGTGTGTCTATTTTCTCTTTTCCCTGAAGAAGGAGACGGTCCATGTCTCTGAAACGCATTGGAATGCTGTAATAAAGAGATTTTTAATTAACACCCTGACAACAGTGTTGTTTTAGCGTGGCTAAAACCCGTTTCTCATATACAGTTAGGTCCAGAAATATTTGGACAGTGACACAAGTTCTGTTATTTTAGCTGTTTACAAAAACATGTTCAGAAATACAATTATATATATAATATGGGCTGAAAGTGCACACTCCCAGCTGCAATATGAGAATTTTCACATCCAAATCGGAGAAAGGGTTTAGGAATCATAGCTCTGTAATGCATAGCCTCCTCTTTTTCAAGGGACCAAAAGTAATTGGACAAGGGACTCTAAGGGCTGCAATTAACTCTGAAGGCATCTCCCTTGTTAACCTGTAATCAATGAAGTAGTTAAAAGGTCTGGGGTTGATTACAGGTGTGTGGTTTTGCATTTGGAAGCTGTTGCTGTGACCAGACAACATGCGGTCTAAGGAACTCTCAATTGAGGTGAAGCAGAACATCCTGAGGCTGAAAAAAAAGAAAAAATCCATCAGAGAGATAGCAGACATGCTTGGAGTAGCAAAATCAACAGTCGGGTACATTCTGAGAAAAAAGGAATTGACTGGTGAGCTTGGGAACTCAAAAAGGCCTGGGCGTCCACGGATGACAACAGTGGTGGATGATCGCCGCATACTTTCTTTGGTGAAGAAGAACCCGTTCACAACATCAACTGAAGTCCAGAACACTCTCAGTGAAGTAGGTGTATCTGTCTCTAAGTCAACTGTAAAGAGAAGACTCCATGAAAGTAAATACAAAGGGTTCACATCTAGGTGCAAACCATTCATCAATTCCAAAAATAGACAGGCCAGAGTTAAATTTGCTGAAAAACACCTCATGAAGCAAGTTCAGTTCTGGAAAAGTATTCTATGGACAGATGAGACAAAGATCAACCTGTACCAGAATGATGGGAAGAAAAAAGTTTGGAGAAGAAAGGGAACGGCACATGATCCAAGGCACACCACAACCTCTGTAAAACATGGTGGAGGCAACGTGATGGCATGGGCATGCATGGCTTTCAATGGCACTGGGTCACTTGTGTTTATTGATGACATAACAGCAGACAAGAGTAGCCGGATGAATTCTGAAGTGTACCGGGATATACTTTCAGCCCAGATTCAGCCAAATGCCGCAAAGTTGATCGGACGGCGCTTCATAGTACAGATGGACAAAGACCCCAAGCATACAGACAAAGCTACCCAGGAGTTCATGAGTGCAAAAAAGTGGAACATTCTGCAATGGCCAAGTCAATCACCAGATCTTAACCCAATTGAGCATGCATTTCACTTGCTCAAATCCAGACTTAAGACTGAAAGACCCACAAACAAGCAAGACCTGAAGGCTGCGGCTGTAAAGGCCTGGCAAAGCATTAAGAAGGAGGAAACCCAGCGTTTGGTGATGTCCATGGGTTCCAGACTTAAGGCAGTGATTGCCTCCAAAGGATTCGCAACAAAATATTGAAAATAAAAATATTTTGTTTGGGTTTGGTTTATTTGTCCAATTACTTTTGACCTCCTAAAATGTGGAGTGTTTGTAAAGAAATGTGTACAATTCCTACAATTTCTATCAGATATTTTTGTTCAAACCTTCAAATTAAACGTTACAATCTGCACTTGAATTCTGTTGTAGAGGTTTCATTTCAAATCCAATGTGGTGGCATGCAGAGCCCAACTCGCGAAAATTGTGTCACTGTCCAAATATTTCTGGACCTAACTGTATGTATATATATTTTTTCACTACATCTCCACGGGGCCGCTGCTTGAACCACGCGGACACTCACATGCTCAATAAGGGGTTGTGATTGGCACAACCTCACCAGGTGAGTGTACCTATTTATATCTTCACACGGTTATTACCGGTAAGACCCTATTGCGCCTTTGTTTCCCCCTCTCCAGCAAATCCTTAGGGCTAGGAGACTGTGCAGGTGAATGGAAAGCACTATATAAATGACCAAAAGGGACTCATACAATACCTGATGGTGTGGTGGGAGGCTGGTTCTAGTGGTAAGATAACCACCTGACAGCTGTTTCGCAGCATGCTTTCTCAAAATGAATACTCTATGCTCTTGCATAGATTACTTTTTCATTAATGATAGTGACTAGAGATGAGCGAACCGGTCCCGGTTCGGCTCGAGGTCGGTTCGCCGAACGGAGGTCCCGTTCGAGTTCGGTTCATCGAACGTTCGACAAACCGAACTCGAACTGCATAGGAAACAATGGCAGGCATTCACAAACACATAAAAACACCTAGAAAACACCCTCAAAGGTGTCCAAAAGGTGACAAACAACTCACAACACAACACAAACACATGGGAAAGTGACAAGGACATATACTCATGCGAAAACAAAACAGCTGGACAAGGAAAAAGAGGAGGAGACACAGATATATGAGTATATGCAAGGAAACATCGATGCCATTACTGTGCAACTTGAGCCCTGCTCATTTTAGGCTTCCAATCTGGATAAATTGCCTGAGCTCGCCACGTACGCCTTGGGGATCTTGTCGTGTCCTGCAGCCAGCGTTCTCTCGGAACCTGTCTTCAGTGCTGCTGGGGGTCTGCTGGCAGATAAGCACACGTGTCTGTCCACTGACAATGTGGACATGGCTCTCAGAGGACTTTTCTTCCCCTGGGTCAGCCAGGGGACGGGAAAGGCACGCGTATTTTTGAGAGTGCTTCATGCAAAGCATCTTTTTCATCTTGAAAATTGGGTCAACTGATCCAGTCAAGTGGGGTGTGTGTGGCCCAATTAGTGGAAACGAAGGAGACTGTGGTTGGAGTCCCCTCGCTGTGTTTCTAAAAGAACCAAAATGAACAAATCATGGCTCTCAGAGGACTTTTCTTCCCCTGAGTCAGCCAGGGGACGGGAAAGGCACGCGTATTTTTGAGAGTGCTTCATGCAAAGCATCTTTTTCATTTTGAAAATGGGGTCAACTGATGCCAGTCAAGTGGGGTGTGTGGCCCAATTAGTGGCAACGAGGGAGACTGTGGTTGGAGTCCCCTCGCTGTGTTTCTAAAAGAACCAAGATGAACAAGTCATGGCTCTCAGAGGACTTTTCTTCCCCTGGGTCAGCCGGCGGGGGACGGGAAAGGCACGCGTATTTTTGAGAGTGCTTCATGCAAAGCATCTTTTTCTTTTTCAAAAGGGGGGGTCAACCGATGCCAGTCAAGTGGGGTGTGTGTGGCCCAATTAGTGGCAACGAGGGAGACTGTGGTTGGAGTCCCCTCGCTGTGTTTCTAAAAGAACCAAGCTGAACAAGTCATGGCTCTCAGAGGACTTTATTCCCCTGGGTCAGCCAGGGGAGGCGAAAGGCACGCGTATTTTTGAGAGTGCTTCATGCAAAGCATCTTTGTAAGCTTGAAAATGGGGGTCAACTGATGCCAGTCAAGTGGGGTGTGTGTGGCCCAGTTAGTGGAAACGAGGGAGACTGTGGTTGGAGTCCCCTCGCTTTTGAAAAAAGAACCAAGATGAACAAGTCATGGCTCTCAGAGGACTTTTCTTCCCCTGGGTCATCCAGGGGAGGCGAAAGGCACGCGTATTTTTGAGAGTGCTTCATGCAAAGCATCTTTGTAAGCTTGAAAATGGGGGTCAACTGATGCCAGTCAAGTGGCGTGTGTGTGGCCCAATTAGTGGAAACGAGGGAGACTGTGGTTGGAGTCCCCTCGCTGTGTTTCTAAAAGAACCAAGATGAACAAGTCATGGCTCTCAGAGGACTTTTCTTCCCCTGGGTCAGCCAGGGGACGGGAAAGGCACGCGTATTTTTGAGAGTGCTTCATGCAAAGCATCTTTTTCTTTTTCAAAAGGGGGCTCAACCGATGCCAGTCAAGTGGGGTGTGTGTGGCCCAGTTAGTGGAAACGAGGGAGACTGTGGTTGGAGTCCCCTTGCTGTGTTTTACATGCTTTTAGAAGGGCATGACATGGCTTAGAGGTTGACTTTCAGCATCTGGAAACTGTTGGCTACCAAAATGCTGCCTTTCCAACCTTTTTAACCGAGGGTTTTCGAGACCTTATGCTCATCGCAGTGCCCCAAGAGCCGATGCCCAGGCGCCACTCCTTCTCCAACAAAGGCGTGCACGCGCTACACCAGCATGTCGCACTAAACATCACTGATTCCTTGAGAAACTCTGTGTGACAGGGTGCATTTCACCACAGATAATTGGCCCAGTAAGCATGGACAGGGGCGTTACATGTCGCTGACTGGGCAATGGGTTACTGTGGGGAGAGATGGAGAAGGGTCTGCTGTACAAGTCTTGCCGTCCCCACGAGTTGTGTCAATCCTTCTGTATGTAGAAGTTAATACACTGCTTCTGCCTCTTCAACCTCGTGTGGGTCCTCCAACTTGGCCCAAACCCTGTGTGGTCAGGCCACCCTTCCTTGTAACTGCGCACAAGGAATACCACACACCTCCTTACTATGCTGGCAGCAGAGCTCAATGCCATCAGGCGGTCAAAGGTTTACTTTGAAATGTATGGGAAATGTGAGTCACACCGCTGAGAAGTTGTGGACGGTTAGCTCTGGAGACCGAGTTTCATCAATGGTTGTCTCCACTTAACCAGCAGCCAGGGAAGGTCGGGTGCGACAATGATGCAAACATGGGTGCGGCCCTTCGCTGTGACAATGTGACACACGTGCCTTGTGTGGCTCATGTGTTGAACCTGGTTGTCCAGCAATTTTTAAAGCACTATCCTGGCCCACATGGCCTTCTGCAGAGAGCACGGTGTAACGCCTTCCTTGATCCACACACTCAGATGGGCTGTAAATGATAGGCTAGAGGGAAGCCACTCACCAAGCAGGACCCCTAGAACCCTGAAACCCTTTAACCCCTATACAGGGATTAGGAATTACACAGGGCCCAAGGTAATCAATACCTGTGTAAGGCTGCAGTTCCAGAGAATAGTAGTCAGGCAGGGTCAAAACATTAATTGAGTAGCAGGAACAGAATGGGATGGCCAGGACTTAATCAGAAAACAAGCAGAGGTGAAATGCGGATCGGCCAACAAGGTACATAAACAGCAAGCAGGAAAAGTAGTCAGGTAACAAGCACACAAACTCATAAAACTGAACTGGGGGTAAAAGTAACCAGAGGTTCATAGCTATGTCTGGCAGTGGTCTGCAGACAGGATGGGCATAAAAAACGGTGTGGTGTCTTCCCATTGGTTGTAGCTGAATGATGGTACTTCATCTGTGAGATACCCACCAGCTACATTCAGCCAGAGATTCTGCATCTGTCAAGCTAATGCAGCCCAGTGGGTGAGCATAACCTGCGTCCACCTGCGCCGCTGGCATCGACTCCTCTCCCATCATCAGCACTATGCATGAAAGGAACACGTTGTCACCTGGCGACCGGAGTACAAATTGACGGAGCGGACTCCGTTGGTGACTTAACAGTAGAGTTGACTCACACTATTATGACATTTCAGTGTATAGTGTGTGGGAACAGCGCCTTCAGATCACTGCTGTTTGTATAATGGCCATTTTTTTTTTTTTTCTTGTCTTCCTTCCCTAAGCGCGCGCGTCTTGTGGGGCGGGCCAGCATGTCAGCCAATCCCAGACACACACACAGCTAAGTGGACTTTTAGCCAGAGAAGCAACGGCATGTGTGATAGGATGTCCATGTCACATATCCCTGCATTATAAAAACGAGTATCTGCCCGTCCGGACGCTATTATCTCTTCTGCGTCCTTGGTGTCAGACATCACTGGCGCAGCTCCGTCCTTTGTCCTATCGCCGATACTGCTGTATGCGCTCCATACACAGCGCTAGACAGCTTAGGGAGAGCACTTTCTATCAGTCCTTTTAAGGGCTTGTACCGGCAGGGTCAGAGCCATAGGTGTCAGGTCCTGAAAACAGAGACAGCGTCTGTGTAGCCAAGGTCAGGGATTTCGTCGCTGCATTTCCCCATTAGGAGGGAATAGAAAGGCAGGCTTCCATTCCTCTACCCAGAGCCCCACAATCCTGGCACTGTACCCTCCTGTCCTCTGCACACTCCAACTCATTATAACTAGGCCATTATACTAGCAAACACTCAGTGTACCTAGTGTCATCCTAAACGTGGCTATTGGACTTTTGTCTAGTCCCACTAGTGCAAAGATATTTGCAGCACGTCTGCCTGCATTGCACACTCAAACTCTTTTTAAATAAGCCATTATACTAGCAAACACTCAGTGTACCTAGTGGCATCCTAAACGTGGCTATTGTACTTTTGTCTAGTCACACTAGTGGAAAGATATTTGCAGCACGTCTGCCTGCATTGCACACTCAAACTCTTTTTTAACTAAGTCATTATACTAGCAAACAGTCAGTGTACCTAGTGGCATCCTAAACGTGGCTATTGGACTTTTGTCTAGTCACACTAGTGGAAAGATATTTGCAGCACGTCTGCCTGCATTGCACACTCAAACTCTTTTTAACTAAGCCATTATACTAGCAAACAGTCAGTGTACCTAGTGGCATCCTAAACGTGGCTATTGTACTTTTGTGTAGTCACACTAGTGGAGAGATATTTGCAGCACGTCTGCCTGCATTGCACACTCAAACTCTTTTTAACTAAGCCATTATACTAGCAAACAGTCAGTGTACCTAGTGGCATCCTAAACGTGGCTATTGGACTTTTGTCTAGTCACACTAGTGGAAAGATATTTGCAGCACGTCTGCCTGCATTGCACACTCAAACTCTTTTTAACTAAGCCATTATACTAGCAAACAGTCAGTGTACCTAGTGGCATCCTAAACGTGGCTATTGGACTTTTGTGTAGTCACACTAGTGGAAAGATATTTGCAGCACGTCTGCCTGCATTGCACACTCAAACTCTTTTTAACTAAGCCATTATACTAGCAAACAGTCAGTGTACCTAGTGGCATCCTAAACGTGGCTATTGGACTTCTGTATAGTCCCACTAGTGCACAGATATTTGCAGCACCTCTGCCTGCATTGCACACTCAAACTCATTGTTACTAAGCCATTATACTAGCAAACACTCAGTGTACCTAGTGGCATACAAGAAGTGGCTGTTGTACTCCATTAGTGCCCCACTGGTGCAAATCTATGTGCAGCACCTCTGCATGACACCCTCCTGCTCTGTTTTTAATGAGCTATAATGATAGCAAAAAATACTGCCATTTAGTGGCATCATAGAACTGGCTGTTGTATTCCATTAGTGCCCCACTGGTGCCAAGCTATTTCTAGCACCTCTGCATGACACCCTCCTGCTCTGTTTTTAATAAGCTATAATGATAGCAAAAAATACTGCCATTTAGTGGCATCATAGAACTGGCTGTTGTATTCCATTAGTGCCCCACTGGTGCCAAGCTATTTCTAACACCTGTGCATGACACCCTCCTGCTCTGTTTTTAATAAGCTATAATGATAGCAAAAAATACTGCCATTTAGTGGCATCATAGAACTGGCTGTTGTATTCCATTAGTGCCCCACTGGTGCCAAGCTATTTCTAGCACCTGTGCATGACACCCTCTTCCTCTGTTTTTAATAAGCTATAATGATAGCAAAAAATACTGCCATTTAGTGGCATCATAGAACTGGCTGTTGTATTCCATTAGTGCCCCACTGGTGCCAAGCTATTTCTAGCACCTCTACATGACACCCTCCTGCTCTGTTTTTAATAAGCTATAATGATAGCAAAAAATACTGCCATTTAGTGGCATCATAGAACTGGCTGTTGTATTCCATTAGTGCCCCACTGGTGCCAAGCTATTTCTAGCACCTGTGCATGACACCCTCCTGCTCTGTTTTTAATAAGCTATAATGATAGCAAAAAATACTGCCATTTAGTGGCATCATAGAACTGGCTGTTGTATTCCATTAGTGCCCCACTGGTGCCAAGCTATTTCTAGCACCTGTGCATGACACCCTCCTGCTCTGTTTTTAATAAGCTATAATGATAGCAAAAAATACTGCCATTTAGTGGCATCATAGAACTGGCTGTTGTATTCCATTAGTGCCCCACTGGTGCCAAGCTATTTCTAGCACCTGTGCATGACACCCTCCTGCTCTGTTTTTAATAAGCTATAATGATAGCAAAAAATACTGCCATTTAGTGGCATCATAGAACTGGTTGTTGTATTCCATTAGTGCCCCACTGGTGCCAAGCTATTTCTAGCACCTGTGCATGACACCCTCCTGCTCTGTTTTTAATAAGCTATAATGATAGCAAAAAATACTGCCATTTAGTGGCATCATAGAACTGGCTGTTGTATTCCATTAGTGCCCCACTGGTGCCAAGCTATTTCTAGCACCTCTACATGACACCCTCATGCACATTTTGCTACGCTAATGTTATAGCAAACTCAGGGAATTCATTGCTGCATTTGATAATTTGGAGGGATAGAAAGTGAGGCTTCCTTTAGCTTTTCCTTCTGTTCATAGACAGCATCTCCAAGTTCACACCCGAAGAGCAATTTCTCCTCCACGTCTAAGTGTGGAGAGGCAGCTAGTGCGCATGCGTGTGCCGATTTACCCCAGCTGCAGCCTAACTACAGTGTTTCGCCTAGTGAGTATGCTCAGCCTGACTGTGCCATTCCTGACGCTAAGTCTTCATTTCGGGATACAGCGCATGCTCCCACACTAAGTGTGAAAAGCCTCTTTGCACAGGTACTTGCATTCCGTGCCGGGTCTAAGTCCTGTTTTGTGCCTAGACACCATGCTAAAGCTGATAGTCTTTTTTCAGAGACTGTATTTCATGCTACTGAGCATGCTCAGGCACTTACTGCATCAGAGACTAGGTCCGGTAATGAACTCTTTGGCCCTGCCCCTGATGTGGGGGTCCCATATAGACCACAGGGCATCAGGTGTCCTCCCAAATGGCTTGCAGAGGCCCACCCCTATGACTTGTCACCGCATTATTGATGGTCAGACGATGACTGGTGAGGTGTTTGGGTCATGGCAGCCATGAGGTCATCATTGAAGTTGCGGTTCCAAATAGGATGCTAGTTATGCCACTCATGACGTGTCACTCTACTTTTGTCTCCAGGAGGTGCATTGTGGTTCACCCTGGTTTGGGGCGGACCCAGGTTATAAAAGGGGCTGGAGCCAACAAGGAGGTGCGCAGTCTTCTATTATGCTCCGAAAGAGCACACCTCCATGTGTTGAACCCATTGCGGCTTTAGGCCAGAGGTAGGCAGGGATAGGGTGTCGATGCAGGCCACCACCACAGTTGGTAACGCAGAACGGTTAAGACCAGCTCCTGTCCTACCAGTCCTGCTTGTGCAGCCCAGTTGCATTAACAGGCCTGCTGCTGCTTATGTGCCTGCTGTCCACAGGTGTGGCCCCTACACACACGGTCAGCGTACTCAATGGCCCCTGTGTTGTTAACAGGGAGTTCCTGGGCTGGGTGGGCATGTGGACCCTGTGACGCTAACAGGGCTCCCAGTCTCCAGATCCGAATGGCGTCTAACTCGGTTCAGGCTACTATTAGTTTCATAGCCACACAGCTTTGTTTCCTCCACCAAACCTTCCAGTTGCCAACCTCTCCTTTTCCAACTGGGAGCACGGTGGACACTGACTGCTGATGGGGATATATACCTTTCTCTTTCTTTTCTTATTAATTTTCGTTATATAGCGGTAACATAGTATATACCACCTTATCCAAATCTGCCAGTCCCACTGTAACAGATGGTGTTTCTTCAGCAAATGTTACTGTTGCTTAACCACCAAATCCACGGACCAAAACTTTTTTCCCCTTTCCAACACACCTGTTCCCCTTTCCACCAGCATCTGTCCTTTTTCAACTCATTTTGGTATATGACCAAAAGTGCAACTCTGCAGGGACACCGTACTCAACGCCATCTCAGCACAGCAGCCAGCCCTCGGTCCCTCAGATGTGGACAAGTAAAAGACCATTTCCTCCTATCCATGACAAAGCGTTGAGATTCACTCTGTGCAGCACTGGTGTTTAGTGGAAAAGCAGATCTAAGATTGCGTACCACATTCTGCAGATACTCCTGTATACGTGCGTCCATTTCTATGGCAGGAATTATTTCGCCAAATTTTGTCTTGTACCGGGGATCTAACAGTGTGGCAACCCAGTATTCAGGATTACTTTGAATTCGTACAATCCGAGGGTCATGTTGTAGGTAGTGCAGCAAGAAGGCGCTCATGTGTCTTGTGCATCCAGGAGGACCAAGTCCTTGGTGTGTTGGTGGCAGAGAGGTGAGAATCGTGCCTCCTTCCTCTGCCCTCTCCCCACAACCTCGCACAACCGAAATGTGAGCAAGCTCTCACTCATCTGCTGAGTCTTCCATGCCCATCGCCAGTTCGTCCTCCATTTCTTCATGGGCTCCTGCACCTTCCTCAACACTTTTTGCTGATACTATGCGCCCTTGTTAATCCCTCTCCCTCACCATGACTGCCGCATAGGTGCCGCTGACCATCTGGACCTCGTAGATCTTGTTATCCCTTCCGCATATGACTCCTCCTGTACTTCCTCCCCTTCCTCTTGTCCCAACACCTGACTCCGAATAATAATTACAGTGTGCTCCATCATGTAGATGACCAGAATTGTCACGCTGAGAATGACATTGCCAGTGCTAAACATCTTCGTCGACATTTGTAAACTGTGTAGCAGGGTGCATAGGTCCTTGATCTGACACCACTCCAGCAGCATGATCTGCACCACCTCTGGATCAAGTTATCCCAGGCTATATGTCATAACGTATTGCAGCAGGGTTCGGCGGTGCTGCCACAAACGCTGCAACATGTGCAGATTCAAATTCCTGCGTGTCGGCACATCGCATTTCAGGCGTTTAACCACCAGACCTAAAGACTTCTGTAGCGACGAAAGTTGTTGAGCTGCTGTGTGCGCACGATGGAAGTGAGCACATAGCGAGCGTGCCCGCTGCACAAGGCCATGTAGGCCGGGATGGTGTTTTAAAAATTGCTGGAGAATTACGTTCAAATACGTGAGCCATACAAGGCACGTGTGTCACGTTGCCCTGACGATGGCCCGCAGCCAGGTTTGCATCATTGCCGCACACGGCTGTTAAGTCACCAACGGAGTACGCTCCGTCAATTTGTACTCTGGTCGCCAGGTGACAACGTGTTCCTTTCATGCATAGTGCTGATGATGGGAGAGGAGTCGATGCCAGCGGCGCAGGTGGACGCAGGTTATGCTCACCCACTGGGCTGCATTACCTTGACAGATGCAGAATCTCTGGCTGAATGTAGCTGGTGGGTATCTCACAGATGAAATACCATCATTCAGCTACAACCAATGGGAAGACACCACACCTTTTTTTATGCCCATCCTGTCTGCAGACCACTGCCAGACATAGCTATGAACCTCTGGTTAATTTTACCCCCAGTTCAGTTTTATGATTTTGTGTGCTTGTTACCTGACTACTTTTCCTGCTTGCTGTTTATGTACCTTGTTGGCCGATCCGCATTTCACCTCTGCTTGTTTTCTGATTAAGTCCTGGCCGTCCCATTCTGTTCCTGTTCCTCAATTAATGTTTTGACCCTGCCTGACTACTATCCTCTGGAACTGCAGCCTTCCATAGGTATTAATCACCTTGGGCCCTGTGTAATTCGTAACCCCTGTATAGGGGTTAAAGGGTTTCAGGGTTCTAGGGGTCCTGCTTGGTGAGTGGCTTCCCTCTAGCCTATCATTTACAGCCCATCTGAGTGTATGGATCAAGGAAGGCGTTACACCGTGCTCTCTGCAGAAGGCCATGTGGGCCAGGATAGTGCTTTAAAAATTGCTGGACAACCAGGTTCAACACGTGAACCACACAAGGCACGTGTGTCACATTGTCACAGCGAAGGGCCGCACCCATGTTTGCATCATTGTCGCACCCGGCCTTCCCTGGCTGCTGGTTGAGTGGAGACAACCATTGATGAAACTCGGTCTCCAGAGCTAACCGTCCACAACTTCTCAGCGGTGTGACTCACATTTCCCATACATTTCAAAGTAAACCTTTGACCGCCTGATGTCATTGAGCTCTGCTGCCAGCATAGTAAGGAGGTGTGTGGTATTCCTTGTGCGCAGTTACAAGGAAGGGTGGCCTGACCACACAGGGTTTGCGCCAAGGTGGAGGACCCACACGAGGTTGAAGAGGCAGAAGCAGTGTATTAACTTCTACATACAGAAGAAGGATTGAAACAACTCGTGGGGACGGCAAGACTTGTACAGCAGACCCTTCTCCATCTCTCCCCACAGTAACCCATTGCCCAGTCAGCGACATGTAACGCGCCTGTCCATGCTTAGTGGGCCAATTATCTGTGGTGAAATGCACCCTGTCACACAGAGTTTCTCAAGGAATCAGTGATGTTTAGTGTGACATGCTGGTGTAGCGCGTGCACGCCTTTGTTGGAGAAGTAGTGGCGCCTGGGCATCGGCTCTTGGGGCACTGCGATGGGCATAAGGTCTCGAAAATCCTCGGTTAAAACGGTTGGAAAGGCAGCATTTTGGTAGCCAACAGTTTCCAGATGCTGAAAGTCAACCTCTAAGCCATGTCATGCCCTTCTAAAAGCATGTAAAACACAGTAAGGGGACTCCAACCACAGTCTCCCTCGTTTCCACTAACTGGGCCACACACACCCCACTTGACTGGCATCGGTTGAGCCCCCTTTTGAAAAAGAAAAAGATGCTTTGCATGAAGCACTCTCAAAATTACGCGTGCCTTTTCCGTCCCCAGGCTGACCCAGGGGAAGAAAAGTCCTCTGAGAGCCATGACTTGTTCATCTTGGTTCTCTTAGAAACACAGCGAGGGGACTCCAACCACAGTCTCCCTCGTTTCCACTAACTGGGCCACACACACCCCACTTGACTGGCATCGGTTGAGCCCCCTTTTGAAAAAGAAAAAGATGCTTTGCATGAAGCACTCTCAAAAATACGCGTGCCTTTCTCGTCCCCTGGCTGACCCAGGGGAAGAAAAGTCCTCTGAGAGCCATGACTTGTTCATCTTGGTTCTTTTAGAAACACAGCGAGGGGACTCCAACCACAGTCTCCCTCGTTTCCACTAACTGGGCCACACACACCCCACTTAACTGGCATCGGTTGAGCCCCCTTTTGAAAAAGAAAAAGATGCTTTGCATGAAGCACTCTCAAAAATACGCGTGCCTTTCCCGTCCCCTGGCTGACCCAGGGGAAGAAAAGTCCTCTGAGAGCCATGACTTGTTCATCTTGGTTCTTTTAGAAACACAGCGAGGGGACTCCAACCACAGTCTCCCTCGTTTCCACTAACTGGGCCACACACACCCCACTTGACTGGCATCGGTTGAGCCCCCTTTTGAAAAAGAAAAAGATGCTTTGCATGAAGCACTCTCAAAAATACGCGTGCCTTTCCCGTCCCCTGGCTGACCCAGGGGAAGAAAAGTCCTCTGAGAGCCATGACTTGTTCATCTTGGTTCTTTTAGAAACACAGCGAGGGGACTCCAACCACAGTCTCCCTCGTTTCCACTAACTGGGCCACACACACCCCTCTTGACTGGCATCGGTTGAGCCCCCTTTTGAAAAAGAAAAAGATGCTTTGCATGAAGCACTCTCAAAAATACGCATGCCTTTCCCGTCCCCTGGCTGACCCAGGGGAAGAAAAGTCCTCTGAGAGCCATGACTTGTTCATCTTGGTTCTTTTAGAAACACAGCGAGGGGACTCCAACCACAGTCTCCCTCGTTTCCACTAACTGGGCCACACACACCCCACTTGACTGGCATCGGTTGAGCCCCCTTTTGAAAAAGAAAAAGATGCTTTGCATGAAGCACTCTCAAAAATACGCGTGCCTTTCCCGTCCCCTGGCTGACCCAGGGGAAGAAAAGTCCTCTGAGAGCCATGACTTGTTCATCTTGGTTCTTTTAGAAACACAGCGAGGGGACTCCAACCACAGTCTCCCTCGTTGCCACTAATTGGGCCACACACACCCCACTTGACTGACATCAGTTGGTTCCCCTTTTCAAAATGAAAAAGATGCTTTGCATGAAGCACTCTCAAAAATACGCGTGCCTTTCCCGTCCCCTGGCTCAACCAGGGGAAGAAAAGTCCTCTGAGAGCCATGATTTGTTTATTTTGGTTCTTTTAGAAACACAGCGAGGGAACTCCAACCACAGTCTCCCTCGTTGCCACTAATTGGGCCACACACACTTCACTTGACTGACATCAGTTGATGCCCCTTTTCAAAATGAAAAAGATGCTTTGCATGAAGCACTCTCAAAAATACGCGTGCCTTTCGCCTCCCCTGGCTGACCCAGGGGAAGAAAAGTCCTCTGAGAGCCATGTCCATATTGTCAGTGGACAGACACGTGTGCTTATCTGCCAGCAGACCCCCAGCAGCACTGAAGATAGGTTCCGAGAGAATGCTGGCTGCAGGACACGACAAGATCCCCAAGGCGTACATGGCGAGCTCAGGCAATTTATCCAGATTGGAAGCCTAAAATGAGCAGGGCTCAAGTTGCACAATAATGGAATCGATGTTTCCTTGCATATACTCATATATCTGTGTGTCCTCCTCTTTTTCCTTGTCCAGCTCTTTTGTTTTCGCATGAGTATATGTCCTTGTCACTTTCCCATGTGTTTGTGTTGTGTTGTGAGTTGTTTGTCACATTTTGGACACCTTTGAGGGTGTTTTCTAGGTGTTTTTATGTGTTTGTGATTGCCTGCCATTGTTTCCTATGCAGTTCGAGTTAGGTTCGTCGAACGTTCGACGAGCCGAACTCGAACGGGACCTCCGTTCGGCGAACCGACCTCGAGCCGAACCGGGACCGGTTCGCTCATCTCTACTTAACAGCCGTGTGGCAATGATGCAAACCTGGCTGCGGGCCATCGTCAGGGCAATGTGAGACACGTGCCTTGTATGGCTCACGTGTTGAACCTAATTCTCCAGCAATTTTTAAAACACCATCCCAGCCTACATGGCCTTGTGCAGCGGGCACGCTCGCTATGTGCTCACTTCCATCGTGCACACACAGCAGCTCAACAACTTTCGTCGCTACAGAAGTCTTTAGGTCTGGTGGTTAAACGCCTGAAATGCGATGTGCCGACACGCAGGAATTTTAATCTGCACATGTTGCAGCGTTTGTGGCAGCACCGCCGAATCCTGCTGCAATATGTTATGACATATAGCCTGGGATAACTTGATCCAGAGGTGGTGCAGATCACGCTGCTGGAGTGGTGTCAGATCAAGGACCTATGCACCCTTCTACACAGTTTACAAATGTCGACGAAGATGTTTAGCCCTGCGATGCCATTCTCAGCGTGACAATTCTGGTCATTTACATGATGGAGCACACTGTAATTATTATTCGGAGTCAGGTGTTGGGACAAGAGGAAGGGGAGGAAGTACAGGAGGAGTCATATGCGGAAGTGATAACAAGATCTACGAGGTCCAGATGGTCAGCGGCACCTAGGCGGCAGTCATGGTGAGGGAGAGGGATTAACAAGGGCGCATAGTATCAGCAAAAAGTGTTGAGGAAGGTGCAGGAGCCCATGAAGACATGGAGGACGAACTGGCGATGGGCATGGAAGACTCAGCAGATGAGTGAGAGATTGCTCACATTTCGGTTGTGCGAGGTTGTGGGGAGAGGGCAGAGGAAGGAGGCACGATTCTCACCTCTCTGCCACCAACACACCAAGGACTTGGTCCTCCTGGATGCACAAGACACATGAGCGCCTTCTTGCTGCACTACCTACAACATGACCCTCGGATTGTACGAATTGAAAGTAATCCTGACTACTGGGTTGCCACACTGTTAGATCCCCGGTACAAGACAAAATTTGGCAAAATAATTCCTGCCATAGAAATGGACGCACGTATACAGGAGTATCTGCAGAAGGTGGTACGCAATCTTAGATCTGCTTTTCCACTAAACACCAGTGCTGCACAGAGTGAATCTCAACGCTTTGTCATGGATAGGAGGAAATGGTCTTTTACTTGTCCACATCTGAGGGACCGAGGGCTGGCTGCTGTGCTGAGATGGCGTTGAGTACGGTGTCCCTGCAGAGTTGCACTTTTGGTCATATACAAAATGAGTTGAAAAAGGACAGATGCTGGTGGAAAGGGGAACAGGTGTGTTGGAAAGGGGAAAAAAGTTTTTGTCCGTGGATTTGGTGGTTAAGCAACAGTAACATTTGCTGAAGAAACACCATCTGTTACAGTGGGACTGGCAGATTTGGATAAGGTGGTATATACTATGTTACCGCTATATACCGAAAATTATTAAGAAAAGAAAGAGAAAGGTATATATCCCCATCAGCAGTCAGTGTCCACCGTGCTCCCAGATGGAAAAGGAGAGGTTGGCAACTGGAAGGTTTGGTGGAGGATACAGAGCTGTGTGGCTATGAAACTAATAGTAGCCTGAACCGAGTTAGACGCCATTCGGATCTGGAGACTGGGAGCCCTGTTAGCGTCACAGGGTCCACATGCCCACCCAGCCCAGGAACTCCCTGTTAACAACACAGGGGCCATTGAGTACGCTGACCGTGTGCGTAGGGGCCACACCTGTGGACAGCAGGTGCATCAGCAGCAGCAGGCCTGTTAATGCCACTGGGCTGCACAAGCAGGACTGGTAGGACAGGAGCTGGTCTTAATCGTTCTGCGTTACCAACTGTGGTGGTGGCCTGCATCGACACCCTATCCCTGCCTACCTCTGGCCTAAAGCCGCAATGGGTTCAACACATGGAAGTGTGCTCTTTCAGAGCATAATAAAAGACTGCGCACCTCCTTGTTGGCTCCAGCCCCTTTTAAAACCTGGGTCCGCCCCAAACCAGGGTGAACCACAATGCACCTCCTGGAGACAAAAGCAGAGTGACACGTCATGAGTGGCATAACTAGCGTCCTATTTGGAACCGCAACTTCAATGATGACCTCATGGCTGCCATGACCCAAACACCTCACCAGTCATCGTCTGACCATCAATAATGCGGTGACAAGTCATAGGGGCGGGCCTCTGCAAGCCATTTGGGAGTGGCCTGGCCACATTGTCAGGACACCTGATGCCCTGTGGTCTATATGGGACCCCCACATCAGGGGGTCCCATATAGACTTAGTCTCTGATGCAGTAAGTGCCTGAGCATGCTCAGTAGCATGAAATACAGTGTCTGAAAAAAGACTATCAGCTTTATGGTGTCTAGGCACAACACAGGACCTAGACCCGGCACGGAGTGCAAGTACCTGTGCAAAGAGGCTTTTTGCACTAAGTGTGGGAGCATGCGCTGTATCCCGAAATGAAGACTTAGCCTCAGCAATGGCACAGTCAGGCTGAGCATACTCACTAGGCGAAACACTGTAGTTAGGCTGCGGCTGGGGTAAATCGGCACACGCATGCGCACTAGCTGCCTCTCCACACTTAGACGTGGAGGAGAAAGCAGCCAGCTGGACAACCCAAGGCCCAGCCCTAAATGGCAGCTGACGCCTGGGCGCAAATGAAACCGCAGCAGGCTTCAGGTTACAGGTTTTGTAACAACAAATACCATCCAAAAGAACAGGTGTACTTCTTCCCATGGATAATCTGATATGATCCTTTTTTTCACGGACACAACCATCGCTAACAAATGTAGATGAGGCCAAAATAGCAGCTGCTTCAATGGATCTGAAGTGCTCCATAAAGTGGCCTCTCCTCCACCCCAATTTCAAGATCCCAAATACTCCATTCCTCTGTGGTGTCAATCCAATCGCACTTGCTTCCTAACAGCTCTCAAGTTTCCACCAGCCCTGCTGAGTATGGGGTAACAGAGATGGTTGAGTTTGCATAGCTGTTCAGTCGCACTATAGCCTGGGAATCAGAGGTCTGCTCCAAAGCTGCAATGAGTACAGACAAGGAAGTTATTATTATTTTTATTATTATTGATTTATAGAGCACCATTGATTCCATGGTGCTGTACATGAGAAGGGGGTACATACATACATACAGAATACATATACAAGTAACTATAGACAGACTGGTACAGAGGGAAGAGGGACCTGCCCTTGAGGGATTACATTCTAAAGGATTTTTGGGAGGAGACAGTAGGAGTGGTGTAGGTTGAGCGTCAAGTACGTATGGTGGTGGTGTCATTGAAGGTTATAGTCATTTCTGAACAGATGAGTTTTCAGATTCAGTTTGAAGCTTGCGGGTGTAGCAGATAATCTGACGTGTTGAGGTAGCGAGTTCCATGAGACAGGGGAAATGATCTGCGCAGATGGCCAGAAGCTTTGTGAGTGGGATCCAGGCCCCGATGAAGAAGGTGCTGAGCCTAATCTACACCCTCATTTCCAAAAAGTCAATCCTCCTGGTGGAGACAATGGGGAACATGATGAGGAGCACAGATACCTGATTGGAATGACAACTTTACTATTCGGTCAGGGCAGGAAGAGGTTTTCTCGGAGGACTCAGGACGAGGGGAATGAAAACACACAGGGTTATTGATGAGGTTGGAGACCACACTTACTGTCAAACCAAAGTCAGCCAGTCGATGAGGTCAGCAGAGGAGGTGGAGGAGGATGCTACTGACGACGAGGTTACGTTGCGTCTTCCTGGCCAGAGACAAAGTACTGGAAGCAAGTCAACAACTGAATCCTGGACCACAACTTTGACTCTGAGCAGAAGTCGTGTTGGCTATGCAGGTCGCATGGGCTGTAAGCCTTGCCTAGCCTGTGAATTTTTGGACATCGTAAAGGATCACCCAAGTCATGGAATCTGTAAGATTTGTCAACAATCTGTAAGTAGAAGGCAAAAACTCACACCTTTGAGTAGTTCCTCCTTGAAGTGTCACATGGATATGAATTCATAGCGTGAAGGTGTATTGCTCAGCTTTAGCCACTGTCAATGCAACATGCTTATTTGCCATTGCATGCATTGTTGCAGACTACACACAAGGGGCTGCTGTTTTTTTGGATCTGCCTTGGTTTGGTCACTATAGCAATATCAAATTGCTCTTCGGATGTGGACTTGGAGATGCTGTCTATGAACAGAAGGAAAAGCTAAAGGTGTGTGTTACAGCAAGGAGCCACCGCGGAAACACTTCGTTCAATTGTGAGGGGAGTCATGTTGTACTTTGATGATGAGCCCCATAATGCCAGTGAGCAACATCCTGTGCCACAGACCAACATTCTTACAGTGCTGTCTATACTGTTTACCGTGAGAGGAGCGTAAAGTCTGTATTTCTGGAAACTGGACATCACAGTACCCGGGTACGGTAGGCTGTGCCCAGACAATAATGCGGGCACGCAACACTTTGTTTTATTAGCAAAACACATATCTGTTCTGGGTAGGCCAACTATATAGACAATAAGACTTGCTGCCTCTGCACTGTCAAATTGTCACGTACAGTTTAAATCATAGAGGGACAGCAACACATGTTTGCATTGACTGTTGCTTTTCAAGATTTCCATGACTGTGTTGCAGAGCTGTGTGGTTTCCATTCACACTGTTATCATCTGCATTATCTGTGAGGCTTCAGCTAACAAGGGTATTCAGGGGGGGTAATGTGTTTTGACTATGTTTAGGTAGATAACTTGGAAGCTGTTGTGATGCGCCACTGGTAAGGGCTGGTTCACACTTAGCGATGCAGCAGCGATCCGACCAGCGATCTGACCTGGTCAGGATCGCTGCTGCATCGCTACATGGTCGCTGGTGAGCTGTCAAACAGGCAGATCTCACCAGCGACCAGTGAACAGCCCCCAGCCAGCAGCGACGTGCAAGCGACGCTGCGCTTGCACGGAGCCGCTGTCTGGAAGCTGCGGAGACTGGTAACTAAGGTAAACATCGGGTATGGTTACCCGATGTTTACATTAGTTACCAGTGTGAGCAGGGAGCAGGGAGCCGCGCACACTGAGCGCTGGCTCCTTGCTCTCCTAGCTACAGTACACATCGGGTTAATTAACCCGATGTGTAATGCAGCTACATGTGCAGAGAGCAGGGAGCCGCGCACACTGAGCGCTGGCTCCTTGCTCTCCTAGCTGCTGTACACATCGGGTTAATTAACCCGATGTGTACAGCAGCTACATGTGCAGAGAGCCGGAGCCGGCAGCAGAGGCAGCGTGAGAGCTGCAGAGGCTGGTAACTAAGGTAAATATCGGGTAACCACCTTGGTTACCCGATGTTTATCTTGGATACAGCTTACCTCAGCTGTCAGACGCCGGCTCCTGCTCCCTGCTCGCTTCATTTGTCGCTCTCTTGCTGTCACACACAGCGATCTGTGTGTCACAGCAGGAGAGCGGCTTTGAAGAAAACGAACCAGGGCTGTGTGTAACGAGCAGCGATCTCGCAGCAGGGGCCAGATCGCTGCTCATTGTCACACACAGCGAGATCGCTAATGAGGTCACTGCTGCGTCACAAAAAGCGTGACTCAGCAGCGATCTCGGCAGCGAGCTCGCTGTGTGTGAAGCACCCCTAAGTCGTGTTCACGCACACAATCACACACACACACGCACAAACACACAATTACTGCTGCGCAGAGGGATTAGCAGGTAGTAGGCAACAGAATAGATTGTTCAATTATTTAAATTGTATGCATGGTTCTTATTGTTTGTTTTGGTAAAGTTAAACAATGATTTATCAACCCAACTGCCTAGAGTCCTTTTCCTGTTGCCTGGTTTTGCTGCATACTGGGGAGCCCACCCTGTACACAACTTAAAATGAAGCATAAGTCGCAATGTGAATTTCACTGTGCTACAATGCGGCCTAGCGTGCCTGTGCAACCACCGCCTGCCCCATCAAGTGCATCTGCGTGCTCTTCATCCTCTGTGACTGTGGGGACAGCAGTCACACATGGTTTTTCACACTGAACTTCCACTCCTTTACCCGCAACAGGGAGTGTAATTGGCAGGTCATCACTTGTTTTGGAAGTGGTAACAGAAGGTATTGTTGAACTGTCAGACATCGAGAGAACCATCATTGGATGCAGGCTACATTATATCCACGCCTGCACCTTCGTCACAGATTGGCTGGACTACCTGCAGTTAACAATTGCATTCCAGAAATGGAAAGGAGTGTAGAATGCACATGTGTTGTACCTTGCTTGGCAGCAAAGGAACACTAACTTAGTATTCCAGACAATTTTAGGATGGCAGAAAAAGAGTCAGCTCTTTGGGCAAATTAAATAGCGTGGCAAAAGTGGACAGATGGGTACAGTGGCCGTGTTCTGTGGGTACCAGGACAGTAAAAGAAGCCTCACTTTCTATCGCTCCTAATGATCAAATGCAGCAAGGAATTCCCTGACTTTGCTATAAAATTAGCATAGCTAAATGTGCATGAGGGTAGAATGCAGAGGTGCTTGAGATTGCTTGGCACAAGTGGCACAATAAAGGAGTCCAACAGCCACTTTTTGTATGCCACTAAATGGCAGTATTTTTTGCTATCATTATAGCTTATTAAAAACAGAGCAGGAGGGTGTCCTGCACAGGTGCTAGAAATAGCTTGCCACCAGTGGGGCACTAATGGAATACAACAGCCAGTTCTATGATGCCACTAAGTTTACTCAATTTTTGGTATTATAACGTCTTAGTAAGTAACAATGAGTTTGAGTGTGCAATGCAGGCAGACGTGCTGCAAATATCTTTGCACTAGTGGGACTATACAGAAGTCCAATAGCCACGTTTAGGATGCCACTAGGTTCACTCAGTGTTTGCTAGTATAATGGCTTAGTAACAATAAGTTTGAGTGTGCAATGCAGGCAGACGTGCTGCAAATATCTTTGCACTAGTGGGACTATACAAAAGTCCAATAGCCACGTTTAGGATGCCACTAGGTACACTCAGTGTTTGCTAGTATAATGGCTTAGTTATAATGAGTTTGAGTGTGCAATGCAGGCAGACGTGCTGCAAATATCTTTGCACTAGTGGGACTATACAGAAGTCCAATAGCCACGTTTAGGATGCCACTAGGTACACTCAGTGTTTGCTAGTATAATGGCTTAGTAACAATGAGTTTGAGTGTGCAATGCAGGCAGACGTGCTAAAAATATCTGTGCACTACTGGGGCTATACAGAAGTCCAGCAGCCACGTTTAGGATGCCACTAGGTTCAATCAGTGTTTGCTAGTATAATGGCTTAGTTACAATGAGTTTGAGTGTGCAATGCAGGCAGACGTGCTGCAAATATCTTTGCACTAGTGGGACTATACAAAAGTCCAATAGCCACGTTTAGGATGCCACTAGGTTCAATCAGTGTTTGCTAGTATAATGGCTTAGTTACAATGAGTTTGAGTGTGCAATGCAGGCAGACGTGCTGCAAATATCTTTGCACTAGTGGGACTATACAAAAGTCCAATAGCCACGTTTAGGATGACACTAGGTACACTCAGTGTTTGCTAGTATAATGGCTTAGTTATAATGAGTTGGAGTGTGCAGAGGACAGGAGGGTACAGTGCCAGGATTGTGGGGCTCTGGGTAGAGGAATGGAAGCCTGCCTTTCTATTCCCTCCTAATGGGGAAATGCAGCGAGGAAATCCCTGACCTTAGCTACACAGACGCTGTCTCTGTTTTAAGGACCTGTCACCTATGGCTCTCTGACCCTGCCGGTACGAGCCCTTAAAAGGACTGATAGAAAGTGCTCTCCCTAAGCTGTCCAGCGCTGTGTATGGAGCGCATACAGCAGTATCGGCGATAGGACTCAGGACGGAGCTGCGCCAGTGATGTCTGACACCAAGGACGCAGAAGGCAGATAATGGCGTGCTGGAGGAAAATGTCCGTTTTTATAATGCAGGGACATGTGACATGGACATCCTATCACACATGCCGTTGCTTCTCTGGCTAAAAGTCCACTTAGCTGTGTGTGTGTCTGGGATTGGCTGCCATAATGGCCCTCCCCACTACACGCGCGCGCTTAGGGAAGGAAGACAAGGAAAAAAAAAAAAAAATGGCGATCGCCATTATACAAACAGCAGTGATCTGAAGGCGCTGTTCCCGCACACTATACACTGAAATGTCATAATAGTGTGAGTCACAGAGTGACTTACACTATTACAGCGGAAAGCCAGCTAGGAATTAGCTGTTTTTTTGCTGCTAGAACCGTTCTCGAACGTTTCTAGAACTATCGAGCTTTTGCAAAAAGCTTGAGTTCTAGTTCGATCTAGAACAGGCCCCAAAATCACTCGACCCTAGAACTGGAGAACCTCGAACTGCGAACCGCGCTCAACTCTAATAGTGACTAAAGGCCCTGTCACACAGAGAGATAAATCTGCAGCAGATCTGTGGTTGCAGTTAAATTGTGAACAATCAGTGCCAGGTGTGTGGCTATGTACAAATGGAACAATATGTCCATGATTTCACTGCAACCACAGATCTGCCAAAGATTTATCTCTGTGTGTAAAGTGGCTTTTACACTCTCTTGGTAATGTGACGCCCTTGCCTATTAGGTCGTGACAGGGTACTGTGCAACTTGCCCTTCTGTACAGTATTCACTCCTCCTTGGTTACAGATCCTGGTCCTTTGGTGTTGCTAACAGCTTAGTCAATCAAAATTTTAGAAACACTTTACACCGAACCCACCAGACACACATTGGGGGGGCCTGAAGGGAATAGGGCTTCCCATATGGGGGAGTTGGTAGGGGAAGGTGAGAGAAGTGAAACAGGAGTGGAAGGGGAAGGAGGTGTAAAGTGACTCTCCGGGAGAGAGAGGACACTGGTCCGGAGCAGGGCTCCTGGAGTCTACTTGGTGGCAGACGTTGGTCTGGGCCTGGTAGGAGCTGGAACCCTGGTCGCAGGAGATCGCGTCAAGGGGCACGGTCTGCTGAGGAGGGCAGCCGGCGGCCTTGAGCTATCACCGGGCAAGGGCCAGGGCACGATGGGGTACGTGGACCCTAGGCCGGAAAGTAGCTTCACGCGTCCTGGTAATTTACCCGACGGGGGTGAATACTTCAAGATTCATCCCCATCCGCTCCAAAATCAGGGTACTAGTGCACCAATTGGATAGGACTTTCCCAAATACAGTCCAAAGAAATCCTACGCATGAACCCTGAGAGCAAGCTCACTCCGTTAGCCATACGGGTGAGCGGGACCCGAAAAGTTTCAAGCTTGAGGGTCCAACTAGTGAGAAGGTGCCACGGAAAAGGCCACAGGCTAACAGCAACACCAACGGCACGGACCCCAGTGTACTCCCTCTAAGCTGCAGTGGTGCTCAGAATTCTGGTTTACAAGCTGTTGGTGTTATTATTCCTGGACTGAGTGAGTACACTGAAAAACCCCTTTTCCTCTACCCAATAGCACGCCCATCACCAACATCCCAACGGGCCCCAGGGCATAAACCACCTACCCACAGAGGGGTTCAACACCTTGCTGCTATACCACCGCCACCGGGCTCCCCCACCAACAGCAGCGGTGGTATACCATCTTACCACGCACTGTGGGTGGCGTCACGAAGAACTTTCCAAATCCCCTGTACTTACTTTCCCCCCCGCTCTTCTTTTAATTCGAGTGTCCACGCGGACCACCCGGATCCGGAGACCCCTTGAGCCACAGCAGCTCCGGATCCGAGCGGCTCAGCCGCTGACGTGGGGGCGGTACAGTAACACCTCAATTAATAGCATTTCTTTCTCAGATCATGCATTGACAACTCTCACTCTCTCATTGTCTCACTTTATTCCCAGGCATGGGCAAAGAATGCAAAATACATATTTACTACATGATCTGATTACTATCCAAGAGATTCAAAACCCTTTACAGGATAGGCAGGTAGGCTCATAAATGTGTGGTCAGGTGTATCTTTATTAAACATGGATCCCATATAAAATGAGAGCTTGCAGTAGCAATCAATGATTTGTTGTCTGACATCAGGCTACTTGAAACTAGTCGTAAGGGCCTCCCTGATCACAACACAAAAGCCCTTCTCACTCAATAAAGAGAGGAGCTAATATCTCTATTAGCTCATAAAGCTAAGTGTACCCTGGCCAAATGTAGAAGACACTTTAATGAATCTATATATATAATTGCCTTATTCTGTCTGTCTGTCTGTCTGTCTGTCTGTCATGCTCCGAAATTGTGTCCTTACGGTGACACAAAGCTGATTGGCCGCTGGGCTCGCCATGGCCCCGCCCCCCCCCCACGGATTGGCCTCTCGCCCCGGCTCTCTGCAGGCCCCGCCCCCTCACGCAATCCACGCTCGCTCTGGCCCAACTGACACGGAGCCCCGATTCCCAGGTGAGTACACACACACACATCAGATCACACTCACTCTCACACTCACTCTCACACACACCTCACACATCACAACATGCTGGGATATCGCTTGCTTCTACACCGGCTCCGTCAGGATCCCGGCAGCGCCACACATAACCTTGCGATGCTGGGATCTTCACGGAGGCCGTGAAAGCTGGTAACCATTATACACATCGGGTAACTAAGGTCCCTTAGTTACCCGATGTGTATCATAGTTACCAGTGTACACCGGCTCACACTCACTCTCACACACACCTCACACACACATCACATCGCATCCACACATCAAGGTCCTGCAGCTGCGGAAAATACAGACACATAACAGCACACACACACACACACATACACACACACAAATCAGATCACACACACCTCACACATCACATCGCATCCACATACTCACAACATCCTGGGATATCGCTTGCTTCTCGGCCTCGATACTGTGCTGTGATCTTCCAGGACCTGCGGGAGGATCACATGGCCAGAAGCATGTGGTATCCCCGGATGTTGTGAGTATAAGCGCGTATGTGCGATATCGTCAGTGTCTGTGTGTATGAGTGGATGCGATTGGGTGTGTGTGAGTGGATGCGATCGGGTGTGTGTGAGTGGATGCGATCGGGTGTGTGTGAGTGGATGCGATCGGGTGTGTGTGAGTGGATGCGATCGGGTGTGTGTGAGTGGATGCGATCGGGTGTGTGTGAGTGGATGCGATCGGGTGTGTGAGTGTCGGCAGAGGAGCACGGCATGCTGGAGGAGGCTGGGAGCAGAGAGGCTGATCATGGGGAAGGCTGGGAGGAGAGAGGCTGATGCTGGGGGAGGCTGGGAGGGGGAGGCTGGGACGAGGGAGGCTGATGCTGGTGGAGGCTGATGCTGGGGGAGGCTGATGCTGGGGGAGGCTGGAAGGAGAGAGGCTAATGCTGGTGGAGGCTGATGCTTGGGGAGGCTGATGCTGGGGGAGACTGGGAGGGGAAGGCTGATGCTGAGGGAGGCTGGGAGGAAGGAGGCTGGGAGGAGAGAGGCTGATCCTGGGGAAGGCTGGGAACGGGAGGCTGATGCTGAGGGAGGCTGGGAGGGGAAAGCTGATGCTGGGGAAGGCTGGGAGGACGGAGGCTGGGAGGAGAGAGGCTGATCCTGGGGAAGGCTGGGAACGGGAGGCTGATGCTGGGGAAGGCTGATGCTGAGGGAGGCTGGGAGGGGAAAGCTGATGCTGGGGAAGGCTGGGAGGACGGAGGCTGGGAGGAGAGAGGCTGATCCTGGGGAAGGCTGGGAGAGGGAGGCTGATGCTGGAGGAGGCTGGAAGGAGAGAGGCTAATGCTGGTGGAGGCTGATGCTTGGGGAGGCTGATGCTGGGGGAGACTGGGAGGGGAAGGCTGATGCTGAGGGAGGCTGGGAGGAAGGAGGCTGGGAGGAGAGAGGCTGATCCTGGGGAAGGCTGGGAACGGGAGGCTGATGCTGAGGGAGGCTGATGCTGAGGGAGGCTGGGAGGGGAAAGCTGATGCTGGGGAAGGCTGGGAGGAAGGAGGCTGGGAGGAGAGAGGCTGATCCTGGGGAAGGCTGGGAACGGGAGGCTGATGCTGGGGAAGGCTGATGCTGAGGGAGACTGGGAGGGGAAAGCTGATGCTGGGGAAGGCTGGGAGGACGGAGGCTGGGAGGAGAGAGGCTGATCCTGGGGAAGGCTGGGAGAGGGAGGCTGATGCTGGAGGAGGCTGGAAGGAGAGAGGCTGATGCTGGCGGAGGCTGATGCTGGGGAGGCTGGGAGAGGGAGGCTGATGCTGAAGGAGGCTGGGAGGAGGGAGGCTGGGAGAGGTAGGCTGAGAGAAGAGAGGCTGATGCACACACACACACACACACACACACACACACACGCGCGCGCGCGCGCACTGCACAACACACCACACACACACACACACACTGGGAACCACAAACAACTGCCCTAAACAGACACCCACACACACAGACAACGCTGCACACACACAACACCCAACACACAAACACCGCGGCACACACAAATATACGCACATACCGCACAACACACACATTGCACAAAACATACCTCCCCCCAAAACACACCACACACACAAACCGCGCAACACACACACAACGCTACAGACACACAGCGCTCCACAAACAACGCAACACACGCAACACACATACAACACCGCTCTCACCCCCCGTCACACCCAGACAACACCCAGAACATGTACAGCGCCTACACAAACACTTGGTAACTACAGACAACAACATCTCTCTCTCTCTATATATATATATATATATATATATATATATATATATATAACAAAAATCATACATGAACTACACAATACGTAAATTCTAGAATACCCGATGCGTAGAATCGGGCCACCTTCTAGTTTCAAATAAAAGCAGTAGAACACTTGCCAGAGCCTTGAGGGCTCAATGTGCAAAGGGTTACATTCCATTAATCCAAACTCCCTTGGGTGGGAAAGCCATTTTGCCTTGAGACATTGTCTCTTCCTTTAAGGAGTTTATATTCTATTGATAGACCTTCCTCAGAAGTGGCTACAGCAGATTTCTGGAACCGTATTCAAAGTATATTGCAAAATCTGATCTCCTTTTGAAGAGTGAGGACATACAGTATCTGTTCTTGAAAACACAATCTCTGACCTGGAACTAAATACTGCTATCAAGAACTCTCTAAAGGTCCAGTCACACTAAGCAACTTACCAGCGATCCCAACAACGATAGGGATCGCTGGTAAGTTGCTAGGAGGTTGCTGGTGAGATGTCACACTGCGACGCTCCAGCGATCCCACCAGCAACCTGACCTGGCAGGGATCGCTGGAGCGTCGCTACACGAGTTGCTGGTGAGCTCACCAGCAACCAGTGACAAGCCCCCAGCGCCGCGTGGAAGATGCTGCGCTTGGTAACTAAGGTAAATATCGGGTAACCAACCCGATATTTACCTTGGTTACCACCGCACGGAGCTACACGTGCAGAGAGCAGGGAGCAGCGCACACTGAGCGCTGGCTCCTTGCTCTCCTAGCTACAGCACACATCGGGTTAATTACCCGATGTGTGCTGCAGCTAAATGTGCACAGAGCAGGGAGCAGCGCACACTGCTTAGCGCTGGCTCCCTGCTCTCCTAGCTACAGCACACATCGGGTTAATTACCTGATGTGTGCTGCAGCTACATGTGCACAGAGCAGGGAGCAGCGCACAATGCTTAGCGCTGGCTCCCTGCTCTCCTAGTTACAGCACACATCGGGTTAATTACCCGATGTGTGCTGCAGCTACATGTGCACAGAGCAGGGAGCAGCGCACACTGCTTAGCGCTGGCTCCCTGCTCTCCTAGCTACAGCACACATCGGGTTAATTAACCCGATGTGTCCTGCAGCTACATGTGCACAGAGCAGGAGCCGGCACTGACAGTGAGAGCGGCGGAGGCTGGTAACAAAGGTAAATATCGGGTAACCAAGGACAGGGCTTCTTGGTTACCCGATGTTTACTGTGGTTACCAGCCTCCGTAGAAGCCGTCTCCTGCTGCCTGCACATTTAGTTGTTGCTGTCTCGCTGTCACACACAGCGATGTGCGCTTCACAGCGGGAGAGCAACAACTAAAAAATGGCCCAGGACATTCAGCAACAACCAACGACCTCACAGCAGGGGCCAGGTTGTTGCTGGATGTCACACACAGCAACATCGCTAGCAACGTCACAAAAGTTGTTAGTTAGCAGCGATGTTGCTAGCGATGTTGCTTAGTGTGACGGGGCCTTAACAGGTAAAGCTCCTGACCCTGATGGCCTTTCTTTGCTTTATTTAAAAAAAAATGTGATCACATCTAGTCTCACCCTTCTTATCTGCTATTTGTAATATACCAAATATTCCAGCATGTTCGGCCTATACGCTGCCAAAAGAAGCTTTGACATGTAATATGGCGGTTATACACAAAAACGGTAAAGACTCCTCTCTGCTCTAGTTATCACCTAATGTCCATGCTTAATGGGGATATGAAACTCTTTACAACAATTTTGGCAACCAAACTGGTGCCATTACTTGGAGATGTTATAGACCTGGATCAGGAGGGAAATATGGCAGAGAGGCAAGACATGATACCACTAAGTCTTTGAATCTCATCTACAGAGTCTGCCGATGCCAAAAAGGCTTTTGGCAGGGTCAACTGGGTGTTTATGGAAGAGGTATTGAGATCTATAGGGTTCCAAAGATCTTTAATAAAGTGGATTGGCTCTTTTTACAGTACTCCCTCCCTCTGTGTTCGAGTAAATGGCGTTCTTTCCTAAAGATTTCACAATACAAATGGCACTTGACAGGACTTCCCCCTTTCTCCCCTAATTTTTATTCCTACCCTTGAGCCTTTCCATATTAGATGCACCCCTGATATAACAGGTATGAAGTTCTCCTATAAAATTGTAGCCTATGCAGACAATCTGTTATTTTTTATCACTAATCCAATAGTTTTTCTACCCAATTTGATGTTTATAATTTAAAAAATACTCTCCCTTATCCAATTTTTACAATGGAAGAATAGGTGCGAACATGCACCACTTGATTACCTGGTCCAATGCTGCAGATGGCTAGGGGAACAAATGCAAACTCCTGACTGATGCTGGAGCGTCAGCAGTGCTCATTGGTGCGAACAGGCAGATTCAAAGGTAAGCCAAAAAAAAGAGAGAAAAAAGCCTCACTCGCGGTAAAATAACATCCAGATTTTAGTGAAGATGGTACAGTACATAAAAATCATGGAGGTCTGGGGCCGGGCGCTGTAACCCAAAAGAATGTTGACCGTTTTCCTCAGATGTGCTTCTACGGGTCCTTGCTTATGATTTTTATGCACCGTTTTCAAAAAAAATCTGGATGATATTTTCCGGCGGGTGCAAATTTTTCCCTCTTTTTGTTCGCTTATCTAATTTTAAGATTAACTTATCAAAGTCAGAGGCATTGTGTAACACCTTTTCCGGCATACCACACTGTCCTGCTCTCCTGCCCTGGGAGGACGCCGGTACTGTCAGCTTCCTGACTGCTCAGCGGTGGATGCTCTGCCCCCAGTCCTGGGACCTCTGCGCGCAGCATAGGTCTCCTGGGAGTGCTCTTAGGGTGTGCGTGTGCACACTGTATCTTATAGGACCAGTACGCCATAACCTTGAAGTGCCTCTCAGACTATGGCTGAGAGGCAACAGGTATTTAAGGCACCTTCCCCTTAAGGGAGTTGCTTGGGTGGTCTATACATTATTAGATCTCAGGTCCCTAAATGCTGCTGCGGTTTAGTGCTGTGTTCCACATTGCTAATACCGTTCTGTGTTCCAGTACCTGATGTATCTGATGCTGCTGCATTGTACCCTGTCAGCGAAGACTGCTATACCGGCCACTGCTGCATCGTACACAATCGGACAAGTCTGCTATACAGGCCGCTGCTGCATTGTATCCTACCGATCAAACCTACTGTACTGGACACTGTTGCATCATTTCATATTTGCTAAGCTTGCCATATCAGCCATCTCCACTGCACCCAACATATCAATGACTATACGTGTCCAAACCTCTGGGGCCAGCTGTCATGGCACCAGTCTTAATAAGTGGCACCTGGTTTATACCTCAGCAACACAGGCTCTGAGAAACTATAATCAAGCCCTTCTAGTTTTTCTGTGTGCTGTGGCCAGTGGGTCCACTCTTCTCTTGCACCCGCAAGCATTATACCTTGAATATAAATGTCCCATAAAAACGGTCCCCCTTTTGCAAAAGCCATTCAACTTTTGCTGGTCATCTCAGTCTCTAAAATACCTGGGTATTCTCCTTATTCCTGGCTTAAATTCCATCTTTAAATTGAATTTCCTGCCCTTACTCAAGGCCATTAAAGGTGATTGTGCAAGACTGTCCAAAAATTTATTTACCTGGTTTGGTAAATGAGAAATTCTTAAAATGAATGTTCTTTCCCGTACTCTATATCTCCTTCAAACCTTGTGTGTTTACAGCTGGCTGCAGACTTCCTAAAGACCCACTGGCAAGGAGGCCAGGAATCATCAGGCCTTCTGAGGGTCTGGACTGACAGAAATCAGTGTCTGGAGCAAGTCATAGATCCTGGTTGGTGATTCCAGTAAGGCAGTCTTCCTAAGTGTCAGTTGGAGCCTGGCTAAAGCTCCAGAAAAGGTAACCTCACAAATAGGGGTTGTATACTAAATCAGTGAGTGGACAGTGCGATATTTCCACTTGGATACTACTGCTGGGTATAGCATTTTCAATGTGCCATAACAAAAGTTCTTGGACTGTTTAAATAGAAAACCATTCTTGTGTGGCTAGATCTAGCAGCCAAGCAAGTGACCCCATTTCATTCAGTGAGCCCAGCCTCACAGTACATACCTTTTACATACCTCCCAACCGTCCCGGATACAGCGGGACTGTACCGGATTTCAGCGGGTGTCCCGGTGTCACGATCGGGAGGCTTTTATCCTGTGGCTCCGCCCACCCGCTCTCTCCCCGTCTGACTTTGGCTTTGTGTGCTGCCGCTGTTATGGGTGGACGGCAGCAGCACTTTCCTGGAAGCTGGCGCTTTAAATCGGCACCTGCAGCTCAGCCCAGTGCACTCACTGCTCACTGTGGACTGCTTGTGTACGGAAGAAAATCTGTGGGCGGAGCTACCGAGCAACATGCTGAGCTCTGTCCACAGATGCAGAGACTGGAGGAAGAGGAGCTGCAGCACCAACGCTGTATGTGACCCCTCCACCTACCCAACCCCCTCCTCACCAGAGCTATATGCCTCCAGTCACCCCCCTGACCACATCTGTATGCCCCCCTCACCAAATTTGTATGCCCCCCAGCTCCCCCACCAGATCTATATGCCCCCCAGATCTGTATGCCCCCAGCCCCCTCCCACCAGATATGTATCCCCAGCCCCCCTCACCAGATCTGTATGCCCCAGCAGCCCTCTCCTCACCAGAGCTATATGCCTCCAGCCACACACCCCCTCACCAGATCTGTATGCCCCCCAGCCCCCACACCAGATTTGTATGCCCCTTAGCCCCCACACCAGATTTGTATGCCCCCCAGCTCCCCCACCAGATCTATATGCCCCCCAGCACTCCCCATCTCTGTATGCCTCCTGCCCCCTCCCACCAGATATGTATCCCAGCCCCCCTCACCAGATCTGTATGCCCCAGCAGCTCTCTCCTCACCAGAGCTATATGCCTCCAGCCACTCCCACCCCACCAGATCTGTATGCCCCCAGCCCCCTCACCAGATTTGTATGCCCCCCAGCACCCCACAGCTCTGTATGCCTCCAGCCCCCTCCCACCAGATATGTATCCCAGCCCCCCCTCACCAGATCTGTATGCCCCCCAGCCCCCCCACCAGATCTATATGCCCCCCAGCACTCCCCAGCTCTGTATGCCTCCAGCCCCCTCCCACCAGATATGTATCCCAGCCCCCCCCTCACCAGATCTGTATGCCCCAGCCCTCTCCTCACCAGAGCTATATGCCTCCAGCCCCCTCCCACCAGATATGTATCCCCCCCAGCCCTCCCACCAGATCTATATGCCCCCCAGCACCTCCCAGCTCTGTATGCCTCCAGCCCCCCCTCACCAGATATGTATCCCAGCCCCCCCCTCACCAGATCTGTATGCCTCAGCCCTCTCCTTACCAGAGCTATATGCCTCCAGCCACCCCCCCTCACCAGATCTGTATGCCCCAGCCCCCACACCAGATTTGTATGCCCCCATCCCCCCATCGGAGCTGTATGTGCCCCCAGAGCTGTATAAGCCCCAACATCAGTGCTATATGCCCCTTAGTAATATCTATGCTACCAGTAATTTGTATGCCCCACAGTAAAGTTTATTTCCCCCAGTAATGTGTATGCCCCTCAGTGAAAAACACAGACTTTCTTCACTGATGTGTTCAACACACATATGTCCCTTCATACTCTGTGATTCACGGCACACAGTGGTTGTCCATGTGCAATCCGTGATACGTGATCCGTACTCCGTGATTGCACATGGACATATACTCACCTGCCCCCGCTCCTGCTCTCCGTGGTGCTGAAGAGTCCCGCGATTCAGCATCCAGCCACCGCTCTCTCAGCTCTGCAGCTACTTCCGGGTTGGCTCTGGCTGCATAAATTAATATGCATGCCATAATGAGCCGGGCAGGAAGAAGCAGAGAGCAGCTGCCGAACTCAGCATCGCTGGAGAAGGTGAGTTGAAAAAGCTTTTTATTTTAAATGTCCGTGTTTTTCTGGTACATGTTTCATGGATCACACCATAGTGTGGCCTGTGGGACATCAGTGATGCCAGAAAAAAACGGACATGTTTCTGTGCGGCAATCACAGATACGCATGTACGCCGCACGGAGACACGGTCAGTGAAAAATCACTGATGTGTGTGCAGACCCATTGATTATAATGGGTCTGCATAGGTCAGTAATTCTGGTACGCATAAAAACTAGCACATACATACCAGAATCACTGACATCTGAAACAGGCCTAATATGTATGCCCCTCAAGTACTGTCTATGCCCCCAGCCCCTCTTGTGCTGTATGTACTGTAGCCCCCAGCCCCTCCTGTGCTGTATGTACTGTAGCCCCCAGCCCCTCTTGTGCTGTATATACTGTAGCCCCCAGCCCCTCCTGTGCTGTATATACTGTAGCCCCCAGCCCCTCCTGTGCCCCAAGACCCTCCTGTAATGTATATACTATAACCCCAGCCCATCCTGTGCTGTATATACTGTAGCCCCCAGCACCTCCTGTGCTGTATATACTGTAGCCCCCAGCCCCTCCTGTGCTGTATATACTGTAGCCCCAGCCCCTCCTGTGCTGTATATACTGTAGCCCCCAGCCCCTCCTGTGCTGTATATACTGTAGCCCCCAGCCACTCCTGTGCTGTATATACTGTAGCCCCCAGCCACTCCTGTGCTGTATATACTGTATATATACAGTGTATATATATATATATATACATATATATATATATATATATATATATAGTATCTAAAACCCCCATCCTCCCTTGTGATACATACACAGCGGTGTCAGTGTGCACTGTGCGTGGCTAGGTCTGTTAAAGTTATGCCAAGTGATCACATGCTCGAGGAGGAGCTCGACAGAGACAAGCGGGGTAGGTGAGTGCGGCTGCTGCCGGCTTCCCCATATTATTACCTCCAATGTTTGTATATGTATGATGTATATATCTATGTATGTCAGTGTAGATGACTGTGTATAGATTTGTCTGTTTATATGTATTTTAGGGAATTTGTGTTCAAATATGTACCGTATATGTGCGTATGCCTGTGCCCACGATCAGGACTCAGTGTGTCCTGGAGGCAGCGCGTCCTGAACTGCGGGGCTGCACGTCTCCTCCGCAGGTGACCACAGCTGCCTGTGCCCATGATCAGGACTCGTGTCCTGGAGGCAGCGGGTCCTGACCTGCGGGGCTGCACGTCTCCTCCGCAGGAGACCGCAGCTGCCTGTGTCCATGATCAGGACTCGCTGTGTCCTGGAGGCAGCGGGTCCTGACCTGCGGGGCTGCACGTCTCCTCTGCAGGAGACCGCAGCTGCCTGTGCCCATGATCAGGACTCGCTGTGTCCTGGAGGCAGCGGGTCCTGACCTGCGGGGCTGCACGTCTCCTCCGCAGGAGACCGCAGCTGCCTGTGCCCATGATCAGGACTCGCTGTGTCCTGGAGGCAGCGGGTCCTGACCTGCGGGGCTGCACGTCTCCTCCGCAGGAGACCACAGCTGCCTGTGCCCACGATCAGGACTCGTTGTGTCCTGGAGGCAGTGGGTCCTGACCTGCGGGGCTGCACGTCTCCTCCGCAGGAGACCGCAGCTGCCTGTGCCCATGATCAGGACTCGCTGTGTCCTGGAGGCAGCGGGTCCTGACCTGCGGGGCTGCTTGTCTCCTCTACAGGAGACCACAGCTGCCTGTGCCCACGATCAGGACTCGCTATGTCCTGGAGGCAGCGGGTCCTGACCTGTGGGGCTGCAAGTCTCCTCTAAAGGAGCAAATAAATAACGCCACACTGAAGGAAAACAACATAACACCTGGAACATGACCAAGAAAAAAACAGGAAGCGTCATACCTAAAAGCACCATAAGAACCATACAACATGTGTTTGAGCTATCTCATGGTTATCATATTATAATGGGTCAGCAAGCAGAAGATTGGAGGTAAGTGGCTGAGACAGGGACAGGTGAGGAGTGAGCAGAGTGTGATATATTTTTTTAACCTTTCCTGGCTTATATAAATCCAGTAAAATAGCAGCTACCATTTTGCTGGATTCTTATGAATCTAATCCCCTTTAAAATCGGTTTCAGTAGAATCGACAAATTATGTGAAATTGTAAATCAAACTTAATTTGTTTACAATTAATTTTCTAATAAATATACAGCATTGTCGAAATGTTTTAGGCAGGTGAGGAAAATATGCCGAAGAATAAAGAGGAATAAAACAGAAGCAGCCTATAACATGCAAGAAGCTGGTGAAACACAAGGAATGTCGTGCGGCTGAATGAAATCACAGCATCACACCTCCTGCACCGTCTCACTGTTTATGCAAACCTAGAAGAGGAGACAGAGGCTTCTATTATGGGGCATGGAAGTCAGGGGGCTGTGATGACTATCATACTGTGTGAAGAGCTTTGGGGGTATTTTATTTTGTAGGGGGCTGTGTGGTCTATCATACTGTGTGGGGATCTATGGTTGCATCATATGAGGTGTCTGGGGGGCCTGTGGGGATATCATACTCTGTTTGGGCCATCATACTGTGTTTCACGGGGTCCTTCTCTAATCTACATACATAATCACCAGTTTTGTCTGTTCTCCTATTCCATCATGCACCGCTGTAGTCAGTTACGCAGGCGCAGTTTGAACATACACTTTACCGCAGATCGGGGCATGTGGGTCGCCCGAGGACCAGGGGGTACTCAGATCCGGGCCACGGGGTCACTTCTGTGGGTATCACGGTGGCGTGACCCGGTCTGTGATCCCAGGCTCCACAGTAAAAGGGGTTTTGGTAAGGGAGATTGTTTATTGTCCGTGACGCCACCCACGGTTGTGGTGATTGTGGACACCACCGCTGCGATGAAGGTGCGGGACTCCCGGGAACGGTGTTGGGATGCAGCTTAGGATGTTAACCCCTCCGTGGGTAGGGGCAGTTGGTACCGGGGCCCGTTCGGGGATAAGCAGGGAGCAGGGCGCGGTGCGGTGCCTGAGGGCACGGGCGTACTCACAAGTATTTCACACAGAGTCACTGGTAACTAGGAATTGCCGGTGTCCGCAGCCTTCGGTACGGGGGTGTTAGTGTCCCACACACGGTGCAGCAGCTCCTGTTGTTCTTTCCCTGCAGCCAGGTGCCTCTCTCTCCACTCTCTTCCTCTTTCTCCTCAGCCGGGAATGGGGAATCCACTCCCCTGCAGTGATCCGGGTCACCCTAGGTACCGGTGGGCCACTACCCTACCCCGGCTACCTCTGGCCCCTTCCTCACTCACAGCCAGTCCCGGCCCTTTCGGAGCACGCTGTACTATCAGCCTGGGAGCTACAACTCCAGACTCCTCTTCTGTCTGTCTCTCCACACACTCTGCTCCAGCCCCTCCCCTCTGCTCTGCTTTTCTCTTACCCTGGGGGATGTGGTTTGTCCTGCTGCATCGGTGTGGGATCAGGTTACCAAGGAGGATTAACTCTTTCTGTGACAACCTGGCTTTGCCAGGGCGTCACACATGAACTGCGCGTGCGCAAGTAGCGGGAGCTGAGGTCTGTGTCCCGTTGTCTTGGCAGTGAGTCATGCTTCCCGTCTCGCTTTCTCTCCCTCCCCTCCTATCTATGTGAGCAGAGCAGAGCCGAGCGCGCTACTTCAAATGGCTCTGACTCTGTGCTGCTGCATAGTATGGGTCGGCGGCAGCAGCACTTCCCTGGCTGCCAGCGCTTTGAACCCGGCACCTGCAGCCCAGAGTGTACTACTGACCACTCAGCTGCTTCTGTACGGAAGTTGAAGAGACTGGAGGGAGAGGAGCCGCAGCACCGAGGAACGTCACCGGGTCCTGCGCTGTATGTGGGCCCACCCCTACCCAGAGCTGTATGCCCCCCTGCCCCTCCCACCAGATCTGTATGCCCTCGGGCCCCCCACCACCGATCTGTATGCCCCCACTGTATGCCCCCAGCCCCTCTCACCAGATCTGATACACTGTGCGCGCGCACACACACACACACTCACCTGTCCCCAGCGATGCGTCCCCGGCACTGAAGTCCCCAGCGCTACTCCGGCTTCCAGCTCCTCTGTGGACTGAATATTCAGTATGCAGTGAGTATAATGAGCGGCGGTCAGGAGCGGGTGACAGCAGAGCCAGAGACAGCACCGCTGGAGAGAGGTAAATAAAGACACGTGTTTTCTCCGGGGGGGGAGGGGAAAAGAGACTGAGAGAGAATACACACACATATACACAGACGCCACCTGCACGCAGCATACAGCCATATACACACACACATATACACAGACGCCACCTGCACACAGCATACAGCCGTATACACACACACATATACACAGATGCCACCTACACAGCGTACAGCCATATACACACACACATATACACAGACGCCACCTACACACAGCGTACAGCCATATACACATACACACAGACACGTACACAGCGTACAGCCATATACACACATACACAGATGCCACCTACACACTGCACACAGCAATATACACACTCATATACACAGACGCCACCTACACACAGCATATAGCCATATACACACACAGACACCTACACACACCGGACAGCCATATACATACACATATGCACAGACGCCACGTACACACAGCATACAGCCATATACACACACATATACACAGACACCACCTACACACAGCGTACAGCCATATACATGCACATATACACAGACGCCACCTACACACAGTGTACAGCCATATACACACATATATAGACAGACACCACCTACACACAGCGTACAGCCATATACACACACATATCCACAGACACCACCTACACACAGCGTACAGCCATATACATGCACATATACACAGACGCCACCTACACACAGTGTACAGCCATATACACACATATATAGACAGACACCACCTACACACAGCGTACAGCCATATACATACACAGATGCCACCTACACACAGCGTACAGCCATATACACACACATACACAGACACTACCTACACACAGCGTACAGCCATATACACACACATACACAGACACCACCTACACACAGTGTACAGCCATATACACACAAATATACACAGATGCCACCTACACACAGCGTACAGCCGTATACATACACAGACGCCACATACACACAGCGTACAGCCATATACACACACATACACAGATGTCACGGGCGGGGAGGAGGGCGTCAGCACACCGCGCTCGCCCCCTTCTGCTCGGGTCCGGCGGCCGCTGCTCAGTGGTGGCTCGAGCCGTAGGCCGGATCCCGGGGGTTTCTCGAGCGGCACTCCTCGCCCGTGAGTGAAAGGGGTTTGTTGGGTGCGGGGATTGTTATAGTTCGTGACGCCACCCACGGTTGTGGTGATTCCACCACCGCTGCTCAATGCGGGGGTCCCGGGGATGGTGATGCGGAGCAGCCAGGTGTTGTGTTGCCCCTCCGTGGGCAGGGGTTGGTGATCCCGGGGCCCGGTGATGGTTTGTGAGGTGCGGGGCCTGGTGGGCGCAGGGACGCGGGGGCAGCGCTGTGCCTTGCGGCACTGTGGTACTCACTCAGCCTGAGACACGGACACAGTTTGTACGGTAAACCAAACGGCTGGTAGGACGGTCCCACAGACGGCTGCACCTGCACTCCCGGTAGGTGACGGTGATGTCCCTCTTCCTTGCACCTATGGTTGACTTGTGGTAGCGGTGGATTCCCTCCGGTTACCCGCTCCCCGACTACAATCTGGGCCGGAGGAGCTCTACACTTTGCCCGCAGGCGCTGGCCCTGAGAAACTGGTGCCTTGGCGGTGGCGGTGTCTCTCTGCTTCAGGTTGAGCTGTTGCCTTCAATCGGGACTTGGTTGCTGGGGGATCTACGTCCCCTTCACTGACGGATTCGGCAAATTTGGCGACTCCTAGCCTTGCCGGGGTCCGAGAGGCCCCTGCCCTGGTGCTGACTGTCCTTCGGAACACTGCTCCAGACCACCGGGCACACAGCCAACGGGGTCCTTCCAGGAACTTCCAAACGGTCCCCCTCCAGACAGTCACCGCCGTCGCTGACCTTGCTGATCTGGCCCTACACAAAGCTGGACCCTTCAGGCTTTCCTTCCTTCTTGTCACCTCACTTGCTTTCCTCCTTTTCCACTTTTCTACTTTCACTTAGTTGTTTACTCCTTTCTAGCCCTCAGCTAGACTTCACTCTTGCCCTGCCTGGGCTTAACTGCCTGGTTTCTCCCGCCTCCAGAACTGTGATCTCCTTGGTGGGCAGAGCCAACCGCCTGGCCCACCCCCTGGTGTGCATCATCAGCCTCTGGAGGAAGGCAACAAGGATTTGTAGTTTAGCTGTGATGTGCCTACCTGGAGTGTGGGGTGTGGTGGTGTTGTGACCTGTGACCCCTGGCTTGCCCAGGGCGTCACATTCCCCCTTAGCAAAATGCAGACCGTCCGCGGGCTGCCGTCCTACACCGGTTTTATTTTTCTGAAAAAGATAACATTTGGAAAATCAACATATATACATTTTTAATAACTCTTCCCAAGACGGGAGGCACATTTCTTAAACGTTGCAACGGTTTACGGTTACGGTTTCCGCTGTCTCCCACCCAAGCAGTTTGGCCCTGATGCTGCCCCTAAAGCCCAGGCAACACCCCTTGACCCACAGTCCAGCACAAGTTACCCGAGCGGGATCTGTCCTTCCCCTCCAGAGGGTAGCCACCGGTTCCTTTGGTGGCTGGGCCCCAGCCTGCTCTGCTGAGGGCCCTCCCTCCAACCTGCCTCTCCGGAGGCGGCATTGCGGAAAACGGTAACGTTAACCAACATATTTACAAGCCACTAACGTCTGTGGTTGCCCTGCAAGTTCACGGGCTTGTCCATGGATAGTTCCCATGCCATTTTTAAACGGTCCCCACGGGGACAACGGTGCCGGCTCCGGCCGGTTCAATCACTACAGACAATCTGGTGAAAACTCGGTAATCATCATTTTCATTTTTCAAAACTCTTCAACAAACAAACAGTGGTGGTCCCAACGGGGACTGGACAATGGTGCTCCGCTGCCCTACTCCGGTCCTTCTGCTGCTTCATCTGAGGGAGGGGGTGCAGGGCTCACCTTTCTCTCTTTGCTGCTCCTGAGCTTTACATCCAGGGCAAACCACCCCCTCTCTCCGCAGTGTCGGGTGTACCGCACCATGTCTCCCGGTATGAGGTTACGGCCAGGATGCTCCTCGGGCAGGTGGGCATTCACATCCCGCCGGGCTACAAACACTTCGGCCTCCAAGCCCGGTTCATATATAAACCCGTAGCCCCGGCGGACATCAAACCGCCTCACCTGCCCCTCGTACAACGGGCCCCGGACACGGAAGGTCGCTTGCCGAAGATTTTCTTTTTCCCGAATGGCTCGGGCCACCAGCTCGGCTTTCCTTCTCTCCCTCTCCGCGATCTCCAGGCCCAGCTTTGTCGGCTCCCTTTCCCAATATGGCGCTGCTGCCAGCTCCGGCGCACGGGTCGGGCCCCGTGGGACATCCAGAACGTTACCCACTGTCAGGAAGGTGGGCGGCGTATCCCGCGGTGTCATGGCCTTGGGCGCTGCCCTGCAGCAACAACCCGGCGCCACCTCAGCCGAGGTGTGGGGGATGGGCACAGGGGCTTTCCGCAGCTGGGCCTTCGGCTCGGAGCGGGTCATCGGCTCCGGCTCGGGAAACTGCTCGGGGACTGTCTCTGGCACAATCTTCGGGGCCTTCCATGGCAACACCTCCGGTTTGCTACGGGCTCCGGCTACAGGTCGGTCCGCTGGGGCGGACGGGTTGGGTATCGCTACCGGTTGCGGTGGTAGCGGGCCTAGTGGCGGGGTCACGGCCCCCGAGACGGGTGGCGAGGGAGGCAACGGGGGGAGAGGGCTTGGACCGGGTCCCTCAGCCGCAGCGACCGGTCCCTCCGGGACATAGGGGCGTGGGTCACTCACCCTCCCTTCCTCCGCTTCCTCCTCGCGTCTCCGCACGGTGGCTATAACGTCCGCCATGTCGGTCTCCCACTCCTCCAAGAGGAGCTGCATCTTAACCTGCAGCCTTAGGTGGAGCTGCGCGGTCCGGATTTCCACCCACGCTGCGGTTCCCGGCGCGGGGGCCACGGTGTTTCGGGACGGCATCCACATGGTGACTTTCTCTTTTCTTTCCAGGAACGGTATGCTTGCAGGGTCCTGGCGTCCCTGCTTTTATAGCCGCAGCTACATGCGGCCAGCCGCCATCGCGTCCCCCTTAGCTCTTTCCGGCCCCTCCTCTCTCGGGGCGGGGTCTTAGCCTTCGCGCCTCTACTGCTCGAGAAGACGCTCGAGCGGGAACTTTTCGCGCCAAAGATGGCGGCTTCTGCAATTTTTCTGCCGGATACCTCCGGCGGTGACAAGGCGCATCTCTACCAGACGGCAGAGCGGTAAGATCCTGTTTGTGACGCCAAGTTGTCGCGGGCGGGGAGGAGGGCGTCAGCACACCGCGCTCGCCCCCTTCTGCTCGGGTCCGGCGGCCGCTGCTCAGTGGTGGCTCGAGCCGTAGGCCGGATCCCGGGGGTTTCTCGAGCGGCACTCCTCGCCCGTGAGTGAAAAGGGTTTGTTGGGTGCGGGGATTGTTATAGTTCGTGACGCCACCCACGGTTGTGGTGATTCCACCACCGCTGCTCAATGCGGGGGTCCCGGGGATGGTGATGCGGAGCAGCCAGGTGTTGTGTTGCCCCTCCGTGGGCAGGGGTTGGTGATCCCGGGGCCCGGTGATGGTTTGTGAGGTGCGGGGCCTGGTGGGCGCAGGGACGCGGGGGCAGCGCTGTGCCTTGCGGCACTGTGGTACTCACTCAGCCTGAGACACGGACACAGTTTGTACGGTAAACCAAACGGCTGGTAGGACGGTCCCACAGACGGCTGCACCTGCACTCCCGGTAGGTGACGGTGATGTCCCTCTTCCTTGCACCTATGGTTGACTTGTGGTAGCGGTGGATTCCCTCCGGTTACCCGCTCCCCGACTACAATCTGGGCCGGAGGAGCTCTACACTTTGCCCGCAGGCGCTGGCCCTGAGAAACTGGTGCCTTGGCGGTGGCAGTGTCTCTCTGCTTCAGGTTGAGCTGTTGCCTTCAATCGGGACTTGGTTGCTGGGGGATCTACGTCCCCTTCACTGACGGATTCGGCAAATTTGGCGACTCCTAGCCTTGCCGGGGTCCGAGAGGCCCCTGCCCTGGTGCTGACTGTCCTTCGGAACACTGCTCCAGACCACCGGGCACACAGCCAACGGGGTCCTTCCAGGAACTTCCAAACGGTCCCCCTCCAGACAGTCACCGCCGTCGCTGACCTTGCTGATCTGGCCCTACACAAAGCTGGACCCTTCAGGCTTTCCTTCCTTCTTGTCACCTCACTTGCTTTCCTCCTTTTCCACTTTTCTACTTTCACTTAGTTGTTTACTCCTTTCTAGCCCTCAGCTAGACTTCACTCTTGCCCTGCCTGGGCTTAACTGCCTGGTTTCTCCCGCCTCCAGAACTGTGATCTCCTTGGTGGGCGGAGCCAACCGCCTGGCCCACCCCCTGGTGTGAATCATCAGCCTCTGGAGGAAGGCAACAAGGATTTGTAGTTTAGCTGTGATGTGCCTACCTGGAGTGTGGGGTGTGGTGGTGTTGTGACCTGTGACCCCTGGCTTGCCCAGGGCGTCACACAGACACCACCTACACACAGCGTACAGCCATATACACACATATACACAGACACCACCTACACACAGCATACAGCCATATACACACACATATCCACAGACACCACCTACACACAGCGTACAGCCATATACATGCAGATATACACAGACGCCACCTACACACAGTGTACAGCCATATACACACATATATAGACAGACACCACCTACACACAGCGTACAGCCGTATACATACACAGATGCCACCTACACACAGCGTACAGCCATATACACACACATACACAGACACCACCTACACACAGCGTACAGCCATATACACACATATACACAGACACCACCTACACACAGCATACAGCCATATACACACACATATCCACAGACACCACCTACACACAGCGTACAGCCATATACATGCACATATACACAGACGCCACCTACACACAGTGTACAGCCATATACACACATATATAGACAGACACCACCTACACACAGCGTACAGCCGTATACATACACAGATGCCACCTACACACAGCGTACAGCCATATACACACACATACACAGATGCCACCTACACACAGTGTATAACCATATACACACACATACACACATGCCACCTACACACAGCGTACAGCCACCTACACACAGCGTAGAGCCATATACATACACAGACACCTACACACAGCATACAGCCATACACACTTATACACAGATGCCACCTTCTTACAGCGTACAGCCATATACACACACATATACACAGACGCCACCTACACACAGTGCATAGCCATATACACACACATATACACACAGACACCTACACACAGCGTACAGCCATATACACACAGACACGTACACAGCATACAGCCATATACACACATACACAGACACCACCTACACACTGCGCACAGCCATATACACACACACACACACACATATACACAGAAGACACGTACACACAGATGCAATGTACACACAGCATACAGCCATATACACACATATACACAGATGCCACGTACACATAGCGTACAGCCATATTCACACTTTTACAGACGCCATGTACATACAGCGTACAGCTATATACACACACACAGACACCTACACACAGTGTACAGCCATATGCACACACATATACAGCTACATAGATATTTGCCAGTTGCAGATGTAACCATATTTCACAATGTACTGTGGCACTGTAAGTTGTGCAGCCAAAGTTCACGCCCACATCATTGCCATGGTAACCAGGGACAACAGTGTAGATGGAACCAAATTGGGGGCTAAGCACGAATTTGTTCCCAGTCTAACATTGTGCTATCCATACCACATCTAGGTATAATGAGGTGTAGTGAGCAGTAGGGAGGCGTGGCCGGGTATGTCCGCCCTTGCCTGACATCGCCATGCCTTGAGCGATGTTGCGGCGAGCGACGAGACATAGCGGCACTGACGAGAGACAGAGAGAGAAAGAAAAAAAATACATACACATTATGTTTATTTACAATAAAAATACACACAGCCTTTAACATATTTAATTAGCCCCAAAAAGTGCAAATGGTGTGACACATGTCCACTGCTCCTGTCAGCACCAATAAGAATAGGTAGATGTTCATTTCACTGCACTCCCGATGCGATAGCATCGGGCCTATTTCTAGCATCACATAATCAACAGAGTGAGAGATGATCTAACAATCCAAAGAATATTTATTCCGTGCAATCCAGAATGTTCATCAAATAATCCACCACACAGAGGGTAAAATAGTCCAGTAATGGGATAAATGTCCCAGGGATAAGTCACAATCCTCCAGCAGTCCTTTTCCAGGAAAATCGGGGTTTCTCAATGGCTCTCTGGGGTGCTGCCTGTAGCTGCAGCTTCTTCCCCAGATGATCAATCTTACTCCTTCTCTCTTCCCTTTCTCAGACAGACTGAATAATCTCCCAGGTGTGCAGAGAGTTTAGTAAATCCCAGGCCCCTCTTCCCCAGACTTAGGGACTAAAGCCTGACGAGGGTGATTTACCTAACTTAACAGGACAATGTACATAAGATGGACAGAGCACCACGCCTAAAATACGAACTTACACACAATTATACACAGCCCCTTATATTCCACCATTACACTGTGTCAATACAAAATATCAGTTCAGGGTCTGACTATTATGGCAATGTGTTATTTCCTTAAACAGTAAGAAGTTATAGTCTGAAAAAGTGTCCAGCGTCACAATTGCAAGAATTCTAATTTTTAGTTTAATACAATGTGATATGTAAGTAAAAAAAAATTAACGATTTATAAAAATGATACACTTAACACAAAAGCCTGATTTAAACTATAGGTAATCTTCTGATAACATCCCTTTTAAAGTTGGCAGGTATGCCCTTCTGTGATTGTGCCCATATGCTATGATAGGATTTTTGATATGGGGCACTATGGTTTCAATATATGCCACGGCTCAGGGGCATTAAGAATATAAAGAGGCACTGAGGGTCATTATTATAAGAAGGCGCAATGAGGGGCATTATATAAGAAGGCATAATAGAGGATCATTATCTTTACAAAATATGAAAAGCACAGCAGGCACTATTATAAGAGAGGGTTTTTTTATCATTGTTGCCTATGCTGTGACTTCATACCACTGAAAATCTCTGGCTGTTTCTCCTTTAAACATATGGGCATTAGAACTCAATCGAATTATGCAAATGGAGGAGGTGTTGAAGGCTTGGATCACCCAGATGCTTTTCTTTGTACCTGGAAAGCATGGTGGAGCTGCAGAGACTTGGACATTTTTCATGGGGTCCTCAGGCCGACATGCTAAGTTATGTCATGATTTTGTCCTATTCCCTCTCCCCTTGTTTTTTTTCTTTTATTCCTTTTTCTCTTCTCGTTATAGCGTTCTTTTTTACTCTTTCCTATTATCCAACGTCCTTGCTTTTTTCTTCCTCTTTTTCCTTCTTGTGAGTTTTCATGTTTATAAATCTCCTGTGTTAATTACTCACTCTTTGCATGCTTCCTCTACCTGTGCTTGCGCCAGAACGTTGAGATTGTAATATATTTCTACAGCGCTATATTCTATTAGGATTTACGTTTTACTGTTCGATCACTATATGCATAAATACTGTCTGTCTAGGCTATTCATCTCTTTAGCAAACCCTTAAACTGTACCTATAATTAGTTTTTTCCGTGATCTGTACCCATTTTCTTTGTTTTCTATTGTTTAAATCACTGGTATACATTTTATGAATGTTTATTTATCTAGTCTACAATCACCATTAACACAGTATAAATCAAAAAAGGGAAAAAGCTCTCATGGTGAAAAAATCACTATGACTAAATTCGCCTTGGAGATATGCCACAACAAATTTCTTTTTTTCCGTATTCTATTAGATTAGCATTGCTTTAAGTAATTTCCCATAGTCTTATAATTGTAAAAAATACCATTAAGGATTCCTGCATAGTGAGAATATACAAAGGATGCTGAAATTGATTTTACTGTGCTGTTTCTTAGAGGCCATATTGCGGAAAACATATTGTAGTTTAATGCATCTCCATAATCCTATTCTGTATCATTTCAACATTAATAACTTCAGCTTAAAACTCATGGATTATTGGTAGAAAGCAGTCCAATAATTGTTCTCTAGTCTGTAAATATTTTATGTCTAACGATTAATCCATTTAGCTATGATAATGAGTGTATTGAGATATATGCAGTAATTAGCTGAGTATATCATGATATAGCCTATTTGTAACATTGGTGGAAAATAATTTACACATAAATGTAAGAATTCATTATAGAATATGTCAGTATATTCAGATCTTTTCTTCTTTAACCCTCAACTGGTGAGGTGGGGTTTGCAACACACCAGGGAAATTTTGTTCAGTTGGCATTCATTGGAAAATGCTGGTATGAATCATCAATGTATTACATTTTTCGATACTTGTGGGTGTCAAAAAATTTGGTATACTCATGTGTAATCAATCGCCAATAAGAAAACAATTAAAACAAACGTGATCTTTGCTTTTGCTGCAAAAATTAGAGATTTCTAAACACTTGGGTATAGGAAGCCCCACATCACCAGTTGCATGACAAAAATCCTACCTCACCAGTTGAGGGTTATTACATCTCATTTGATTCATTTATGGGTAGCTGTACAGAAAGGAAGGGAAACTATTGGAAAAACACAAAATTGGCATGCAGTATTTACACTGTGTGCACAATTATTAGGCAATTTGTATTGTTGATGAATAATTTTACTATTGAACAACCACAGTGCTGTTTGTCTTCCAAAAAGTTAACAAACCTGAAACTAGAAAGTAGCAGTGAGGTTTTGGCTTTGTTAGGAGAATATCTATGAGTGCATAATTATTGGGCAACTATTAGTGTGCATTTTATTATCTCAATTATTTATTTTTATCTGTTAAAATGAGAGTAATCAGCAAAACAACTCAAAGTGTACAAAAATACATTTCTAACATTTCCCAAAAAATATCAGTGACCAATTTAGCCCCTCTTCTTTTTAATAGCAATCATAAACCTTCCATCTATGGAGTCTGTCAGTGTCTTAATCTGTTGACGATTATCTTTTTGGGCAGCACCAACCACAGCCTCCCAGAAACTTTTCAGAGAGGTGACTGTTTTTCTTCACTGTAAATTTACAGTTTAAGAAGGTTCTCAATAGGGTTTAGGTCAGGTGAGGACAGGGGCCATATCATTATTCTTTCATCTCTTCATCTCTAACCAAGCAGTGGGGTACTTCTTTGCATGCAATGGAGCATTATCTTGTAGAAAAATGAAGGTATTCTTGAAAGATGCAGACTTATTACTTTACCACTGTTGAAGAAAGTGCCTTCGAAAAACTGGCAGTACTTTCCGGTGTTGATTTTGAGTCCATCTTCAAAACAGAAAGCTTCAACTATCCCATTTTTTTATAAATACAACCCCAGGGGGCATGGCTATTGGAGTGGAGACGGTGGCATCTATTTTTGCAATTATGTCCCATAATTCCTCGTTTTCTGAATCAAATGGATATTTCCTTTTCCTTTCTTTCGGAATGAAGACCTTTTTATCCGTTCTCTTCCATTCCCGCTTGATTAAAGCCGTGATGTTTTTATGGACTGGGAAGCATTTCTGTACGTGCCAAGCCCAAACATTATGTCCTGAATAGATCTCCTGGGTGCTGTTGTGGAAATGGGAAAAATTGGCCCTTCTCCACTACAACACCCATGAGAGAGAGTCCACCCACCCCGAAGGACAGGAAACCTACAGCTCTTAAAAGTTGGAACCTCTCTATATGCTTCAGTAAGTTTCCTGTCCTTCAGGAAAAAGATTTACCTGATAGCCATCTCCAGGGAGGGGTGGGAGCAGAGCCTGGTTCGGCGTCAGTGCGTTCCCTGCACAGACCCCTGGCAGCACTAAGAAAGAGGAGCACGGCCTTCTGGAAACCTGGGGGCCAGAGTGGTTGGCAGCTGAGGAGGCCTCCAGAGGAATGCTGATGCCACTTGGATGATCTGGCGCTGTCTGCAAATGGTCGGTGACCCGAACTGGAAGGGGAGCACTTCCAGCTTCCGGTAACATCACGGCAGTGAGAAACCACCCCAGATTGAAACTTGCTACAGGAGGAATGGTGCTTTGCCAACATGGAGCAGCCTGCAGAGACTGTGGAAGTGACTGCACCTCCAAACCTGGTATTCTGGCTCCTTGGTGGGTGAGTCCAGGGGGTTCCCTGATGAAGCTGTGATTGATTGTCTACATGTCTGTTCTGTTGTGTTTTGTCTAGGACAAGCCTAAGAAATCACTGTCCAAGACAAAACATAGAGAATGTGCCCTATGTATATCTAAACTGGCCGCTACCTATAATAAGAAGTTGTGTTAGACCTGCATAGACAAGACACTGTTGGATGAGTCCCCATCCCTCAAAGTAGTTGGAATCACTAATTAATGAGGTGAAGAAATCTTTGAGTGAGGTTATGCCGGACACTTCTTCAGGGAGACATATGACCACAGGAGACTCCCGCCCAGAAGATGACGGAGAAAAAGGGGCGATCGATACATTTTAGTCAGATCACTCCTCATCCCCATCATCCTTGGACACTGAAGGAGGGCAGCCGTGCTTCCCTATAGAGGATATGGGAAGGCTAATAAAGGCGATGAGGGCTACCATCAGAATTGAGGACGTCAGAGAGCCCAAATCCATTCAGTACATGAGTTTGGGGGGCTGGAGGCACATAAACCTAAATGCTTCACAATCCATAAAAACATCATGGCTTTAATCAAGCGGAAATGGAAGAAACCAGATAAAAAGGTCTTCATTCCGAAAGAAATAAAAAAAGGAAATATCCATACGATTCTGAAGACGCAGAAGTATAGGAAAAAATTCCAAAAATAGATGCTGCTGTCTCCAAGGTACGAGGGGCTGCTGATAAGTCTTTGGCTTTACCCAGAAAGAAACGAGATAGGATGATGAAACTTTACATTTATTCCACATACTCTCCACTGATGTCAACACACTTCTTACATTAGTATTCCAAGTTCTATAAGCCTAGCAAAAAGAAAGATTTCGGTTGTGCCTCAAACCAGGCATCCGTAGCAGCCATGGCATCAGAAATGGTGTGAAATTTGGTACCCTTGAGGTGTTTCTTCAGGTTTGGAAACCGATGATAGTTGGAAGGAGCTAGATCTGGTGAATAAGGTGGAGGGTCAACCAGCTGGAAGCCCAGCTCTGCCAGTTTTGCTGTGGTTGCTTGTGCAGTGTGAGAGGAATCGTCTTGTAGGAACAAGATTTCTTTGCACAGCTTGCCGCACCTTCAAAGCTGCCTTCATTTGGTCCAAAAGTTCATTATAACACCTTGCATTGATGGTGGAACCCTTTTGAAGGTAGTCCACTAGCAGCACGCCCTCCTTATTCTAGAACACAGACGTCATCATCTTAGTGGCTGATTTTTGTACCCTGAACTTCTTTGGATGAGGAGAACTACTGTGCCTCCATTCTTAACACTAGAAGTCCCAGAGAGGGGTCATTTAATATTTCTACCTTTGGAATGGGGGGAGTTCGAAATTTCTGGGACTTCTAGTGTTAATAAATCCAGGTCTCATACATAGTGACCAGCCGATCAAGAAAGTTCTTATCAGTCCAGAAACTCTGACAAATGGACCGGGAAGGTTTCACTCGCATGGTTCTTTGATCTGTTGTCAAACATTTGGGGACCCATTTTGCAGATAGCTTCCTCATGTCCAAATGTTCATGTTAATCACACAAAGACATTCACGGGAAATCCCCATGATGTCTGCTATTGCTTTAGCTGAAATTTGTCTCCAGTATGACATTGTGCACAGTATCGACGATCTCCGGAACAACAACCACTCTTGGTTGTCCAGGACATTCCTCATCATTGGTGCTGAAGTGGCATGTTTTAAATTTGGCAACCCAGTTCTTAACTGTGGAATATGAAGAGCATTGATCTGCGACATATCACCATGAATATCTTTTGCGGACTTTCCTTGCAGAATCAAGAATTTTATCACTCCTCTGCTCTCAGTTGGTGTGAATATCGCATTAGACTCCCCCATTTTGTTTCCCTGCATGTGTAGAATAAGCAACAAACAGAAAATTTTGAAAACATACTGTATATTAGACACATAAGACTTTTATGTGATATAACATTTATTACCATAGAAACAAAAAAAGTTCACAAAGCCAAAGACTTATCAGCAGCCCCTCATATCCAGGACTACGGCTCTCCCCTTTAAAGACGCAGGATTACTAAAAGATCCCTTTTTCAAGAAAGCGGACAGTTTCCTGAAGAGGGCCTGGAAATTGAGGGCAGCGGCTTTCAAACCCAACATTGTAGCAACGTGCACTGCTTGATCGCTAAGCGTGTGGCTGGGTCAGCTGGAAACACAGATAAAGGACAAGTGCCAAAGAGACCAGGTGCTTTCTAATCTCCTGGTTATTAAAACATTGGCAGATTTTCTGGCTGATGTATTGGTGGATGCTGTGAGGCTCACTGCACGGACTTCTTCCCTCTCAAACTCTGTCAGGAGAGCATTATGGTTGAAGAGCTAGAAGGGAGACTTCAACTCCAAGTCAAGGCTCTGTGAGGTCTCCTGTGAAGGAGAACTCCTCTTTAGAAAGGGCCTCGATGAAATATTGGAGAAGGCATCTTATTCCAAGAAGGGATTCCCAAAGGCTAACCTCCCAGACTTTAGGAGATCGTTTAATCCCGGCAAGAGAACTAGGCAACCCAGAGACCTGAAAAAGGAAGTCAGAACTGGAAGGAGAGACCCAGAATAAAAAAATCCAAAATGAAGGGTGTTTTTTTCAGGGCCTTCAGAAAACGCAGAAGACAATGATGCCAGATAGATGGGAGGCTGTTGAGGTTCCTTCCTGTGTGAGAGAAGATTTCGGTGAGGCGTTGGATTCTGGGCATGGTAGCCAAGGGATTGAAGCTCAAGTTTACCATCCTTCCCCATGCAGATTCATGATTATGAATACCCAGAGCTTGAGGAAGGGGGGGCAGCAGGCTTTAGAAGATGAAGTGATTGCAGAAAGGCGTGCTCACCCCGGTTCTGGAAGGAGAAAAAGCGAAAGGTTTTTACAGCCCACTCTTCTTAGTAAAAAAGCAAGATGCATCCTTCAGAATCATCTTAAATTTGAAGGGTCTAAATCAATTTATAATACAGAAGTACTTCATCATGGAGACAGTTGCCACGGCCGTAAGGCTTCTATACCTAGATTGTTTCATGGCAACTACAGACCTCAAGGATGCCTATTATCATATGCCTATTTTTCAGGGGCATCAGAGGTTTCTCAGGGTAGCAGTATATCTTCAGCAACAGCTTACCCATCTGCAGTTTCGAGCCCTACCTTTCGGTCTTTCAATGGCCCCCAGAGTGTTTACAAAGCTGGTGGCAGAAATGTCGGATCACATCAGGGAGAAGGATATGCTTTTCATACCCTACCTAGATGGCTTCTTAGTGGTAGGGAGATCACACTCAAGGTGTAGGGAGGCAATAGGTCTGGTCTTGGATATTTTCGCAGAGCTCGGCTGGCTTATAAATACAGAAAAATCAAGACTCGATCCCAAACAGATACAGATCTTCCTAGACATTCTCCTGGATTCCAGACGGCAGAGGTCATTCCTTCCGGACGAAAAATAGAAAGACTAAGGGAACTAGTACTGAACCTGATTATCAACCCAGTTACCACTCTCAGGAGAGCAATGTCAGCCCTTGGATCCCTAACATCCTGTATCCTTGCGGTTAACTGGACCAGAAGCCATTTTTTCAAGCTCCAATCGGAAATCTTAAGGGAAATGGAGGTCAGCGATAGGCTGGACAGAAAGATTTCTGTCTCCCAATCCACCAGGGTGTCACTATACTGGTGGCTGGAAATAGACAACCTCTGCAGAGGCGTGCCATGGGAAATAAAGAACCCAGTTATTATAACAACAGACGCAAGTGTCTGGAGGTGGGGGGGATCACACTGAAAGGAAGGTCCTTCAATGTGAATGGTTAAGAGAATTGAAGAAAGCATCTTCCAATCTAAGAGAGCTGTCAGTCATAAACATGGCACTCAAGGGAGCCTTGCGAGACGCCATGTAAAGGACCTGTCTGCCAACATGACAGCAGTAGGGTAGCCTACATAAACAAACAGGGGGGGGCAAGATCCAGGAGGCTCATGGCAGTAGCAGAGGAGATATTTGTTCTGGCTGAATCAAAATTTCAGTCATTGACCGCAAATTTTCTAAAAGGCAGAGAAAACTTGAGGGCAAACTTACTCAGCTATTACCAGCTGAGTCAGGACAATTGGGCTTTAGATCCAGATATATTCGACAGGATCATTTTCAGGTGGGGCAGGCCATGTATAGGTCTGTTTGCTGATTGGACAAACAGAAAAACTATGAGATTTTTCTCTCTAAACCCCGGGGACTCCCCTCCCAGGATAGATGCTCCAGGACTGCTCCAGGACTGCTCGGAGGATCTAGTCTACGCCTTTCCACCCATCTCGTTAATTCCGGTTGTCCTAAGGAAGATTCGGACGGACTGAGTAGAAGGAGTTCTCTTTACCCCCCTTTTGGCCCAGAAGGTCATTGTTCACCAGGCTTCACCTGATGTCAAGAGAGGACCCATGGGTCTTTCTGGAGATCCCAGGCTTACTATCCCAGGGTTCAGTCCAGCACCCCAACCTGAAGAGCCTTCATTTGACAGTGTGGCATTTAAGCGGCAGCTTTTAAGATCTAGGGACTTTTCAGATAGCTAATAATCATGTTAATGGGGAGTAGGAAAAAAAATCACTACTAACTTTATGGTAGGGTCTGGAGGAAGTTTTTAGACTTTTAAAGAATCAATCCATTAGAAAAACAGCAAGTACCCTGGCCGGGTATCCTGGAGTTCCTACAGAAGTGGTGAGAAATAGGGTTGAGTTTGAGTACACTCATGGTCCACATCTCTGCATTGGGGATGCTTTTTGACTGTAAGGTTGTGGTTCCCCCTGGGGGGTAAGGTTCGTAAAGGCAGAGGGTCGATCTGTATCAATACTTCCGCCCCATTTACCTCTATGGGATCTAAATCTAGTTTTGAGGGCTATCAACAGGTCCCCCTTTGAACCCCTGGAATAGTGCATGGTTAGGATTCGAACGCTCAAGACTGCACTTTTGGTAGCTCTTACATAGGCTAGAAGGATAGGGGAGCTACAGACTCTCTCAATAAACAAGCCCTTTATGGAGAGACTTTTGGATAGGATAATCCTTAGACCAGATCCAGCCTTTTTACCAAAGGTAGTTTCTAGGTTTCATTGGTCCTAGGAGATAGTGCTCCCTTCCTTTTGTGATAACCCCAGGAATGAAAAGGAGAGGGAGTTTCACACCCTAGACGTTAGGAGATGCCTGTTACGATACCTAGAAGTGACCAATGACTTCAGAAAAGCTACCACTCTTTTTGTTCTTTTTCAGGTTCCTGGTAGAGGCAAGCCAGTGTCAAAAGAGTCCCTAGCCAGATAGGGCTAGGGACTCACTCCAGGGCTCACTCTGGCATACAGAGCAGGGGATCATGATCCTCCCTTGGGCTTAAGGGATCACTCCACCAGGGCCGTTTCCACTTATTGGGCTGAAAAAGCTAACGCCTCTCTGGAGCAGATCTGTAAAGCTGTCACATGGTCTTCTCCATCTACCTTTTTTAAGCACTATAGGTTTGATCTTGGTGCTCATGATCTTTCCTTTGGGAGAAAAGTGTTACGGGCTGTGGTCCCACTCTAGGGGATTTCTTCCTGGTTGCCGTCGTGGAGAAGGGAAAAATCAATATTACTTACTAAATTTTGCAGAGCACCCTCTATTACTGTTCTTACCCACTTTTGGTGTTGGCCCTTTTGTCACTAGATTGAAGGTTTTTTCCTTTTGTCCACAGGTCTTGCAAAAAAACAAAAAATTGGAAGGTTGAACTAGATGAACCTAGGTCTTTTTTCAACCTAAGTAACTATGTAACTATATGTGAGTGGCATATATGTCAGCTATGTATATGTCAGAAGTAATGTTGTAATTTTTTAAATATGTGTACAAATATGTGTCATACTAACTAAACGGAAGTCCTCCAATGCTTTGTAAACCACTGAAGCGTATAGAGAGGTTCCACCTTTTAAAAGCTGTAGGTGTCATATCCTTTGGGGTAAGTGGACCCTCTCTCTTGGGTGCTGTCGTGGCTCTGGAAAATCTAATTACTGGTAAGTAATACTGATTTTCTTGAAAGATGCAGACTTATTACTTTACTTTTGAAGAAAAACTGCCTTCTAAAAACAGGCGGTAAGTTAATTTTGAGTCCATCTCAAAATAAAAAGTTTCAACTCTCCTATCTTTTATAATACAACCCCAGTCGGCGTCGCCTAAATGCTGATGGCACCAGCTCTGTGAGTGAATAGCTCCATGTATAAGCTGTCCTATCATGGCTAGAAGCAGCAGTATACCTCCCCGAACCATCTCAAAAGCTCCCTATGATGAACATGACCAGAGGAAGATCCACAAGAAAATGATCTGCCAAATTATTAGAGTTTCTCCCTCAAAGCACCCACCGGATTTGCCTGTGACATGAAGGTGCACGCTCAAGGGGAAAGTTCTCAACAAGATCTAGTGAGATACTTGCTGATGCTCTTATCACTAATGGGATGATGCAAGACCTCCTCAGCTCCCTCCGCTCCCTCCTATCTTTTTTAAAATCAGATTTCAAAGCGGCGATTAGTGAGTTAAAACAGGAGATCATTTCACTATGGGAACCCATGGGTCACGTAGAGAATAAGATGGCGGATTACGCTGCTTTTCACAACAACCTAATAGACTCGCAATTTGCTATTGAGAAGGAGGTGCAATAAATGGAAAAAAAATAATTGGGACTTGGAAGATAGGTCCCACTGGAATAATGTGCAGATTAAAGGAATTCCAGAGTCTATAGCCAACTCAGGCTTGGGCCCCTTTTTCCACAACCTCTTGCAACAAATATTACCTGACTGTCCAGGCCTAGAGGGCTAAATTCAGCATTGCCAAGAGACACTCTTGTGAGATTTCACTTTTTCAAAACAAAAGAGACGTTTTTATGTCTCCTGATACAAAAACCAGATCTGCCTTATTCCTTCCAGAGGACTGTCTTTCTGCAGAAACACTAGCTAGGGGGGCTTTACATGTTGCGACATCGCTACTGATATATCGTCGGGGTCACGTCGTTGGTGATGCACATCCGGTGCTGGTAGTGACATCGCAACGTGTAAATCTTAGGTGCAATGATGAACGAGCACAGAAGCTTACAATATCGCTGATCTGTGTTACGTCGTTCATTTCCATAATGTCAGTTCGACCGCAGGTACGATGTTGTTTGTCGTTCCTGCAGCTCCACACATCGCTGTGTGTAAACCCGCAGGAGTGACAAACATCTTCTTACCTGCGTCCCAACGGCAATGCGGAAGGGAGAAGGTGGGTGGAATGTTATGTCCTGCTCATCTCCGCCCCTCCATTTCTATTGGCCGGCTGATTAGTGACGTCGTGGTGACATCGCTGTGACACCGAACGCACCTCCCCCTTGAAGGAGGGATTGTTCGGCGTTCACAGCGACATCGCCGACACAGGTATGTGCGTGTAAAGCTGCCATAGCGATAATGTTCGCTACGGCAGCAATCACCACATATCGCATGTGCGACTGGGGCGGGTACTATCGTGCTGGACATCGCTAGCAATTGCTAGCGATGTCGCAACGTGTAAAGCCCGCCTAACACTCCCAACAAATGGGGGTTTCCTGTTAAATTGTGGTGAGTATTGATGGCAAGACATTTTATAGTAACTCACCAGCACAATCAGAAGATCTTCTGAAACTCTGGAACATTCTGCCTGAGTCATTCCAGTCTAGTAAAGCATCTCTGGAACTCCAAAAGAAGATAATTCCAAACTGGTCTAATGTTTAGGATGGTCATACAACAATAAAGGCTTAAAGAGAATCTGTCAGCAGGTTTTTGATACCTTATCTGAGAGCAGCATGATGTAGGCAAAGAGATCCTGAATCCAACAATGTATCACTTAGATTATTGGGTGCATCTATTCTGATACAGTCAGAATTTTTAGCTTTAGGCATGTATCAAAGTTCAGAGAGCTGCCCAGGCTCTACACAGAGACTGTACATTGACACTGAGGTGTCAAGCTGAGGAGGGGGCACGCTGGACTGCCATGAGCGTGACTTTGAAGTTCAAGCAATGATAAGTGTCCTGCTAGTTAAACAAGCATAGCAAATAAACACCGATTGGATTGTGACAAGACAGGCAGCCCTGAATTTTCTGTGTTAACCCTTGCAGCATGCTAGCTTCAGCTTACATAGCACATTCCTGCTGACAGATTCCCTTTAAAGAGCTCACTCCTTACACGTTAAGTATATAGTGCACTGTTTTTCTGCTTGCGGTTTACTAGCATATTCAGTATGCAATTCCTTAGGAATCTGTCGCCTGAAGTGCCATGGTAAAATCTGCTCAGTTTTTCCCACTTGTGTGGTTTAATTTACTTATGTCTGTTAGGGTATGTGCGCACGTTGCTTTTTACCTGCTTTTTACCTGCTTTTTTGCTGCTTTTTCTTCTGCGCTGTTTAATGCCAAAATGGATGTGTTCTTCTATTCAAGCAAAGTCTATGGGAATTTGGGTTTCTTGTTCACACTATGTTGTTCAAAATGCTGCCTTTTTGTGGCAGAACTTTGGTCAAAAACTCAGCTTTTCAAAGAAGCAACATGTCAATTGTTTTTGCCATTTGGGTTTTGCACTGCAAAGCTGAGTTTTTGACCAAAGTTCATCCACAAAAAGGCAGCATTTTGAACAACATAGTGTGAACAAGAAACCCAAATTCCCATAGACTTTGCTTGAATAGAAGAACACATCCATTTTGGCATTAAACAGCGCAGAAGAAAAAGCAGCAAAAAAGCAGGTAAAAAGCAGGTAAAAAGCAACGTGCGCACATACCCTTAGTTGTGTTTTTAAGTTTTTCCTTTTTTTTATAGTTCATCTCATAATCTATGCAAAAAAACATTGGTCACAAGAAACTATGTAGGTTCTGTGTCAGCTGGTATGCTAAGCTGGTTATATAAAGGTACTATGGGTATCAAAATTTAAATGTGATATTGCCTTTATACAAGAAACGCACCTACTGAGGCAAGACAATCAGATTGTCACACAAAGGTTTGCCAATAATAATACAGTCTAATGCATCATCAAAAAAGTCAGGGGAGGTAGATAGTGCTAAATATAATGTGCTGTTTAACCCCTTCACGACCGGCCGATTTTTCGCTTTCCGGTTTTTTTTTCGCCATTCTTTTTCTGAGAGACGTAACTTTTTTTATTTTTCAGTCAATATGGTCATGTGAGGGCTCATTTTTTGCAGAACGAGCTGTACTTTTAAATGAAACCATCAGTTTTACCATATAGTGTACTGGAAAACGGCAAAAAAATTCCAAATGCAGAAAAATTGCAAAAAAAGTGCGATAGCACTATGGTTTTTGAGATATTTTATTCACTGTGTTCACTATATGGTAAAACTGATGTGTGGGTGTGATGCCTCAGGTCAGTGCGAGTTCGTAGACACCAAACATGTATAGGTTTACTTTTATATAAGGGGTTAAAAAAAATCGGAAGTTTGTCAAAAAAAAGTGGCGCACGTTTTACGCCATATTCCGTGACCCGTAGCGTTCTCATTTTTCGGGATCTATGGCTTAGTGATGGCTTATTTTTTGCGTCTCGAGCTGACGTTTTTACCGGTACCATTTTTGCGCAGATGCTACGTTTTGATCGCCTCTTATTGCATTTTGCGCAAAAGTTGTGGCGACAAAAAAACGTCGTTTTGGAGTTTGGAATTTTTTTGCCGCTACGCCGTATACTGACCAGATTAATTTATTTTATATTTTGATAGATCGGGCGTTTCTAAACGCGGCGATACCAAAAGTGTGTATATTTTTATTTTTTTAACCCTTTAATTTTCAATGGGGCGAATGGGGGTGATTTGAACTTTTAGGTGTTTTTGTTTTTTTTAATTTTTTAAAACTTTTTTTTTAACTTTTTTTTTTTATTTTACTAGTCCCCCTAGGGCGCTATTGCGATCAGCATTCCGATCGCTCTGCAGTATCTGCTGATCACAGCTACAAGGCTGTAAACAGCAGATACGCTCTCTTTCTCTTTAGCTGTGCCGCTGGCACAGCGAAAGTGAAAGCAAGTCAGGTGTAGTACAGGACTCATCACATGACCCTGTGCTACCATGACAACTATCGGAAGTCACGTGATCGCGTCACGTGACTTCCGGTATCGGGCGGTAAGTAAAACTTTACCGCGATCGCGCTTATAATGACGCTGTCACGTATTGACAGCGCCATTTAAGGGGTTAATCGGCACGAGCAGATAACGATGCCTAGCAGGCACACATCTCAGCTGTGAAAATCAGCTGAGATGTGCGCCGATCGCGGCATGCTGCCGCCGGCAGACCGCGGGCAGTAACATTATGTCATTTAGGACGTAATTTTACTGCCCGCGGTCGTTAAGGGGTTAAAATTATGTCCTCAATTTGGGATTCACAGGGTGAGCTTTTGATACTGCTTTGTTCTATTAAAGGACTCTGTCACCAGGTTTTTGCTACCCCATCTGAAGGCAAGATGGGCTGCAGTGTGTACATCGCCCAGGCCCCAAAAACTAGTACTCTACCAGGATACAGCTAAACCCCCACTAAAGTGGAAGCGTCACAGGTGCAGGAGGAGCAAATCACACACACACACACACACACACCTAGTGGCACACTGTGTTATCTGCATGTGTGAACAGCGCTCTATGCAAGCCACTAGTGTGCAGTTTTATGATCTAGCAATCCTGTAAGTATAACAATTGATTCACGTATATATACATTCTATTTAATAATGTAACACTCAAGACATTATAAGGAGATTCATGGTATGGGAGATAGGGAAGGAGGAATTGGGTAGTAGAATAAAAATGAAATATATACAGTATGTAATGTTGTAAGTGAGGAATGTACCTGTCACAAGATGTCCTGGGGCTAGGGTGTTGTATGTGGAGTAATGGAAATTTTGATGTCCCTAACAAAAAAAGTGAAATTGTATAAGTCGCTGGTATAGGGATCAGGTAAAAACAAAAACAGGGTAGTTTAACAGATACCTATAGTAGGAAATCCTGTAAAGGAGGTAAAATAGAATAAGGGAATTGGCCCTATGGAGATAGAAATGACTAGGTAAGTGCTGTGCAAATATAGAAAAAGGCATCCAATGTGTCCCCAAAGTACAAGCATACCTATTTAATGGTACTATGAGGCACTCCCATGCATAGGATCAGGTGAGGGTGATATGGGGAAGATGTCGTTTATAATACCGTGCTGTTGCGGGACCCGGAAGTGCAGTGGGCGTGCAAGCATACACAATCTGTGTGGTGGCACTGATGTGAGGCTTGGGATCTCCCGTGTGACCCAGACGTCATTGCTGCGTCATGCATGTGTGCGCCGTGAGACTGTGTATAATAGTTTACATTGTCTCTTTGGGAACCAGCGCACATCTGCAGTTGGGAACGGGAGGCTGAATAGTACGGCGTGTGTTATATTTGCCTGCCCGTGGACCAGTGTATATGTGTAGTGGAACAATCTATGATAAAATATCAACATGGCACAGATGGCTATGGATGTACAAGTGCATCTCAAATTGAATATCAATAAATTAGAATATCATCAAAAAGTTAATTTCAGTAATTCAATACAAAAAGGGAAACACATATTATATAGAGTTATTACACACAGAACGATCTATTTCATGTGTTTATTTCTGTTAATGTTGATTTTTCCTGCTATGGAGGTAAGGCTTACTGGCCTGTAATTCCCTGGATTCTCCTTTTTCCCTTTTATGTAGATAGGAATCTCATTTGCCCTTTTACAATGTAGAGGGACCTCTTCTGTTTCCCAAGATTACATCAAGTGATGCTATTATTTCCTCAGCTATCTCTTTCAGGACTTTGGGGTGTAAATCATCTGGACCTGGGGACTTGGTTTCTTTTAACTTGGCTAAATGTTCTAATATCAATCCTTTGTTTATTGTCAACTTGGACTCCTCCTGACCATCACTTCTATCATGATTATCGTTCATGCTTCCATTAGTTTTTTTGGGAGAAGACAGATACAAAATATGAATTTAGTATCTCCACCTGCTGTTCCACCTTGTTGACTGTTTCACCTTCACTTTTCTTTTGCTTTTAACATACCCCCAAGCCTTTTGCAAGCTTCAATTCGTGCTCGGCCTTTGTTCCTTTGATGCTTGTCTGCATACTGTCATATATTCCTTATTATAGATCCTGGAGCAGGGTAACCTAATAGAGCCTGGTGCAGATTGCCCTAACAAAGCCTGGTGCACAACACCCTAATAGAAGCTGGTGCAAAGTGCCCTAACAGTGCCTGGTGCACAGTACCCTAATACAGCCTGGTGCCGGATGCCTTAATAGAGCCTAGGGCACGATGACCTAACAGAGCCAGGTACACAGTACCCTAATTGAGCCTGGTGCACGGTACCCTAACAAAATCTGGTGCAGGGTGCCCTAACATAGTCTGGCACATAGTGCCGTAATAGATCCTGGAACTTGGTGCATAGTACCTGTGGCGCCCCTGAATATCTCACTTTTTACATTTTTTTAGTAGTTTTCTTTTTTTTTACGTTTTTTTTACGGTTTCTTCACCTTCTTGAGATCATGAACTTTTACCGCACATCGTTCTGGCTGTGTGGTCTAACTGCTTCACATTCCTTGGTCCTCATGAAGATTGATGGCCATGATTAGGTGTGGGTTCTATACCCTCTCACTGCGGTGTGAATTCTAATATGGTCTGGGACACAATAAACACATATATATGTATGGTTATACATTTTTTATTCATCGATGACGCATTTATGTTTTATGTTAATTGTTTTTTATTTTTTTGACTTACATTGGTCATTTTATTAACAAAAAGACTGTTGCTGTTGATACAATTCATTGTCTTTTGTTTTTTCACCGGACCACGTCACTCCTTGCAGGGATTGAAGTTTTTTCCCGCCGATTTTTTTCTTTTTGAGGGCGGTTCTTTGATGTTCCACTGGGTATATACTGTCTGTATGCATGTGACTCTGCAGATTTGATGTATCTTGTGCTTGCTGGTCCTGAGGAAGGGGGCTGAGACCCCTGAAACGCGTAGACCTATGCCGAAATAAAGTGTACATTGATCAAGCTTACATCTGGGATCTCTGGCGCGGTTATTAAAAACCCATCTCCGCTATCTCTCTCTGTTATCTGCCAATCGGGTTACTGCTGCCGTTGATCTACATATGCGATTACAGGAGTTGTGCCTTTCACAACTCTAATAGGTGAGTAGGATTACTCTTCACTATACCCCCTGTTTATCAGGGTAAGACCCTATGCGCTTTTTTTCCACAGGTTTCTTGCTTATGATTTACCATTGAATCTGGAATACCGGTTCACTGTTTCCTGTGGTATAGCAGCAGAGGGTCCTTCCTCCGTTCCAGAAATGGAATATTTCAACAACCGGATATCGAACAGAGAAAAACTGATCTTACAAACAGTAGGTGCACCTAATGTTCATTATCCTGACTTGGACCTCGTTTTGCCGAATGTTTATTCGGATGAGGACACTAAGACTATGAAGAGTATGTTTCTGCGGTTAGAGGATTTACTAAAGGAGGAATTACGTTTTGGGCTTGATGCCCGTTTTCTCACGATCTATATGGAAGAAAAACTGTGCCCGAGGGGCTTGAGAATTAAGCAGGACCCTTTTCCTTTGGATGCTGTCTTTACATTAGAATGGAATGACAATTTATGGAAATGTATGCCGGGCATGTTACAATGCCTATTCAAGAAAAGGAATACTATTGCGAGTGAAGTTACGGCTCGTATTAATGAACTGTACATAGAATTGACTAAATATGATTTGCACCCGGAGTTTAAAATACTCAATTCTGATATCAATACCAAACTAACTCAGATTGAGCAAGACTCTATCTATAGAAAATCAAGGAAGTTGCAACGTGATAGACTAGATATGATTCCTAATAGCAATAAGGGTCCTGATATGTCAGAGGGGCCTAGAAGAACTGTCGGTCGGAGACCCAGTTCCACTAACAATTCCAGAAATTTTGTGAACAGTAGATTCCATAGAAAGAAATCAGATTCACTTCCTAAAAGGGCTACTGTTGATCCCTCCAGAGAGGGCCCATTATTACCTCTGCCATCTGAGATAGCACGAGAACCCCCTCCCCAAAACCTGGTTACCACTATAGTTCCTGATGAGGTGTTCTCAGGAAATGTTGCTATTACTGAGAGCACTGTGGCTACACCTCCCCCTATTAGTTTGGCTACTGATTCCTCTAGATCTGCTGTTAAACCCAGGGATTTTGAGGACACTAAGAGACAACTAGAGTCACTCAGGGTCCAAATAGAGAAAATTCGAAAGAATAGAGAATTTATTTCTGAGCCTGTGTCTGTGGATTCCCCTCCTCCAGGCGATGTATCATCTGACAAAGCCTTTATTGATCTTTTAGACCTATCTACACATGAGGACTATATTCCTTTACCTTTCTCACAGGAGTCTGTAATGATTTCTACCTCTACTATTCCAGGAGAAGGTGTGCCTGATCGTTCAAGGGAGGCTACTATTATAGTGGATAATACCTCCAAGAATGACTCTTGTGTGCCTTTTTTACCCAGGGCCAGGGGCACACAGCCCAGCATTGCTTGTTTTCTCACGCCAAGGGGGGAAAAAAGAAAAAATCCTATAGAGGAGCCAGGGCTGGTACCAGGATCCAGCAAAAAAGAAAGGAAAAATTTACAATAAAAGATAACATGATGGGCATTTTCAACCTCTCCAGTTATACCTTGTCTAATATAGAAGTCAGTGTACTTAGAAAAGGGTTGTCCTTTTGTCCCACCAAGTCCGCCAATGATTTTGATTTATATCTTGATTTTCAAAGATTCATTAGGAAATTGACACTGACTCGTCATTTCCAAATCAATAAATACAGTCCCCATGATGAAAACACGGTGCATGACAGTTTCCAGCACACTGATCTGAGATTAAAATCAGCTTTTTATCCTCTCCAGAGTAAGGGACACCATATTAAGACTTTCAATGATCTTGTATTGGAGGATTTCAAGGAATTGCAGAATAAGAATTCTCCCTCTGGAATTAACCTTACCAGAGAAGAAAGATGCGCTGTAATGGCACTGAAAAATAACACTTCTCTTATTATTAAAAATGCTGACAAGGGAGGAGGAATTGTAATACAGGACAGAGGTGCATACATCAAAGAGGCTCTAAGGAATCTGTCCAACCCCCTCCATTACGAGGTTACTGATACAACTACTTACAATCAGTCTGTCCTAGATCACCGTGCCCTAATAATTGCCACATATTTCAAAGAAAAGATCGACCAAACCAGACAAGTCTTTTCTGCTGAACCACCACAACCCCTTCATATAACAGACCACTGCTCCTCCCCCATAAACTTCCTCCCCACCATCACCGAAGGAGAGCTTGCACATCTTCTCTCAAAAGCACACCTCACCACATGCGCACTTGACCCCATCCCATCCCACCTCCTCCCCAACCTCACCACTATCCTTATTCCAGCCTTATCCCATCTCTTCAACCTATCTCTAACAACTGGTACCTTCCCTTCTGCCTTTAAGCATGCAACAGTCACACCTATCCTAAAGAAACCTTCCCTCGACCCAACCTCTACTACCAGCTATCGACCCATATCGCTACTCCCACTTGCCTCAAAACTCCTGGAACAGCACGTCCATGCTGAACTTTCCTCCCACCTCTCCTCTAACTCTCTCTTTGACAACCTACAGTCCGGCTTCCGTCCACATCATTCCACTGAAACTGCCCTGACTAAAATCACAAATGACTTACTTACCGCCAAAGCTAACAACCACTTCTCTGTACTCCTACTTCTAGACCTATCCTCAGCCTTTGACACTGTTGACCACTCCCTGCTACTACAGATCCTCTCTTCCCTTGGTGTCAGAGATCTCGCCCTCTCTTGGATCTCTTCATACCTCTCCAACCGCACTTTTAGTGTCTCCCATTCCCACACAACCTCTTCATCCCGTTCTCTCTCTGTTGGTGTCCCTCAAGGCTCTGTCCTGGGACCCTTACTTTTTTCTATCTATACATTTGGCCTGGGACAACTCATAAAGTCCCATGGCTTTCAGTACCACCTATATGCCGATGACACTCAGATCTACCTCTCTGGTCCAGATGTCACATCTCTGCTCTCCAGAATCCCAGAGTGCCTATCTGCTATATCTTCCTTCTTTTCCTCTCGCTTTCTAAAGCTTAACGTGGCCAAAACTGAACTGATCATCTTTCCTCCATCTCCCCTACACTCTCCACCTGACCTATCCATTACAATTAATAACATCACGCTCTCCCCAGCACCCAAAGTTCGGTGCCTCGGAGTGACCTTTGACTCTGCCCTGTCCTTCATACCGCACATCCAATCCCTCACCACCTCCTGCCGTTTTCAACTCAAAATTATCTCCAGAATCCGCCCTTTCCTCAATCCCCAATCTACAAAAATGCTAGTGCATGCCCTCATAATCTCCCGCATCGACTACTGCAACATCCTCCTCTGTGGTCTCCCTGCTAACACACTCGCCCCTCTCCAGTCCATCCTTAACTCTGCTGCCCGAATGATCCACCTCTCTCCTCAATACCACCCCGCTTCTCCTCTCTGCAAGACCCTCCACTGGCTCCCAATCGTCTATCGTATCCAATTCAAACTACTAACCCTGACCTACAAAGCTATCCATAATCTGTCTCCTCCATATATCTCTGAACTAATCTCTCGCTACACTCCAAAACGTAACCTCCGGTCCTCCCAAGATCTCCTTCTCTCCTCCTCTCTCATTCGCTCCTCATGCAACCGACTCCAAGACTTCTCCCGAGCATCCCCAGTCTCCTGGAACTCACTGCCTCAACACATCAGACTATCTACTACACTTGCAAACTTCAAACGGACTCTGAAAACTCATCTGTTCAGAAATGCCTATAATCTACAATGACGCCACTGCCCCAACATCGTGCGGAGCTGCCGCCCCACCACCGTGCGGAGCTGCCGCCCCACCACCGTGCGGAGCTGCCGCCCCACCACCGTGCGGAGCTGCCGCCCCACCACCGTGCGGAGCTGCCGCCCCACCTACACCCCACCTACTGTCTCCTCCCCAAAATCCTTTAGGATGTAAGCCCGCAAGGGCAGGGCCCTCTTCCCTCTGTACCAGTCTGTCTATTGTAACTTGTATATGTATTCTGTATGTAACCCCCTCATGTACAGCACCATGGAATCAATGGTGCTCTATAAATAAACAATAATAATAATAATAATAATAATAATACAGAGGGCTATTGCTCAGGGGGTTCTAAATAAACACGAGAGCAAATTCCTGGAAGTAAAGAATCCGAGGGTAGCGTTCTATTACCATCTACCCAAAATACATAAATGCCTCCATAATCCCCCAGGCAGACCCATCATATCTGGGATTGGGTCTCTGACTGAGAATCTGGCTGCATACGTGGATCAGATCATGAGACCACATGTTATTAATCTCAGGAGTTACCTGAGGGATTCCACACATCTGATTAATACTTTTAAAGATGTGAGTTGGATGGACTCATACTGTTTTGTCACACTTGATATTGCCGCTCTTTATACTAACATCCGACATGAATTGGGGCTGGAATGCTTCAGACAGTTCCTAGAAGTTGATGAAAGATTGCCTATTCCGCAAAAAAAGTTTTTGCTGGAGGGTATGAGGTTTATTCTGATGAATAACTTTTTTACCTTTCAAGATATATTGTACCATCAACGCTGTGACACAGCGATGGGCTCGAGGGCTGCACCTATTTTCGCTAATTTATTCATGGGTCTTTTTGAGTTGTCACATATCTATTCCTCCGATCTTTTTAGACATGTCATCGTGTACAAAAGGTACATAGATGACCTGTTCTTTATATGGGATGATTCAGGTAAAAACCTGCACGACTTCTTGAGATGCATACTGAATAATGATTGGGGTCTGACGTTCACACCCACTATAGAAAGGGGATCTATTGATTTCTTGGATCTCACCATTGCACACGACAGAGGGACAATTTATACAAAAACTTTTTTCAAAAAGGTCGACAGCAATGGGTACATCGATTTTACGAGTAGCGACTACAACAAATGGCTCACTAATGTGCCCAGGAATCAATTTCAGAGAGTGAGGAGGAATTGCACCCTTGATAGTGACTACAAGGAACAGGCTATGATTCTTAAGGATAGGTTCCTAGATAAAAAATACCCCCCATCGCTAATCAAGAAAGCATATCAGGTGAACAAGGATCTGAGCCAGATAGAATTGACTACACGGAGTGTTGCTTCTGGGATAAAAAATGGTCCCAATTCTGGGAATGAATTTTCCTCTCATTTCCTTACCACTTATAGTAGGGACGGTGATTTTATTAAAAACATCATCCAAAGACATTGGAATGTTCTTCGGAATGATCCCTACCTGAGGGGAGTTCTGCCTACTACTCCTGGGATCATTTATCGGAGAGCGCCCACATTAAAAAACATGTTAGCCCCAAGCAGGTTAAAAGAGGTACTTCCTACCACCATGTCCTATAAACCTATAGGGGTATACAGATGTGGCATAAAGAAGTGTTTATGTTGTAATGACATACAACATGGGAGGATACATTTCGGCCTCAATCCAGGAGGGGTGGAATTTAACATTAAAAGTCACCTTACCTGCCAGACAGATCATGTTGTTTATCTAATAGAATGCGAGTGTGACAAGAGATATGTGGGCAGGACGATACAGCCGCTTCACAATCGTATCAACTCACATAGACACAACATTAAGATTGGGTTCATGTTGCATGGTCTATCTAGGCATATTAATCTGCAACATAAAAAGGCTACCAGGATTAAAGTGACCCCTATAGAGCATATTCCTCCATATGTCCATAACCGAATGGAGGTTCTAAACAGAAAAGAAACTTTTTGGATATATACGCTTGATACTCTCAAACCAAGGGGGCTCAACGAAATCACGGATATATTTCATGAGTAATCTAGATATTTTTATTCTAAATTATATTACTGAAAATTTTAATATTTTATTATTGGTCTTATTGTTTTGACTGTTCTTATTGAGTTTTTACTAGTGTTTTACCTTTTATCTATATTTACTTGATCACCGTCCATGCTATGTTATTGTCTTTTCCATTACTTAGGGGATATGTACACATATTTTATCCATATATCTAAATTGTTTTATAATTTATTTTTATTTTTTATTTATTAATGTCATGGAGGATCAGAGGCTAGTTTGATAATTGATTATATTGTGGTAGAATTGTTCCTTATGTTTTTATAATTGTTTTATCTATATATCTAAATTGGTTTTTTATCTTGGTCAGAGTCTAGTATTTTTATCCAGATGGATAGTGATTCCTGTTGATAGACTCCTTGCCGATTATTTAGCAAATTCATTTTGACGGGATCTGTTTTTCAGGTCCGTCATATATACATATATATGTGTAGTTCTGCACTGTATCTTAAATCTTAATTCTTTTTCCTTTATTAAGATTCCGTTTCTTTCCAATTCCTTCTCTTCTCATTTTCTCTTTACGCTTTGAACTCTGCTCACCCTAGCTCTAGTTTATTGGTTCATTTATTGCACCGGCTCCTTGCCTTTGATCGAACGCATGCGCACCTTGGTTTTTCCCACGCTTCTGAACTCTCGTCACCCCTATCTTGCCTGTGATTATACGCATGCGCACCGGGTTTTTTTCCCACGCTCCTGAACTCCAATCACCCCTACCTTTTCCTTTTGCACCCGATTCCTTTTACGGATGTATCATATTCACTACACAGTTCTAATAGTAATACCATGATTTCTTCACTCTGATATATACACTTGTCTTCGGCTCAATACATTTGGCCGTTGCAACTTGTTTCATTTTAACCCCTTTATATATGGGTTTACTACACTTATAGGTGTTTTAATAGATAATTTGTAGGGTACATATATGCATATATGCCTTTTGGTTTTATGTATTGCACTCATTTTGCGCTCACTATTAAATCATTCCATGGGATATATATGTTGTTTTTTCCATGACACCATCATCTATTCCATATATAACTAATATAGGGATAGATTTTCTCACTTTTTACATTTTTTTAGTAGTTTTCTTTTTTTTACGGTTTTTTTACGGTTTCTTCACCTTCTTGAGATCATGAACTTTTACCGCACATCGTTCTGGCTGTGTGGTCTAACTGCTTCACATTCCTTGGTCCTCATGAAGATTGATGGCCATGATTAGGTGTGGGTTCTATACCCTCTCACTGCGGTGTGAATTCTAATATGGTCTGGGACACAATAAACACATATATATGTATGGTTATACATTTTTTATTCATCGATGACGCATTTATGTTTTATGTTAATTGTTTTTTATTTTTTTGACTTACATTGGTCATTTTATTAACAAAAAGACTGTTGCTGTTGATACAATTCATTGTCTTTTGTTTTTTCATCGGACCACGTCACTCCTTGCAGGGATTGAAGTTTTTTCCCGCCGATTTTTTTCTTTTTGAGGGCGGTTCTTTGATGTTCCACTGGGTATATACTGTCTGTATGCATGTGACTCTGCAGATTTGATGTATCTTGTGCTTGCTGGTCCTGAGGAAGGGGGCTGAGACCCCTGAAACGCGTAGACCTATGCCGAAATAAAGTGTACATTGATCAAGCTTACATCTGGGATCTCTGGCGCGGTTATTAAAAACCCATCTCCGCTATCTCTCTATGTTATCTTCTTTTCTTCGCAGCATAAACTGACCTGTGGCGCAGCTTCCCGAGCCTCAGCATGTCAATTTATGCTGCGGAGATGAGTGTTCTCTGCAGGTAGAATAGAACTAAAGTCCACAGCAGCCTGAACCCAAATCATGGGCATGGGCAGCTGCGTTCTCCCGTGGACAACACTCACATCTCTGCAGGAAGGCTGACACTGTGTACTGGACGCCGTGTCGCTGGATCATGGCCACATAGCCTAAAAGTGAGAAATTTGTTGCTACAGCAACATTTTTGTGAAGTACCTGTGGATTCAAAATGCTTACTATACTCCTGAATAAAATCCTTGAGGGGTCCAGTTTCCAAAATGGAGTCACTTGTGGGGGGTTTCTAATGTATAGGTACCCAAGAGGCCCTGCTAATGTGACATGGTGCGCGCAATTTATTTCAACTTTTTCAAAATTCAAATAGTGCTCCTTCCATTCCAAGCCCTCCCATATATCCAAACAGAGGTTTTTGGCCACATATGGGGTATCCCTGCGCTCACAAGAAATTGGATAACAACTTGTGGGCTCCACGTTTTGTTGTTGCCTCTTGAAAAAGTGAGAAATGGGATGCTAAAGAAACATTTTTGTGAAAAAAATGAAAATTTTCAATATGGCAACCTAAGCTTATCAAATTCTGTGAAGTATTCGTGGATTCAAAATGCTCAATATACACCTAGATAAAAGCCTTGAGGTTTCTTGATTCCAGAATGGGGTCACTTGTGGGGGCCTCCACTGTTTAGGCACTTTAGGGGCTTTCCAAATGCGACATAGCGTCCACTAATTATTCCAGCCAAATGTTCAGTCAAATTGCACTCTTTCCCTTCCAAGACCTGCCGTGTGCCCAAACAGTTGATTTCCACCACATATAAGATATCACCAAACTCAGGAGAAATTGCACAATAAATTTAATGGTGATTTTTTTCCTGTTACCCTTGTGAAAAAAAAGCTACCTGGTTGAAGTAACAATTTTGTGGTAAAATTTTATTTTTTTATTTTCATGGCTCAACGTTATAAACTTCTGTGAAGCACCTGGGGGTTCAGGGTACTCACCAAACATCTAGATAAATTCCTTGAGAGGCCTAGTTTCCAATATGGGGTCACTTGTGGTGTTTTTTTTGCTGTTTACGTACCTTAGGGGTCCTCCAAATGCAACATGGTGCCCGCAAGCTTTTTCAGCCAAATTTCCTTTCCAAAATTCAAATATTGCTCCTTTCGTTCCAAGCCCTCCCATTTGTCCATACAAAGGTTTCAGACCACATGTGAGGTATCACCTAGCTCATAAAAAAGTGGGTAACAAACATTTGGGTCAAATTTTTGGAATTACCTCTTAAAAAAGTGAGAGAATTGATGCTAAAGCAACATTTTTGAGAAAAAAATTACAATTTTCAATATGACAAAGTAACGTTATCAAAATCTGTGAAGTACCTGTGGGTCCAAAATGCTCAATATACCCCTCGATAGAAGCCTTAAGGGGTCTAGTTTCCAAAATGGGGTCACTTGAGGGGGGTTCCTGCTGTTTAGGTACCTTAGGGGATCTGTAAAAGCAACATGGTGCCCGCAATCTGTTTCAGCCAACTTTGCTTTCCAAAATTCAAATATTGCTCCTTTCATTCCGAGCTCTCCCATTTACCCAAACAAAGGTTTCTGACCACATGTGGGGTATCGGCGCGCTCATAAGAAAGTGGGTAACAAAGTGTGAGGTCCAATTTTTGGTGTTACCTCTTGAAAAAGTAAGAAAATTAGTGCTAAAGTAACATTTTTAGGTAAAATGTTAATTTTTATTTTTTTTCATTCCACATTACTTTAGTTCCTGTGAAGCACCTGAAGGGTTAATAAACTTCTTGAATCTGGTTTTGAGTACCTTGAGGGGTGCAGGTTTTAGAATGGCATCACTTTTGGGTATTTTCTGTCACCCAGGCTTCTCAAAGTCACATCAAATGGGATGTGGTCCCTAAAAAAATGGTTTTGTAAATTTTGTTGAAAAAAATGGGAAATTGCTGATGAACTTTAAACCCTTCTAACTTCCTAACCCCAAAAAATTTTGTTTCAAAAATTGCGCTGATCTAAAGTAGACAAGTGGGAAATGTTATTTATTAACTATTTTGTGTGACATAACTCTCCGGTTTTTGGGCATAAAAATTAAAAGTTTGAAAATTGCAAAATTTTTAATTTTTTTGTCAAATTTCAGATTTTTTCACAAATAAAATAAAAAAATATCATCCTAAATTTACCTCTAACATGAAGCCCAATATGTCACGAAAAAACAATCTCAGAATCACTGGGATCCATTGAAGCGTTCCAGAGTTATAACCTTATAAAGGGACACTGGTCAAAATTGCAAAAAATGGCCTGGGCATTAAGTACAAAACTGGCTTCGTCCTTAAGGAGCAAACACCACTCCAGCATTTTATTTTTATTGCACCACTCCAGTGTTCATTGTCCCCTGTCTAAGGGCTCATGCGTACATAACTGCTGATTCTTCTGCAGCGATTTGACAGCACATGTGCGCTTCAAATCGCTGCAGAACGACTGCATAATGAATGCAGTATTTTTGTTAAAAAAGCCGATTTCATACGCTATGGCTGCTGCCCCCACCATAGACAGAGTGGGAGCTGCATCCAGAACGCAGAAATAATTGACATGCTGCTGTCGCGGGCGGAGGAGGGGACGCTGCGCTCACCCACTGCTCGGGTCCAGCTGCTGTTGCTGCTGCTCGCTTGGTCGGTGGCTCGAGTGGTGGGCCGGATCCCGGGGACTCGAGCGGCGCTCCTCGCCCGTGAGTGAAAGGGGGTGGTTTGGTTTAGGGATATTGTCCGTGACGCCACCCACGGTTGTGGTGAGGTTGTGACACCACCGCTGCTCTGGACGGGGATCCCGGGAGCGGTGACAGGGAGCAGCTTGGATGTTGTTTTCTCCCTTCCGTGGGTAGGGGGGTTGGTTGTCCCGGGGCCCGGTGAGGGGAAGGGATGGCAGGCGGGCTACGGGGCCTGGTGAGGTGCAGGGTCGCGGGGGCAGCGCTGTGCCGCACGGCACGGTGGTACTCACTCAGCCAATGATGAATGCAAAGTCTCCGGTAAAACAAACGGCTGGATGGACGGGTCCCACAGACGGCTGCGGTAGCTCTCCCGGTAGGTTGGTGGTGACTGCCTTTCCCTGCACCTGTGTTGTGTTTATGGTTCCAATGGCTTCCCACCGGTAACCCGCTCCCCAGCTTGGATGGATGCTGAGGGAGCCCCTTTTGCCCGCAGGCTCTGGCCCTAGGAACTGCAGCCTTAGCGGTGACTGTGTTTCCCTTCACGGTGTGAGCTGTTGCCTTCAATCGGGTCTTGACTGCTGGGAAACCCCGGAGGTTCCCTTCGCTAACGGATTTGACGGGTTTTACGGCGACTCCTAGCCTGGTCGGGGTCCGTAAGCCCTGCCGAATGGTGCTGGCTTCTCTTTGTTCCCCGATCCGGTACCGTCGGGCCACCGCCCGTCCCCGGTCCTTACGGTTCACTCCAATCAGCCTCTCCTGCAGACGGTCACCACCGTCTGCCAACCTTGCTGTATGTGCCCGGGCCACGCACCCGGACACGGTCAGTCTCCTCTACTGCCACTTCACTCCTCAAAACTCAAAACTAATCTCACTCCTTTTCCCGCCTCGAGGACTGTGAACTCCTCGGTGGGTGGGACCAACCGCCTGGCCCACCCCCTGGTGTGGACATCAGCCCCTGGAGGGAGGCAACAAGGATTTTTGTTTGACCTCGATGTGCCTAGCCGGGGTGTGGGGTGTGTTGTTGCAGTACCTGTGACGTCCTGGCTTGTCCAGGGCGCCACACTGCTTTTATGAACGTACGGATTTGGGTCAAAATGTTAGCACCCAAATCGCTGCGTTCATAAAAGCAATGTGCGCACTTCTCATGCACAATCTACATAGATTGTGCAGGGGACGCAGGACTGCGGATGGGGGCCACTGCAGGGGCTGCTCGGATCCGGGTTCGTTACTGCGGCTCGAGTGGTGACCGGACCCGTGCTCATACGGCTGTCCGTCCTCACAACCGTTGGAAGGGAGTATTTACAGGGGATTAATTTGTCGGTGATGCCACCCGTGGGTTGCAGTGAGGTTTGCTAGCACCGCCGCTGCCTGGTGATGGGGCACCCGGGGCTGATGGAGCAGGGCAGCAAGGTGGGATCCCCTCCACGGGTAGGGGAGGTGTAGTCCCGGGGCCCAGGTACACGGGGGTAATGGCTGCTGGAGGTGACGTGCCGGATTGGACCGGGGATAAATGATGTACTCACAGTTCAAAGAATCACACACAAAGTCCAGTGGTAAACCAAATTGCCATTGACCGGTTGCCTCCGGCGGGTGTATTCGGGTCCCACCCGGGTGTAGCAAACAGGGGTCCCTTCCTCCTGCACTCAGTGTCTGTGTGTTTTCTGGGACAACTCTGCTTGGAACAGGGAAGTCCACTCCCGGTACTGTGTATATTTGGTAGCTGTGGGTTCTGACCCTTGGGATTTCTGTGGGTTCTGACGGACACCCTATCCCCTGTGTTGGGCTTCCGTTTCGCTCTCTGGGCTTCTGTGGAACACGGCCTGAAACCTTGTCCCCTGCTGGTTAATTAACAAGGGGCTTCTAACCTTCCTCGTCCTAGGGTCCAGGTACCCCGAGTGTGCACGGCCTCCGGATCAGATTCCCGCTGTCGGCACCGGCGGGCTACAACCCTGCCCCGGTCCACTTAAGGTCTCCCGCAACCAGATCTCTGTCGCCTATGGTCCTGCTTGCCATCTGCCACCTAGTCCGGTAGTCCAGGGGCCCCAACCCCTGACTCCACTGCACTTCTCCACTCCTCCACTGTCAACTGTCAGACTCCGTTCTCTTGTGTTCCTGCCCCTGACATCTCAGGACCCCAAGGTGGGCGCTCCCATCCACCTGGTCCCGCCCACTGGTGTGTCCCTATTATCATGGGGGGGTGACTAGGCTTTACTGGCTGTGTGTTGTACCTGGGTGTGGGTGTTGTGTTGGAATGCCAAGGAGGATGGAGTTTGGTACACTTCTGTGACTACCTGGTTTTGCAGGTGCATTACCCATGCATTTACGCTGCAGTGCAATATGCAGCGTAAATGCATTCTATTACGCAATGTGCGCATGAGCCCTAATACTCACCTGCTACCATCTTCATCTTTATCCAGTATTGCTCCTGTTGGTTTCCTGTGATTTGTGGCCTGCCAACAGCTCTGGAGTTTCATGGAGCACGCTGAAGGTCACAAATCAGTGTAAGGTTATGTGCGCATATTGCCTCGTGTCACTGGAGAAAATTCTGCAGTGATTTGATAGCTCATATGCGCTTCAAATCACTGCAGAAACACTGCATAATGGATGCAGTGATTCTGCAGAATAGATGCTGATTTCATGCTCTCTGGATGCTGCCTCTCCCATAGGCCTGAAACACACTTCCGTTAAAAACACGCACGTGCCGCGAGACACATATTTACCCTGCGTGTTGTGTGTGGTAAGTACGTGTCTCGGGTATATGCGGTCCACGTGTGTTCTACCAGTGCTATCCGCAATAGCACACGTAGATGCTGATCTTCGGTCTCCAGCCCTGCCGTCTCCCCGCTGCTGCTGCTGCCGGCCGCAGTGAAGTGAATATTAAATGAGCATAATGAGCGGCGGTCGGCAGCAAGTGGCAGAAGCGGCAGAGACAGGAGGGCTGGAGAAGGTGAGTAAATGTTTGTTTTGTTTTTCACTGACACGTGTGTTTTCTCCGGCGCGTGTCACACGGGACCGCATCCACACTACATCCGTGTGGTACGGGTGCGGGCCGTGTGACACCCGTGCTGCCGGAGAAAACGTGGACATGTCAGCATGTAGAAAAACGCACACACGTACAAACGCACACGGACACACGTTCCGTGTGGTTTTACGTGTGTGCCTGCTACAATAGGGAGAGAGGGGAGCCAGCACGATCTGAAAATGGCATGCATCATATAGAAAGTGCAAATTCACAGATTTATTCCAACTGTACTGTAATATAAATGAGATTTTTAGCAAATAATTGATCAATTCTTTGAGCCACCCCTGCCAACGTCACGGCAAATCTCAATAGGGGGGTCCTACTCAATATTCTGTATTTCATGTGCCAAGCGGCCTCCTAGATAAAGTTAAAAGCAGAACCATAATGGAGCACACATACCTGTAACCTGTATATATAACCGCTCTATGTTGCAAAAGAGGCAATTGTGGATAGAGGCCAGCCCAGGTCCCAGCATGTGGAGCAAGCTCTACACATACCAGGACTATATCAGAACTGACCCTCCCAGTGCCAGACAGCAACCATTGATAAAGGCGGAAACAGATCCAAGTATGGTGCTTAATTAGCAATGCCTGTGGAAAGGGTGAGGCAACTGAATGTGTACAGCTACCAACAGGAGGAATATATTGCAAACCAAGATCAGGCGTGCATAGCATGGTGGTGACCAGCCACCAGACATTTGTAGCATAACTACAACCAAACAGAGAGAGAGGGGAGCCAGCACGATCTGAAAATGGCATGCATCATATAGAAAGTGCAAATTCACAGATTTATTCCAACTGTACTGTAATATAAATGAGATTTTTAGCAAATAATTGATCAATTCTTTGAGCCACCCCTGCCAACGTCACGGCAAATCTCAATAGGGGGGTCCTACTCAATATTCTGTATTTCATGTGCCAAGCGGCCTCCTAGATAAAGTTAAAAGCAGAACCATAATGGAGCACACATACCTGTAACCTGTATATATAACCGCTTCTATGTTGCAAAAGAGGCAATTGTGGATAGAGGCCAGCCCAGGTCCCAGCATGTGGAGCAAGCTCTACACATACCAGGACTATATCAGAACTGACCCTCCCAGTGCCAGACAGCAACCATTGATAAAGGCGGACCAGATCCAAGTATGGTGCTTAATTAGCAATGCCTGTGGAAAGGGAGAGGCAACTGAATGTGTACAGCTACCAACAGGAGGAATATATTGCAAACCAAGATCAGGCGTGCATAGCATGGTGGTGACCAGCCACCAGACATTTGTAGCATAACTACAACCAAACAGAGAGAGAGGGGAGCCAGCACGATCTGAAAATGGCATGCATCATATAGAAAGTGCAAATTCACAGATTTATTCCAACTGTACTGTAATATAAATGAGATTTTTAGCAAATAATTGATCAATTCTTTGAGCCACCCCTGCCAACGTCACGGCAAATCTCAATAGGGGGGTCCTACTCAATATTCTGTATTTCATGTGCCAAGTGGGCTCCTAGATAAAGTTAAAAGCAGAACCATAATGGAGCACACATACCTGTAACCTGTATATATAACCGCTTCTATGTTGCAAAAGAGGCAATTGTGGATAGAGGCCAGCCCAGGTCCCAGCATGTGGAGCAAGCTCTACACATACCAGGACTATATCAGAACTGACTCTCCCAGTGCCAGACAGCAACCATTGATAAAGGCGGACCAGATCCAAGTATGGTGCTTAATTAGCAATGCCTGTGGAAAGGGTGAGGCAACTGAATGTGTACAGCTACCAACAGGAGGAAATTGCAAACCAAGATCAGGCGTGCATAGCATGGTGGTGACCAGCCACCAGACATTTGTAGCATAACTACAACCAAACCAAACACTTTTTATATGATGCATGCCAATTTCAGATCGTGCTGGCTCCTTTTTCTCTGTTATGACTGTAGTTATGCTACAATTTCTGGTGACTGACCATCACCATACCATGCACGCCTGATTTTGGTTTGCAATGTATTCCTCCTGTTGGTAGCTGTTCAGATTCAGTTACCTCACCCCTTTCCACAGGCAATGCTAATTAAGCACCATTCTTGGATCTGGTCCGCCTTTATCAATGGTTGCTGTCTGGCACTGGGAGGGTCAGTTCTGATATAGTCCTGGTATGTGTAGAGCTTGCTCCACATGCTGGGACCTGGGCTGGCCTCTATCCACAATTGCCTTTTTTGCAACATGGAAGCGGCTATATACAGGTTACAGGTATGTGTGCTCCATTATGGTTCTGCTTTTAACTTTATCTAGGAGGCCGCATGGCACATGAAATACAGAATATAGAGTAGGACCCCCCTATTGAGATTTTCTGTGACGTTGGCAGGGGTGGCTCAAAGAATTGATCAATTATTTGCTAAAAATCTCATTTTTTTTTTTTATTATAGTACAGTTGGAATAAATCTGTGAATTTTCACTTTTTATATGATGCATGCCAATTTCAGATCGTGCTGGCTCCTTTTTCTCTGCTACAATAGGGTAGCATTGCTGAACGTGTCTCCGTGCCGCCGGTGCATGCAAAAAATGGCAAACACGTACCGGCGGCAGGGATGTGTGTCGGAGGCCATAGACAGAGTGGGAGCTGCATCCAAAGCGCACTAAATAATAGACATGCTGCATTTTTGAATGCAGAGATTTTGTCACATTTTTTACTCTCAAATAGCTGCATTCAAAAAAGCATTGTGTGCACGTATTATGGACAATCTTCATACTGTAGATTGTGCAGGAGACGCAGGACGCATGCCTTGACGCTGCAGTGCTAGATGCAGCGTAAATGCATGCAATACAACACACACGTGCGCACATAGCCTCACTCTAAGAGAACCTTGTTCTGGCTATCAAAGAGTTGCATTGAGAGTTTGTGACATAAATTCTTAATTACATTACACCAGGAAGTGGTCCAGGATGTTGGACATTATTACAGGAAGTGGCCTGGATGGAGACATTATTAAAAGGGAAGCGAACACATATTATCATGCAGTAGCTACTGTGCTTCCACTAGGAATAAGGAAACCCCCAGCGAGTGCCACAACAAACAGGATACACAGGGAACATGATGCAACAGTGGGCCCTGGCTCTGTGGTGTCATGAGGCTACCATGACAACGAGTGGTCCCTCCTATTTCTGGTGTCAGGAGATGGTAGCGCATTGCTTCATACATACTTGCTCAGGGTAAGGGGTACTTTGCACGCTGCGACATCGCTACTGTGATATCGTCGGGGTCAAATCGAAAGGGACGCACATCCGGCGCCAGTAACGACATCGCAACGTGCAAAGCCTAGATGCGCCGATAAACGATCGCAAAAGCATTGAAAATCGGTGATCTGTGTAGCGTCGGTCATTTTCTTAATGTCGCACCAATAGGAGATACGATGTTGTTCCTCGTTCCTGCGGCAGCACACATCGCTGTGTGTGAAGCCGCAGGAGGGACATCTCCTTACCTGCCTCCACCGGCTATGCGGAATGAAGGAGGTGGGCGGGATAGTACGTCCCGCTCATCTCCGCCCCTCCGCTTCTATTGGCCGCCTGCCGTGTGACGTCGCTGTGACGCCGCACGACCCGCCCCCTTAGGAAGGAGGCAGGTCACCGGCCAGAGCGACGTCGCAGGGCAGGTAAGTGCGTGTGAAGCTGCCGTAGCGATAATGTTCGCTACGGTAGCTATCACAAGATATCGCATGTGCGACGGGGGCGGGTGCTATCGCGTTCAGCATCGCTAGCTGATGCTAGCGATGTTGCAACACGCAAAGTACCCCTAAGGGTTCATGGAACTTTCATCTTGATATTCCTAGCGAACAACCATACGTAATCATTTACACACAAACGTCTTTTTTCAGCCATGCATCTGTACCTATCCCCATAGTCCTAAGGTTGATCAGTACTCTATGCCAAATTAAAGAGCTCAACAAGGAAAATCATTCTTAACCAGGAACCCTTGAAGAGCCTTTCCTACTGAATTCATAAAACTGAGGGTGGAACACCTAGCCACCAAAAAAATGACGGTTATTTAACCCAATGTGAAGAAAACTGAAAAGACAAAAGGCACTAATAGGGTACTAACATTAAAAAATGTTTGTAGGTAATATCAGATGTGCTCACCTGCTGCAGTTGTAAAAATAGTCATAACTGCTATTGAAAGCGTTTAAGTTACAGCTGCAGCAGACACCACAAGGATGTTAGCGTCAAATGATCAAAGTAGAAGTGGACTCCCGTGCTGTTGTCCTGCCCCCGTGGAAGCAGCCGAGCTGCTCGTATCCGTGTTCACTGTGGCTCGAGGGTCTCTGGACCCGGGGGTTATGCGGCCACTTGAATGAAAGGGGGTATTTACAGGGGAGGTGATGTATAATTCGTGACGCCACCCATGGTGTGCGGTAATTTGGGGAGTACTGTCGCTGCCATTGGGAGTTCCCGGGGCGATGAAGTGGGGCAGCTTGGTGTTGTAACCCTCCATGGGTAGGGGGGGATGCCCCGGGGCTCGGTGAGTGGTGCCGTGGGGTGCAGGGGTCACTCTCATACTCACTCAGTTCATAAGCAGACACTGACAACCAGATAAACAAAACTCTGGGTACCGCTGCCGCTGAGGGGAGGTCGTCCGGGTCCCGTCCCCTAGTTGAGCTGCCTGGTGATCCGTGACCTGCCTCCTGGCGCTTAGTTTGACTTTAAGTTGATGGCCTGGTAGCGTGGAACTAGCCGGGCCCCGCTCCCTACTATGGCTAAGTATGGGAGCTTGCTCTCAGGGCTCAAGCTTGGGATTTTCTGGACCGTTTTGGGTTGGAAAGTCATATCCTCCTCGTTGTGCTAGTGCCCCGATTCTGGAGCGGGTGGGAATGAATCATAAAGGCTCCGTTTTCCTCAGGTGAATTGTCGGGTTGCCTGAAGCTACTTCCCAACCTAGGGTCCGTGTACTCCGTCGTGCCTTCGCTCCTGCACCGGTGATAGTGTGGGGCTGCCTGCTGTCCTCCTCGACAGGTCTGAGCACCTCGCCACAATTCACTGCGGCCAGGGGTCCAACTCCTCTAGGCCCAGACCACCGTCTGCAACCTAGGCAGTTACTTCAGGAGTCACCACTCCCGACTTCCTCTGAGCTCCTCTCAGCTCGAGGGCTACTTCCCAACCTTCCTCCTTCAGCTCTACTCCTCAACTCACTACACTCCTCACCTCCCCTCCCTGACCCCTCCGTGGGCGACTCTATTCCACTCAAGCCGTCCACTGGTCTGTCAGGTGGGTGTGGTGCAGGGTGTCTCTAGGATTTGATTTGCAGTTGGAGGCAACACCACTTAAGTGGGGGCCCAGAACCAAGAGGGAGGCGGAATACTGCACAGGAGGGCAGCTTGTGCAATACCCTGTGACGACCTGATAGTCCAATGGCGTCACACTGTCATAAGAAAATGATCAGCAGTAATGGTTAAATTGTGATTTCGCAGATCACATCTCCTTCCTCAGGTCTTGTATAGTGCAACCATGTACATGTGTGATTTATCTGAAGAAGGAGATGTGATCTCCGAAACATGTAATAAAATCATAATTTAACCATTACTGCTGACCATCTTCTTACAACAGCGCAGGAGTCCACTTCTACTTTGATCGTTTGAGGTTATTTAACCCAAACAGCCAAGGGCAAGTAAAATGACCAATTTTCCTGGTCTCCAAACTTTGATTTAAGCGTTCAGTCTGCCCTTTGGATTGGGGATGGAACTCTGTGGAAAAAGACAGATGTACCCCCAGATGAGAACAAAACGCTGTTCAAAATTTAGAGACAAACTGGGTCCCCCCCATCTGACACCACATTGGAAGAAATCCCAAGAAGCTGCACGATCTCGGAAACAAACACAATGAGCTAATGTTTTTGCATTAGGGTGAGCAGGTACAGCAATGAAGTGTGCCATTTAACTGAATCTATCCACTACTACTACTACCGTGTTTTTCCAAAAATAATACCTCCCCCAAAAATAAGCCCTAGCAGGTATTCTCAGCATTTTTGGAGCAAGGCTTAAATATAAGCCCTACTCCAAAAATAAGCCCTAGGTTCAATAATGAATTGTCCATGCAGCTAAAATAGATAAAGATACTGCAGGACACTTCATTATAGACAGCAGACACCCCGCAATCATACTCACCAGACGCCGAGTGGCAGGACCTGCAGTGATCGCACCACCTCACACATCAGATTTCACACACACAAACATCAGATCACACACACATCAGATCACACACACCCTCACCACATCCAGTGACACCAATTTATTCTCACTGGCACAATCCTGAGAGGCTGTGCAGTGTAACGCAAGGACCTGCCACAATGCCTGCTTTCAGGACCTGCGACATGTGACTTCCTCCCATCCTTCCCTGCGGCCGGAAGCATTTTGTAATGCTGGATGTGGTGAGTGAGTGAGTCTATGTGTGTGTAATCTGATGTGTGTGTGATCTGCTGTGTGAGTGTGTCGGCCAGAAGCAGGGAGGGACGGCGTGCAGCACAGCTGCGGGGTACACCCATTGGAGATCACAGGGAGGACCTGGTAGCCACGCAGACGTCTGGGTCTGGTAAGCATGAGTCTCCTGGGAAGTGGGGGGTCTGCTTTTTTGGGGGGTAAACTTACCCCCAACCATGGTTCTCCAAGAATAAGACCACCTCTAAAAATAAGCCCTAGTGCTTTTTTGGGGGGGGGGCAAAAAAAGTATAGTCTAAGACAGTGTCTTAATTTTGGAAAAACACGCTAAGGTCACCGTTTTATCAGCGGACGAAGGAAGGTCAGTAATAAAGACCACAGATAAATGAGTCTATGGTCTGTTAGGTATAGTCAAGTTAGGAGAGACCTGGACGGATGAGTATGTGGGGTCTTAGTACATGCGCAAACAATGCAGGTATACGCAAAATCCACTACGTCCTTATGCAACCTAGGCCACCAAAACTGATGAGTAGTGAGGTAAATTGTTGCTCTATAACCTGCATTTACCACTAGGACCAAGTTATGGTGCTCTTTTAAAATTTTTAGGCGCAATTGTGAAGGTACAAATTATTTACCTGAAGGAAAAAAAACAGGGGCATCCCCCTGAGCCTTCAGTATCTCAACCTCAAGCTCCAAACATACAGCAAAGACGACCACCCCTCCTGCAAAATAGAGAAAGTCATCCGAGCTACCTCCCACAGGAAAACTCGAGGACAAAGCATCAACTTTGACGTTTTTTCCCCCCGGGATGAAAGGTTACCACAAAATTAAACCTGGTACAAAATAAGGATCATCTAGCTTGTCAAGGATTAAGGCGTTTAGCAGACTCAAGGTACAGAAGATTTGTATGACCAGTAATCACAGTTGAAAGGGTGAACTGCCCCCTCTAAGAAATGATCCCATTTCTCAAATGCCAGTTTAGTTACCAACAGATCCCTATTGCCAATATCATAGTTCGTTTTGACCAGCGACAACATTTTTAAGAAAAAAGTGCATGGATGAAACTTACTAGAAGACGGCCCTTGAGATAACACCGCCTGAACCCCTACCACAGATCAACTTCAACAATAAATGGTTGAGAGTAGAGATGAGCGATGTTCGAGATTCACCAATTTCATGTTCGAGTGATTTTGGGGGGTGTTTGAGTTGTTCGACGAACTCGAACGATTTGCTAAAAGTTTGGCAGTTAGATTTACGTTCGAAATGGTTCGATCACAAAAAGCGTGGCTTTTCACAGTAAGTATGTGCGCACGTTGCGTATCTGCATGCGTCCTGCGTCCCCAGCACAATCCCTCTCTCTTTCCTACTCACCGATCACGGGTGCCTCGCTGCATGACTGTCACAAATCTCCGGCGGCTTTTCCTCTTGAATAATAATTGAATAATGGCTGCCACTTCATTATTCAATCTCGTATTCCGTGCCTTCCCCACCCACTGGCGACCATGATTGGTTGCAGACAGACATGCCCCCACGATAAGTGACAGCTGTCTCACTGCAACCAATCACAGCCGCCGGCGGGCGGGTCTATATCAAACAGTAAAATAAATAAAAAAAAAAATGGATTTTCCCCCGATATTTGATATCAGCCAGGATAAAGCCACACGGCTGGAGGCTGGTATTGTCAGGATGGAGAGCGCCACATCATGGGGAGCCCACCACCCTAACAATATCACCCAGCAGCCGCCCGGAATTGCTGCATCCATTAGATGCGACAGTCCCGGGACTCTACCCGGCTCATCCCGAATTGCCCTGGTGCAGTGGCAATCAGGGTAATAGCGGGGTTAATCATGACAAGCGTCTCCCCGAGACACCTTCCATGATTAACCTGTAAGTGAAAGTAAAGAAACACACAGCAAAAAATCCTTTATTTGGAATAAAAGACAAAAACAACCCTCATTTACCTCTTTATTAATCTCCAAACAACAATCCAGGTCCGAAGTTACACGACACTGTCAGCTCTTCTACATGAAGATGACAGGTAGCCCCGTAGAACACGAGCGCTTTGTGTCCTCTCCACGTAGCACCTGAAGTGAGCCGCACTGTCACCAGAGACTTCACTCTGCAATGCAGACGTCCAGATAACCAAATCTTCCTATGTTTCTCATTAGAGCCAGTGGCTCAATGGTTAGCGCTTCCGCCTAAGAAGCATTAGTTCACGAGTTCAAGTCCCGGCCGCCCCGAAAAGAATTTAATTTATTTTTAATTTTAAATTATAATTATTATTTATTTATAATTATAATTTAATTATGCACTGAGGGGAGGAGCCGGACATCAGCTGGGTGTGGCGGGCCACACCTCTAAAATCGTAGCAGTTCATGGAATGAGGCTGCATTGCTCTCTCCTCTCTCTCTTTCTCGCTCTTGTTCTCTCTCTCTCTTGTTCTCTCTCTCGCTCTCTCTATCTCTCTCTCTCTTTCTCTGTCTTTTTCTCTCTTTCTCTCTCTCCTCTCTCTCTCCTCTCTCTTCTCTCCTCTCTCTCTTGTTCTCTCTCTCGTGTTCTCTCTTTATTGCTCTCTTGCTCTCTCTCTCTATTTCTCTCTCTTTCTCTCTGTTGTTCTCTCTGTTTTTCTCTCTCTCTCTTGTTCTCTCTCTTCTCTCTCTTCTCTCTCTCTCTTGTTCTCTCTCTCATGTTCTCTCGCTCTCTTTCTCTCTCTTTCTCTCTCTTTCTCTCTTTTCCTCTCTCTCTTTCCTCTCTCTCCTCTCTCTTTTTTCTCTCTCTCTCTTCTTGTTCTCTCTCTCTTGTTCTCTCTTTCCATCTCTTTCTCTCTCTCCTCTCTCTCTTCTCTCTCTTCTCTCCTCTCTCTTTCTCTCTTTCTCTTTTTCTCTCTCGCTCTTCTCTCTCCTCTCTCTCTTATCTCCTCTTCTTGCCTCTTCTCTCTCTCTTCTCTTCTCTCCTCTTCTCTTTCTCTCTCTCTTTTCTCTCTCTTCTCTATTCTCTCTCTTTTCTCTTCTCTTTTCTCTCTCTTTTCTCTCTCTTTTCTCTCTCTTCTCTCTCCTCTCTCCTCTCTCTCTCCTCTCTCTCTCCTCTCTCTCTCCTCTCTCTCTCCTCTCTCTCTCCTCTCTCTCTCTTTTCTCTCTCTTTTCTCTCTCTCAGACCTGGCGATGATCAGCTGATGCGGTCACCTGACGGAATCAACTGACACTATTAGTTGAGCGGTGAGGCCGGCTTTTTACCGCCCGGCCGGCTAAACTATCAGCTGCTGCTGTCGGACAGGAGTCTGCACAGAAGTATGTAGTTTGTTTGTTTTTTTTGCACTGATGCATCAGCTGATTGTATAAAAGCCATTTATATAATTAGCTGCTGTGTCATGTGATTCAGGCCCTTGAACCTGGCACATCATCTGATCGCTTTGCCTTCCTGCAAACCGATCAGATGATATTGGATTCGGATTACTGCGGAGGGGGGTTCTTTATTTCAATAAAGATGGAGTCACTAATTGTGTTGTGTTTTATTTCTAATAAAAATATTTTTCTGTGTGTTGTGTTTTTTTTTAACTGTACTAGAAATTCATGGTAGCCATGTCTAATATTGGCGTAACACCATGAATTTCGGGCTTAGGGCCAGTTGATAATATACAGCTAACCCTATTATTACCCAGCGAGCTACCCGTCACCAGGGCAGCTCGAAGAGTTGGATACAGCGCCAGAAGATGGCGCTTCTATGAAAGCGCCATTTTTTGGGGCGGCTGCGGTCTGCAATTCGCAGCAGGGGTGCCCAGAAAGCTTGGGCATCCTGCTCTGCAGATTCCAATCCCCAGCTGCCTAGTTGTACCTGGCTGGACACAAAAATTGGGCGAAGCACATGTCATTTTTAATTATTTCATGAAATTCATGAAATAATTAAAAAGAAAAAGGGCATCCCTATATTTTTGGTTCCCAGCTGCGTACAAATAGGCAACCTGTGCTGCGGATTTCAATTCCCAGCTGCCTATTTTTACCCAGCTGGGAACCAAAAATATAGGGAAGCCCTTTTTTTTTAATTATTTCACGAATTTCATGAAATCATTAAAAAAGAAAATGACGTGGGATTCGCCCAATTTTTGTGTCCAGCCAGGTACAACTAGGCAGCTGGGAATTGGAATCCTCAGCACAGGTTGGCCCGAGCTTTCTGGGCCCCTCTGCTGCGAATTGCAGTCCGCAGCCGCCCCAGAAAATGGCGCTTTCATAGAAGCGCCATCATCTGGCGCTGTATCCAACTCTTCCAGCAGCCCTGAAGTCGGGTGGCTTGCTGGTAATAATGAGTTAATACTAGCTTTGTTTTACTAGTTAGTATTAAGCCAGAGATTCTTAATGTCAGGCAAGTTTGAACCAGTCACTAAGAATCTCCAATAAAGAGTTAAAAAAAAGACACCAGACAGAGAAAAAATACTTTAATAGAAATAAATACACAGACACATTAGAGACTCCATGTTTATTACTCCCTGTCAGCCCTCCACGATCCTGGTCTTCTGTCTTCTTTCTCCTTCAACCCATGCAGCTCTGCTACATCAGACAGCACTGCATGGGAAGAAGACGCTGCTGCTCCGTGCAGTCTAATCACTCAGTGAGTGAGCAGAAGCTGCGGGCTGTAAGCGGTGACGTCACCGCTGCCACCGTTGCTATAGCAACGGCAATCTCCAATCAGGTGAATCCCGGTGTTGCAATTCACCGGCTGTGTCAGCCAGTCCTTGCATGTGGGCTGACTTTGTAAAGAGTGCCCACATGCAGGAACGGGGAAGCTGACCATGTGCCAGAGCATTTTGCCGGTACACGGAGATGCTGGAATGAGCACCGCGTACCGGAGAGATGCACTGACAGGACCTAGCATGACATCTAGCCATGTGACCAGTCTGTAGCCAATGAGATAATAGACACGTGACTGGTCACATGCTATTTTGACGTCACGATAAGTCCTATCATCAGTGCTGGTTACCGGGAGGACGCAGCGATTATCGGAAGGAAAAGCGGCGGGAGACAGAAAGCAGGACGCATCGCGGGGACCTGTAAGTGTAATGGCAATGTTTATTAACTGTATGTATTAACTGTATGTGTACATATATAATGTGTTTTTATGTGTTTGTGTATGCCTGCCATTGTTTTTTTTTTGGCTTCCCTTCCCTGTATGTTGGCACTCTTTACAGAGTCAGCCCACATGCAGGGATTAGCTGCCACACACCGTAATGCCACAGCTGGTGATGAATAGCAGCGCTGAGACTCATGTGATCGGAGATCATCCGTTGCTATAGTAAGCCGCTCGTTAGGTTACTATGGCAACGGTGGCAGTGGTGACGTCAACGCTTACCAACCCGCAGCCCCTGCTCCATTACACAGCATGTGGAGCAGCAGTGTTCTTCCTCTCCACCTGTGCTGTCTGATATAGCAGAGCTAGATCGGTGACAGAAGACCAGGATCGTGGAGTTGTGAGAGGGAGTAATAAAGATGGAGTCCCTAAGTGTGTCTGTGTATTTATTTCTAATAAAGTATGTTTTCTCTGTGTGGTGTCTTTTTTTAACCCTTTATCGGAGATTCTTAATGGCCGGGTCAAACTTGGGCTGACATTAGGAATCTCCGGCTTAATACCATCTGGTAAGCTTGTATTAACCCTTTATTACCCAACGTGCCACCTGTGAAAGCACCATTTTCTGGGGTGGCTGCGGACTGAAATTTGTAATGGGGGGGCCCAGAAAGCTTGGGCCACCCTGTACTACAGATTCCAATCCCCGGCTGCCTAGTTGGTTTTTTTTTTAATTATTTCAGGAATTTCATGAAATAATCTAAAAAAAACGACTCGGGCTTCACCCAATTTTTGTGTCCAGCCAGGTACAACTAGGCAGCTGGGGATTGGGGGCAGCCTGTACCTGCCTGCTGTACCTTGCTAGCATACAAAAATATGGCGAAGCCCACGTCATTTTTTTTTTTGCAATAAACGTAAAAAAAAGGGCTTTCCTGTATTTTGATCGCCAGTCAGCTAAAGCCAGGCAGCTGGGGGCTGTGATTCTCGGCAGCCTGGAGCCTCCCCTGAAAATGACACATTGTTTCTTAGCGCCATTTCCAGGCACCATTACCCGGCACGTCCAGCGGCCCTGATGGCGGTGGCACGCTGGGTAATAAAGGGGTTAATATCAGCTTTGTATTCTCAGATGGTACTAAGCCCGAAATTCATTGTGTCACGCCAAATTAGACATGGCCACCATGAATTTCCAGTAAACAGTAAAAAAAGCAACAGATAGAATTTATTTTTTTTTACAGATAAAAAAAAAAACATTTAGAGATGCCATCTTTATTATAAAAAGATCCTTAGTCCGACGTAATCCACAGGGACAGCAAAGTCAACTCTGCTTCATCACTGTGCACAGACAGTGTCTATACAGAGTGAGAAACAAAGAAACCCATGTCAGCTCTGCTACATCGCTCTGCACAGAGCGATGAAGCAGGCTGACAGTGAGGGGATGATTGCACTTATGTCTCACATTGCATCACCCCACTCTCAGGACAGGAGCGACTCAGCTGCATGGAAATAAATGCAGCTGACCCGCTGCTATCGGGAGATTGTGCGCTGTGATGTGATGCGTCACTCGCATCACGGCGCACCAGGACCTTTGATGACGTCATACTCACGTGACCAGTCTGTAGCCAATGAGGTAATACAACATTTACACGTGACTGGTCAAATAAGTATGATGTCACGGACGGTCCTTTTAGCCAGAGGTGCTTACCGGGTGGCACAGCAATGATCGGACGGATGGAAGCAGAAGTGCTGGGAGGCAGACTCTGCAGGACGCGTCGCGGGACCTCTAAGTATGATCATAATGTTTTTTAATATCATGCCATCATAAAAAGCATGTAGCATTCTCAGTCTTATCCATGAGAGGTTTGACAATCGAGAAGTTCCGAACTAACTTTCTGTAATAATTAGCAAACCCCTGAAAGTGTTGTAGTGCTTTCAGATTTACAGTAAGATCCCACTCCAGAACAGCATGGACCTTATTTGGATCCATCCGGAAACAGTATAATAGCAGAATCTGACAACAGAAAGATAGTGCCCAATAGTCCAATATACAAAGATAATAGCGGAGACTAAAACTTAGCTTTTAATATATAATCAATAAAATCGATATTAATTTTCATAATAGTGCAGTAAAAGATTAGTGCCAATTTGGCTACATATTAGAATGATCTCACCCAGATGTTTTCCAAGGGTAAGAAGACACACTGATTCAGAGTTGGTCACAGGCTGGAAGAACCGGGGTAAGGTGTTGGGAGATGATGTACTAACCCCTGTCGTGCCCCGTGATTGTGCTTCCGCCCTGACAAGGGCAGTACCCAAATGAGCTGTCTGCCCCGCAACCATGCAAAACACAAACAAGAACGTCTCCCGACGCGTTTCCCTCTAATTGGCAAGAGTTCCTCAGGGGAGACCAAAAACAAATGATCAACCTGCAATGGCAGGGACCACAAGACTGATCAACCTGCAGTGGCAGGGATCAGAAAGGTAGAAAACCTATGTGTCCAGGTAAACGGTGGTGGTCAGGGCGGAAGCACAATCACGGGGCACGACAGGGGTTAGTACATCATCTCCCAATGCCTTAACCCGGTTCTTCCAGCCTGTGACCAACTCTGGATCAGTGTGTCTTCTTACCCTTGGAAAACATCTGGGTGAGATCATTCTAATATGTAGCCAAATTTGCACTAATCTTTTACTGCACTATTATGAAAATTAATATCGATTTTATTGATTATATATTAAAAGCTAAGTTTTAGTCCCCGCTATGATCCATCCGGAAACCAGCAGATGACACCATGAAGCCCCAAAATTGTACCTTCTGTACAGTGACTACACACTTTTCCAGCTTGGTAAACAGTTTATTATCATGTAATATCTGTAACACCTGCCTCACGTATACCTGATGTGTTTTGAGGTTGGAAGAATAAATCAAAATATCAGCAATATATACTACCACATATCTACCCACTAGTTGATGGAAAATGTCATTGAAAAAATGTTGGAAAACACCTGGGACATTTGTCAAACCAAAAAGCATGACCAAGTTTTCATAAGGAGCTTCAGGTTTGTCAAAGGCTGTTTTTCACTCATCCCCTTCTCTGATTCTAATCAGATTGTAGGCCCGCTGAGATCCAACTTAAGGCCCTGTCACACTAAGCAACATCGCTAGCAACATCGCTGCTAACGAACAACTTTTGTGACGTTGCTAGCGATGTTGCTGTGTGTGACATCCAGCAACAACCTGGCCCCTGCTGTGAGGTCGTTGGTTGTTGCTGAATGTCATGGGCCATTTTTTAGTTGTTGCTGTCCTGCTGTGAAGCACAGATCGCTGTGTGTGACAGCGAGACAGCAACAACTAAATGTGCAGGCAGCAGGAGCCGGCTTCTGCGGAGGCTGGTATCCACAGTAAACATCGGGTAACCAAGAAGCCCTGTCCTTGGTTACCCGATATTTACCTTCGATACCAGCCTCCTCCGCTCTCACTGTCAGTGCCGGCTCCTGCTCTGTGCACATGTAGCTAGCTGCAGGACACATCGGGTTAATTAACCCGATGTGTGCTGTAACTAGGAGAGCAAGGAGCCAGCACTAAGCAGTGTGTGCTGCTCCCTGCTCTGTGCACATTTAGCTGCAGGACACATCGGGTAATTAACCCGATGTGTGCTGTAACTAGGAGAGCAAGGAGCCAGCGCTAAGCGGTGTGCACTGCTCCCTGCTCTGTGCACATGTAGCTGCAGCACACATCGGGTTAATTAACCCGATGTGTGCTGTAGCTAGGAGAGCAAGGAGCCAGCGCTCAGTGTGCGCTGCTCCCTGCTCTCTGCACGTGTAGCTCCGTGCGGTGGTAACCAAGGTAAATATCGGGTTGGTTACCGATATTTACCTTAGTTACCAAGCGCAGCATCTTCCACGCGGCGCTGGGGACTGGTCACTGGTTGCTGGTGAGCTCACCAGCAACTCGTGTAGCGACGCTCCAGCGATCCCTGCCAGGTCAGGTTGCTGGTGGGATCGCTGGAGCGTCGCAGTGTGACATCTCACCAGCAACCTCCTAGCAACTTACCAGCGATCCCTATCGTTGTTGGGATCGCTGGTAAGTTGCTTAGTGTGACGGTACCTTAAGAGAACTACTTAGCACCAACAATCTGATTAAATAAATCAGGGATGCGCATAAGAAGATAGCAGTCATAAATGGTAATTTGATTCAGCTTGTGAAAGTTTAAAAACGGACACAGACCCCAATCTTTTTTCTAAACAAAATGTAACCCAGCTGCCACAGGAGAAGAGGAGGGTCTGATATGTCACTTAGCAAGACTCTCCAAAATATAATATTTCATAGCTTGCTTTTCCAGGCCAGATAGATACATCCTGGTCTTGGGAAGTTTTGTCCTGGGAGCAAGTTTACAGGACAATCATATGCACGATGGGGAGATAGATCCTGGCACTCTTTTTCTGAGAATACATCTATACCTGACTATCTCTCTAGACTGCCAGTCTACCACTGGATTATGCATAACTAACCAGGATAGACCCAATATGATAGAAGTATGGAGATCCTCCAAGACATAACAAGAAAATAGTTCCTTAGGAAGAGGCCCAATGCATAGGTTTATATTATGCACCAATTGTCTGAAACTCCCCTGGCCGAGAAGCACTGAGTCAATGGCGAATATGGGGAATGATTTAGCCAGCATATGGCAGAAGAAGCCATGAGTCCGTGGAAACCAAGAATCCACCTTATTCACACTATCCAAAAGCACAGATATGATCTCAATTTTGGTACCTATGACAACCTCAGCAGCTAAAATAAACTGAGATGCACTTGCAAAGGGAATATATACGCCCAGGTTGTAATCCTAAACACAACCTGGGGTCAGAAGTTTTCTGACTACTTACCTTGCTTAGGACCCCGATAAAATGATCTTTATCACCACCGAAGAAACACACCCCTGTCTTGTGGTCAACTGCAAGGGATCCAAACTGAGAGGAAGCCCCCTTTAACTGCATGAGTTCATCAGAGCTTGCAGGAAGGACTTCAGTCTTAGGCCCCTTTCACACGTCAGTGATTCTGGTACGTTTGTGCTTTTTTTTAAACGTACCAGAAATACTGACATACGCAGACCCATTATAATGAATGGGTCTGCTCACATATCAGTGATTTTTCACTGCACGTGTCTCCGTGCGGCGTACCCGCGTGTCCGTGATTGCCGCACGGAGACATGTGCATTTTTTTCTGGCATCACTGATGTCCCACGGACCACGCAGTGGTTTGGTCCATAAAACACGTGCCAGAAAAAAATGTGCTTCTAAAATAAAAAGCATTTTAACTCACCCGGCTTCAGCCACGCTCTGTGCAGCCCGTTCTGCTTGCTGCTTCTGAGCCGGCTCATTACTGTCGCGCATATTCATGATGCACGACACAGCCGACCCGGAAGCAGCTGCTGCGGGGGTCAGCGCCGGCCAGATGCTGCACCGCAGACCGCAGGAGTGATCAGCACCATGGAGAGCGGGAGCGGGCACAGGTGAGTTAATCTCTAAGTGCAATCACGGGCCACAGAGAACGGAGCCCGGATTGCACTTAGACAACCCACGTGTGCCGTGATTCATGGCACACGGAGGGACATGTGCGTGTTTTACACGCCAGTGAAAAACGTCAGTGTTTTTCACTGACGTGTGAAACGGGCCTTAGAAAGTACAACAGTGGACAGAGTCATAATCGGTATATCTATGAGGCATCTTTTGATATGTATGGCCATTGCCTCCATTGCCTCCATTGCCTCAGGACTCAAGTCTCATATAACACCAATGCGTCCTTGAGCCTTTCTGACAGATCCTTGCAAAAATAGCTCCTAATAGCTAGGTAATTCCACCTGGTGTCAGTGGGCCATCTCCAGAATTCAGAACAAAAACTCCTTCAGCTGGTGTCCCTACTGGAGCTTGCGTAGCTTAGACTCAGCAAGGGAGATCCGGTGAGAGCCACCATAGATGAGGCCTTGGGCCTCAAAAACTCATCAAACGACATAAGTAACAGTGAGTCGGTTGGAAAGATAAGGGAAAAACGTTTCTGCTTGCGGAGACTGACAAACCAATCTGGCTTTCACTGTCAGTGCAATGCTCCTCTGGGTTATACTCAAATTGTCTCTTCAGAGAGGAAGGAGATGAACTCTAGTGCCACCTATTGGAAGTAGCAATCCTAAAAATCAAAAGTGGCCCTTTAACAAGCCTTTTCATATGACCTAGGATTTATGCCAGATCAGAACCTCAATTTGCCGACACGGTGTTTCGGAATGATTGTCCCTCTTCAGTGCAAAGTATGAGATCTGATCTGGCTGAATGAGAAACTCTACTGGGTTCTAAGGGGAAAACTTTTCTCCTTGCTGAGACTGACAAACCAATCTGACTGTCAGTGGTAAGGAGTCTTATAGAAGATAGAATATAAAGTATTATAGAAGAAAAAATGCCTAAGATTGAAGGTCTCTCTGGGGAAGGGAGATTACAATCCACACCCACTGTTCCTCACTTCGAGAAGACTGTAAGCAGAGATTAAAATAAAGCTTGCAGACTTCATGGAAAACAAAAAAAAAAACAGAGACTAGCAAGGTTCCGCCAGGAATGAGGGAAGATCCAGCAAGCGCTGCAACAAACAGGGTACATCGGACACACAATACAACAGTGGGCCTTGACATTAGGGAGAGTGGAGCTAGGTCACCTCCTGCAATAACCTGAGGCTGTTTCCTGCACTCCCTAATGTCCCAATATGGGTTATTTCTTGCCGTTGATGATCACATGCCTAGGCCCTCACTTGCCCTGAACTCACCATGGCTAGTGAGAAGGCCAGTGAGAGCACAAGTCTCACCACTGCAATTATCCAAAACAAGGGTAGGAAGACAGACAGGGGAAAATAGACACAAAAGGAAAATACTCCAAGCAACTCCAATGCAGCCAACACCACAGCTGCAATTGTTATGAAACTTTTTCCCAAGACTGGCTCTTTCCACATTGGACAGCTTAGATGTGAGAATTTATAACCAACATTAGATGTTAAGACATGTGGCAATTTATAGCAATAGGGAATGGTCAAAAAGAGCTGGAAATGAGATTTATGCCGGCTTTACACGCTACGATATATCACACGATATTTCGTCAGGGTCACGTCATAAGTGACGCACATCCGGCGCCGTTTGACATATCGCAGCGTGTGACAGCTACGAGCGTCTGTTAACAAGAAAAAATACTCACCTTATCGTTGCTCATTGACACGTTGCTCATATTCAAAAAATCATACGTCCTTCTGTGCTCTGCTTGTTCATCGTTCCCAAGGCAGCACACGTCGCTCCATGTGACACCCCGGGAACGACAAACTGCAGCTTACCTGCGGCCGCCGGCAATGCTGAAGGAAGGAGGTGGGCGGGATGTTTACGTCCTGCTCATCTCCGCCCCTCCGCTTCTATTGGCCGGCCGCTGTGTGACATCGCTGTGACGCCAAACGTCCCTCCCCCTTCAGGAAGAGGATGTTCGCCGCCCACAGAGAGGTCGTTCGGGAGGTAAGTACGTGTGATGGGGGTTATCGAGTTTGTGCGACACGGGCAACAAATTGCCCGTGCCACACAAACGATGGGGGCGGGTGCGAACGCAAATGCGATCGCACGAGAAATTGAAGCATGTAAAGCAGCCTTTAGGCTCCAAAGAATAGTCAGATATGAAAGAGTCCTTAAGTCCTAGAGCACCAAAGCAAAGCAAATACATTTAAACATAGAATGCAGAACTGTGCACAATCAGGAGCTGTGACCTTTCCCCCCGAGAGTGGGACACACCCGTGACACACATGTCTTTAAGAATTGACAATGCTACAAGGTCCATACATCTGACCTATATACAAGTGGGGGCGAAGGTCCAAATTTAGCACCTGGGCCCATCAGATTCTAGTTACCCCATTGCTTCATAATAAATCTGGCGCTGTCTACGCTGTCAAGACTAGCATAGCTGTTATAGAAGAGTCATTTAATGAAAACTCTTCTATCACAGCTTTTATGAAAACTCCATTGTTTTATTTTTATACAGAAAGTGATGTATACCACCTGTAAACTCTGAAGGTCGCAAAGCTCTAAAGTAACTTCTAAAAATGAATAGTGGTTAACAAAAGACACATTATATGACACACTTCACCTGTTAATCATAAACCTGATTAAAGGAATTTTCTCTGAGTAAAAAAAAAAGTAAATTTTTTCCATTAAATGTACCACTATTGTCCAAGATATATGTGTATACCTGCAGTGCTATATAATGATGATTCATTTTTCCTGGAAGTGTAGGAAATAAGCTTTTTTCAGAATGTTTTTATCAATGTGTTTCTAGGTTGAACAGACCCCACCACAAACACATCTTGTGAATATGGCATTACAGGTTTCAATAATCTAAAAAGTGTCAAAGCTTTTATATTATATTATTATATAAATATATATATTTCTATCAAATATAAAACTATGAAATATGATATATACACTAAAAAAACTTGTGGATTAACAATGGGAGATCAATTCATCAAGTAAAATAAGCAATACAAATAGGCATACACATAAATTATGTGTACATATAAGGTATGTAGGGTATATCTACTGTAGGTAATGTCCAAACTGAGGTGCACAGTAGTAGCAGTGATCTACAGTGAAATGTAATGAAAAATGGTGGAAGAGGTAATGAGAGGATCCGAATTTCAACTCACGTTAGGCCATTGTACTTTATCTGTCAGTCGTACAATAGGATCAGAATGGATGCTTAGAAGAAAAAAAAAACAGATGGGTGGGAATAGAGAACCTTTAAGAGACATATACTACTCACAAAAACTTAGGGATAGTTGGCTTTTAGGTGAAAATTTAGGAGGATTCAAAGGCTGAGGCCACACGGGGATTACTGCGAGTGCTCGCATGACACTCGGCACACACTCGTAGCACAGCGGGAGCTGAGTGTCATGCAAGTGTCATGTGACTGTGGTATTTAAAAGTCCTACTCATCATGTCATTTCACATTTTGACATCATGAGACTATGACAACACCTAACAATTGATTAACAGTAACTCGCCATTGCGAGGCTTCAAGCAGGATGTGGTCACTGAGCTTAGAGTGTCACAGAGACACAGTGAGACTGTAAAGGGTGCTTTACACGCTACGACATTATTAGCTATAGCTAAAGATGTTGTGCGCGATAGCACCTGCCCCCGTAGTACGTGCGATATGTGGTGATCGCTGCCGTAGCGAACATTATCGCTACGGCAGCATCACACGCACATACCTTGTCAGCGACGCCGCTGTGACCGCCAAACAATCTCTCCTTCAAGGGAGAGGTGTGTTCGGCGTCATAGCAACGTCACTGCGGCGTCACTAAGCGGCCGGCTAATAGAAGCGGAGGGGCGGAGATGAGCGGGACGTAACATCCCGCACAACTCCTTCCTTACTCATTGCCGGTGGGACGGAGGTAAGGAGATGTTCGTCGCTCCTGCAGTGTCACACATAGCGATGTGTGATGCCGCAGGAACGAGGAACAACATCGCTACTGACCTGACAACGATTTTTTGTAATTAAACGACCTCTCCAAAACATGCGATTTTTGTCTTTTTTGCGATCGTTTTAGGTCGCTCCAGCCTGTCACACGCTGCGACGTCGCTAACGACGCCGGATGTGCGTCACAAACACCGTGACCTCGACGATATATCGTTAGCGATGCCGCAGCGTGTAAAGCACCCTTAAGAGTCACAGAAAGGTTTAGAAATGGACGTCCTTTGGCACATCCCACACTGATGACTGTTTCATTGTGAACAATGTCCTACAGAACCAAATGATGAATGCCACACAGCTCCAGGCAAACTTAAGAAAGGTAAGAAGTACCCAAGTGTCATGTCAGACCATTTGAAACGGTTTACATTGGTGTGGTCTGCATGCTAGATAACCTGCAGGGGTACCTGATCACGTCACTAGGCCCAGGCATCATCATCTTGCTGGATGAGGGACCAATGAGCTTCAGTGTTGGTCACTGATGAAAGTTGATCCACGCAGAAACGATGGCCATAAATGATGTTAGAGACATCAAGGAGAGTGCCATGCATCAACTACTGCAGCGTTACAGTATACTTTAGTAAGGGCCACCAACGTATACTGTAGGATAAGGAAATAGGTGCAGTGTGCACTTAAAGGGGTAATTTGCACACTATGACATCACAGGTGCGATGTCGGGGGGGTCAAATCAAAAGTGACGCACATCCAGAGTCGCTGTCGATATCATAGTGTGCAAATCCTTTTACATACGATTAACGAGCGCAAAAGCGTCGTTATCGTATGATCGGTTTAGGGTCCGACATTTCCATAATTTAGCAGCAGCGACAGGTACGATGTTGTTCCTCGTTCCTGCGGCAGCACACATCGCAGGAGCGAGGAACATCACCTTACCTGCGTCCCGGCTGCAATGCGGAAGGAAGGAGGTGGGTGGGATGTTTACGTCCCGTTCATCTCCACCCCTCCGCTCATATTAGCCGCCTTCCGTGTGATGTCGCTGTGACACCGCACGACCCGCCCCCTTAGGAAGGAGGCGGTTCGCCGGCCAGAGCGACATCGCAGGGCAGGTGAATGCATGTGAAGCTGCCGTAGCGATAATGTTCGCTACGGCAGCAATCACAAGATATCGCTGCTGCGACGGGGGCGGATACTATCGCGCTCGGCATCGATAGCATAGGCTTGCAATGTCGTAGTGTGCAAAGTACCCCTAAGAGTCCTTTTTTTGTAAGGCCATGCTCACATGTTGAGTACTTGGAGAATTTTTTACCTCAGTATTTATAAGCCACAACCAGGAGTGGAGAGGCTAAAAGTATTATAGAATTGAGTGAACCATTTCTCTATTTTTTTTACCTACACCTGGTTTTGGCTTACAAATACTGAGGTTAAAAAAAACTCACCATATACTCACTGTGTGCACATGGCCTAAGGAGGTGGCAGACTTTTTTTTAACCTTTTATATGCACATTTCAATTAATCTTTGAATAGAAAATGTCCTAAAGGTTGCGAGTGATGCACTACCTGAAACAATCACAGAGCAATAGGGTTTTCAGGTAAAATAATCCATAGTTACCATAATCAGGTTAACCGGGTGATCTGTTTAAGGCAGAATTTCTATTCTATTCTATACCCATCAAAAAGGCCTTATATTGGATAGTATTCTGTATAATAACTTCTGATGGAGACTCCCCTATTTTGTCATAACTATGTCAAACATTGACTTATTTAAAGCATGTTGCCTAAATAACAGCGCTGTGCCTGTTGTACTAAACAACATTTCTATCATGATTTTACAAAGTAAAGTACATACATTGCCATATTGGTTCTGTAATTCTGATTAAAATTATACCTGTGGTGTAGAATTGACTTTACTTTGTGGTTTTTGTCCAATCAGTGTTTAAGGTTTATCTGTAATCATTGTAATCATATTGCCGTGTATTGGGGTGGGACTGTAGCAGGGTCTGTTCTTGGTACTCTTGCCCCTCAGACTGCCTCCTGTGTTTGAATGACAGATCACTGATCCTCCGGTGACCTGCTTCCTATATTAAATATTGTGCAGGTCTCCAACACAAAGGGGTAGCGCATGCACAGTCACATCTACAAGTCAATGATTCAAATTTAGTAGAGAAGGGTAATCCCGGCACACAGTGTGTGAAAAATTGATAAGTCCAGGTATTTATGCTTGAACAGAATTTCTTTATTTTACACCAATATAGTACTGCCCGCCCAACGTTGCGGCTCACGCAGGAGCCTTCACCAGGGGTCAAGAGCACTAAGACAAACATGATATACAAAGGGAAACAAACAGAAACAATATTTACAAAATGCATCATGATATTACATCAAGGAAAACATAAGAAAAATAACCTATAGGGGACTATGGGAATGACAAGAGACAATTGTCGTAGTGTGAGGGGTAACATGACAGAATCTAACCGCTAAGGAGAAAGTGGAGGAAGAGAATGTTGAGGGTATAGGGAGAGGGAAAAAAAGAAGAAGAGAACAAAGAAAAGGAAAGGAAAAAGATAAAGAAGGAACATGAGAAAGTATAGTGGAAAGGAGAGAGAAACAGGGAAAAGAGAAAGGTAGAAGAGTATGCAGTAATCAAGAGGCAAAAAAAGGGGGGCAAAACATATTGGAGGACATACCGGGAAGAAGATTGTGGTAGAAAATCATGTAGGTACAATAGGACCTGTGAACAGGAGGAAAGAAAGAGGGGGTGTACATAAGATATCACATAGTATGACTCAGGAGGGAGGAGTGGTAAGACCATGATTCAAATTTGTCTGCACACAGAGGGAGGTGCATGCGCAGGTTGAGAACTCAAATCGATGACCTGCAAATAGGCCTGTGCATTTTCTGCCAAAAGCACCATTTTGTTGCATATCTTCTGTTTAATAATAAGTAAAACTGTTACTTACCTGTCCCAACTCTATTACCAAGTCTAGCCTCCAGCACCACTGATTTCATAAACCTAGACCTCTTAGGGTACCAATATAGCATTTTTTTTTTATTTCACCATTAGAGGGGTGCTTTAAATTTAAGTCCCCTGCCCATAATGTAATACTCACCCTCCAGTGTCTTCTATTTTCACCCCTGCTCCAGTTGGCAATTGTGACCTGCCAGCTGCTCCAGTGTTTGATCAAGCGAGCTCACAACTCCATACAAGTCTATGGCAGCCTCATTTTGGTGAGCACTTGTGACATAATTTCTGACCTCTGCCCAGTCAAAGTTGCGGTCACGAGATGGGTCTGTGGAAACAGAGAGATGCTGAAAATAGTTGAAAACAACGGAGGGTAAAAATAAGTTCGGGGGCAAGGAACTTTGGTTGAAAGCACTACTCCAGCAGTGGAATAAAAAGAAAAAAAAAACAAAACTCTGGAGTACTGCAATTAGCTTAGGCAGTCACCCACTGCCTGAGTATTGAGAAAATATAGTTCTCAACAACAGATTTCTCAAGAGTTAACTTTACCTTCCACTTAACTCAACATCTGCCAGGTGTCTAATTAACTACTAATTACCTGCTTAAGACCTACATTTCACTTCCAGTGTTTATTTCCAAGCTCAGTTCAGCATATGTAGGGTGTGTCCACAACTACGTTTCCATAGCCCAACCTTCCCTAAATCCTTCCCATCCCTATCTTATACCTAAGTTGTAATAGAAGCTTTAAGATATAGAAGTGTTGTTATTTATGTTGTATTCAATCATATTCAACTATGAAATAGTATCAAATTCCTCCTCCCCCTTTTCCCTTCTTAATTATTGAAAATGAAAATATGTTAAAACACAACTACATTTCTGCAATCAAGGAACCGCATCTCAGTTGCAAACTACTGTTGGTATATACTGTATGTCTCTGCTAATAAAAAGCTTCAAATTGCAATATTATCTCTGCTTTTAAGGTCTACTTTGTCAAGTCACAAGTTACACCTTCTTCGCTGCTATCAAATATTGCTCACACCTTTGTCTCTGAAAGCAAGGTATCTTATCATATACTACTTCTATGTGGCTTACACATGCTTGTTCAAGCTATAAGTTACACTTTCAGCTCAGCTATCAGCTGTTGTTCCCACATTTGTATATGAAAGTGTGACACCCTGGACCCCCAGGGGTCACAGTACACTCACAACACACACACACCCCTTCCCCTGGGTAGGTGACACCAGTCAACCAAATCCTTGTTGCCACCCTCCAGGCTTGATGTCCACACCAGGTGGGGCAGAGCCAGGTGGTTGACCCCGCCCACCGAGGAGTTCACAGGCCTTGAGGCAGGAAAAGAAGGGAGAGTTGTTGGTGGTAGTGGAAGTGAGAGGAGTAAAAACTGTTGGTGTCTGGGTTGGAGCCCAGGCACGTTCAGCAAGGTCGGCAGACGGTGGTGGCCGTCTGCAGGAGTTGGCGTAGGTCAGCGGAACCGTAGGACCGGGGTCAGGCGGTTGCCCGCCGGTACCGAACCGGGGAGCAGATTGAAGCCAAGCACCAAGGCAGGGTACTCAGACCCCGACTAGGCTAGGAGCCGCCGAAAAGGTCAAATTATCTGATTGCGGTCTGGACCTCAGGGGTTCATTCCCACCTAAGTCCCGTCAGAAGGCAACAGCCCAACCCATCCGAATAAGTGCCACCGCCAAGGGCCAGAGATCCAAGGTCCAGCACCTGCGGGCAAACGGGCTCTCCCGACATGTACACGCCGGGGAGCGGACTACCAGTGGGAAGCCATAGGAGTCAAATACACTTACACAGGTGCAGGAAAACGACAGCCGCCATCAACCCATCCGGGGAGAGTGAGAACACAGCAGCCGGCTGTGGGCCCCGTCCATCCAGCCGTTTGGTTTACCAGAGACTCTGTCCTTCTGTGTCTGAGTGAGTACAACAGTGCCATCCGGCACCGCGCTCCACCGCAATGTTGCACCCGCACCCACGCTGCCTCCCCGCCTCGGCACCTGCACCCATACCTCCTCCATACCTCCCCAACCGGGGCCCCGGGACCAACAGCCCCTAACCACAGAGGGGTCAACACCTCAGATGCTCTCCGCCATTGCTCCCGGGATCCCCCATCACCAGCAGCGGTGGTGCCCACCATCACCACAACCCGTGGGTGGCTTCACGACCGACATCCCCAAATACCCACCAAAAACCTCCCCTTTTCACTGGTGGGCGAGGAGGCGCTGCTCAAGCCCTGGGCCCGGCCCCGTGCTCGAGCCACCGAGGAGCAGAAGCACCGGACCCGAGCGCCAGCGATTCCAGACGAGCGGCGTTCCCCACCCCTCCGCCCGCGACAAAAGCAAATTATATACATTTCTGATATTCCTATGCTGCCCTCATCCACAATTCTTCTATTCTTGTATGTAACTGCATGTTTGCTGCAAGATACTTGTTTAGCTCATATATCTCTACTGATCCTGTGCAATTGTAACGGGGTGCCGGGGGCGCCTCAGGAGTCGCTGCGAGGGCCGCTTCATGTGTCAGGCTAACCCCCGGCCCAGCCGTCACTATTGGGACAGGGGAATGTTTGGTGGGGCAGAGTGTGGATGGCAGGAGCACGCTGGCAGACTCAGGAAAACTCCGCAGACAGGCATCAGCTGAACCAAAAGGCATTTTATTACATATATCTTCAAAACAGTCTCGGTACACAAATCTTGCAGTGTCAAATCACAATTCCTGCCGGGGAAACTGTTCCTGTTTTCTCTGTTCAGGGGCCTTGCCCGGCTACTCTCGTTTACCTAAGCTCACACTCCGGTTACTGCAGAATTGACCCACACACTTCTGCTTCGCCGGCTAAGCCTCTTCGGGTCCCACCTGTACACTGCTGATTCCCGATCCGGACACTCTCCTTTTTCTCTCTCTCTGGCTAACTGCCACAATCGACCCCACACTCTGCCCCCGTTGCTCCTTCTCCCCCGTCCCAGCAGAAACTGACTTCTTACTACAGCAACCTCTCACCCTCCCCCTAGACTGTCCGGCTCCTCCTCTCTCCTGTACTGTTCCTATGGGGACAGCCGTCCCACCCTGACATCTAGGGAGAGGAAACCCGTTAACACTGTAAAACACAATTAACATTTTTAACTACCCCAGCGTGGGGTATCTTCAGGGGGGGAAAACTGCGCCTCCGTGTAAGGGGTCCGTCCACCCCTTACACAATCCACACAGCTCTGCTACAAACGGGGATCTCAGCTTCTTTTGCCCATCTGAAATCATGTATACTCTGCAGTCGTGGTCCTCAGTGATCCATGTTCTATATGGTAACTCTATTCCTACTGCATTATCACCTTCAGTCCGTGATGCTAGCCCTGGCCTATGGCTAAGAATATCCACTTCACGAGGAAAGCCAACAAAGGCCACTCACTAAATAGTACTCCAATAATAACAACATACAGTGACCAAAAAGCAGTTCCATACAAAAAGTAATTAAATCACAGTGCTATAACACATATGCTGAGTGTGCATGGGAATTCAGGATTGAGGGCAGTAAAAAAACCATTTGTCTGACAGCTATTTAAGGTATTGGGCTCCATTAAACTAGAGGATGAAAGGGACGAACACTACACTACTTATGTAGATGCAACGAAGGTAAAACTATTACCTATTACCTGCATTAACAATAATTAACATTAATTCCAAGAAATTGAATAGTGAACTGCATAGTGGTGATCAAAGATGTTCTTTTGAATAATTGAGTAAACAATTGATATACTTAAAAAAATGTAATCCTACTTTTTACAATATTTTTTGTAGAGTCATAATGTGATAGAAAGGTTTGCCATTATGCTATAATTAGTTTTGCAACAGATAGAGGTGATTTCACAGCACTTGAAGTAGTTACATATATGTGAATACTGCAGAAAAAGAAATGGTTGCTAGGCAATTCCCATTCACATATTACCTGCGACCACATGTTTCTCCTGATCCCACGTTAGGGTCCCTACAGTTCTTTTTTTTTTAAGTGATTAAGTCATGCTTTTACATGTTGAAGATGTTTTTTTTTATACAAAAGTTGCAAACGTTTTCACAGGTGTCAAAAAATGTTGCAAACTAAAACTATAAAAAAATATAGAAATATTAAAATGTTTCATTTTATACATTAACAAAATGCAAAGAGAACAAAAAAATGGAAATCTAAACCAGATCAAAGCATCAAAATTTGTAAGTACACTTGCAGCGAGGATGTTTGTAGGACTACAGTCAGGTGTATGCAGCATCGGACTGGCTACTGGAGGCATCTCCAGTAATGCCAGGCCTGGATTCGGGTATCTGCATTGCACTCCGGAGCTCTCACCTGAGCTCTGGAGTGTAGCCGAGACTGTACCGCGAGCACTGAGTGATTGATTCCCCGGCAATTGTGGTTCAGTTCATGACATCCAGGCCTGGCATTACTGGAGATTCCTCTGGTAGCCAGTCCAACGCTGGGTGTATGAATAACCAGTTATACCAAACAGGTGAAATGATCATCACTTTCACAAGTAGTTTGAAGTCACTAATTGAAATACAGTGATATCTTGGTTTTTGTTGATAATCAGTCCGATTACAAATCGGTGAAATCCGAAACCAATGAAAACCAAGGCAATTATTTCCATTGGAATCAATGTAAATGCAATTAATTTGTTTTAGACACTCCAAAATACATACCAAAAACACATTTTATAGACAATAAAGATAGTGTTTAATACTAAAAACAATAAGAAATGAATATAAAATGAATATAAAATACTAATGTAAAGAATACATTTTATCTTACATTTTGAAACTTAAGAGCGGGGTGATACTCACACAACGCCACACAGAGCAGGAGAATGTGTGGATTAACCTTTGTTGTTACAAAATTAGCAGCGTAGTCACATGGGCATCCCAGCAAAAACCAACGAAATATGAGGCAACCAATGAAAACTGAGTCAAATTTTCAGAGGAAAAAATCAACGAAAAACAAAACCAACAATAATTAATATCAACTAAAACCAAGGTAAGACTGTAGTTGAGCTTGTAAAAGAGTGTCATGTCAGGCTTTTCCGCAGCCAAGACTGAGCACAGTAACAAGACGCAAGGTAGTTATGTGGCAGCAGGCAGGTCTCTCCCAGGAAATATTCTCAAAGCAGACTGGGGTATTGTTATGCACGTACCTAAATCAAAAACGAGTACAGGGAGAAATAAAGCTTACAAGACAGCAGCTGCACCCACACACTAGTGGTTCTTGTATAGACTAGAAAATCCCTTAGTGCACACCTAAAGACAACAACTTGCACCTGTTTACCAGAAAGGCCATTGAGTATCTCATTCTTCCTGAGGAGGCATAGGTGAGGCCGCTATGCCCAACTAACCAAGAGAGGGAAAATGCACAGAGGTAGACAGGGACCCAAAGTGAGGAAACTTAAACCACATGCGGAAACTGGGAAAAAGAAGTATAATAAATGAAAGCAAGAGAAATCTCACACCAACTTAAGAGAAATCTCCCACCAGCTTAATAAAGGAGAAAGGAAAGTAAATAAGAAAACACAGAGAAGTAATACAATTGGTCTCTACCAGGCAGGCAAAATATCTTTGGTGCATGGTTGGATCTACTTAGCAAACATCCACCAAGAACTATAGCTAGAAAAGAAGGCTCTTACTAGGTGAGTATAAATACTCTCATCATCAGCAGTTGGACAAAGATCAACAAAGCTGTGGTTCAGCCGGAAAGTAAACTGACACGCACAAGAGGTCACAGGATAAAATATAGAAACTGAGGCATTACAGTAACCCCCCTTCTACTAGGGTCCACTGGTCCACTTGCTGATGGAACTCTCTTATCAGGCCATACGCATGAAGATTCCCTAAATTAACCTACAAGTTAGCTTCAGGACCATAACCCTTCCTTTTGACAAGATACGTCTGAATCACTTGGAACTCAATGCTTGCTCTACCTTATAATCACAATCCTCCTCCAAATCCACCTTAATTGTGTCTCGAGGACCAGCTGTCCCCTCAAATCTTTTTAAGAGGGAAAATTAAAGAAGGTTTTGATCTTCTAAGCCAAAAGCGAATTGAAGTTTCACTGTCATAGGATTAAAAACCTCAGTAAACCTTTAAGGAGTTACAAATTTGGGGAAAAACTCCTATATACCACTTTAAGACATAGATTTTTTTAGGACAGCCACTCAAACTCCCCCATAGTAAAGCTAGGAGCATTCTTACGTCTGTGGTTGGCACCTTATTTTTGTCTGGTCACTGGTTATCAAAACACCATCTTCTACCTCCTTCCTGATTTTAATTAATAGTGAATTCCTCTTCCGATAGTATACTCCTTTGAGAGCAATTACAGACATACTCTTCAGTATTCTTACAAGCTTTCTGCTGCCAAAAAGATCTAGAAAGAGACCTCCACATGACAGAACAATCTGGATGCTCTGCTAAAATGGAACCATGCATCTCTCTAAGTGGATCTATTCACAAAGAGAGCTGTACATAGAGTTTGTTTCTGGATAAATATTCTGATGCACTGTCCTGAGCATTATGAATGTGCTGTCTGAGATCTGTCCTAAAAACACCCCTTCATCAGGAACTCTGGTTCTTTAACCTCCAAATCAGGGAGATTGCAATGAACAAAATATGAACCTTAAGATTCTTAGATCCAGAAAGACAAGTCACGGGAGCAGAGGATCTCGAGAGACACCCAAAAGAGCAAGACCTAGCCTCTTGATTCTTCCAGTTGATGACTGGCTTGTGTTTAAGTAATCATGGCAGACCCAGCACCAATTTTGCAGGTAGAAAAAGTGGCACCATAAATTAAATGGATTCTGTGTGTAACACGCCTACCTTCACACTTACATTCTCGACCTTCATAGTAACCTGACTTTGGGAAAGAGGAGCGTAATCAATATCAGAAACTTGAATGGGTAAGAGAGGAGAAATCATAACCCCAATCTACTGCAAAGTCATGATCAATTACATTCAAGGTTGAACCTCAAGCAACAAATGAGGTGTGCAAACTAAACCAGACTTTGTCTCTAGTAGAAACATGTTTTTTTCCTTACAAGGCATCACTTGAGACTATCTCATATTCTTGGAACCTGCATCTCTACAAAGTCTCTTCTTTATTTCCCTTTTGAAATACTTTAACAAACTTGAAACATTAAATCATGATGTGACCAGAATCATTACAATCTAAACAGAACCAAGCAAAGGCACCAAGTTCAGTTCCTCCTTTATTGTCTCTGCAAGCACCATAAGTTTACCAGTGCCAACTGGTAAGGAGCAAGATGCCACTGAAACACCTTTAAATGTGTCTGACGTGGCCACGGGGCCACAAGGCTACTCATCACTGGGCCAGTGGCATTTGGGGTTGCTGTGACTGGCCTGACCTGGCTCCGTTGCCCCGTCGGTGTCAATAAAAAGGGTGCAAGGGTGACCGTTATGGGAGATGATGGGGGTTTGCTTTGCAGCGCCACCCGTGGTATGCAGCCAATGATCAGCTGCTGCTGGGAGATGTTGCTCTCCCCTGGGGTGGATGGTCACGCAGCTCAGCTGGTCCAGCTCCCACAGGCAGAGCTCAGCCCCAGGGAAGACGATGGTGGGCGGTAGTGGCCGTTGGCGCCAGAGCGCGAGGCGACAGCTTTGACGGAATGACACCAGGACTGCGGATAAAGTTTTTTTACTCACTGTGTCAGGTCATCACCCTTGAAGTGCTGGTTTCGGCTGTGATGGGCCCCAGCCGATCTTGGATGATTCAGAGACCACCACCGATGTTGTGGAGTGTGAGACCATTCTTCCTTGCACTTGTAATGTGGATCCCCATGGCATGGAGCTACTTGAGGACCTCAGTGTCCTTGGGTTTAGTTCCCATCCTATTTGTAGGCAGTGCAAATCAATTGTGAGCCGACCGTGGTCTTGACTCATGACTCTATATGCTACTGTGCCCCGGAACCTTTGTGGTTGGCAATAGGACATGAAATCCCCCTTCCTTGCAGATTCTGATGGCGTAACGTGGAGTGTATGCGACCCTAGGGTTCTGCACCCTGCTGACACATGTCCCGAAGTGGCTGTTAGGCTCCTACCAGTCTGCCTGCTCCTAACTGTGGAAGCTCTGAAGCACTCTCCACAGGGATCGTGTTGTTCTGAGTCTCAGACTATTCTGAGGTAAAAGTATGTGTTCCTCACTTCCCTCATGCTGTCCCCACCTTCCTGATGACTCACTAGTGGTTGGAAAAGTCCCGTTGCTATGGTGACCACCTCTAACCCAGTTCCAGTGGCTAGCTACTAAGCTGTGTGTTGTGTAAGTGATGAACACCAGTGGTTAACCTCTCCTTACCCAGGATGAGTAATGCACCTTAAGTGAGATGCAATACCCTGTAGCGACTGAAGCCTCAGGGGTGCTACAAGTCTCTATCTCTCAGTAATCTATCCAAACAAAAAGCCAGTCTCATAGCTTCATTCGGGGACCACAGGCAGAGACTGAAAATCATTGTGTCCCTAATTTCACCCAAAAGTCTCTGACAGAACTGACTCTGAAGATCAGAGTCCTTCCAGATGGTCTCTACTGCCCAACGTCTAAACTGTGAGCAGTGTGCCTCAAAAGAGATGAGCAGACACCGACAACTGGTAAAACAAGTCTCTAGATACCACTGCCACTGAGGGAATCTTACTTTGGGTCCCGCTCCCAATGGTACTGCCTGGTCATCCGTGACCTGCCTCCTGGCACTAAGCTTACTTCTTTGGTGGAGCCGGTAGTGTGAAACTTGCCGGGTCCCACTCCCCACTATGGTTAAGTGTGAGAGCTTGCTCTTAGGGCTCACGCTTTGGATTTTCTGGAATTTTTTGGATTGGAAAGTCCTATCCCCCTCGTTGCACTAGTGCCCCGATTTTGGAGCGGGTGGGGAACAAATCTTGAAGGCTACGTTCTCCGTGGGTAAATTATCGGGTTGCCTGAAGCTACTCCACGATTAGGGTCTACGTACCCCGTAGTGCCTTGGTCCCAGCCCGGTGATGGTGCAAGGCCGCCGGCTGTCCTCTTCGACAGATCCGTGCCCCTTGCCATGATCCCCTGCGACCGGGGATCTATCACCTCTAGGCCCAGACCACCATCTGCCACCTAGATTGTCTCCCAGGAGCCCCGCTCCCAACCTCCTCTCCCTTTCACTTCCAGACTACTCTCTTTCTTTTGACACTCCTCACCTCCCCTCCCCAACCCCCCAAGTGGGCGACTCTATTCCACTCAAGCCGTCCACTGGTATGTTTGGTGGGTGTGGTGCAGGGTGTATCTAGGATTTGATTAGCTGATGTAGGCAAGACCATATGGTTAGGGACCCAAAACCAAAAAGGAGGTGGACACTGCATGGGAGGGCAGATTGTGCAATACCCTGTGACGACCCGATAGTCCAGTGGCATCACACAACTAATAGATAAGACGGGAATGTTTCTGTTGTGGAGCAGATCTTTTTTCATAATTTCTATCAACCATTTTCAACTCATATTTCTCTTGTGTTCAGGCATCTCAATGACATGTTGATCATCTCTGTGATTATTCTTGTTTCTCTTCATATCATCTAGCAGTAAATGTGTTATAATAAGTCCAAAATAAAATCTCTAGTAATTTTCAAAAGGAATGACTTGCAGACCACGTTTACATGTTGCGTATTTGGTGAGTTTTTTATCTCAGTATTTGTCGCCAAAACCAGTAGATAAGAAATACAGAAGTGGTTACTTTGTTTCTATTATACTTTTCCTGTGATTGTTTCTTTCCTGGTTTTGGCTTACAAATACTGAGGTAAAAAACTCATCAAATACTCAATGTGTGAATGTGACCTAAATATCATAATTTTTTCAACCTCTTCTCTATTACCTTCACTGACTACAAAACCCTTATAGGTATTTTAAGCTATTATACACTGTTATTTATTCTAGCTAGCAAAAGCAGTATTGTTTTCCTACTAAATTCTTCATTTTGACTTTTCACTGCTTGGCGTTGCACATGGATTTTCTGCTTCTCAGGTTTGACCTCGGCTTGATTCTAAACTTCTTGTGGAATGTCCTTCAGTGAAGTTTCCAGCATCCTGTGTACTGTACCACAATGGCAAGCTGAACTTAACTCTTACACTTCCTGTAGCAACTGTATACATTTATCTCTAGATTGTTAAATGACTGTTTAAAGGGATGTGTGACATTGGAAAATGCTGTTTACCCCCAAATACAGGAGTAATCTGCAGATAGAGTTATATTGCTGCCCGGCCACAGTACTGAAAGTAGACTACCGGGAAGAAATTAATTTATTTCCTCTAAGGAGCTGCTGGATTTGTCATGATGCTGTACACGAAGTGGCTTCAGTCACCGCTCACAACACCACTCACTATTGTGTGAGCAGCAGGTGTAAGCACATCCCGTCACTGTGAAAGCTCACTCTTGACAGACACACTGCACCGAGAGCTGTCAATTATAGTCCTGGGGAGAGCTTAGAGATGCTGTTCACAGTATAGTGAGTGGTGCTGTGACCTGTGACTGTACCCAGTCTATGTATGCCCCCATAACTGAAAAATGTTGTTCCCATGAAAAAAAGAGTGCCTAAACAGTAGAATTCCCCCAAAAGCAATTTCATTTTGGAAACAAAACCCCTCAAGGAATTCATGTAGAACTGCAGCAAACATACCTCACAGGTTCTTCAAAGAGATACAGTATATAAGATTGGGCCATGAAAACTAAAATATACTTTTTTTTATATAAAAAAAAAGTTAATTTAGACACAAAATTTTCATTCTCACAAGAGGCAATAAGAGAAAGAGGACCCAACAATTTGTTATGTAATTTTGACCTAACAAGGCAATATACCATATGTGCAGTAAACTATTTTTTGGCACATGCCAGGGCTCAGAAGGAAAGGAGCACCATTTGACTTTTTGTAATGCAGATTTTGTTAGAGTAGATCACAGGTGCCATTAGCAGAGCCCATGAAGTATGTAGGTGCCATTAACAGAGCCCAGACAAAATAAAACACAAGTAACCCCATTTTGGAAATTGCACTGCTCAATTAATTCATCTAGGGGTGTGGTGAGTATTTTGAACCCACAGCCTCACAGAATTTGATGATTGTAATTTTTTTTTTTTGTAGCCCAATATTATTACATTCTGTGAGGCACATGTGGGTTCAAAATACTCATTGCATCCCTAAATAAATGAATACAGCAATATGGTTTCCAAATTTGGGTCTCTTGTGGGGGGGGGGGGGGGGTTCTGTTAATCTGTCACCTCAGGGACTCTGCAAATGATTCCACAATCTATTCAAATAAAAAATCTATTAAAAAAAAACAATGGTGCGCCTTCCCTTCCGAGCCTTGTCGCGTGCCTAAACAAAGCATTTAATCTTATCACCCTTTGTGATAATGAGAAATATACATTATATTGGCTATGTATAACATTTTAGTGGTAAAAGTGTATTTTTCTATTTTCACAGCCAATTTTTAACACAAAGATGTTATCTACACTGCATATTCAGCTGTTGGTCAAAGTGCCGGGAATATGTCTTGGAGCATCATGAGATCTGTCAGTTTCACATTGACACAGCCTGCTAGATTTTGTTTATGGCATGGCCTGACAGGCCACTCTACCCTGAGTTAAATACTTGCCCTCAGGGTGCTAACACAACTATAAGGACCCACAACTGTGATCGTGGTATCCCAATAGGGGTAAAGAGGGAGTCCTCACCCTCTGTAATACATTTAGGGTATGTGCGCACGTTGCTTTTTACCTGCTTTTTACCTGCTTTTTTGCTGCTTTTTCTTCTGCGCTGTTTAATGCCAAAATGGATGTGTTCTTCTATTCAAGCAAAGTCTATGGGAATTTGGGTTTCTTGTTCACACTATGTTGTTCAAAATGCTGCCTTTTTGTGGCAGAACTTTGGTCAAAAACTCAGCTTTGCAGTGCAAAACCCAAATGGCAAAAACAATTGACATGTTGCTTCTTTGAAAAGCTGAGTTTTTGACCAAAGTTCTGCCACAAAAAGGCAGCATTTTGAACAACATAGTGTGAACAAGAAACCCAAATTCCCAAAGACATTGCTTGAATAGAAGAACACATCCATTTTGGCATTAAACAGCGCAGAAGAAAAAGCAGCAAAAAAGCAGGTAAAAAGCAGGTAAAAAGCAACGTGCGCACATACCCTTAGATACTGCTGTGATGATTGATAGCAGTATCTAGTTGGTTAAACAGCTGCGATCAGTACTAAAACCGATCATGGCCAATGCAGCATGATGTCACTTGACATACAGTATATAGCTGACAACGAAGGCATTTTAGTTTGTTTAGCTATTCACTTAAGGCCACGTTCAGACATTCAGTATTTTTTGTCAGTATCTGTAAGCCAAAACCAGGAGTATTATATTATAATATTATTGATATTATTATTAAAAGTATTATACTTTTAGGCTATGTTCACACTTTGCGTTTTCACCTGCGTTTCCGCTGCTTTTAGAGTCAGTTTTGAACTGCAGCGTTTTTGTGCCCAAATGCATGCGTTTTGATTTTCCATTAAAGTCAATGAGAAATCTTGAATTCTTGTACACACTTTGCGTTTACAAACGCATGTCAAAATTTGCATAAGTTTGGTCAAAAACCATGCGTTCAGAAAAGGACCCTGTCAATTGTTTTTGCCTTTTTAGTTACGTTTTCATCACATTGAAGTCAATGAGAAACGTACTAAATGAACTTTTGTCAAAATTTCATCCGTCTCATATGCGTTTCATAGTCATATGAATTGCGTTTTGAACATCATGAACACAACTATGTAAATTCACCAATGACCACCCAAATAGTTAATTTTGCGTCACATCCGCTTAACAATAAATTGATCCATGTGCAAACAAGTTTGCTGCACAGATCCGAAACATTGTGTGGTTGCTCCATCAAAGCAGACTATAATATACAACATGACTTGGTATAAGCGCTTGAGATTGGATGTCTCCAAACTTATTAGTCTGGTAAGTTGTTTTATTTATTTATGATATTAAATGTGTAATCTCCTAAAATTGGAAGATTTTGATAATATACACGATATTATATTTATTTTTAAAATATCAAATAGAATAATATTATATTTATTTTTAAATTTTTTCGCTAACTTAAGGTTGAATCAATGCCATGTTTATGGGATCCCACGTCGCCTGAGTACATGCAAAAAAACAAACGTGACGAAAGCTGGTTATTGATCTGTCAAGAATTATATCCCCAATGGCATGAGGCAAATAAAAGCCTCCAAACTAAGATTGGTATGTGTTTAATTGCAATTTGAATCCTAATCTTCATTAAAGATGTTACATTTTAGCAAAAAAGTTTTAAATTAAATTTTCTTTAAATACATAGAAAATGATGTACGGAAGCGATGGAGATCAGTCCGTGACAGATTCAATAAAATCAGATTTGAACCTGGTAAAAGTGGATCCTCGCCAGTTAAACCAAATTTTATTTATTATAATGATTTGAAATTCTTAAGTTCTGGCCGCGTTTTAAGACCGTAAGTGTTAATTTTTTTCAAAATTTTATATATATTAAATGAAGAACAAAAACACAAATTTAGAAAATACATTTTTTAGTAAAATGCACTAATTTAAAAAAAATATTATTTTTTTTTTTTAATACAAAATAAAGGACCGACGGAAATATCGCTCCGAAAAAGAACATGGATAGATCACAAGATAATATCAATCCTGCACAAATACAACCAGCCATTGAGGAAGAAATTAATACCGAACAAACACATCTGGAGTCTGATGTTGAAACCAGATCATTGGAACCATCTGTTTCCAATACAAATCAAGATCCCCAACCTGTGAGTTATCAGAAAGCAAAAGGAAAAAAAAAAAATATTCCAAGCAATAAAGAAATAAACCAAGATCAATTAACAAATCAAACTATTGAAATATTAAAAACAGCAACCCAAGATGATGAGTTTGACAATTTTGCCATTAGTGTCGCTTTTCGTTTAAGAAAATTACCTGAAAAAAAAAAAACCTCTGCATGTATGACTGCTATCTGTGGTTTATTGGCCTGTTTTGAGGATGAAGGTAAATTTCCAACAGGTGGTGAAATAGTTCATCTTTGTGAAAAAACATTTGAACAGAAAAACAACCCATTAGTTCTAACTCAGTCACAACCACATTTCCAAACAAACAAACAAAGAGTTGGTTTGTATTCTGAATGTCCGGATACATATTCTGCCCAAAATATACAACCTTATAACCCTATGAAACAAAGCAAAGAATATTCTCAATCTATTAGTGAGAATTATCACACAACTAATATTGTGAGAAATAGACCAAACGAACAAATGTCTGGTTTTTACACAAATGAATTATTTTCACAGCCATGATTTAGTCATTTTTGTTTTTATTTTTTTGCAAAATGGTTTTTTTCTCAAAACAAAAATTTAAAAAAAAAAAATGCATGTGCAAAATGTAAATTTAATTATGATGTTAAAGCATTTTCATTTGAATTAAAGATAGGATGATTTTGGTTTAGTATTTTGCAAACAAAAATACATAAACCATACTTATTATTAATACAACAATGGAAAAAAAGTATACTCTTTGTTGGCTTTGCTTTTTCGTGCATTTGTTTGTTGATATTGAAAAAATAAATGTCATCCCTTTAAACAAAAAAACTTTTGAAACATTTAATTGTTATTTTGCGGTTCAGCACCAACTGCACGGTATTGCCAAGTTAAGGCACCAACATCACTCATGAAATAATCTGTGAATTGATCTCTCACTGATACTCCTAAATTATTTAATCGACCAGATATTGAAGGACAAGGATGAAAGTTTAATGGTATTTCTTCCTCGTTAAATTCAAATCTGTATTTTCGCAAAAAATTATGTAGAACACAACAACTTTTAATAACAAAATCAACTGTTGATACATTTAATTGTATTGGGGTATGTAGAATTCGCCATTGGCTACTCATTATTCCAAATGTGCATTCTACATATCTCCTTGCCCGGCTCAATCTGTAATTGAATATGCGGCGGGGAACATCTAATCCTCGTCTTGGAAATGGACGTAGGAGATTTGGTAAAAGTGGAAAAGCTTCATCTGCCACAAAAACATAAGGGAAAGTAATTTCTGAGCCTGGTATTGGTGCAGGGGCAGGTATGATTTCAGAGTTATAAATTAATTGTATTCCGATTTGCGAATTTCGCAGTACACGTGAATCACCTGTACTTCCATGGGCACCCACATCAATTGCTATAAAATTATATTTTGAATCAGCAACTGCCATTAAATTTATCGAAAAAAATTTTTTATAATTAAAAAAATTAGAGCCAGAACGTGGAGGCTGCTGGATTCTGATGTGCTTGCCATCAATTGCTCCAATACAATTTGGAAAATTTGCTATATTAGAAAAATCATCAGCAATCTGGATTAAACTTTCTTCTGTAGGGGTAGGCATTACAATAGGTTGTAGGGTTTCCCATATTGCTTGACATGTTTCTTTAATTATTCCAGAAATTGTGCTTTTGCCAAGTCGGAATTGTAAATGTAGTGAAGAGAAATTTTCACCTGTAGCCAGGAATCTGTAATGTCAAATAATAATATTTTATTTTTTGCAAGATAAATATGTGATTAAATATTGTTATCAAATCAAATTTTTAGCAAAAATATATACCTCAAAGTAACAAGAAGTCTCTGTTCTGCAGATATTGCTTGACGCATATATGTGTCAGCGTGGGTAATTTTCGGTCTTAATAATGTCAGTAATTCATCAAAACCTTGTTGAGGGAGCCGGCAAAATGCTATGAATTTGTCATCAAATCTGAGTATAATAAGGTATATGAAATATTAATTAATTTTACTGTTCTAATTATGTTAAAAATTTAAGAGTAAAAAAAACAAAAAATATTAAAAAAAATAAAAAAAAAAATGAAAATATACTTTCGTAAATCCGCATATAAGAGAGCAAAATGCCCTTTGACATCACGATCCTGTAACAGGGGATGTACCCACATTCCTCTTGTCGTCTGCTGCTGTTGGTACTAAAATAAATATATTATGGGTTATATTTTAGAATTTAGGAAAAAATTATTTTAATAAATTAAAACAAATACCTGTAGGCTTCGTCTACGATTTAATAGCATCAAAATTAGTAATAAGCGATGCCTTTGCGACCTCCTTAAACGCAAATTCTGTAAAGTATTTGGCATATTCCAAACGAAGTAAAATAGCAGAGAAGCAGACTTTATGATCAAAGTCGGAAATGACATCAGTAGATCTCTATTTTGGCTTTTTTTTATTCTAAATAGACCCAAAACAACAATCAACTTTATTGCCAATAGTTAAGATGTGACAAACGCAGCAAGATTTTAGGTTCGGAAACGCAGGATAGTACATATATAAACGCTTGGTAAACGTAAGTTCTGAGCTTCGGAAACGTTAGGCAAACTGATGCGTTTAGGATGCATGTTGTGGCAAAAAGCCAAAAAGGCAAAAACATTATTGTTCTAAAACTTACGTTTTGAAACGCAAGTAGGACGACGCAAAGTGCGCACATAGCCTTACTCTGATTGTTCCACTCCTTATTTTGTCTTACAAATACTGAGGTAAAATACTGACCAAAAAAATCAGCTCTTAGGATTTAGACCCCTTAGAGAGGCAGCATCCATAGTGCATGAAATCAGCATTTATTCTGCTGAAACACTGCATCCATTATGCAGGGTTTCTGCAGCGATTTGAAGCGCAAATGTGCTGACAAATCTCTGCAGAAATTTCAGCGTGTACGTGCGCACATAGCCTTAGGCCTCCTTCACATGTCCGTGTCTCCGGTACGTGTTTGGTCCGTTTCCTCACGTGCCGGAGACACGGGCACATGTAGACCCATCAAAATCAATGGATCTGCGCTCACGTACGTGTTTTGCCATGGACCATGTGTACGTGTGGAGCAAACGTGTGCCAGTGTGCTCCACACGTAGACATGTCCGTTTTTCTCCGGCATCACGAGTGTCACATGGACCGCACACGGACCGCACTGATGTGATCCGTGTGACACGCACCGGATAAAACACACGTGTCTGTGAAATAAAAATAATTTCTATACTCACCTTCTCCAGCGCTGCTGTCTCTGCCGCTGCTGTCACTTGCTTCCGATCCCCGCTCACTATGCTCATTGCATAGTTACTCAAATGCGGGCCAGAAGCAGCAGCGAGGAGTCGGCAGGGCCGGAGACCGAAGATCAGCACCACGGAGAGCAACGCCAGGGACAGGTGAGCAGATTATCACGGATAACACACGGAGAACACATGTGCCATAAAAAAGGCACATGGAGGACAATACGCACCTTTGACACGTCCGTGAAAAACTTGCGTGATTTTCACGGACGTGTGAAAGAGGCCTTACTTGTATTTTATCAATTGATATTCCTGGTACATGCATGAATACGTCCACTGGGAGGTACTACTAGTGATTGACATCTACCTATGCCTACACAGTGATACAGGGAAGACTGTCAATCACTGATTAGGCCGCCCATTCGCATACAAATACCAGGGCATTCAATTAATAACATGCAAAGATTACTGAGACTTTTCCTTCAAAAAAGTATATCAAACTGATCAGCTCCTCCTGCTCTATAATATCCTGCCTAAAGATCAGATACCATTTTTCAACATGACAGGGGCCTCATTCTGACATGCAAAAATGGTCTGACAGTCATCAATGTTTTGGATCAGATTTTCATGAGTGTGTAACATGGCCCAAGGTGATAGTTGTGGGAGAGGACATTTTTTCGGAGTATGAGATCTCCACAGTCCATTCTGAGCCACTTAGGCTATGACCGCACTTTGCGTTTTCACCTGCATTTCAGCAGCGTTTTGAACTGCAGCTTTTTCATGCCAAAAGGCTTGCGTTTTGATTTTCCATGATAGTCTATGGAAAATGAAGATTTCCTGTCCACACTTTGCGTTTCAAAATGCTGTGTTTAATTTGCATAATTTGTGGCAAAAACCATGCGTTCAAAGAAGCAGCATGTCAATTGTTTTTGCCATTTCTGCAGCGTTTTGCTAACATTGAAGTCAATGAGAAGTAGTAAAAAGCAACAACCATCAAAATTCCAGCGTTTTACATGCTTTTTAGCTGCAGAAAGAGTGCATTTTTAACTTCAAAAACGCATGCTTTTCTGACATTAAAATAATGGAATAATATGTCCCTTTACACACACACACACACACACACATAGTCTGACAATTAAATTAAAGAAAATTATGATTTTATTGGTATTTTACATTAAATATTATAAAACCGCTATATTTTCATGAAATATAACTATTTTCTTTATTAATTCAAAAAATATATGTTTTGCTTTTTTTTCTCTTTTTTCATTCTGTTTGACTGTTTAAACTTTATTTAGCAGTGTCTTGATATTCAAAACGCATCTGTCAAAACGCAAGGGAAAAAGCGCTGAAAACGCATCTAAAACGCTGTAAATACGCATGCATTTTTAGCGCTAAATTTCTTAAAAAGACAACTTTGGCTAAATCAATTAATGCCAAAATGTGCGTTTAGAAATGCAACTAGGACGACGCAAAGTGTGGTCATAGCCTAAGTGCGGTATCATTCCATTTCTGCTGTTCAATAAGGAATCTGAGCCCACTTTTAAAAACAGTATCTCTTTTATGTGCGGCCAGACTGCAATACACTGACTCCTTCCCTGTATTACCTGATTTGCACTACACAATGCATTACTAACATGACCTATTATATTAATGTACATACATTACATTGTGAATACTGCTACAACTTTACATTACAATACATTCCTATATTACACTACGCCTGATATTTTATTACTACACCATGTTCCAAATTATTATGCAAATTGGATTTAAGTGTCATAGCGATTCATTTTTTTTTTCTTCAATGAAACTCAGTGATGGTATTATGTCTCAAGGTTCTTTGGATCACTGAAATCAATCTCAGATACCTGTGATAATTAGTTTGCCAGGTGAGCCCAATAAAAGGAAAACTGGATGTTCCACAATATTAAGCAGGCCACAGTTTTCAAGTAACATGGGAAAGAAAAAGGATCTCTCTGGTACCGAAAAGCATCAAATAGTGCAATGCCTTGGACAAGGGATGAAAACATTAGATATTTCACGAAAACGTAAGCGTGATTATCGTACTGTGAAGAGATTTGTGACTGATTCTGAGCACACACGTGTTTGTGCTGATAAAGGCAGAATGAAGAAGGTTTCTGCCAGGCAAGTCCATCAGATTAAGAGAGCAGCTGCTAGAAAGCCATTACAAACCAACAAACAAGATATTTGAAGCTGCTGGTGCCTCTGGAGTCCCTCGAACCTCAAGGTGTAGGATCCTTCAAAGGCTTGCTGTGGTGCATAAACCTACTATTCGGCCACCCCTAACCAGTGCTCACTAGCAGAAATGGTTGCAGTGGGCCCAGACATACATGAAGACTAATTTTCAAACAGTCTTGTTTACTGATGAGTGTCGAGCAACCCTGGATGGTCCAGATGGATGGAGTAATGGATGGTTGGTGGATGGTCACCATGTCCTAACAACGCTGTGACATCAGCAAGGAAGTGGAGGAGTCATGGTTTGGGCCGGAATCATGGGGTGACATCTGGTGGGGCCCTTTAGGGTTCCTGAAGGGGTGAAAATGACCTCTGCAAAGTATATAGAGTTTCTGACTGGCAACTTTCTTCAATGGTACAAAAAGCAGAAATGTGCCTTCAGGAGCAAAATCATCTTCATGCATGACAATGCACCATCTCATGCTACAAAGAATACCTCTGTACCATTGGCTGCTTTGGGCATAAAAGGAGATAAACTCATGGTGTGGCCACCATCTTCCCCTGACCTCAACCCTGTTGAGAACCTTTGGAGTATCATCAAGCAAAAGATCTATGAGGGTGGGAGGCAGTTCACATCAAAACAGCAGCTCTGGGAGGCTATTCTGACATCATGCAAAGAAAATCAAGCAGAAACTCTCCAAAAACTCACAAGTTCAATGGATGCAAGAATTGTGAAGGTGATATCAAAGAAGGGTTCTTATATTAACATGTAACTTGGCCTGTTAGGATGTTTTGGATTTAAAAAGCTTTTTATTTCAGTGAATGTGACCTAGTAATGCTGCAAGTTCCACAAATGAGCATTTTCAGTTCTTTAAGGCCTCCGACACACATCCGTGCCACATGTACGGGTTTGGTACGTTTTTGCACGTACCGGCGGCACGGAGACACGTAGACCAATGCTACCCTATGGTAGCAGGCACACACACGTAAAAACACATGGAACGTGTGTCCGTGTCATTTGTACGTGTGTGCGTTTTCTAACACACTCGACATGTCCGTTTTTCTCCGAGATCACACAGGCACGGACCCACTAAAGTCAATGGGTCTGTGCCTGCATGGACGACACATATAGCATGTCCGTGTGCTATACGTACCGTCCGTGTGCGTTTTTAACCCCTTCAGCCCTCGGGCACTTTCCGTTTTTGCGTTTTTGTTTTTTGCTCCCCTTCTGCCTACTAACTTTTTTACTTTTCCATCAATCTTGCCATATAAGGGCTTGTTTTCTGCGGGACGAGTTGTAATTTTAAATGAAACCATAAGTTTTACCATATAGTGTACTGGAAAACGGCAAAAAAAATCCAAGTGCGGAAAAATTGCAAAAAAAGTGTGATCATACAATAGTTTTTGGGATATTTTATTCACTGTGTTCCCTATATGGTAAAACTGATGTATCTATGTGATGCCTCAGGTCAATGCGAGTTTGTAGACACCAAACATGTATAGGTTTACTTGTACCTAAAGGGTTAAAAAAAATTCACAAGCTTGTCCAAAAAAAGTGGCGCACGTTTTGCACCATATTCCAAAATCCGTAGCGTTCTCATTTTTTGGGATCTGAGGCTCAGTGACAGCTTATTTTTTGCGTCTCGACCTGATGTTTTTAATGGTATCATTTTTGCTCAGATGCTACGTTTTGATCGCCTGTTATTGCATTTTGCGCAAAATTTGCAGCAACCAAAAAACGTAATTTTGGCGTTTGGAATTTTTTGCCGCTACGCCATTTACTGATCAGATTAATTGATTTTATATTTTGATAGATTGGGCATTTATGAACACGGCGATACCAAATATGTGTATGATTTTTATTTTTTTAACCCTTTAATTTTCAATGGGGGTGAAAGGGGGGTGATTTAAACTTTTAGGGTTTTTTTATTTTTTTTAATTTTTTAAACTTTTTTTTAACTTTTTTTTTTTTTATTTTACTAGTCCCCCTAGGGGGCTATAGCGATCAGCAATCCGATTGCTCTGCACTATCTGCAGATCTCAGCTACAGAGCTGAGAACTGCAGATTTGGTGCTTTACTTTCAATGCCGGCTGTATTCCGGCATTGAGAGGAAGTGAGTCATGTTAGATACAGGCGTCATCACATGACCCTGTGCTACCATGGCAACCACCAAAAGTCACGTGATCATGTCAAGTGGGGTAAGTGACTGTCATGGCGGCGCGCATATACATATCGCTGCCAGATTTTGGCAGCGAGATGTAAGGGGTTAATGGCCGTGGGTGGAAGCGATTCCACCCGCGGCTAGCAGGCACACATGTCAGCTGTTGAAAACAGCTGATATGTGCGCGGATCGCCGCCGCCTGCCCACGGCAGGAGGTGGGGATTAACGGCACACGATCCATGATGTACCCAGTACGTCATGGGTCGTTAAGGGGTTAAGTGAGCGATGTCGGTCAATCTATTTTTTATTTGGTTGTCAGTCAATTTACCTTTTATTCTGTGGTTGTCAGTCAATATCCCTTTGTCGGTCGGTCTGTATCTCCCCCTGTCCATTACTTACCGATCCCCGATCACCAGCACGGCGAAGAACAGCTGTGCAAAAGATGCGGCGGCTTTAATTATTTTGAAAATGCCGGCCGCTCATTATTCAATCTACTATTCCTTGCTTGCCCCGCCCACTGGCACCTATGATTGGTTGCATTCAGACACGCCCCCACCCTGAGTGACAGCTGTCTCACTGCAACCAATCACAGCATCCGGTGGGCGTGTCTATATTGTGCAGTTAAAAAAATAAATGAATAATTAAAAAAAACGGCGTGCGCCCCCCCCCCATTTTTGATACCAGCCATGGTAAAGTCACACGGCTGAAGGCTGGTATTCTCAGGATGGGGAGCCCCACATTATGGGGAGCCCACCACCCTAACAATATCAGCCAGCAGCCGCCCGGAAAAGCCGCATCCATTAGATGCCACATTTCCGGGACTCTACCCAACTCTTTCCGAATTGCCCTGGTGCGGTGGCAATTGGGGTAATAAGGAGTTAATGGCAGCAGCCCATAGCTGCCACTAAGTCCTAGGTTAATCATGGCAGCCGTCTCCCCAAGATAACTTCCATGTTTAACCTGCTATTAAAATTAAATAAACACACACATGCAAAAAATACTTTATTTAGAATAATTAAAACAAACAAACACCCTTGTTCACCAATTTAATAAAACCAAAAAACCCATCCTGGTCCGCCGTAATCCATGGATGTCCCACGAAGCTCTCAGCTCTGCTGGTTACTCGCGGCCACCACTGGATCCTCCACCTGTGACTGTGAGTCACCCAAGTGACTGAAGTGAGCTGTGCGATCAGCGAAGAAGTCACAGGTGAGTTGTGGTGTCGGGTGGGTGACTCCAGCTAGCCGCGGGGAACCTGAGTGACGGCAGCGCTAATGTCGCTGCTAACTTCAGTTACTCAGGGGATTAGCGAACACCGGTGATTCCATCACGGATGTCTACTAATCAGGACGCCACACACAGACAGAGCCATGGTATGACAATGAAGTCGTGTGAGGTTCACCCGAGTTCATTCTCATCGCTCATCTCTGTCTGTGTCAGCTGCCAGCGGGTATGTAGCAATGACATTTTACAACACACACAGATCAACATATACGGACACCACACGGACATGACACGTACGCATACATGGACATTCCACATGATCACACGGCAAGCATACGCCATCACATGGATGTCACACGTACCGGAGAAACGCCCATAAAAAACGGAACACGGACCCGAAAAACGGAACGTGAGACACGTACGTTTTTTATGCGGAAGTGTGTTTTAGGCCTAAAACATATAAAATGTTTAGAAACTCTACTGTGCCTAATAATTTGGAACCGTGCATTCTGAGTTTTTGTTAATTTTGAAGATTATACTGTTATCATTGGGAGGTTTCCTCAATAAAATTCGATGTATACTCTAACAGGTGATGACTTTTATTAGACTGACTGTCATTTGCCCTGACCATTTAGGAAGATCAGAGAAAAATATAATTTGCGTAACAATTTGGAACATGCTGTATACTTAACTCATCCCTATTAGGCCATTTGCCCACGGGAGAACATACCTGTGGATGTTGCTGCGGAAAACCCCCGGATTTTCTAGAGTTTCCAGATAAATCCACAGGTTTACGCAAGTACAGACACTTCCTATGTTATCCTATGGGATTTGGGGAGTGCTGTATCAATGCTGCGATATTTGTGGCTGCGGAAAAATGCTGCGGATTTCCCGCAACCGCACGTAATTGAATGTCAATTATTCATGAGGAATTATCTGCGGAATTCCTGCCTTTCCACTATGCAGATACAGGTCGGGAAATCCGTAGGAATTCCGCACGAATCCGCACTGTTCCCACAGGTTTACCACAACATTTCTGCAGAAATACTGCATCAATGGATAGTTGCGGATTCCGGAGAGTTGCTACATGAACCTGCGGAAATACCTGCAGAAAAGTCCGCAGATATGTTCTCCCATGGGCACATGGCCTTAATCTTCCCAAAGAGGGCCGGCCCCACAGTTTACCCTGTAATGGTTCTAAGTAGAGATGAGCGAACCGGTCCCGGTTCGGCTCGAGGTCGGTTCGCCGAATGGAGGTCCCGTTCGAGTTCGGCTCGTCGAACGTTCGACGAACCGAACTCGAGCCAATAGGAAACAATGGCAGGCAATCACAAACACAGAAAAACACCTAGAAAACACCCTCAAAGGTGTCCAAAAGGTGACAAACAACTCACAACACAACACAAACACATGGGAAAGTGACAAGGACATATACTCATGCGAAAACAAAACAGCTGGACAAGGAAAAAGAGGAGGACACACAGATATAGGCATGGCACGCCCTTCTAAAGTCATGTAAAACACCGCAAGGTGACTCCAAGCGGAGTCTCCCTTTTTTCCAAAAATTGGGCCCCACACACACCCACCCCTTCAGTGGCAGCACTTGTGCCCCAGTTGTACACTTCACAGCTAGATTTGCATCAAGCACATTCAAAAATACGCCATAATTAACCGTCCCCAGGATGACACCGGGGTAGGTAGCAAAGTCTTTCCTGATCCCAGCTCTGTTCATCTTGGCTTCTTTTAAAAACAATGTAAGCAAGGGTTACTCCAAGCGGAGTCTCCCTTTTTTCCAAAAATTGGGCCACACAGACACCCACCCCATCAGTGGCAGCACTTGGGCCCTAGTTGCAAACAGGATGTTTTGATTTGCATCAAGCACATTCAAAAATACGCCATAATTAACCGTCCCCAGGATGACACCGGGGTAGGTAGCAAAGTCTTTCCTGATCCTAGCTCTGTTCATCTTGGCTTCTTTTAAAAACAATGTAAGCAAGGGTTACTCCAAGCGGAGTCTCCCTTTTTTCCAAAAATTGGGCCCCACACACACCCACCCCTTCAGTGGCAGCACTTGTGCCCCAGTTGTACACTTCACAGCTAGATTTGCATCAAGCACATTCAAAAATACGCCATAATTAACCATCCCCAGGATGACACCGGGGTAGGTAGCAAAGTCTTTCCTGATCCCAGCTCTGTTCATCTTGGCTTCTTTTAAAAACAATGTAAGCAAGGGTTACTCCAAGCGGAGTCTCCCTTTTTTCCAAAAATTGGGCCACACAGACACCCACCCCATCAGTGGCAGCACTTGGGCCCTAGTTGCAAACAGGATGTTTTGATTTGCATCAAGCACATTCAAAAATATGCCATAATTAACCGTACCCAGCATGACACCGGGGTAGGTAGATAAAGTCTTTGCTGACCCATGACTTGTTCATCTTGGCTTCTTTTAAAAACAATGTAAGCAAGGGTTACTCCAAGCGGAGTCTCCCTTTTTTCCAAAAATTGGGCCCCACACACACCCACCCCTTCAGTGGCAGCACTTGTGCCCCAGTTGTACACTTCACAGCTAGATTTGCATCAAGCACATTCAAAAATACGCCATTCTTATCCGTCCCCAGGATGACACCGGGGTAGGTAGCAAAGTCTTTCCTGATCCCAGCTCTGTTCATCTTGGCTTCTTTTAAAAACACAGCAAGCAAGGGTTACTCCAAGCGGAGTCTCCCTTTTTTCCAAAAATTGTGCCCCACACACACCCACCCATTCAGTGGCAGCACTTGTGCCCTAGTTGTACACTTCACAGCTAGATTTGCATCAAGCACATTCAAAAATACGCCATAATTAACCGTCCCCAGGATGACACCGGGGTAGGTAGCAAAGTCTTTCCTGATCCCAGCTCTGTTCATCTTGGCTTCTTTTAAAAACAATGTAAGCAAGGGTTACTCCAAGCGGAGTCTCCCTTTTTTCCAAAAATTGGGCCACACAGACACCCACCCCATCAGTGGCAGCACTTGGGCCCTAGTTGCAAACAGGATGTTTTGATTTGCATCAAGCACATTCAAAAATACGCCATAATTAACCGTCCCCAGGATGACACCGGGGTAGGTAGCAAAGTCTTTCCTGATCCCAGCTCTGTTCATCTTGGCTTCTTTTAAAAACAATGTAAGCAAGGGTTACTCCAAGCGGAGTCTCCCTTTTTTCCAAAAATTGGGCCCCACACCCACCCACCCCTTCAGTGGCAGCAGTTGTGCCCCAGTTGGACACTTCACAGCTAGATTTGCATCAAGCACATTCAAAAATACGCCATTCTTATCCGTCCCCAGGATGACACCGGGGTAGGTAGCAAAGTCTTTCCTGATCCCAGCTCTGTTCATCTTGGCTTCTTTTAAAAACACAGCAAGCAAGGGTTACTCCAAGCGGAGTCTCCCTTTTTTCCAAAAATTGTGCCCCACACACACCCACCCATTCAGTGGCAGCACTTGTGCCCTAGTTGTACACTTCACAGCTAGATTTGCATCAAGCACATTCCAAATCCACAAGCATTTACTCTCCCCAGGATGACACAGGGGTTGTAAATTCCTTCTGGATCCATGACTTGTTCATTTTGATGAACGTCAGTCTGTCCACATTGTCACTGGACAGACGCGTGCGCTTATCTGTCAGCACACACCCAGCAGCACTGAAGACACGTTCAGAGACAACGCTGGCAGCTGGACACGACAAAATCTCCAAGGCGTAAGTTGCGAGCTCTGGCCATTTTTCTAGGTTTGAAGCCCAAAAGGAGCAAGGCTCCAGTTGCACAGTCATGGCATCGATGTTCATTTGGAGATACTCCTGTATCATCCTCTCCAGTCGTTGACTATGTGTCAGACTTGTTGTCTCTGGTGGCCTTGCAAAAGAGGGTCTAAAAAAATTATGAAAAGATTCCATAAAATTGCTGTTACCAGCACCAGATACGGTCCTACTGGTACGGGTAGACTGTTGAAGATGACGAGACCGTCCCATGTTTGTCAAGTTACAACTGGGAGATTCCATCCCTGCACCTGCACGGTTGTTTGGTGGAAAAGCCGAGCTAAGATCGAGTAACAGCTTCTGCTGATAGTCCTGCATACGTGCGTCCCTTTCTATGGCTGGAATTATGTCACAAAATTTGGACTTGTACCGGGGATCTAATAGTGTGGCAATCCAGTAGTCATCATCACTTCTAATTTTGACAATACGACTGTCATGTTGGAGGTAGTGCAACAAAAAGGCACTCATGTGTCTTGCGCAGCCATGCGGACCAAGTCCACGCTGTGTTTGTGGCATAGAGGTGCTACCCGTTCTTTCTTCCTCTGACATCTCCCCCCAACCTCTTTCAACTGAAATTTGACCAAGGTCTCCCTCATCCGCTGAGTCTTCCATGTCCATGGACAGTTTGTCCTCCATTTCTTCATGTTCTCCTGCACCTTGCTCAACATTTCGCCTGCTACTATGCGCCCTTGTCGATCCCTGTCCCCCATGGTCCCATGCCTGCTGCGTTGGTGATGATGAACGTCTGGACCTTGGTGATGTTGTTGTCCCTTGCGCATATGAATCCTCCTGTAGTTCCTCCCCTTCATGTTGTCTCACCCCCTGACTCCGAATAGTGTTTAGCGTGTGCTCCAGCATGTAAATGACTGGAATCGTCATGCTGATAATGGCATTGTCAGCACTAAACATATTCGTCGCCATGTCGAAACTGTGCAGAAGGGTGCATAGGTCCTTGATCTGAGACCACTCCATCAGGGTGATCTGCCCCACCTCTGCATCTCGTTGGCCCAGGCTATACGTCATGACGTATTGCACCAGGGCTCTGCGGTGCTGCCACAGTCGCTGTAACATGTGGAGAGTTGAATTCCAGCGTGTCGCCACATCGCATTTCAGGCGATGAACCGGCAGGCCGAAAGACTTTTGGAGCGATGCAAGTCGCTCTGCTGCGGCGCTTGAACGGCGGAAGTGAGCAGACAGTTTTCGTGCCCTGTTCAGAAGGCCATCTAGGCCGGGATAGTGTGTTAAAAATTGCTGGACGACAAGGTTCAACACGTGAGCCATACAAGGTACGTGTGTCACCTTGCCCAGGCGAAGGGCCGCACCCAGGTTTGCAGCATTGTCGCACACGGCCTTACTGCAGGTTGAGTGGAGACAACCATTTATTAAACTCGGACCGCAGAGCTGACCACAACTCCTCAGCTGTGTGACTCTTATTCCCAAGACATGTCAAGCTAAAGACCGCCTGATGCCGTTGCGCTCTGCTGCCAGCATAGTAATGAGGCGTGCGTGATTCCTTCTGCGCAGTGAGAACGCTGGTGGCCTGACCAGGCAGGCTTGGGGCGGAGGTGGAGGACCCAGATGAGGTGGAGGATGCAGAAGCAGTGGCGGAACTTGGACAGACAGAGGATTGACACACAAGTCGTGGGGACGGCAAGACTTGTGCAGCAGACCCTTCACCATCTATCACCATAGTTACCCAGTGCCCAGTCAGCGACATGTAACGTCCCTGTCCATGCTTACTGGTCCAAGTATCGGTAGTGAAATGCACCCGTTCACACACAGAGTTTCTCAAGGAAGCGGTGATGTTGTGTGCGACATGCTGGTGTAGCGCGGGCACACCTTTCTTAGAGAAGTAGTGGCGACTAGGCATCTGGTACTGGGGCACAGCGACAGACATAAGGTCTCTAAAATCCTGTGTGCCCACTAGGCGGAAAGGCAGCATTTCGGTAGCCAACAGCTTACAGAGGGATAGAGTCAACCTCTTCGCTTTGTCATGGGTCGCAGGAAGTGGCCTTTTATTTGACCACATCTGAGGGACAGAGATCTGGCTGCTGTGTGTAGACGGTGTTGAGTAGGGTGTCCCTGGAAAAATGCAGCTTTGTGAGGAAAGTGCAGGCGGAGACATGATGTTGCCTTCATCCAAAGTTGGTGCTATCGATGTCTGAGAGAGCTGTACACACTCACTTGTTTCCCCTTCCAAAACAACTGACGACCTACCAAGCAAACTGCCTGTTGCGGTTACAGTGGTGGAAGTTGTTGGTGGAAAAACAGGTGTGACAGCTGTCACAACAGTCCTAGAAGATGACGAGCGCGCGGATGCACTGGAAGGGGCAGGCGGTGGATGGTTTGCTCCGCTAGGCCGCATTGCAGCACGGTGAGCTTCCCACCGGGCCATATGATATTTATTCATGTGACGATTCATGGAAGAAGTTGTCAAACTGCTGAGGTTTTGACCTCTACTAAGATGACCATGACAAATTTTACATATCACATAATTTGGGCGATCTTTTTCTATGTCAAAAAAGGACCAGGCTAGGCAAGGCTTAGAGGCCATGCGACCTGTTGATCCACCCCGAATAATGCTCAGAGGCAGAGTGGTGGCTGAGGATGCAGTTGTAGACGTGCTACCAGTGCTCCGACTCTGTCCAGGAAGGCGCAAGGTAACTTCGTCGTCGGTTGCATCCTCCTCCACCGCCTCTGTTGACCTCCTCGAGTGCCTGACTGGGGGTTGACAGTAGGTGGGATCTAGAACTTCATCATCAATTGTTGTGTTTGCTCTCCCCTCCCCCTCTGACCGAGCCTCTTCTTGCCCTGACCGAATATTTAAGTTGTCATCCCAATCGGGTATCTGCGTCTCATCTTCATCAGAATGTTCCTCATTGTCTATAACCACAGGTGTTACAGTTTGTGACAAAGGGTCAACATTATGCTCAGAAACTTGTTCCTCACGGCCTGAATCCGAGTCACAAAGGTTCTGGGCATCACTGCAGACCATTTCCTGTTCTGTACTCACTGTAGCTTGGGAGCAGACCTCTGATTCCCAGGCTATAGTGTGACTGAACAGCTCTGCAGACTCAGCCATCTCAGTTCCACCATACTGTGCAGGGCTGATGGAGACTTCAGAGCTGGGAGAAATCAAGTGTGATTGGGATGACAACTCAGAGGACTGGTGTTTTTTGGATGCGATACTTGAAGTGGCTGAGAGGGCACTTGTTGGACCACTTGAGATCCATTCAAGCATTTTCCTTTTTTGCCCATCATCTACCTTTCTTCCTGTTGTTCGTGTCCGTAAAAAAGGGAGCACATCGGATTGTCCATGGTAAGTAGTAGACATCTTACTTTTGCTGGTAGAGGGTCTATCTTCAGCAGATGATAATGGAGCTTTGCCACCTTCCCCACGGACAAAACCTTTTTTGCCTTTTACACCACGCCTCTTCCCCTTTCCACCAGCATCTGTCATTTTGCCACTCATGTTGATTGCGACAAGATTGTGGACTGAAAATGTGGTAGTAAAAATTGAGAGGTGGTGTAGATTGCAGTGGTGGTCTAGCTTTATTAACAGCAGAATAATAAAGAATAAATATCCCTGACAATGCAACTACAGGCCTTAAACTGGCAGCAAAAATTGCTAGTCTAATGGCTTAGTTATAATGAGTTGGAGTGTGCAACGCAGGCAGATGCGCTCTGCAAATGTCTTTGCACTAGTGGGACTATAGCTAAGTCCAATAGCCACGTATAGGATGCCACTAGGTACACTGAGTGTTTGCTAGTCTAATGGCTTAGTTATAATGAGTTGGAGTGTGCAACGCAGGCAGATGCACTGTGCAAATGTCTTTGCACTAGTGGGACTATAGCTAAGTCCAATAGCCACGTATAGGATGCCACTAGGTACACTGAGTGTTTGCTAGTATAATGGCTTAGTTATAATGAGTTGGAGTGTGCAACGCAGGCAGATGCGCTCTGCAAATGTCTTTGCACTAGTGGGACTATAGCAAAGTCCAATAGCCACGTATAGGATGCCACTAGGTACACTGAGTGTTTGCTAGTCTAATGGCTTAGTTATAATGAGTTGGAGTGTGCAACGCAGGCAGACGCGCTCTGCAAATGTCTTTGCACTAGTGGGACTATAGCTAAGTCCAATAGCCACGTATAGGATGCCACTAGGTACACTGAGTGTTTGCTAGTATAATGGCTTAGTTAGAATGAGTTGGAGTGTGCAACGCAGGCAGACACGCTCTGCAAATGTCTTTGCACTAGTGGGACTATAGCAAAGTCCAATAGCCACGTACTAGGTACACTGAGTGTTTGCTAGTCTAATGGCTTAGTTATAATGAGTTGGAGTGTGCAACGCAGGCAGACGCGCTCTGCAAATGTCTTTGCACTAGTGGGACTATAGCTAAGTCCAATAGCCACGTATAGGATGCCACTAGGTACACTGAGTGTTTGCTAGTATAATGGCTTAGTTAGAATGAGTTGGAGTGTGCAACGCAGGCAGATGCGCTCTGCAAATGTCTTTGCACTAGTGGGACTATAGCAAAGTCCAATAGCCACGTATAGGATGCCACTAGGTACACTGAGTGTTTGCTAGTATAATGGCTTAGTTATAATGAGTTGGAGTGTGCAACGCAGGCAGATGCGCTCTGCAAATGTCTTTGCACTACTGGGACTATAGCTAAGTCCAATAGCCACGTATAGGATGCCACTAGGTACACTGAGTGTTTGCTAGTATAATGGCTTAGTTATAATGAGTTGGAGTGTGCAACGCAGGCAGATGCGCTCTGCAAATGTCTTTGCACTAGTGGGACTATAGCAAAGTCCAATAGCCACGTATAGGATGCCACTAGGTACACTGAGTGTTTGCTAGTCTAATGGCTTAGTTATAATGAGTTGGAGTGTGCAACGCAGGCAGATGCGCTCTGCAAATGTCTTTGCACTAGTGGGACTATAGCTAAGTCCAATAGCCACGTATAGGATGCCACTAGGTACACTGAGTGTTTGCTAGTATAATGGCTTAGTTAGAATGAGTTGGAGTGTGCAACGCAGGCAGACGCGCTCTGCAAATGTCTTTGCACTAGTGGGACTATAGCAAAGTCCAATAGCCACGTACTAGGTACACTGAGTGTTTGCTAGTCTAATGGCTTAGTTATAATGAGTTGGAGTGTGCAACGCAGGCAGACGCGCTCTGCAAATGTCTTTGCACTAGTGGGACTATAGCTAAGTCCAATAGCCACGTATAGGATGCCACTAGGTACACTGAGTGTTTGCTAGTATAATGGCTTAGTTAGAATGAGTTGGAGTGTGCAACGCAGGCAGATGCGCTCTGCAAATGTCTTTGCACTAGTGGGACTATAGCAAAGTCCAATAGCCACGTATAGGATGCCACTAGGTACACTGAGTGTTTGCTAGTATAATGGCTTAGTTATAATGAGTTGGAGTGTGCAATGCAGGCAGACGCGCTCTGCAAATGTCTTTGCACTAGTGGGACTATAGCAAAGTCCAATAGCCACAGATAGGATGCCACTAGGTACACTGAGTGTTTGCTAGTATAATGGCTTAGTTATAATGAGTTGGAGTGTGCAATGCAGGCAGAGGTGCTGCAAATGTCTTTGCACTAGTGTGACTATAGCAAAGTCCAATAGCCACGTATAGGATGCCACTAGGTACACTGAGTGTTTGCTAGTCTAATGGCTTAGTTATAATGAGTTGGAGTGTGCAATGCAGGCAGACGCGCTCTGCAAATGTCTTTGCACTAGTGGGACTATAGCAAAGTCCAATAGCCACAGATAGGATGCCACTAGGTACACTGAGTGTTTGCTAGTATAATGGCTTAGTTATAATGAGTTGGAGTGTGCAATGCAGGCAGACGCGCTCTGCAAATGTCTTTGCACTAGTGGGACTATAGCTAAGTCCAATAGCCACGTATAGGATGCCACTAGGTACACTGAGTGTTTGCTAGTATAATGGCTTAGTTATAATGAGTTGGAGTGTGCAATGCAGGCAGACGCGCTCTGCAAATGTCTTTGCACTAGTGGGACTATAGCTAAGTCCAATAGCCACGTATAGGATGCCACTAGGTACACTGAGTGTTTGCTAGTATAATGGCTTAGTTATAATGAGTTGGAGTGTGCAACGCAGGCAGATGCGCTCTGCAAATGTCTTTGCACTAGTGGGACTATAGCAAAGTCCAATAGCCACGTATAGGATGCCACTAGGTACACTGAGTGTTTGCTAGTATAATGGCTTAGTTATAATGAGTTGGAGTGTGCAGAGGACAGGAGGGTACAGTGGCAGGATTGTGGGTATGGGTAGAGGAATGGAAGCCTGCCTTTCTATCCCTCCTAATAGGGAAATGCAGGGAGGAAATCCCTGACCTTGGCTACACAGACGCTGGCGCTGTTTTCAGGACCTGTCACCTTAACTCTGACCCTGCCGGTTTGAGCCCTTAAAAGGACTGCTATAAAGTGCTCTCCCTAAGCTGTCTAACGCTGTGTATGCAGCGCATACAGCTGTATCAGAAAAATATATATGGTGTGAACACTGTCTTAAATAATTAGTTTATATGAGGTGCTAGTGAGGGGACCTAGGTCCAAGCTATAAAATTCTACTACAAAACACTGCACTCTCATTGACATGAAATAAAGTAAAGTAAATCAACAGATTCGTTTTTTTGCGTGAAAAAATAAGTGTATTTATTTATACAAAATTTGTGGGAGGGACTAAAGGACGTTTCGGCCCAACCTGGGCCTTCTTCATACCAAGTCACACTCCATACATAGAAGCGCAATTTTCACTAGGGGAATCCTTCTTTTCTTATTACAGAAGTTATTATGGGTGCAAAGCCAGTGGAAAATTCCACCCAGGAGCAAATGGTTGAAATAATCTGTGTATAAGCCCTTGCTTGTTTTCACAAGTAGTTTATTCATGCAGTTTGCTCTATGAAAATGAGGGATTTTAGTGACTCGTGGTCCCTTCAATTTACAGTATGAGACTAAGGTCACATGCATGGAGCATTGGTTTAAGGATATAGAGGGCTTTTTCTCTGTTTGTTTGGAGGCATAAGCGTAGCGATGGGTAGTGAAGTCCCCTTTGTGGCCGTCTTCCCAGACTGTGGCACGGTGCCACAGTCTGGGAAGACGGCCACAAAGGGGACTTCACTACCCATCGCTACGCTTATGCCTCCAAACAAACAGAGAAAAAGCCCTCTATATCCTTAAACCAATGCTCCATGCATGTGACCTTAGTCTCATACTGTAAATTGAAGGGACCACGAGTCACAAAAATCCCTCATTTTCATAGAGCAAACTGCATGAATAAACTACTTGTGAAAACAAGCAAGGGCTTATACACAGATTATTTCAACCATTTGCTCCTGGGTGGAATTTTCCACTGGCTTTGCACCCATAATAACTTCTGTAATAAGAAAAGAAGGATTCCCCTAGTGAAAATTGCGCTTCTATGTATGGAGTGTGACTTGGTATGAAGAAGGCCCAGGTTGGGCCGAAACGTCCTTTAGTCCCTCCCACAAATTTTGTATAAATAAATACACTTATTTTTTCACGCAAAAAAACGAATCTGTTGATTTACTTTACTTTATTTCATGTCAATGAGAGTGCAGTGTTTTGTAGTAGAATCATACAGCTGTATCGGCGATAGGACTCAGGAGGACGGAGCTGCGACAGTGATGTCTGACACCAAAGACGCAGAAGGCAGATAATGGCGTCCTGGAAGAAAATGTCCGGTTTTATAATGCAGGGACATGTGACATGGACATCCTATCACACATGCCGTTGCTTCTCTGGCTCAAAGTCCACTTAGCTGTGTGTGTGTCTGGGATTGGCTGACATGCTGGCCCGCCCCACAAGACGCGCGCGCTTAGGGAAGGAAGACAAGAAAAAAAAAAAAAATGGCGATCGCCATTATAGAAACAGCAGTGATCTGAAGGCGCTGTTCACGCACACTATACACTGAAATGTGATAATAGTGTGATTCACAGAGTGACTTACACTATTACAGCAGAAACCAAGCTATGATTTAGCTGTTTTTTTGCTGCTAGAACCGTTCTCGAACGTTTCTAGAACTATCGAGCTTTTGCAAAAAGCTCGAGTTCTAGTTCGATCTAGAACAGGCCCCAAAATCACTCGAGCCTAGAACTGGAGAACCACGAACCACGAACCGCGCTCAACTCTAGTTCTAAGGCTGGACTCAGACGAGCGTATGGCATCGGATGCAATATGCTAATGACTCCCGGCTCAGGCTCTGCTGCGAGCGTGAGCCGAGTGTCATGCGACTGTGACCCGATCCTGCAATCAGGTCACAGCTGTGAAGCTGAGGATGGGCGCTGCGGAGGAGAGGGAGCGGTTAATCCCCCCATCTCCTCCATTGTCAGCCTGTGTGTATATCGCACTACACTGGGATAACATCCGAGTGCAATCTGAAGTATCTCTCGCACCCATTCACTTGAATGGGTGAGAGGGATACGGCTCTAGCAGAAAATCGTAGCACGCTGCCACTTTTCTCGCATCCAGAATCTGGATGTGAGAAAAACTGGCTAACTGCTCTCCCTCATTGACTAACATAGGTCCGAGTGCAATGTGAGATTTTATCGCATTGCACTCTTCCGATTTTCACGCTCGTGTGAGCGTACCCTAATACTAATTGTGGCCATAAGGATAAGGCAATGAAAGCACTGAAACCCACATATTTGCAATGTAAAATATACAACACAGATGTATTAAAACAACCGATGCCCTCAGGGGGAAAACATGACCGTAGGTCCAGTCTCTAACATACATCCCCTCTTTAACCCCTTAAGGATGAATCCAGTTTTGTACTTAATGATGAGGCCATTTTTGCAATTCTGACCACTGTCACTTTATGAGGTTATGACTCTGGAACGCTTCAGCAGATATCAGTGATTCTGAGAATGTTTTTTCGTTACATATTGTACTTCATGATAGGGGTAAATTTAAGACCATAATTTTTGCTTTTATTTTTTCTAAAAGCAGCGGATTAGAAAAAGTACCCTTCTTTGCCACTGTTTCAATCAGTAAGGCTCTCGCAAAGAGGTTAAACATAGTCATCCCTGACACCGTGGCAGCCTAGAAGACATCAAGATACGCAATCACACATAAAACCACATGAATTCTTGGCTTTTCCAGAAGGAAGATTTTTTTATTCTTCCTTTGGGTCATCAATCCTGTCCCACAAGGTTGCGACCCAAGAAAAAAGTTTCCATGTCCATTCTTAACAAATGCTTTTAGGCAACACAGCAACTGTCCTGGCAAGGCCAGAGGCACAGGCCTCAAAGGTCCTGATCCAGCCAGAACATCCAGTCATCTGTCCACTTTCCCCCAACATCAGAGCTTAGGACTAAAGGCTGCTTTACACGAGTCGATCTATTGTGCGATGCATCGTTGGGGTCACGGATTTTGTGACGTACTTCCGTCATTCGTAACGACATCTCCTCATGTGACAGCTCCTTGCGAGTTCAAGCGATGCCTAATCGTTTGAAATTCGGCCATCGTGTACTCATCGTTTAATTCCATAAAATCGGTCAGTTTAGTCTTAATGAACGACACATTGCAAAGTGTGACACCGTGTAATCGGCCATCCTCGTAGTTGTTTGTGACGTCAGTAAACGTTCAGGGCGTATTTGTGGTTTTAAATAATCACGCCTAATCTAATCGGATTGGTTGTAGCAGATGCGTTGTGATAGGTTATTACTGTTATAAAAGACGGCGCTGTAGTCATGTGTGAACATTCATCCTTGGCGTCATGCACAGTGTTTTATAGTGCATTACTCCTAATTTTTCTGACGTTAGTTTGTTCGCTGGATTTTCCGACCTCACTCCTTGTATACCTTTTTTGTGGTAAGTTGTTATATGCCAATCTTTCCTTTTTGGATCAAAATCGACATTTGGCATCATTATAATGTGTGTGTTTTATATAATTTAAGGTAACAGGATGTTCAGCAATGTCGAAACTGACATTTTATCTGTGGGTCTCCTTATGACCGAGATATTGCAGGAGGAGGAGGAAATGGACCAAAATACACGTATGAATCCTCGGCCCAAAAGATTATGGTCACGTCAATGGCTGCTTCGAAGGGATGAGATATCCCACATGCGTCTAGTGCATGATTTACAGGAACGCAATCCGCATGATTACCGCAACTATCTCCGTATGTCGGAAGAATCTTTCTCATTAGTCCTGACGCGTATCAGCCCATACATAAAGCGCAGAGATACTTTAATGCGTAAGGCTGTTCCTGCGGAAGAAAGGTTGCTGGTGACTTTGCGCTATCTTGCCACAGGCCGTAGCCTCACTGATTTACAATATTCTGCCAGTATTTCGAGATCCCTATTAAGTTCATTAATTCCGGAGACTTGTCAGGCAATAATGCATGCGTTAGCAGATTTCATGCCTTTCCCCAAGACAACTTCAGAATGGTCTGATGTAGCTCATAATTTTGCGACGAGGTGGCAATTTCCCTGCTGTGGTGGTGCGATTGATGGCAAGCACATAAGAATAATTAAACCCCCAAATAGTGGTTCTTTTTTTTATAACTATAAAGGTTTCTTTAGTATAATTTTATTTGCAGTTGTTAATGCAAATTATGAATATTTAACAGTAGATGTAGGAATAAATGGCCGTGTTTCCGATGGTGGCGTTTTAGAACAAACTGATTTTGGAAAGCGTTTATTTAGTTCACAATTACCTTTGCCTCCAAATTCAGCAAATGAAAATAATTTAAATTTTGTTTTTTTAGGGGATGAGGCATTTCCTCTTCAAAGCCATCTCCTGCGTCCTTATCCCCAGACTACTTTGAGTCCCGAGCGTCAATATTTCAATTTCCGTCTCTCAAGGGCACGTTTGGTTGTTGAGAATACGTTTGGAATTATGGCAAGTCGGTTTCGTGTATTCTCAACACCAATAAATCTCAAACTCGAATCCATTGATAGTGTAGTTCTTGCCAGCTGTGTTCTACATAATTTTTTACGCAAAAAGGATGCAGCAGCCTACATGCCCCCGGGGTATGTAGACAACATTGGCAGTGATGATTCCGATGTTGTCCCTGGAGTTTGGCGTTGTAGTGATCCACAGTTGCCATCCCTGCCGACACCTCAATCTTTTGGTCGTGTCCGGCATGATGCCATAATCAATCGGGATCGTTTTTGTGATTATTTGAATGCGTCATAATTTTATTTTTATTTTTTTCATTATTTGACCAAATTTTTTTTATTTTTTTTTTTTCAATTTTATAATAGAAAAGGCATTTCTGAACATTAGAGTGTGTTAACAAAGTCTGAGAACATTACCTTTTGTGTAAACTATATTTTTTATTTAAAACAATGAAACAAACATAATTACATGAAAACTTGAAGTAAAGTAAGAAATAACTATCAACAAACAAATTCACTTTGTTATAAATATATGAATACAAATATATTTATAAAATACATACATTACATGATTTCAAACCATTACAACTTTATTCTATGTTTCACAAATAAACACTGCCATCACTTCCTTTCACTACAAGGCAGGCTGGAATTTTCACTTCCGGTTTAAAAATCGCATAAACAAACATGTCTGCAAACATGCGAGCAACTGTCTGGGGAGATGCAGAAATCCATCTTCTTGTCACCGAAATGGATGAAAGAGACTATGATTGTCTACTTATATCTGAACGTCCAAGGGAGCATAAAAAAAACGTTCTACGCAAGATTAAGAAATCTCTTCGGAAGAAATTTGGCCTCCACCGCTCAAAAACGCAGATCAGGAAGAAAATGGCTGATCTGAAATATCGTGGCAAGCAACGTCTAGCAGAAATTAGAGCACAAAATAACACTACTCGAGGTATATTTTAACAATAAATGATTTTTTTTTTAAATTTGGCCGTTTTTTCTAAAAACCATGTGTATAATATCAATCATACATGTGTTTACATAATATGCCATGTTAGTCATGTTTTTTTTGCTTTAAAAATTTTTTATTTTCTCATTTTTAAAAGGATCATCACATGTAGCGGACCAAGGGAGCGCAATAAACAATAATCCAGGAACTTCATCAGAACCAATTCCTGTTTTGGAACAAAATGAGGTTTCCGAGCAAGGTTTGTATTTATTTTAACTTGCCAGTTTTTGTTTTTTTTTTAAAAAAAAAGGAAAAAACCAAATAGTGAACTATTATGTCACTCCCTAGATAACATTGAAGATCATCCTCCTACTGCTGCAACACGTGTTCATGCTGTTGGTTGGACACTCGGCTCTGATTCAGATTCTGCGTCTGTGCAAGTTAGATCAGGTATTTTTTTTTTTTTTTTAATTTTTGTTGTTAAAATGTATGTTTTTGTTGTAATTTTTTTTTTTTTTTTTTAACCAGATGATCGACCAAAGCTTGAAGAAGTGTATCAGTCAGCATGCAGATTATACCAGGCAGCACAAGATCATGTACAATTGTTAAAAACATACATGGATGATAATGCATAATTTTGTTTGGCTATTTTAATTTTAAACCGTTTGCAGTCACAACATGTAATGATGTTTTGACCATGTTATTTTTTTGTACATAAGGCCTAAAAATATTTTGAGAATGGGTATTTAAAACTCTATATAATAAAAATTTTTTGAAAAAAAATTTGTTTTTTTTATTTTTTTTTTAAAGAAAAAAACATGACAATTATTTTGTTCTAAACCTAACATTTATTGTGAAATATATACAGCAAAAATTATGTGAGTCTGAAAAAGCAAAATATTTACAGTTTGTAGACAAATATTTTCTTTGTCTTATTTTGAATGCAAATTGCGTATCAAAATTAAAAAAAAAAAAACGTAAAGAAAAAAAAATTACCGACGCCTTTTGCTTTTAACTTTTCGAGGTGGTGACAATGCAACAGATTCCCCAAGGGTTGCCACATCAGCAACAACAGATGTATTTTCTGGCAAAAAATCTTCTTTTAATACTGTAGCCGATGTAAGGCGATTTTCTTGTGCCGCATGTAGGACTTGGGCGATGATTCTTTCGGCATGTAATTTTTGATTCTTTTCCAGTATTTTGCAAACATCATCAACATAATGCGCAAATCCAGATACAGGTGGACGGTCATGTTTCTCAAGTATTGACCGACAAATAGACGCCAACTCGTTTCCACGTGCCAATAAAGTTGGTCTTCTCATTCTCCTTGGTAATTGCCTTAACAAAGGTCTTGATGTGGCAGGTGTTTGTTCACACGATGTTAAAGATGGATTCTGTGAGCTATTTGTAGTTTCCTGCTCTTGAGAAGTGCTTTCAGTAGCATAATCCTACATTTGTAACAAGAAAAAAAAAAAACAAATTAGAAAGATGTGTGAACACATTAGAGAGAAGATACAACATATTTTGGAACTACAATAATGGAAAAAAAAAAAACATGTAAACCTTTTTTGTTTACAATTTTTTCTGTTGGTTATTTATGTTGGTACATAAAACAAAATTTCAAAAAACAAAAAAAGCAGATCATACAACACCTTAAAAATTTGTTACAAAAAAAAAACAAAAACATAGTGTGTAAAGAAACATTTATGAATAAAGGTAAATATACCAATTGTGTCGCTGACTCGCTGCCAATTGCCCCATTTTCTGACTCCTGAATGGAAAGCATACTTGTTGATGACCTTGGAATCTCTTGATCTCTTGTGAAGTCAAGTAGATCAAAATACCACAGCCGTGGGACATAAAGATCGGCAGTCGCAGCCCCTGAACGTCGTGACTCCTCGACTTTATTTAGTTCCTTTTTATATACAGTGCGTATTCCTTGTATTTTTTTCTTGATCAGATTTACATCCACTGGCTCATTTGGAAAATGGTTTTTAAAGATAGTAATCAGATCCGCATAAGCTGCTTGTTTGATGCGTTTGTTACTATATTCAGGCGATTTAATTTTCCAAAGACAGGTTAATGTGCGATATTTTTCAATGAAATCACGCAAAAATAATTTGTTTTGATGAGCCGTCATCTGTGAAAGAATATATGAGAACATTTTATTTGACACTGTTATAATAAACATGTAATTTTTTACATTTGTAAAAGAACAAAAATGAGAAAAAATAATAAAAAACATTATGTTTCAAAAAACATAATACACGATAAAACCTACACAAATAACAACAATAAATAAACATTAAAAAAAAAAAAGATTGTGAACGGCTAAATGACACAATAAAGAAACCATACAAAACCAAATTTTACCCACCTTTGGAGGATAGATACTCTGAATTCGTCAAAAACCAGACCACAAACAAGATTGATGCTAAGGACACACGAGGCAACAAAGACAGGCGCAGAAGCGAAACTATATATATGGGATGTAACCAATCAACCACATTAGCAGAACTGGATTGAGCAGGTCAGAAGAATTCAGGGCGTGCAACAATCCAGACAACGTCACGGAGGGCTGTATAGTTTGACTAATTACGCCCATACAAAAGACAGATTGACCAAAGGAAAACATGTGTGAAGCCTTTTGGACGTCCGCCATGGCCAATCAATATATCGATGAGCGCTTTGTGGTCGTTTGACAACACTCAACGTGTGACACATGGACAAATACCTATCAGCGATACAAAAAAAAAAAAAAAAGACTTTGCCAAATAAATCGCACGATGGATCGACTCGTGTAAAGCAGCCTTAAGGCAACAGTCCCTCAGAAACAGAATCTATTACTGAAGGGACAAAGTCCTTATTTGAAGGCAATAGTCTTTAATAGGGGCAACAGTTTTTTTCCACTGAAACAATTCCCAAACACAGGCCTTTTCTAACCATCTGGACTTCCAACCAACAGTCTGTTTAAAAAAGGCACTCTGAAAACTGGGCGACCCAACTGGTTCTAGGCTCTCTTCAGGAGTAGGGGCATCCCAGAACCGGCCCCATACTCAACATCAGCTTCTGCACTCAGACTTTTCTCTTCCTCCATGATTTCTTGGACCTGGGTGATGGAGATCTCCTCATAGTCACTGTCTGACATGTCCATGGGACAAAAAAACAGCTACACTCTGAAATGCTAAAACATGCAAAACATGAATGAAAAAATATAGACATGCATTACTGCTTAAGAAAATCTAAGAAAAAAGTGATATATTTAGTACACAAAAATGGCCATTTCTATATCTGCCCAGTAGCCATGTTAAGGCAATCTCATATTGCTGGAAACTTGTACTGAACTAAAGCCTCTCTCTGAGTTAAAACCTCCATGTGTAAGGGCGAGTAGGAACCTGCTATAAAAAAAGTCACCTATGGCTAATGGGGGGGGTGCACAGTCAGAAGGCATGACCCCATAATCTAGACAAAAAAAATGATGACACTCCCAAAGTTGCAATATAAACAGGTGCATAACTGAACATGACATATAGTGACAAAGAAGACAGCTGCACTCTGAAATGCTAAAACATGCAAATCATGAATGTAAGAATATAGTCATGCATTACTGCTTAAGAAAATCTAAGAGAATTTTTTAAATATTTAGCAAACAAAAATGGCCATTTCTATATTTGTCCAGTAGCTACATCAAGGCAATCTCATATTATTGAGAACCTACACTGAACACTCAATTTTTTCTTTGTAGATATAGAGCCGCACAGGTCCATTTGTATTGCTATGGCTCCTATACCCCACCACTTGCTTATCTTCAGCCTTAGGCCTCTTAGAACTGGTGATGACACAGTGAAAACACTAAAACCCATATTTTTGCAATGTAACATATACCACTCAGATGTTTTAAAACAACCAATGTCTTCAGGGGAGAAATGTGATTATGGGTCCATCTCTTACAAGTGTTTGGTCAATGTTTCAGTTTTTCAGTGGTGAAAAAAAAGACAAAGCTAGCTTACCAACTTGTTGGGAGAGTCTTTATGCATGGAAGCACGTCCTGATGGTACATGAATAATATGTAATCACTTATGAAGAAAATAATTTCCAGCTCCAGATTAAAAATTCTATAAATACATTATCTTCCAAAATTCATCGTTAAAATTCAGCAAGAAAGACGTGGGTATGAGAAACAAGGTGACACATTTTGAGCACGTACGGTGTTCATTCTTAAAGCCCTATGGGAACAGAATTTTCCCAGCAATCCTAAATAATTTGGTTATCCAATAAGAAAATAGCATACATGAGAAAGTAATCAGATGTATAATGCGTTCATCTAAATAAGTACGATGCTAAAAAAAAAAAATAAGCACGATGCTATGGAATCATTGCGATTTTATTAAAAAAAAAATCTAAAAGAGTTTTTAAAATTGTTCTAGAATTCATTATTCAAACTGCTGTTTTGTTTCAAGATGAAATTTTGATAAGATACTTTATGATGGGTGTCATGTGGTTGCCAAATAGGCTGCCTTGGGGCAATTTAATTTCTCCTAGTTTCTTTCAAATCACCATCACCAGAAGAAGATGGTTAAATCACAAAGGGTTTTTTTTTTAGATGCGGCACTACACTCTGCAAAACTTGTAATCATGTCTTAACTTGCAATCAAATTTTAGACGGTTCAGATTCTCATACTTTCAATAACAAACAATGAATAAATTGCAATTCAGAAAATGTGATATATATTATTAAATGTTCTATTTGCAACAAAATATATGTGGGTTGTACTATGTACAGATTGAACGTTCGTATTAATTAACATATTAATGATATTTCAAACACCACAAATGCAATGTGCACCATTTCTGTTGCAGCTAAACATTTCATCACGCACTACAATCGACAGGTTTCCTCCCTTCCGGTATTCGGTATCGAAAGGGTTACTAGATCTCTGCATAGTAGAGACATCAGGATATTTATTGACCAGGGAGGCATTCTGTATTTTGAATTTAAGTTGTAGGTTTCAAAATGGAATGACTTTACATAAGGAAATTATCATTAGTAATATGTTTCTTTTTTCCTTCCTTTATTCCTGTATATTTGTTTAATGTTAGAACATTTATTTACTGATGCATGCTTTATATGTGACGCCCTGGGCAAGCCAGGGGTCACAGGTCATCACACCACCACACCCTACACCCCAGTTAGGAACATCTAAGCTAACCCAAAATCCTTGTTGCCTTCCTCCAGGGGCTGATGTTCACACCAGGGGGTGGGCCAGGCAGTTGGCTCTGCCCACCGAGGAGTACACAGCCCTGGAGGCAGGAGGAACCAGGCAGTTCAGTTAAGGGAGTGAAGGAGTAAACAACAGAGTTGAGTAAGGGAAGTGGAAGTGAAGTAGTGGAGAGACAGAAGAAAAGAGTAAAAGTGACAGTAAGAAAGCCTGAAGTTGGTCCGTGGCTGTGTGCCCGGACAGTGTCAGCAAGGTCAGCAGACGGTGGTGACAGTCTGGAGTGGGACTGCTCGGAGGTTGCTGGAAGGACCACGGACGGGTAGTGGCCCGGCGGTCTGGAGCAGTATACAAAGGACAGTCAGCACCAGGGCAGGGGCCTCTCGGATCCCGGCAAGGCTAGGAGTCGCCGTAAATTTGCCAAATCCGTCAGTGAAGGGGACGTCTGTCTCCAAACAACTAAGTCCCGATTGAAGACAAAAGTCCAACCATTAAGGAGGAACACCGCCACCGCCAGAGGGCACCAGTTCTTCGGGGCCAGCGTCTGCGGGCAAAGTAGGGCTCCTCCGGCCCATATCCAAGCCGGGGAGCGGGTTACCGGTGGGAACCCATCGAAACCAATATCAACTTAGGTGCAGGACAGAGGGACCGTCACCGTCACCTACTGGGGAAAGCAAGTGCAGCCGTCCGTGGGAACCGTCTTCCCAGCCGAGTGTTTTACCGAGAACTGTGTCATCGTCTCAGGCTGAGTGAGTACCACAGTGCCACAAGGCACAGCGCTGCCCCCGCGTCCCTGCGCCCACCAGGCCCTGCATCTCCCATTCCCTCGCTGGGCCCCGGGATCACCAACCCCTACCCACGGAGGGGCAACATAACAACTGGCTGCTCCATATCACCCTTCCCGGGATCCCCATACAGAGCAGCGGTGGTGCAATCACCACAACCGTGGGTGGCGTCACGGACAATAAACAATCCCCACACCCAAAAACAACCCCTTTCACTCACGGGCGAGGAGTGCCGCTCGAGAACCCCCGGGATCCGGCCCACCGCTCGAGCCACCACTGAGCAGCAGCAGCCGGACCCGAGCAGAGGGGTGAGCGCGGTGCCGTCACCCTCCTCCCCGCCCGCGACATATACATTGGATTACTTTCATTTGTATACTATTTTCCCCATTGGATAACTGGATTACGGTATTTCTTATTGCTGAGAAAATTATTTCACCCATTGAGCTTTGAGAAAGAACATAGCATTCAACACATGTCGCCTTGTTCCTCTTCCCCATGTCTATCTTGCCAGATTTTAATGGTGAATTTTGGAAAATAAACATTTATTGAATTTTTAATCTGGAGCTGGAACATTATCTTCATGCACAGTGCAGAGATTGTGTTGTATGTGATTTTGATGGACCCATAGACTTGTATTGGTAATATTGATCCATGGTTCGGATCAAGAACATATGTCTCGGTAAGTTTTTTGTGGACACATTGTCCACAAAAACCCCACAAATATATGAACAGCTCTCTAGACTAGAATGAGTACATGTTATATCCATGTAAAACACGTAAAGGACACATACGCAAATAAAAGACTTTGGAATAAAGCCTAAAATCAATATCTTATGGAGATTATCTTGCTAGATGTAGTTACATTTTGCTTAGTTTCCATTTCATAATGAGCTGGAGGTGTCTGCTCAAACTACCTCTTGCAGTCACAAAATGGTGTAAGCTCCTAACATTGCCCAAAACTATTCTTTCAATGTCATAAAGGAGGTGAAGACTAGGGATGAGCGAGCATGGTCGCCGCTACTCGGTGCTCGCCCAAGCATCTCAGTGCTCGGTATACTCGGCGAGCTCCGAATACCTGCAAGATGGTTGGGCAGATGCTTGGCTCCCCCTCCCTGCATGTTGGCACTGTTTACAGAGTCAGCCCACATGCAGGGATTGGCTGTCACACACTGTAATGCCACAGCCATGATGGTTGTGGCATTACAGTGATTGGCTGGCCGCACAGCGTCATCAGCTCTATATGACACCTGACAACGCCGTGCTCGGCTCTCTGATCCACAGTCAGCTAGTGTAGGGGGAGGTGCTGCTGAGCTAGGGACAGATTTACTATGTGTCTTAGGTAGTGTAGGTACTAAGATACATGATGTCACAGCTTCCCCCGTTGCCATATTAACCTACCGAGCGGGTTACTATTGCATTGGTGATCTCTGACCACCTGACTACCGGGGCCACTATTCACTGGCTCCTGCAGGAGCCGCAGGAGTTAACTCCCTGTTTACTGGCGCCGCTATTGAGCGGCTCATGCAGGAGCCGCTGAATAGCGGCGCCGGGAATCAGCTAATCGGAGATCACCGTTGCTATAGTAACCCGCTTGGTAGGTTACTATAGCAATGGTGGCAGCGTTGACATCACCGCCTACCAACCCGCAGTCTGTGCTCACTCATTGAGTGATTACACAGTTCGGGAGCAGCAGCATTCTTCCTGCCTCGTGTTAGATATAGCAGAGCTGCATGGGTTGATGGGTTGAAGAAGACAGAAGACCAAGATCGTGGAAGAGTGAGAAGGAGTAATAATGATGGAGTCCCTAAGTGTGTTTGTGAATTTACTTCTAATAAAGTATTTCTCTGTGTAGTGTCTTTTTTTAACTCTTTATTGGAGATTCTTAATGGCTGGGTCAAACTTGGCCTGACATTAACAATCTCAGGCTTAATACCAGCTGGTAAAACAAAGCTGGTATTAACCCCTTATTACCAAGCATGCCACCCGGCACCAGGGCCACTGGAAGAGTTGGCAATAGCGCCAGAAGATGGTGCGTCTATGAAAGCGCCATTTTCTGGGTCGACTGCAGACTGAAATTCGCAGCACGGGGGGGGGGGGGGGCAGAAAGCTTGGGCCAGCCTGCGCGGCAGATTCCAATCCCCAGCTTCCTAGTTGTACCTGGCTGGACACAAAAATTAGGCGAAGCCCACGTCGTTTTTTTTTAATTATTTCATGAAATTCATGAAATAATCAAAAAAAGGGCTTCCCTATATTTTTGGTTCCCAGCTCGGTACAAATAGGCAGCTGGGGGTTGGGAGCAGCCCGTACCTGTCTGCTGTACCTGGCAAGCATACAAAAATATGGTGAAGCCCACATCATTTCTTTTTTCGTTTTTTGGAAAAAAAACAAAAAAAGGGCTTCCCTGGATTTTCCATTGCCAGTGAATATAACACCCAGCAGTGGGGGTTAGCAGCCACTAGCTGCTTGGATTACCCTTGTATAGCAATAGAAAATGCAGCGGGAGCCCACACATTTTTTGTTTTACACCTAACCCTTGGGTTAGGGTTCTGTGTTTGCGTTTTTTCTTTATAATGATTTAAAAAAAAAAAAAATCGACATGGGCTTCACAATATTTTTGTATGCCAGCCAGGTACAGCAGGCAGGTACGGGCTGCCCCCAACCCTCAGCTGTCTATTTGTACCCGGCTTGGAAACAAAAATATAGGGAAGCCCTCTTTTTTAATTATTTCATGAATTTCATGAAATAATTAAAAAACATGATGTCGGCTTCACCCAATTTTGTGTCCAGTCAGGTACAACTAGGCAGCTGGGGAATTTAAATCCGCAGCATAGGTTGGCCTAAGCTTTCTGCCCCCCCCCTTGCTGCAAATTGCAGACCACAGCCGCCCCAGAAAATGGTGCATTCATAGAAGCGCCATCTTCTGGCGCTGCATCCAACTCTTCAGCGGCCCTGGTGTCGGGTGGCTCGCTGGGTGATAAGGGGTTAGGGCTAGCTGTATATTATCAGCTGGCCCTAAGCCCGAAATGCATGTTGTCACGCCAATATTAGACATGACCACCATGAATTTCTAGTAAAAAAATAAAGATAAACTAAAGATAAAAAAAAACATAAGACAGAGAAAAATATTTTTATTAGAAATAAAACAAAACACAATTAGTGACTCCATCTTTATTGAACGAAAGACACCCCCCCTCCGCTGTAGTCCTGGGTCGAGGGTCCCGCGATGTCCAATCCGGATCCAATATCATCTGATCGGTTTACTGGAAGGCAAAGCAATCAGATGTATGAGGTTCAAGGACCTGAATCACATGACACATCAGCTGATTGTATAAACGGCTTTTAAACAGTCAGCTGATGCATCAGTAGAAAAAAAAACTATACACCTCTGTGCAGACTCCCGTCCGATCGCTGCAGGAGCTGCTGGTGATCAGCTGATCATTTAAACCGGCTGGGCAGTAAAAAGTCGGCCTCACCGCTGGACTTAAACGATTAGCTGATGCAGTCAGGTGACCACATCAGCTGATCACCAGCAGGTCCTGGAGCGAACGGACATGCCCCGGGAGTCTGCAGACAGGTGAATATGATATTATTATTTTTTTCTACTGTTCACTTTTGATTTCGCTTAGCAGCGAATGTACAGGCAGAGAGGAGCCGTGATACGCTATGAAGTGAAAGTGCACGTCACACATGTCACATGGGAGGAGGAACACAGGATTCTTTTTCCCCCTAATACTAAGACAACATTACTCACAGCAGTGACATAGGAGTCAGAAATGCTTACAGGGGTCTTCCCCATGCTGCTCCCATGTCATTTGAGCACTGTTCTTATACATTTGTGACATATTTGAGCTTTCGCCAGACTGCCGCCGGTGCCGCCGGAAAAATGCTCGAGTTTCCCATAAGCTAACATTGGTCTTGGTGCTCGGGTCGAGCACCTGAGTATTCAGAATGCTTGACCCGAGCATCGAGCACCCGAGCATTTCACTTCTCGTTCATCTCTAGTGAAGACTAAATAAATGCCTCATGGGCAATAAATGAAATCTTTGTTTTATTGCTATGCTGTGCATTGTAATATAAAACCAATTAGATTGATGAAGTAAAATACATATAGTAACTGTTTCCATAATCCTACTTAGATGTAATCCACTTCTTGAAAAGAACAGTATAAGGCCTCAATGAGATAACTGTTTTTTCTTCTCAAATATGAAAAAATGGACAGATTTTTAATCACCAGTTTGCTGACCTAGTGTTTGATCAAAATCAATGATTTTGTCGTGTGCCAAAAAAAAAAAAATGCAAAGCTTCTCCTACCTATTATAGTGTTACGTAATTAATACTTTTTGCAGACCCTTAAGCGGGCTTTACACGCTACGATATCGTTAATGAATTATCGTCGGAGTCACAGTGTTTGTGACGCACATCCGGCTTCATTAACGAGATCACAGTGTGTGACACTTTTGAGCGACCTTAAACGATCGCAAAAGCGGTCAAAATCGTTTGCCGCAGAGAGGTCGTCCTGAAACAAAAAAATCGTTTAATGCTTATTAGCGATGTTGTTCCTCTTTCCTGCGGCACCACACATTGCTGTGTGTGACACCGCAGGAGCGACGAACCTCACCTTACCTGCCTCCACCGGCAATGAAGGAAGGAGGTGGGCGGGATGTTACATCCTGCTCATCTCCGCAACTCCGCTTCTATTGGACGCCTGCCGTGTGACGTCACTGTGACGTCGCACGAAACGCCCCCTTAGAAAGGAGGCAGTTCGCCGGCCAGAGCGACGTCGCAGAGCAGGTATGTGCGTGTGGCACTGTCGTAGCAATAATGTTCGCTACGGCAGCGATCACACAATATCGCACGTACGACGGGGGCGGGTGCTATCGCGCTCGACATCGCTAGCTGATGCTAGCGATGTCGCAGCGTGGAAAGCCCACTATAGACTTGGGTGGGTGATTTCGATCAATGATTCCAATCAAAAACAGACATGTTACCATAATTTCTGTATGGCATCTCTATCTGAAAAAAGCGTGTGAGCAGCCCCATAGAATAGACGTGTTCTATCAATGAAAAATGAAGTCTGGTGAAGGCTGTACTTGGACAAGTTAGAAAGTAAGGTATTCATTGTAAGCCTAGTCTAAGTCTATATCCTTTTTTTCCACTTATTTTCTACCATAATTATGGCATTGTTGATCAAAATGTAAGCTTCTAAGAACAGTGTCATCCTCAGCTACACCCATTTTATGGAAAGGAAGCTGTAATTTTATATGGCTGCCAGAGTCAAAGACTTACAGTAAGCATTTGTCAACCTTGTTCCCTTGGAAATGTCTTTGTTCCCTTTTATATATTTTCTTGAATATTTAGCAATTCTAGCAATGTAAGTCTGACACTGTGTTAAATAATTAGTTCCATTGATTAACTGATGTTATGTATAAAGAAAATGAGTTGATGGTTTGTGCATTGTGATATAGAGAATATTATAGAGAATAGGTCCTCACTTATTAAACTGACCTGGCACAATTTGGTATTTTTGGAACATTTTCATATATTTTTTTATTCCATGAATCTTTTTTGGTCTTGGATTTTTTTAAGGAGTTGTAAGTTGTTAATAGGACCTGCCACACAGTCAGTACAGTTTTTTGGTAATTTCCAATTAGTGTTGCTTTCATCCCTCCCAGCAACAAGGTCACAGGGTGCCAATGCTGTTGTCATGGCAACCAGGGGCATACTGAAGGGCGCAAAATCTGCATTGTTTGTATATCTATTAAACTCACCATAGGAGATCAGTAATGTTACAATGAAGTGTCCTGTACAAGCAATCACAGGTTTGAGTACTAGCAAAACTATTGAATAAAAAATTCTAACAAATAAAAAAATATATATATATTTTTATCGATTAACAAAATGCGACATGGATGACCAAAAGAGAAATATAAATCAAATCCACATTTGGTCTCACCACACTTCACATTGAAAATAGCCTCAATTCTTTTAGGTACATTTGCAGGGAATTTTTGAGTTATTGTCTGGTATATGAGTAACCAATTATAGAAAAAGGTGATAATTATCATCATTTTCATATGTAAGTTGAAATGCATCAACAAGGTCTCATAGGTAAAATTTTCTAAGCAAACTGGAGTTTAAGGTTGTACTTTTAGAGCTCTTTTGAAGCACCAAGAAATGGCAACGTTGAGGACCATATGTGTGATCTGCCAAGGACACTTAATGCAGCAGATGAAAAACGCATCATACTTCAATTCGAAATCAGAAGATGTCAAGCATGTCCATCAGCTCAGAACTAGCAGGAACCAGTGGCATTCAACTACACCCAATTATTGTTTGGGGAAGTCTAGCTAGAACTGGTTGTCATGGAGGAATTACAAAAATACATACCACTTACCTGGAACATGGCCAATCCACTCAACTATGCACAAAAACATTGGAAATGAGGTATGGAGGTATGGAAAAATGACAGTACAGTTATGTTCAAAATAATAGTAGTGTGTTCAAAAACATGAGTTAAGCCCACAATCTTTATAATAGATTTTATTTACATGCATTGGAAACATCGCACACTGCTTTCTAAATCAAAACATGCAGAAAATATATATAATTTTTAACTACTTTACAAAAAATATAAAAATGAACGTTGGCCTGTTCCAAAAAATAGCAGTGTCGGCTTTTCTTTTTATATACTCAAAATCTGTCTTCTTTTAATATAGGATTTACAATTCCTGTGAATCACTAAATGAATATGTGGCACCCCTAGGGGTATTAGCCACAATAAAACCATCATTAGTTACTCAACACAAGCAGTAGAGCAGACACCGCACTACCACCTCTGGCCAGAAGGGGGAGCTCAAGAGACTCCCCTAGATATATTCTGATGTGAGGTAAAATTGACAGTTTAGTTTTTCAGTTGGAGCCAGGACGCTCAGAGGAGTAGTTACAGAGAAATTGCTCTGAGGTCCTTAGGAGAGACTGACAATTTCCAGGCCCAAGCCATCGGTCTGAGGAGGAGGAGACAGAGAAGAGGAACATTTTAGGAACCGGGTAGCTATTAATATCTACCCCTGAAAAGGCGCAGATACGGACACCGGATCCGTGGCTGCATTAGTTTCACACAATACAGCAACCAGGAAAAGTGAAGGCGATTCAAGCTTCACCAGGGTCAGACACAGCAACATCCAGAGAGTTCAGCGGTCCTCCCGGAGGGGGTAAGCAGAGGAAAAGGACTCAAGTTGCCTGTTGGATTAGGACCCGGGAGGGACAGTTTGGGCCGGCAGCCAGTTCACAAACAGCAGCAGGGCCACACACAGACAGCGCAAAGAAGGAGGCCAAGGACCTGGCAGGCAGAGTAACTTAGTCCTCCTGATACAGACTCCGGTGATGGGACTTGTTGTTATGCAGTTTTTGTTAAAGTAAATCGGTTAAACGTTGCCTGCGCCTCAGTCTCTCATTTGGACAGTTGCCATATATCCAGGATTGGGACCATCGAAGCTGAGAAAACCTGTTGCTGATCAAGTAAGTGTCTGCGCCCCCAAAGTCTCCTCACAATACCATCATCTATAACCACCATTGACTTTTACCTCACCTGCCTGGGACCCACAGCCCTACCCGGAAAGGGCTTTCCACCTCAGCTGCCCCACATCATCATCCCCGGCCAGCTACTGGCAGCGGTGGCCATAAATAGCCACATTTATTCTGGGTGGCGTCACGAAAAACTCTTATAAACTTTTATTTATCCCCTGTAAATACCCCCCATTGCACTGTGCATCGCCTGAGACCACAGCCTGGGTCAAGCCACCCGTGACATCCCCTCAAGAAATAGACCCCCGGTCCGATGCTGGGTACCCCGGTCTCCAGGGCGTCACAAACTGGCGTCACGAACAGGATCTACCGTGCCCAGCTAAACTGGGTATTGTGTGCCGTGATTTCCAGTAAAATTGGTCAAAAACTGTGTGAAAAACATCAAAAATTTACTTTATTAAAGAAAATTTATTTTCCCCATTGAAAACCATTGAAATTGACTTTTTCCCATTGAAAGACATGGGGACAAAATGGCCGCCATCCTCTGAAGTAATCACCTTATAACTGCCTGTGTTATTTGAACTGCGCCACAGCCTGAGCTCTGACTAAAAAAAAAACAAACAAATCCTGCTGCACCACAGAACTATTGTGCACCATCCCGACGGAAGCAGAGGACCGGAAGGGTCCAGATTAACTAAGGGGGTGCAACATGTCGCACCACGGAGATGCTGATGCACCAGGTGATGCGACCGCAGCAGAAGGACAAAATATGAATAGAGCGTCTGGCAGCCCAGCGGCGCAAGGAGCAGCGCCCATTATGCCATTTCTGATGCCCTATACTCCAGGTGCCCCGTGGCTACCACACTATGAAGGTAAGCCAAATACTCTTGATAACTTTAATGAGAAGCTGCAAGCCTACTTCAACATGTACCCTGCCCTGACAGAGATTCAGCGTGTTGGTCATCTTATGGGACAATTAGCTGGCAGTGCCCTGCGGGAAGTCACAGCCTGGCCAGTAGATGCAAAAGACACTGTTGAACAAGTAATAGCCGGATTGAAAGCAGCTTTTGAAATCACTGCCGGCTGTAAGGCTAAAACAAGATTCTTTGATTGTAAACAGAAACCCAATGAGAGCGTGAGAGACTTTGCTTTAAATCTACAGGAGGCGCTGAAAGCACTTACATTAGCAGAACCTGTTTTTACCACCGGAGCAGATAAGTTATTGAAAGATCAATTTATTGAGGGACTCTTAACCCCTTCTCACAGGGGGCATTTAAGCATGCTGGCCTTTAAGGATCCCGAACTGACATTTGCTCAATTAAAGGAAAGTGCCATTCGTCTCCAGCAGGCAGAGGCGCCCCGAGATCTGGATTTGTCTCAAACTTTTGCAGAGGCACCTCAGCAGCAGGGAGTGCCAGTGACCTCAGCCATGTCAGGGGCTATTGCTAAATCTCTGGAGCCTAACACCAATGAGGCTCTCCATCAAAAGCTTGCTGCCCTGACAGACACTGTTGCTTCAATGGCTAAAATCATTCAGGAGTTGCGTGGATCCCAGACTGCACCAAAGATCGAGTTGGCGACCAGCAAAGAGGACGTTCCATGGATGAGGCCCAGGAGGTACCCAGCGTGGAGAGGACGACCCAGCGACTACTACCAGCCGGATGGACAGCCCATTTGCCGTCGTTGTAAGGAGCCAGGCCACTTTGCCCGGGAATGTGCTTTAAACAAGGATCCCCTGGGAAGGCGGGCCGCTTCTCAGGAATGAACTTTCAAGGTCCAACACCCTGGCATGACAAGTACGTAGGAGGGCGTCCCGTTATCCCTATCGTGCTGGACGGTATTCCCCTCAACGCCCTGCTGGACACCGGTTCCCAGATATCATCGATTCCGCATATCCTTTATAAGAGGTACTGGGCTGATACAGACATTGATAAAGGACCATCTAACATTGCATTGAGTATATGGGCTAGTAATGGTGAGATAGTACCACAAGTAGGTTTTAGGGAAATGACTGTCAAGATTGGTAGGGTAGAATAACAGAAGCAAGGTATTATTGTTGTTGATGTTGACCGGCGAGATCGTGAACCAACTGTATTGATAGGAATGAATGTAATAGAAAATTGTTTTTCCGAGGTCCTTACTGTCTTACAGCAACTCGCCAAAACTGCCAGATGTGACCAGCAAAGAATTCTACAGAGAGAGATAAAAGCTTTGGTGTTAAAGCAACAGGTAGAAGTTGCAGGTGGAGAAATTGGCAGTGTGAGGGTAAGTGATCCAACCCCTATTGTAATTCCGCCTAAAACCGAAATGTTGGTATGGTGCAGAGCCGCAATAGGCATAAAAGGGCGAGATTATCAGGCTTTGGTAGAACAGATGTACACTGATAGTAGGCACACTATACTGACAGCCAGGGGAGTAGTCGAGGTACACCGGGGAAGGGTGCCAATACGTCTTTTAAATTGTGGAGAAGAAGAGGTCACTTTACCGAGGTATGCTACTATGGCAAAACTATATACCGTTGACAACAATGCCATCACAGCCATTGAGCCCTTGGATCCATCATGCCAGGCGGATGACAATGGTTCACATGGAGAATTGGAGGATTGGTTTCAACAGTTGTACGTAGGAACAGATTTAACACCTACCCATCAAAAACAAGGGGTGTACAGGCTAGTGAGAGAATATGAACAAGTTTTCAGTAAACACCCGCTAGATTTTGGGCAGATCAAAGGGGTAGAACACACAATACCCACCGGTAACCATCCACCAATAAAAGAGAGATATAGACCCGTACCGCCCGCTCACTACCAATGTGCAAAAGGTATGCTAAGGGATATGAAACAAGCCGGGGTAATAAGAGACAGCTGTAGCCCCTGGGCGGCCCCTCTAGTGATGGTTAAAAAGAAAGACGGAACCATGAGAATGTGCGTGGACTACCGGCAGATTAATCACATTACCCATAAAGACGCGTACCCCCTACCTAGAATAGAGGAATCATTAGCAGCATTAATCTCTGCTAACTATTTTTCCACCTTAGACTTAACAAGTGGGTATTGGCAGGTCCCTGTGGCAGAGAGAGACAAGGAAAAAACAGCATTCACCCCACCGATGGGTCTCTGTGAATTTAATTGTATGCCGTTCGGACTCTGCAATGCACCCGATACCTTCCAGCGACTGATGGAGTGCTGTCTAGGACACAAGAATTTTGAAACTGTCCTCCTGTACCTAGATGACGTAATAGTCTACTCCAAGACTTATGAGCAACACCTACAAGACTTGGCAGAAGTATTTGAAGCCTTGTCCAAAAATGGCATGAAGATCAAGCCATCCAAATGTCACCTTCTTAAGCCAAAGGTACAGTACCTGGGACACGTTGTAAGTTCAGAAGGAGTAGCACCGGATCCCGAGAAAGTAACCGTGACCAGGGATTGGCCAAGACCCACCAGCGTGAAAGAGGTGAGGCAATTCCTGGGACTGGTTGGCTACTATCGCAGATTCATAAAAGGGTTTACAAAGTTAGCAGCACCCATACAAGACATCCTGGTAGGGCAGTCAAAGAAGCCCTCAGCCCGGAATCCTCCTTTCCAGTGGAGTGACGAGAGGGAAGAGTCCTTTGAGAAGCTAAAGAAGGCACTGACAGGAGAAGAGGTTCTAGCATACCCAAATTACCATCAACCCTTCATCCTCTACACAGATGCCAGTAATGTGGGACTAGGAGCAGTACTGTCACAAAAGCAGGGAGCCAAGGAGAAAGTCATCGCCTTTGCAAGCAGAAAGCTCCGGCCTACTGAAAGAAATCCGGAAAATTACAGCTCCTTCAAGTTAGAACTATTGGCAGTAGTCTGGGCTGTAACCGAGCGTTTCAAACACTATCTGGCAGCTGCAGAATTTCCCATCTATACTGATAACAACCCGTTGACCCACCTGGATACAGCAAAATTAGGTGCGCTGGAACAACGATGGATAGCCAGGCTGTCTAATTACAACTTTGTGATCAAGTATAGAGCAGGCCGCAAGAATGGAAATGCAGATGCCTTATCCCGGATGCCACACTTGGAAAATGTGGAAGAGGAACCGGAGGAGCTTGAAGAAATTGAACTACCGGCCTTCCATAGTCCCAAGATAGGACAGTATCAGTCAGGTGCCTATCAGAAACAACAACAAGCGACTCTTAACCCATTAGCATACCACAGATGGGCTGACACGCAAGACAGCAATCCGGCTGTGAAGTTGGTAAAGGAACTGCTGACGGAACAAGGTGCATTTCCCAACCAGAATGCCCCGGAAGAGACGCATCAACTCTGGAAAGAGAGAGGCAGAATGTTCTTGTATCAAGGGAAGCTCTGCAGAAGGTACACTAATCCAAAGACACATGAATTAGTCTGGCAAATAATAGTGCCTAAACAGGATGTAAAGATGGTCCTGGAAGCTTACCACAATGGTGCCGGTCATTTCGGATGGAAGAAACTAGAAATACTCTTGAGAGAAAGATTCTACTGGGTTGGTATGAGAAGATCAATTGAAGAATGGTGCAGAAACTGTGGCCCGTGCAACCTCAGAAGGAAAGATCAACGAAACCAAAGAGCACCACTCCAGCCCATAGTCACCAAGCAACCACTTGAGATTGTCGCCATAGACCATGTGAAGTTGACACCAAGCCGGTCTGGCTTTGTCTATGCCTTAACCATCGTGGACCATTACTCACGCTTCTTAGTGGTGGTACCCGTGAAAGATCTCACAGCAAAAACAGCAGCTAAGGCGTTTCAAACATACTTTTGCAGACCCCATGGATACCCTGAGCAAGTACTTGCAGACCAAGGTACAGCCTTTGAATCAGAGATCTTCAGAGAGTTCTGCAATATGTATGGTTGCAAGAAGATCCGGACAACTGCATATCATCCTCAAACAAATGGCTTATGCGAAAAGATGAACCATATTGTAATTGACTTATTGAAGACCTTGCTGGAGTCAGAAAGAAATCAATGGCCAGAGAAATTGCCCGACTTGGTAGACCTATATAACAATGTCCCAGTAAGCTCTACAAATTGCACCCCAGCTTACCTTATGCGTGCAAGACCCGGTAAGCTACCAATTGATCTAGAAATGGGAATTCTGAAACCGGATGCAGAAGTGCAAGATTCCAATGGGGATACCCTACGTCAACAGCAGTATCGCCAAGTACAAGAGTGTGTGGAAAGAAGTCTCCAGCAAACTAGAGAAAGACAAGAACGAACTTATAATCAGAATGCTCTAGCAACCCCGTTAAAACCTGGTGACCAAGTACTAAAGAGAAATCGTCGCACCAATAAACTGGATAATCAGTGGGAAACCATCCCGTACACAGTTTTACCAGCAACAGTGAACAATCCTAAAATGTGCCTTATCAGCAAAAACGGAGGGCTAACATCAGTACTAGTGTCAAGAGACAATCTGAAACTATGTCCTGAAACCTTGAAAGAGCCAGAAGTTATCCAATCGGAACCTGAAGTAATCCAACCCGTACAGGTTCAACCAGTTAAGGAAGAGGAAGAAAAAATTCATACAGTCTTAGGAGACTTTCCTAAAACCTGGCCCACGTACCATGGTGCAGTGGTAGTACCAATGATGGCCTTTTACCAAGTACCAGAACTAACACCAAAGTCCATACAACCAGAAGCCCCAAGACAAACAGAATCAGAAGTTGACCCTGTACCACAAGAAGTCCCAAGACAGGAAGAACAGATTCCTAGTTATAGTGATCCCGGTCACGGTGGACTTGCCAACCCCACAAACGTGGAATCATCCTTAGCAGAACCAGAAGCACCCGGTAGGTACACATCCACTCATACCATCACGCTAAGTACGCCTAGTACACTAGCCTTACGTAGGTCCCAGCGTAGTACTCAAGGTCAACCACCGGTAAAATATGCAGATTATCAAACGTGAGTAAGTTAAAATGGGAATTGTGCATATGTTATGTAGTACATTTAACAGAATTTAGAAAAATGTAGTTCAGTCATTAGTTCTTAGTTTGCAACGTTTAAGCCCAGTACCTACAGAGACTTTCCTGTATGAACTACTTACATATTCTTCAACTTTTCTTCATTATTAACTATGAACCATGCCACAGGACTGGTTGTGGTAAAACTACTTGTAAATAGTTACCAGCCCGGAGGCGATAGACTAAAACTCCGGAAAGACTGCTTTTGCTTTTTGATCTTTTTCGACTTTCTTTTAGACTTTCTTTTAGACTCTGTTGGAAAAATGGAACCGAGTTCCAGAACGCTAATTGCAGTGCCTTTTTTAGCGGATAGTTAGTTATTTCAATATCTTCAAGAATAGAACTGTATTAATGGACGCTGTTTGAAGTGACTTTTTACAGAACTCTATTTTTGCCCTTTGAGTGGTTTTTGTAATTTTTTTATTTTTACGACTCTGTAAATATTAATTGTTATATCATTTGTTTATTGTATCACAGTCCCGGAGTACTGTTATTCACTAAGGGGGAATGTGGCACCCCTAGGGGTATTAGCCACAATAAAACCATCATTAGTTACTCAACACAAGCAGTAGAGCAGACACCGCACTACCACCTCTGGCCAGAAGGGGGAGCTCAAGAGACTCCCCTAGATATATTCTGATGTGAGGTAAAATTGACAGTTTAGTTTTTCAGTTGGAGCCAGGACGCTCAGAGGAGTAGTTACAGAGAAATTGCTCTGAGGTCCTTAGGAGAGACTGACAATTTCCAGGCCCAAGCCATCGGTCTGAGGAGGAGGAGACAGAGAAGAGGAACATTTTAGGAACCGGGTAGCTATTAATATCTACCCCTGAAAAGGCGCAGATACGGACACCGGATCCGTGGCTGCATTAGTTTCACACAATACAGCAACCAGGAAAAGTGAAGGCGATTCAAGCTTCACCAGGGTCAGACACAGCAACATCCAGAGAGTTCAGCGGTCCTCCCGGAGGGGGTAAGCAGAGGAAAAGGACTCAAGTTGCCTGTTGAATTAGGACCCAGGAGGGACAGTTTGGGCCGGCAGCCAGTTCACAAACAGCAGCAGGGCCACACACAGACAGCGCAAAGAAGGAGGCCAAGGACCTGGCAGGCAGAGTAACTTAGTCCTCCTGATACAGACTCCGGTGATGGGACTTGTTGTTATGCAGTTTTTGTTAAAGTAAATCGGTTAAACGTTGCCTGCGCCTCAGTCTCTCATTTGGACAGTTGCCATATATCCAGGATTGGGACCATCGAAGCTGAGAAAACCTGTTGCTGATCAAGTAAGTGTCTGCACCCCCAAAGTCTCCTCACAATACCATCATCTATAACCACCATTGACTTTTACCTCACCTGCCTGGGACCCACAGCCCTACCCGGAAAGGGCTTTCCACCTCAGCTGCCCCACATCATCATCCCCGGCCAGCTACTGGCAGCGGTGGCCATAAATAGCCACATTTATTCCGGGTGGCGTCACGAAAAACTCTTATAAACTTTTATTTATCCCCTGTAAATACCCCCCATTGCACTGTGCATCGCCTGAGACCATAGCCTGGCTCGAGCCACCCGTGACATCCCCTCAAGAAATAGACCCCCGGTCCGGTGCTGGGTACCCCGGTCTCCAGGGCGTCACAAACATTTAATTGTAGAACTGCAGCTTTTTAGAACTTCTTCACATCTATGTTGCATAGAGTCAACAATCTTCTGGCACCTGTCAACTGTTTGTCATGAACGAAGTAAAAGAAGCATATGCATACAATGCACGACACATGCAATCAGACCAACGGGCATCTGATGCACTACCAAAAAACACCACAAAAAGGGGAAAACAACGGGGTCACGATACATAGGAGATCCCTGCCGCTAGGGTGAAGAATGAGGGGCACCTCCTGCACTCACCTCAAGCTGACTCCTGAGCTTCCTAGCATCCCTATACAGATTCATTCAACCTTTTGGCAAGAAGGATACCTGGGTCCCTCAGCTGGCCCTAAACTCACCCTGTCTAGTGAGTAGGCTGACAAGTGCACTAGACTCACCACTAAACTCTTAAACATGGAGGGTGTCATGAAAATATAATAGGCAGATATGTTTTCATGGTCTCTGGATCAGGAGTGATAATCCCCCCCCCCCTTCAGAGCCCTGCCAAATTAACAGACAGCAAAAGCTTTCCTGACCAGGGATGTAACAGGTACATTTCAATAAACTTACAACACCTCTTCCCAATACTTCGAAGACCCCCTGCATGGCAAGAGACTCTCAGACTACAATCTGTGTATACAGGGGCGGAGTAGAAGCTTCCTGCAGGAAAACAGCTTCTCTGATGAAAAGGCTACAGCACCTGTATTGTCTCCACTGGGGAAGTATTAATATTGCGAGATACATATGCCCCCCAGATATGGCGGGCATACCGCTGATCTCAAAATTCCATGACGCACATCTCACATATTTCTGGTTAATCATGGGAAACTTAGAAGAGCCACAAATTAATATTTGCCCCCAGAACATACCAGATCCCTCTTGTGTGGTATCCACCTTCTGCTAAAATCATAATATAAAATATGAGGGTAATATCGTCCACGTGGGATGCTCCCACCCAAAGATATGAGGACCGTAAGGATTCCATAAGTCTGGAAGAGGGAAAACCCCCTCCCTTACATGATGTCAGCAGAGGTGGGGGCTGCAGGTGGGGCAGAGGTTAATATAAGCCAATGTCTCCTTACCATCTGTGTCAATGCCTAGAGGATATACATTCTGTGTATAGGATTATCTATTTCCTGGGGGTGCCTCTCCCCTATATCTGACCCATAATCTGTGACCACCTGTAGTAGTCTCTTTCATTTTTCCTTTTATTGTATGTAACTGTATACTGTATTTGTATTGTTCCCTTTGTTATATCTTGCATATTTTTTATAAACACTTCCTATTTTTGGATTAAATATATAAAATTTAATAGTTTTTTCCTCATGCTCTACAGTGCTGGCCAAAAGTATTGACACCCCTGCGATTCTGTTAGATAATACTCAGTTTATTCTTGAAAATGATTGCAATCACAAATTCTTTGGTATTATTATCTTCATTTAATTTGTCTTCAACGAAAAAAAAAAAAAATTGTCATAAAGCCAAATTGGATATAATTCCACACCAAATATAAAAAAGCGGGTGGACAAAAGTATTGGCACTGTTTGAAAAATCATGTGATGCTTCTCTAATTTACGTAATTAACAGCACCTGTAACTTACCTGTCGCACCTAACAGGTGTTGGCAATAACTAAATCACACTTGCAGCCAGTTGACATGGATTAAAGTTGACTCAACCTCTGTCCTGTGTCCTTGTGTGTACCACATTGAGCATGGAGAAAAGAAAGAAGACCAAAGAACTGTCTGAGGACTTGAGAATCCAAATTGTGAGGAAGCATGAGCAATCTCAAGGCTACAAGTCCATCTCCAAAGACCTGAAAGTTCCTGTGTCTACGGTGCGCAGTGTCATCAAGAAGTTGAAAGCCCATGGCACTGTGGCTAACCTCCCTAGATGTGGAAGGAAAAGAAAAATTGATGAGAGATTTCAACGAAAGATTGTGCAGATGGTGGATAAAGAACCTCGACTAACATCCAAACAAGATCAAGCTGTCCTGCAGTCTTAGGGTACAACAGTGTCAACCCGTACTATCCGTCGGCGTCTGAATGAAAAGGGACTGTATGGTAGGATACCCAGGAAGACCCCACTTCTTACCCCGAGACATAAAAAAGCCAGGCTGGAGTTTGCCAAAACTTACCTGAGAAAGCCTAAAATGTTTTGGAAGAATGTTCTCTGGTCAGATGAGCCAAAAGTAGAGCTTTTTGGGAAAAGCCATCAACAGTTTACAGGGAAAAAAAAGAGGCATTCAAAGAAAAGAACATGGTCCCTACAGTCAAACATGGCGGAGGTTCCCTGATGTTTTGGGGTTGCTTTGCTGCCTCTGGCACTGGACTGCTTGACCGTATGCATGGCATTATGAAGTCTGAAGACTACCAACAAATTTTGCAGTATAATGTAGGGCCCAGTGTGAGAAAGCTGGGTCTCCCTCAGAGGTCATGGGTCTTCCAGCAGGACAATGACCCAAAACTCACTTCAAAAAGCACTAGAAAATGGTTTGAGAGAAAGCACTGGAGACTACTAAAGGGGCCAGCAATTAGTCCAGACCTGAATCCCATAGAACACCTGTGGAGAGATCTCAAAATGGCAGTTTGGAGAAGGCACCCTTCAAATCTCAGGAAACTTGAGCAGTTTGCCAAAGAAGAATGGTCTAAAATTCCAGGAGAGCATTGTAAGAAACTCATTGATGGTTACCGGAAGCGGTTGTTCGCAGTTGTTTTAGCTAAAGGTTGTGCAACCAAGTATTAGGCTAAGGGTGCCAATACTTTTGTCTGGCCCATTTTTGGAGTTTTGTGTGAAATGATCAATGATTTGATTTTTGATTCATTCTCTTTTGTGTTTTTTCATTGCAAGAAAAATAAATGAAGATAATAATACCAAAGAATTTGTGATTGCAATCATTTTCAAGAAGAAACTGAGTATTATCTGACAGAATTGCAGGGGTGCCAATACTTTTGGCCAGCACTGTATATACAAATCCAAAACCCGAAGGGCCTTATTCTACCTGTGTCCGGACTACCTGTGGAACGTCCAGTGGTGGCAGAGGAATTATTCTTGCATGGAATTATTGGGGTGCTATCATTAAGGATACCGAGGTATATACAGTATATATTCCATTAGCAGGAATCGGTGATATATACATTTACCCTTGCTGTGAGACCTCCAATATTTGGCATTAATAGTAGAAATGAGCGAGCCTCTAAAGGCTTGAGTTCGGTTCGGTTCGTACCGAGGTACGAACCTCTCGAACCCCATTGAAAACAATGGGAGGCAAACACATAAAAACACATAGAAAACACCTTCAAAGGTGTCCAAAAGGTGACAAACAACTCCCAAGACACCACAAACACATGGGAAAGTGGCAAGGACATATACTCATGTGAAAACAAAACAGCTGGACAAGGAAAAAGAGGAGGAGACACAGATATAGGCATGTCATGCCCTTCTAAAATCATGTAAAACACAGCAAAGGGGACTCCAACAAGAGTCTCCCTTTTTTCCAAAAATTGGGCCCAACAGACACCCCTTCAGTGGCATCACTTGTGCCCCACTTGCAAACTGGATGTGTTGAATAGCATCAAGCACATTCAAAAATACGACAGCCTTAACTGTCCCCAGGATGACACTGGGGTAGGTAGCAAAGTCTTTGCTGAACCATGACTTGTTCATCTTGGCTCGTTTTTAAAAACACAGCAAGGGGACTCCAAGCAGAGTCTCCCTTTTTTCCAAAAATTGGGCCCCCAGACACCCCTTCAGTGGCATCACTTGTGCCCCAGTTGCAAACTGGATGTGTTGATTAGCATCAAGCACATTCAAAAATACGACAGCCTTAACTGTCCCCAGGATGACACTGGGGTAGGTAGCAAAGTCTTTGCTGAACCATGACTTGTTCATCTTGGCTCATCTTTAAAAACACCACAGGGGGACTCCAAGCAGAGTCTCCCTTTTTTCCAAAAATTGGGCCCAACAGACACCCCTTCAGTGGCATCACTTGTGCCCCAGTTGCAAACTGGATGTGTTGATTAGCATCAAGCACATTCAAAAATACGACAGCCTTAACTGTCCCCAGGATGACACTGGGGTAGGTAGCAAAGTCTTTGCTGAACCATGACTTGTTCATCTTGGCTCATTTTTAAAAACACCGCAAGGGGACTCCAAACAGAGTCTCCCTTTTTTCCAAAAAAACCTTGTCCCCTAGTTGCAAACTTGACAGGTTTATTTGCATGAAGCACATTCCAAAATACGCCAGCCTTTACTCTCCCCAGGATGACACAGGGGTAGTAAAGTTCTTATGGATCCATGACTTGTTCATCTTGATGAACGTTAGTCTGTCCACATTGTCACTGGACAGACGCGTGCGCTTATCTGTCAGCACACACCCAGCAGCACTGAAGACACGTTCAAAGACAACGCTGGCAGCTGGACACAACAAGATCTCCAAGGCGTAAGTGGCGAGCTCAGGCCATTTTTCAAGATTTGAAGTCCAAAATGAGCAAGGCTCCAGTTGCAAAGTCATGGCATCGATGTTCATTTGGAGATACTCCTGTATCATCCTCTCCAGCTGTTGACTATGAGTCAGACTTCTTGTCTCTTGTGGCCTTGCATTGGATGGTCTAAAAAAATTATGAAACGATTCCATAAAATTGCTGTTACCAGCACCAGATACAGTGTTGCTGGTACGGTTAGACTGATAATGACGAGACAGTCCCATGCTTGGCAAGTTACAACTGGGAGATTCACTCTGTGCACCACTGGTGTTTAGTGGAAAAGCTGAGCTAAGATTGAGATACTCCTGCGTACGTGCGTCCCTTTCTATGGCTGGAATTATGTCACAAAATTTGGACTTGTACCGGGGATCTAATAGTGTGGCAAGCCACTAGTCATCATCACTTCTAATTTTGACAATACGAGGGTCATGTTGGAGGTAGTGCAGCAAGAAGGCACTCATGTGTCTTGCGCAGCCATGCGGACCAAGTCCACGCTGTGTTTGTGGCATAGAGGTGCTAACCGTTCTTTCTTCCTCTGACATCTCCCCCAACCTCGTTTAACCGAAATTTGACCAAGGCCTCCCTCATCTGCTGAGTCTTCCATGCCCATCGAGAGTTCGTCCTCCATTTCTTCCTGGTCTCCTGCACCTTCCTCAACGTTTTGGCTGCTACCATGCGTCTTTGTTAATCCCTCTCCCCCACCGTCCCATGCCTTCCGCCTTGGTGATGCTGAACGTCTGGACCTTTTAGATGTTGGTATCCCTTGCACATATGAATTCTCCTGTACTTCCTCCCCTACCTCTTGTCCCACCCCCTGACTCCGAATAGTGTTTAGCGTGTGCTCTAGCATGTAAATGACTGGAATTGTCATGCTGATAATGGCATTGTCAGTGCTAAACATATTCATCGGCATGTCGAAACTGTGCAGAAGGGTGCATAGGTCCTTGATCTGAGACCACTTCAGCAGTGTGATCTGCCCCACCTCTGCATCTCGTTGGCCCAGGCTATACATCATAACGTATTGCACCAGGGCTCGGCGGTGCTGCCACAGTCGCTGCAACATGTGGAGAGTCGAATTCCAGCGTGTCGGTACATTACATTTCAGGCGAAGAACCGGCAGGCCAAAAGACTTCTGGAGCGATGCAAGTCGGTCAGCTGCGGCGGTTGAATGGCGCAAGTGAGCAGAGAGTGACCGTGCCCTATGCAGAAGCCCAACTAGGCCAGGATAGTGGGTTAAAAATTGCTGGACAACAAGGTTCAACATGTGAGCCATACAAGGCACGTGTGTCACCTTACCCCGGCGTAGGGCCGCACCCAGGTTTGCAGCATTGTCGCACACGGCCTTCCCTGGCTGCAGGTTGAGTGGAGACAACCATTTAGTAAACTCGCTCGCAAGAGCTGACCACAACTCCTTATCTGTGTGACTCTTATTTCCAAGACATTTCAAGGTAAAGACCGTCTGATGCCGTTGAGCTCTACTGCCAGCATAGTAAGGAGGTGTGCGTGATTCCTTGTGCGCAGTTACAACTCAGGTGGCCTGACCAGGCAGGCTTGGGGCGGAGGTGGAGGACTCAGACGAGGTTGAGGAGGCAGAAGCAGTGGAGGAACTTCGACATACAGAGGATTGACGCACAAGTCGTGGGGATGGCAAGACTTGTTCAGCAGACCCATCCCCATCTCTCACCATAGTTACCCAGTGCCCAGTCAGCGACATGTAACGCCCCTGTCCATGCTTACTGGTCCAAGTATCGGCGGTGAAATGCACCCTGTCACACACAGAGTTTTTCAAGGAAGCGGTGATGTTGTGTGCGACATGCTGGTGTAGCGCAGGCACGCCTTTCTTAGAGAAGTAGTGGCGACTGGGCATCTGGTACTGGGGCACTGCAACGGACATAAGGTCTCAAAAATCCTCTGTATCCACCAGGCGGAAAGGGAGCATTTTGGTAGCCAAGAGCTTACAGAGGGATAAAATCAACCTCTTAGCTTTGTCATGAAATGGCCTTTTATTTGTCCACATCTGAAGGACCGAGATCTGGCTGCTGTGTGGAGACGGTGTTGAGTAGGGTGTCCCTGGAAAAATGCAGGTCTGTGAGGAAAGTGCAGGCGGAGACATGATGTTGCCTTCATCCCAACTTGGTGCTCTTAATGTCTGAGAGAGCTCTACATCAGCACTTGTTTCCCCTTCCAAAACAACTGACGACCTGCCAAGCAAACTGCCTGGTTGCGGTTAAAGAGGTGGAAAGTCTGCGTGGAAAATCATGTGTGACAGCTGTCCCCACAGTCATAGAGGATGAATAGTGCGCAGATGCACTTGAAGGGGCAGGCGGTGGTTTGCCCGCTCTGCTAGGCCGCATTGTAGCACGGTGAGCTTCCCACTGGGACTTATGATTGTTATTCAGATGACGATTCATGGAAGAAGTTGTCAAACTAGTGAGGTTTTGGCCTCTACTTATAGATTGGCGACAAATCTTACAGATCACATGATTTGGGAGATCCTTTGCGATGTCAAAAAAGGACCAGGCTAGGCAAGGATTAGAGCCCATGCGACCTGCAGAGCCACCCCGACTTGGGCTCAGAGGCAGAGTTGTGGCTGAGGATGCAGTTGTTGACGTGCTTCCAGTACTTCGACTCTGTCCAGGAAGGCGCAAGGTAACTTCTTCGTCAGTCGCATCCTCCTCCACCGCCTTTGGTGACCTCCTCAAGTGCCTGACTGTGGGTTGACAGTAAGTGGGATCTAGAACTTCATCATCAAGCGTTGTGTTTGCTCTCCCCTCGCCCTCAGACTTAACCTCTTCCTGCCCTGACTGAATAGTTAAGTTGTCATTCCAATCAGGTATCTGAGTCTCATCATCATCAGTATGTTCCTCATTGTCTCCACCAAGAAGTGTTACAGTTTGTGAATGAGGGTCTACATTATGCTCAGAAACTTGGTCATCAGGGCCTGAATGAGACTCACAAAGCTTCTGGGTATCACTGCAGATCATTTCCTGGTCTGTACTCACTGTAGCTTGGGAGCAGACCTCTGATTCCCAGCCTATAGTGTGACTGAACAGCTCTGCAGACTCAGCCATCTCTGTTACACCATACTCTGCAGGGCGGGTGGATACTTGAGAGCTGGGAGAAAGCAAGTGTGATTGGGGTGACAACTGAGAGGACTGTTGTTTTTTGGATGTTGAAGTTGAGGTGGAGGAGAGGACACTTGTTGGAGCATTTGCGATCCATTCAAGTATGTTCTTTTTGTGTGCATCATCTACCTTTGTTACAGTTGTTTGGTTCCGTAAAAACTGGAGCACATCCGATTGTCCACGGAAAGTATTAGACATCTTACTTTTGCTGGAAGATGGCATTTCTTCAGCAGATGTTAATGTAGCTTTCCCACCTACCCCACGGACACAAACTTTTTTTCCTTTTCCAACATGCCTGTTCCCCTTTCCACCAGCATCTGTCCTTTTGCCACTCATTTTGTTAGCAACAAGATTGGACACTTAAAATGTGGTAGCAAAAATGGAGAGGTGGTGTAGATTGCAATGGTGGTCTAGCTTTATAGACAGCTGAAGAACCAACACTGACTATCACAGTCAATTTTAGTATGCCCCTAACAGTGGCAGCACAGTTTGCAATTAGAATTGCGTAGCAAAAATGGGCAGGTGGGTAGAATGCACGGGTGCTGTGGGTCAGTGGACAGCAAAGGAACACTAACTTAGTATTCCAGACAGTTTTAGGATGCCCCAAAAAGTGTCAGCTCTTTGGGGAAATAAAATAGCGTGGCAAAAATGGCCAGATGGGTAGAATGCACAGGTGCTGTAGGTACCGTGTTTTTCCAAAAATTAGACCTCCCCCAAAAATAAGCCCTAGCAGGGATTTTCAGCATTTTCGGAGAAAGGCTTAAATATAAGCCCTCCCCCGAAAATAAGCCCTAGTCCCGGATCAATAATGAAGTGTCCGTGCAGCTAAAAAAGATACAGATACTGCAGGACACTTCATTATACACAGCGGCACCCGGCAATTACACTCACCCGACACTGAGCAGCAGGACCTGCAGTGATCACACACCCGCACACAGCAGCTCTCACACACACACACAGACACACACACACACAATCAAATCTCACACACACACCAGATCTCACACACAAACATCGGATCACACACACAGTCAGATCGCACACATAATCAGATCGCACACACAAACATCGCCTCACACGCAAACAACAAATCACACACACACACACAAACATCGGATCGCACACACATCGGATCGCATACACACTCACCTCATCCAGTGACACCGATCTCTTCTCACCGGGAGAATCCTGAGAGGCAGTGCGGTGCAGCGCGACGAACAGGACCTGCGGCCGGACACGTGACTTGCTCTCATTCTCTGCTGCCGTAAGTGCTGGATGTGATGTGATGTGATGTGTGTGTGTGTGTGTGTGTGTCTGCGATCGGCTGTGTTTTTCTGCGATCGGCTGTGTGTGTCTGCGTTCGGATGTGTGTATCTGTGATGGCTGTGTGTATCTGTGATCAGCTGTGTGTATCTGTGATCGGCTGTGTGTGTCTGCGATCGGATGTGTGTGATCTGCTGTGTATATCTGTGATCTGCTGTGTGTGTATCTGTGATCGGCTGTGTGTATCTGTGATCGGCTGTGTGTGCCTGCGATCTGCTGTGTGTGATCTGCTGTGTATATCTGTGATCTGCTGTGTGTCTGTGTGTGATCTGCTGTGTGTATCTGAGATCGGCTGTGTGTGTCTGTGGTCGGCTGTGTGTATCTGTGATGGCTGTGCATGCCTGAGATCTGCTGTGTGTGATCTGCTGTGTATATCTGCGATCTGCTGTGTGTGTATCTGTGATCGGCTGTGTGTATCTGTGATGGCTGTGCGTGCCTGAGATCTGCTGTGTGTGATCTGCTGTGTATATCTGCGATCTGCTGTGTGTGTATCTGTGATCAGCTGTGTGTATCTGTGATCGGCTGTGTGTATCTGTGATCGGCTGTGTGTATGTGTGATCGGCTGTGTGTATCTGTGATCGGCTGTGTGTGCCTGCGATCTGCTGTGTGATCTGCTGTGTACATCTGCGATCTGCTGTGTGTGTATCTGTGATCGGCTGTGTGTATCTGTGATCGGCTGTGTGTATCTGTGATCAGCTGTGTGTGCCTGCGATCTGCTGTGTGTGATCTGCTGTGTATATCTGCGAACTGCTGTGTGTGATTGGCTGTGTGTATCTGTGATCTGCTGTGTGTCTGTGTGTGATCTGCTGTGTGTGTCAGCGTGTCAGCTAGCAGCAGGGTAGGACGGCGTGCAGCACCGACCGGAGATCACAGGAGGACCTTGGAATCACGCAGACGTCCTGGTCTGGTGAGTATGCGTCTCCTGGGAAGTGGGGGGGGTCTGCTTTTTTGGGGAGTAAACTTACCCCCAACCGTGTTTCTCCAAGAATAAGACCTCCTCCAAAAATAAGCCCTAGCGCTTTTTTGGGGGGCAAAAAAAATATAAGACAGTGTCTTATTTTTGGAAAAACACGGTAGCTGGACAGCAAAGGAAGCCTCACTTTCTATCCCTGCTAATGAAAAAATGCAGCAAGGAATTGCCTGAGCTGAGGTAGCCAGACGCTGTTATCTAAAGCCCTACACAGCGTTTGCACGGACCTGCCTAGCAGCTATGGCTATGAACGCCTGTAAATCAGCCCTGAAAAGGGCTGAAATAACCAGTAGTCTCTATTCCCTAAAGCACTCTGTAGATTGCACTGTATCTCTATAGCGCACACAGCAGCAGCAGCAGCGGGAGCGTTGACTGTCACCCACACGCAGCAGACAGATAATGGCGGTGACGTGGGAAATGGCCAGGTCTTATAAGGCAAGGACATGTGACATGCACAGCCTATGACACATGCCCTTGCTTGTCTGGCAAAAATCCACTTTGTAGTGTGTGTCTCTGTGATTTGCTGACAGCCTGGCCCGCCCCACTGTATGTGCGGTTATGAAAAAAGAAAAAAAAAATGGCGATCGGCATTATCTCAGCACTCAGCAGCAGCACTGATCTAAACCCCGTCCCCCCGCACACTATACGCTGAATTTTGATAATAGCGTGGTTCACAGTGACTCACACTATTACAGTGAAAAGCCAGCTACTAAATAGCTAGGCTTTTTGTTGATTGAACCGTTCTCGAACGCTACTCGAACTGTCGAGCTTTTAGCAAAAGGCTCGAGTTCGTCGAGCCTCTGGAACACCCCCCCAAATCACTCGAACATGAAATTGGCAAACCTCGAGCCTCGAACATCGCTCATCTCATTCACTTATTGTCCGGCAGTTCCGAAATTGACCTGACAATAAGGGGGCGCTGGAAAGTAGTCATGTTCTTGACAAATCCGTGAACAGTGGGTGGGATTTTGGTGTAACCCCCCCGGCTGTTCGTGACAGAGGAAAAGGAAAGACAGATGGGGAATAAACAGAAGGATGCAAAACACTAAACATCACCGTAGAAGACGGACTCTAAATGATTCTAACAGTAGCAAGGTCTGCTGGGAAGGCTCCAGTATTTAACCTAAATGGGCGTGGGCCCAAAGCAGCAACAGCTGACCTGCACTGCTCAGAGCTGCTGGCAACAAAACCTGAAATTAACTCATGAGATGCCAAATCAAAGTAAACCATTTAAATGAGGAGTGAAAATGGAGAAGGGAGGCTCCAGTCCCAAGGCTGTTACTAGTCCCAAACAGTAGGGAGACAAATGTGACAGTACCTCACATTTAACAAGAGGCCTCCGGACACTCAAGACTGGTAACATCCTCCACCTCAAATGTAAACAGGCCCCTCCGGGCACACACTTTTGGAGCACAGACCTGTGCACTATGTCATGGGTAACAGAGAGTGGTGGATATAGGTGATAATGCCGCGCCACAGATCACTTCAGGAAAAGTAAGATTAACGTATCTTTATTGGCATAGGTCTATGCCAATAAAGATACGTTAATCTTACTTTTCCTGAAGTGATCTGTGGCGCGGCATTATCACCTATATCCACCACTCTCTGTTATCTGCCACCGGGTGGCTGCTGCCTGGATCGTTAATCTACATGCTGTTTAAGGGGTTGTGACTTGCACAACTCCATCTGGTGAGTATATACTCTCCCCCCTCACCCCATTGTATTGGGGTAATACCCTATTGCGCTTCTTTGTCCACAGCTTATACACACTATGTCATGGGTGTGAGGGGAGGGTAGTTCTAGTTGTATAGCCATAGGGTTGAGAATGTCAATAACTCTAACTAGGCCGATGAACCTCAGGCATAGATCCCCAGATGCACACTCCCACCTGGTGTCCTTAGTCCTTAGTGGATACCCACACATTCTTAACCAGGTCTGGGCCTGGACGTTTATTTCCATGCATACCACAGGTTTATGCTCTGGAACTGTGTTGTCTCTTCAACTGGTAGTGGGAGGGACTGTTTACATTTGAGGTGCATGATGTTACCAGTCTTCAGTGTCCAGAGGCCTTTCGTTAAATAAGGGGTACTGTTACAGTCATCCCCCTACTATTTTCAGACTGGTGACAACCTTGGGACTAGAGCCTCCCTTCTCCATCTTGAATTCTCATTGAAACAAAGTTTCCTTTCCTTTGGCGTCTCATTTGTTAATTTCTGGTTTTGTTGCCAGCAGCTCTGAGCAGTGCAGGTCAGCTATAGCTGCTTTCGGTCCACGCCCATTTAGATTAAATACTGGAGCATTCACTTTAAACTCCTGTCTGGCCTGTCATTTGACGGTGTCCATCTTTTTACATGTCTTTTTAGGTGTGCACAGAATAAATGTGAACTGATTAAAAAAAAAAATGTTCTGTACCCCAATTTGCCACCAATAGCATTCACCTCAACCCACAAAAAAAGTCCCCACTCAGGTACGTCATCTGATAACATGAAATATAGGGTGCTTCCACATTACTGGCAGCACAAAGGCTCTGGAAAAGCACTATTATACCCCCAAAAAGAAATCCAGAAAAATCTGCACTAACAATTTCAAATGCCTCCCTACCTTCTGAGCACGATATTGTGCCTAACCACACTTACTGTTCATATGTTTGGAATTTCTGTAATGAAGAAACCTGCTTTTTTACAGGGTGTGTGTCTCCAGAAGCAAAAGCTGGGCACAATATGCAGGTACTACAATGTACTGGGCACTTCAAGTGCTTATTTGCAATTTTTAATTCTGCATCATTCACCGCGTTTCGGGTGTATTCCAGAAACAAAATTGTCACTACACGTGTAGATGAATTTCCAGAGAGGGGTACTTTCCAGAATCTGGTCTTTTGATGGGGTTTCTGCTGATCTGCCACCTAGGGTCTTGCAAATGGAGTCTGCAAACTATTCTAGGAAAATCTGTGCTCCAAAGCGGTTTTTCCCTTCTAAACCCTGCCTTGTGGTCTAATATTATTGTACAGTCATATGTGGGGTATTGCCAAATTCAGGAGAAGTTGTGTAACACATTATTTATGGCAGCTTTTTTTTACCTATTCCCCTTGTGAAAATTAGTAATCTTGGGCTGAAATAACATTTCATTGGCAAAATGTAATTCTTTTTTCTTCACCACCAAATAGTATTACTGCAACGCTAGATGAATTCAATGAGGGGTGCGGTTTATAAAATAAGGTCACTTATGGGGGACTCTGTTTTCCCAGCATGTGTGGGGCTATGTCAATGTGACATGGCAACCCCTAACCATTCCAACTAAATCTGCACACCAATATGGCGTTTCTTTCCTTCTGAGCATTGCACTGTGCCTCAAAACTATTTTTCAACCACATACGTGGTTTTGGCAAACTCAGGAGAAATTGTGTAACAAATTGTATAGTCTATTTTCTCCTGTTACTCTTTTTAAAAATGAAGACTTTGGGGCTAAAACAACATTTTAGTGGAAAAAAATTGTATTTTTTTTTTATATTCACAGCCAAATGTTATACAAATTTGTGAATCACGTGAAGGTTAATATTGCTCACCACACCCCTAAATTAATTTTTTGAGAGGTGTAGTTTGTAGAATGGGTTCACTTGTGAGGGATTTCTGCTGTTTTGGCATGTCATGGTTCTTCAAATGGAACACTGAGTCCACAATCTGTTCCAGCCAAAATAGCGCTCCTTCTCTTACAATAGCTGTCTTGCACCTAAACACCAGTTTTCCACCATAATAGTGTACTTGAGAGAAATTGTTCAACAAATTATATAGTGCACTTTCTCCTGCTACCCTTGTCAAAATGAAAATATTGAGATTAAATTAACATTTTTATGGTAAATATGTATTTCTTTTACTTTTACGTTCAACGTTACAAAATTCTGTGAAACACCCGTGCATTTAAGGTGCTCACCACGCCTCTAGATAAATTCCTTGAGGGGCATAGTTTCCAAAATGATGTCATTTGTGAAGAGTTTCCACTATTTAAGCACATCAAGAGCTCTGCAAAATGCAACATTGCGTCCGCTGTCTATTCCATACAGTTTGGCATCTACACATTCAAATAGCGCTCCTTCCCTTCTGAGCCCTGCAGTACGCCCAAACAGTCATTTTCCACCACATATGGGGTATCCTTGTGCTCAAAAAGAAATTGCACAACAAATTGTATGGTGAAATTTCTTCTGCTAGCCTTGTAAAAATTAAACATTTTTGGATAAAGCAACATCTTTGTGGGAAGGACATTATTTTTTTTATTTTCATGGCTCAACCTTATAAAATGCTGTCAAGCACCTTGGGGTTCAAAGTGCTCACTACACATTTTGATAAATTCCTTGAGAGATCTTGTGTCCAAAATTGGGTCACTTGTGGGGGGTTTCCATTGTTTAGGTAAATCAGAAACTCTGTAAATTCGACTTGGTGTCTCTGCTAATGATTTAAACCAATATTGGGTTCAAAAATTCAAATGGCATTCCTTCCCTTCCGAGCCCTGCTGTGCGCCCAAACAGTAGTTTGACACCATTTTGGGGACATCAGCACAGCACATCAGGGGCTCTGTAAATTCTACATGGCATCCATTATCCATTCCAAACAATTTTGAGCTCTAAAATTGAAATAGCATTTCTTCACTTCCAAGCCCTGCGTTGTGCCCAAACAGTAGTTTTACATCATTTTGGGGGTATCAGCACACGCAAGAAAATTTGCACTACAAATTTTATTGTGCAAATTCTTATGTTACCATTGTGAAAATAAAACGTTTGAGGCCAAAACAACATTTTTATTGGAAAATTATGATTTTTTATTTTCACAGCTCAACGGTACAAATTTCTGTGAAGCACCTGTGGTGGGTTCAAGATGCTCACCACACATTTTTATAAATTCTTTGAGGGATCTAGTTTCCAAAATGGGATCACTTGGGGAGTTCCATTGTTTAGGTACATCAGGGACTCTATAAATGCGACTTGGTGTCTGCTAACGATTCAAGCCAATTTGGGTTAAAAAATTCAAATGGCGCTCTTTCCCACCCGAGCCCTGCTGGGCACCAAAACAGTAGTTTTACATTATTTTGGGGGCATCAGCACAGCACATCAGGGGCTCTGTAAACTGTACATGGCGCCTGTTATCTATTCCAGCCAATTTTGAGCTCTAAAATTCAAATCGCACTTCTTCACTTCCAAGCCCTGCTGTGCGCCCAAACTAGTTTTTAACCACATATTGAGTATCACTGTACTAGGAGAAATTGCACAACAAATTGTATGGTACATTTTCTTTTGATACCATTGTAAAAATATAAAAAGTTGAGGTTAAAGCAACATTTTTATGGTAAAAATGTATATTTTCATTTTCGCTGCACAATGTTATAAAGTTCTGTGATGCACCTTGGGGTTTAAGATGCTCACTAGACATCTAGATGCAGTCCTTTGGTGGTTTAGTTTCCAAAATGGGATTAGTTATGTGGAAAATCCACTGTTTAGGAACATCAAGGGCTTTCCAAACGTGACATGGGGTTTGCTAACAATTCCAGCCAATTTTGCATTCAAAAAGTCATATCGCATTCCTTCCCTTTTGAGCCCCATAATGCACCCATATACAGTGCTGGCCAAAAGTATTCGCACCCCTGCAATTCTGTCAGATAATACTCAGTTTCTTCTTGAAAATGATTGCAATCACAAATTGTTTGGTATTATTATCTTCATTTATTTTGCTTGCAATGAAAAAACACAAAAGAGAATGAAACAAAAATCAAATCATTTCACACAAAACTCCAAAAATGGGCCAGACAAAAGTATTGACACCCTTAGCCTAATACTTGGTTGCACAACCTTTAGCCAAAATAACTGCAAACAACCACTTCCGGTAACCATCAATGAGTTTCTTACAATGCTCTGCTGGAATTTTAGACCATTCTTCTTTGGCAAACTGCTCCAGGTCCCTGAGATTTGAAGGGTGCCTTCTCCAAACTGCCATTTTGAGATCTCTCCACAGGTGTTCTATGGGATTCAGGTCTGGACTCATTGCTGGCCACTTTAGTAGTCTCCAGTGCTTTCTATCAAACCATTTTCTAGTGCTTTTTGAAGTGTGTTTTGGGTCATTGTCCTGCTGGAAGACCCATGACCTCTGAGGAAGACCCAGCTTTCTCACACTGAGCCCTACATTATGCTTCAAATTTTGTCGGTAGTCTTCAGACTTCATAATGCCAAGCACATGGTCAAGCGGTCCAGTGCCAGAGGCAGCAAAGCAACCCCAAAACATCAGGGAACCTCCACCATGTTTGACTGTAGGGACCGTGTTATTTTCTTTGAATGCCTCCTTTTTTTTCCTGTAAACTCTATGTTGATGGCTTTTCCCAAAAAGCTCTACTTTTGTCTCATCTGACCAGAGAACATTCTTCCAAAACGTTTTAGGCTTTTCTCAGGTAAATTTTGGCAAACCCCAGCCTGGCTTTTTTATGTCTCGGGGGAAGAAGTGGGGTCTTCCTGGGTATCCTACCATACTGTCAGTCATTCCGACGCCGACGGATAGTACTGGTTCACACTGTTGTACCCTCGGACTGCAGGGCAGCTTGAACTTGTTTGGATGTTAGTCGAGGTTCTTTATCCACCATCCGCACAATCTTGTGTTGAAATCTCTCTTTAATTTTTCTTTTCCTTTCACATCTAGGGAGGTTAGCCACAGTGCCATGGGCTTTAAACTTCTTGATGACACTGCGCACCGTAGACACAGGAACTTTCAGGTCTTTGGAGATGGACTTGTAGCCTTGAGATTGCTCATGCTTCCTCACAATTTGGATTCTCAAGTCCTCAGACAGTTCTTTGGTCTTCTTTTTTTTCTCCATGCTCAATGTGGTACACACAAGGACATAGGACAGAGGTTGAGTCAACTTTAATCCATGTCAACTGGCTGCAAGTGTGAATTAGTTATTGCCAACACCTGTTAGGTGCCACAGGTAAGTTACAGGTGCTGTTAATTACACAAATTAGAGAAGCATCACATGATTTTTCAAACAGTGCCAATACTTTTGTCCACTCCCTTTTTTATGTTTGGTGTGGAATTATATCCAATTTGGCTTTATGGCAATTCTTTTTTTTTCATTGAAGACAAATTAAATGAAGATAATAATACCAAAGAATTTGTGATTGCAATCATTTTCAAGAAGGAACTGAGTATTATCTGACAGAATTTCAGGGGTGCCAATACTTTTGGCCAGCACTGTAGTAAGTTTCCACCACATACAGGGTATCTCTGTACTCAGGAGAAATTGTAAAATAAATTGTATGATAAAAGTTTTCCTGTTACTCTTGTTAAAATGCAAAATTTAGGGCTAAAGTAACATTTTTGTGGGTAAAGTAAAATTTAGATTTGTTTTTTCCTTCCACATTGCTTTAGTTACTGTGAAGCACCTGAATGTACAGTACTTCTTGAATGTGGTTTTGAGCACTTTGCTGAGAAATTACTGATGAACCTTTAACCCTTCTAATTTCTTTACAAAAAAATTATGTTTCAAAAATCGTGCAAAGTAGACATGGGGAAAATGTTATTTATTAACTATTTTTAGATAACTCTTGTTTAAGAGCATAAGAACGCAAAATTTAAACATTGCAAAATGTTAAATTTTTTTGCCAAAGTTCAGTTTTGTTTCCACAAAAAAACTCATAAAATTTTACCCTAATTTTACCACTATCAAGAAGTATAGTATGTCACGAAAAAAACATTCTCTGAATCACTGGGATCCCTTGAAGCATTCCAGAATTATTACCTGATAAAGTCACACTGGTCTGAATTCAAAATATTTGTGTCACACTAGGTATGGGGAAATACAAAACGAATGGCAAAAAAGGGAGGGAAGGGAATAGGGAAATCCTATGTCTAGGGAAGCGGGAGATGGTGACCCCTGATCAATCCTTCCTCTGGCTCCCCTGACCACCCTATGCGCTGAGCAAGATACCTGGCCCTGGCTGACCCTGAACTGGGCCCTAAGTAAGGAAGGAATGGGATGAGCACTTGGTCAACCTCACTAAGTTCTAAAGAGCACACAGGGAACACAAACAGGGGAAAGCAAACAAGCAACTTGTTAAGGTTCGGGGTTCCTCTGAGCCTTGAACCGTCCCTGCCCTGTCCTCATCCCCTACAGTGGTGTCAGCTGACTCCCCAGCACCACCTGCCCGCCGCTCCAGGTGCGTGGCTGATAGGCGTCAGGTGTCCATGGTCTTGGGTCATCATGAGCCTAAGTCCCCGTTTTGCCTTACCACGCAAATACGGGTTCCTCCTGCCTCTTCAGGCTCTAAGTGTAGGATTCCCGCTACTGCACAAGCGCATGACATCACCAATGATGCAGCGGCTCCTGATTGGCCGTCGTGGACATCACCGATGACGCTGATTGGCTGCGGCCGGCGCCATTGCCATCTGGCATCAGGCTTGGGGCAGGGCTTAGGCTATAAAGGACCATGGCCGACGCCCATGGGCGCGCAAGCGTCTTTCCAGCTCTGTGTGAGCATTGTGCAGAGAAATCAGTAGCGACCACAAGCACCATTAGCCTGTAGTGGTTGTGACAGAGCTGCAAGAGCCAGTAGGAGGGGTAGGCAGGGTTAGGCGTCCAGTGCCTGTCGCACCAAAATTCGCAGCGAGGCACACTCACGACTTTCTTTCCCCAATAAGTTCAACAGGGACAGTAAGGCGTGTCGAGGATTTATTAACCAGTGCTCGATACACTTGGAGCTCTTGGCCTCTCAGAACCCCACTGAGAGAGCCAAGGTGGGATTCATCATATCGCTCCTTGCTGATCGAGCACTGGCATGGGCTACGCAGCTTTGGGAATGAGGAGATCCAGTGACAAACCGGGCTACAGACTTTGGCGGGCTTTGCACACTACGACATCGCAGGTGCGATGTCGGTGGGGTCAAATTGAAAATGACGTACTTCCGGCATCGCATGCGACATCGTAGTGTGTAAAGGCTCGATGATACGATTAACGAGCGCAAAAGCGTCGTAATCGTATCATCGGTGCAGCGTCGGCATAATCCATGATTACGCTGACGCGACGGTCCGATGTTGTTCCTCGTTCCTGCGGCAGCACACATCGCTGTGTGTGAAGCCGCAGGAGCGAGGAACATCTCCTACCGGCGTCACTGCGGCTTCCGTAGGATATGCAGAAGGAAGGAGGTGGGCGGGATGTTTACATCCCGCTCATCTCCGCCCCTCCACTCCTATTGGCCGCCTGCCGTGTGACATCGCAGTGATGCCATACGACCCGCCCCTTAATAAGGAGGCGGGTCGCCGGCCAGAGCGACGGTCGCAGGACAGGTAAGTCCATGTGAAGCTGCCGTAGCGATAATGTTCGCTACGGCAGTTATCACAAGGATATCGCAGCTGCGACGGGAGCGGGGACTATCGCGCTCGGCATCGCAGCATCGGCCTGCGATGTCGCAGCGTGCAAAGTGCCCCTTCCTGAAGACGTTGAGTCGTGTGTTTCTGGAAATTAACAAAGACATTTTCAAGAGCGGGTAGAGTACTAAATCAGACTAACAAATATCCTCAAACCCCTATTAAAATCCAAGTTTATTAATAATTCTATAAAAAATCCCAAAGAGACACACAAACAACACACAAAGGGAGGATCAGGGGAACCCTTGTATAAATTGATTCTGAGATGAAGGGACGGGGAGGGGGGCCCTGGTAACCCTCGATAGGAAAGGTGTCCCTACCTATCAACGGAGGGTATGACACCTTAAGTTTCCGGGCGCCCCGTTCCGCATTGACTATCCCGTTTTCCTTACCCTAAAAATAGGAAAGATGACCAAAGGGGAAAAGGGGAGCCATCCCAAATTAATCAGGGTCTTAGCAAAATATATATATAAATAAGTATATATGCTAACTCCAGTTCCTGACCCAATTGATATAACATACAACCACAAAGGAGTTTTTGGGTGAAAAAATACAGTATCCTACACAAATCAGCTCTTTGGACACTTAGTGATATATCACACAGTCATATACACTGTCACAAAAGAGCCACCATAATCTTTATATAATCGTAACAGGACTGTGGTCAGCAGAAAGGTTACTATCACCCAAAGATATTGCTATTCTAGTATAGGTGCCAATAGCCCTTGTCACAGATAATACCAGACAATGACCTAGGATAACAGAGGAAAAAAGAAGAAATAATCAACTTCCCGGAAAAAGCAGGTCTTCATCCCTGCCTGGACTCAACGCGTTTCTCCTTTCCCATTAAAAGTTCATCAGGTGGCTTGGGGAGACAACAGCAAATCCTGTGAGGTGGTGATCCATGGCTGTAAGCAGCGTTCATGTGATTAATTGGGCATTTTAAGTCATGGCGCCAGGAAGTGGTCAAAATCAAACAGCCAATAAAAGCGTAGGGCTAGAATATCCCATAAATGTATCTGCGCATGCCCGATAAAACAAACACTGGAGGACCCGGGTTCAGTATGCGCAAGCGCTGCCCGATGTCACCGTGCAAGCGCCGTCAATCACAGCAAGCACCAACGCACACGCGCAGTGAGAATAAGACTCAGAGCGCATGCCGCGGGTGTGCGTGTCGGAATCTACTGCGCACGCACGGTCACAGTGTCCATAAGTAAAGCAATAGTGCCGGAATTCTCAGTATAAGTATGCGTAAAACCAGTGGCCCACTGGGCATGCGCGGCCGTAATATAGCGGCAACAAAGATACGCTCGATGAAAAGGCTAATGCACACGCCAGAATAGAAAACAAGGGCTGTACAAAATTTTACATATACTCTGAACTTCAGCCAAACGTACAGTGATAAGAGTAAACAGAAATTGCTGTGATATTTTTTAGAGAATTCACAAGTAGTGTAAAAAAATGATAACATATATTAGATTTTATTCCGGACATTATATGTCTACTCTACCACCCCACATTTAGAGAATATTCCAAGGAGCGGAGAGCAAAGTACGGAGTGCTGAATAACCCATCGAAATCCACAGTTTTATAAGATTATATATTAAAGGGGAATCTAGAATAAAACCCAATTAGGGCGTAATTGGTGACCAAGAAACATTCCTAGCGTTTCTGACACAACACTATAAGCAAACAAGGCTCATGGAAAATTCCAGAATCATATATCCGTGACTCCAAGTCTTCGAGTCAATGTCGGCGGCATTTTAACTGTTATGTTTAGGTGTACCCAAAATTAAAAGCTGACAAAAAGTAAAGTTGAAATATACAAAAAGAAAGTAGTCATAGCAAAAATACTACAAAACGCTATATTAGATATATTTTCAAAAATTGAATTCGTCCAGTATCACAGAAATGGGGAATAGGAGAGCCTCTCATTTAAGCCCGATGGTGCTTGGGATCTCAAACGGAAAATCCATTGACATTCTTTTTGTAGTGTCCTCTTATCAAAGTCCCCCCTCTTATATTAGGGCGAATGACCTCTAGAATGACAAATGTAACCGACTTTTCATTGCCATCATGACTCTCCCAGATATGTCGGGCTAATGGTGTATCCCTCTTATGCCTGATGTCGCCAATGTGCTCACCAACTCGTCTTCTCAGTTCTCTTGTCGTTTTCTCCACATACAGTAGTTTAAGGGACACCCGTAAGTGGCCATGTACACAACCCCACTGAACTTGCAATTAGCAAAATCTCTAATTTCATATTGTCGATTGGTGACAGCACTAGATATTTTGTTACAGTAATCCAACTGCAATACTTACAATTGCCACAGTGGTAAAAGCCCAGTGGTTTTCTGTCCAGCCAAGTATCAGAAGGAATCGGTCTTGTGTACAAACTATGCAAAAAAGCTGGTCCCCCAAAGAGGTCCCTCTCCTATATGTAATTAAGGGATGGATGCAGAGAACGTCTTGAAGGTCCGTATATGCCAGGAGGATACCTCAGTGTTTGTGAAAAATACTACTCATCTGATCTGACTGAGAGTCAAAAGTACCTATAATCCTAACAGGTTCCCTTATATTGGTAACGGGTTTAGTTTGCAAAAGGGAATCTCTAGTGCGCGTCAGGGTATTATTTAAAGCACCCCGCAACACTGTGTCAGGGTATCCTCTCTGATGGAACCTATTCAATCTTGCTCCCGGGAACAATTGCGTCTAATGCGCAGATATTGTCCCTTCGGTATGCCCTTCCTGAGAGGGGAAGGATGGAAACTATCCCACCTCAGGAGACTATTGGTGGAAGTGTGTTTACGATATGTTTTGGATGACAGGGAACTAAATTCATCAATGGAGAATGAAATATCCAAGAATGATAGGGTATTCTCATTGATTTCGCTAGTGAAGGAAAGACCAAGGTGATTGGAGTTAATGCAGCTCACGAATTTTCCAAACTCATCCTTACTACCAGACCAAATGATAAAAATATCGTCGATGTATCTCCCCTAGAATTGGATCAGTGGGATCCACCAGGGGGAGTCATCAGCAAAAATGGTACTTTCCTCCCACCAGCCCAGGAGTATATTTGCATACGACGGGGCACAAGAACTCGCCATCGCAGTACCCCTGAGCTGGTGAAAGTACTTGCCAACTGTTAGGGCCAGGTGGACGGGCAGACCCAGGAGGTGGATCCACTGGGCCGAACACCTTAATGAAGGCAAGGGGTCCGGTAGCCGGAGCACTACGGGTAGCAGGACAGTCCGTGCAAAAGAGTGGAATGGAGAAGTCCCTGGGACCACGGAGTCACTGATGGTAGTCCGGGTGACGGAGCTCAGGTTCGGAGGCCGAGATGTTGTCAGGCAGAGTCCGGAACCGATGGAGCGAGAGGACGGGTCACCACAGGGATCAGAGATGGTACGGACTGACGGGATGGCAGATAGTCAGCGTTCGGGGTTCGGGAATCGGCAGGACCGGATGGCGAGGCAGGAGCGGCTCTAGAAGAGAGATAGGTAAGTATATCACAGAGACACAAGGAGACCTGACTCCCAGCTTAGGAAACACGAAGAACAGGCCCCGCCCACTTGGACATTAAACCCCTTTATACCCTGTACCTGTGTGTTCAATTTCCTGTCAGTGGACGCTGGCCCTTTAAGAGAGGGTCAATGACCGCGCGCGCGCCCTAATGCGCATGCGCGAGGCCCGGGTGCCAGAAGCCAGGGCAGGGAGCGGTGTATAGGAAGCAGGGGAGCCGGCCTGGAGCAGGGCTGCCGACGAGCGCCGGGAGCGGGGACCGGGCCGCCTGGGGACCGCAGGTGATGGAGGCTGGAGACCGTGGAGCGGGGGACGCCTGACAGAGGAGCCGGGGAGCGAAGCAGGGAAGCCGGGGAGCGTGGCAGGTGAGCCGGGGAGCAGAGCAGGGGACCCGGAGAGCGTGACACCATCAAAAACAAAAAAGTTATGAGTAAGGACAAACTTCAGAAGGTTCATAACTTAATTGTTATGAGGTCGAAAATGTACCCCCTGTTACCGCAAAAAATGTTCTACAGCTTTCATACCCTTTTGATGGGGTATGGAGTTGTAGAGGGCCTCCACATCAATGGATACAAGATATGCACCCTTGTCCAAAGTCAGTCCTTCCACCTGGAGTAATAAGTCTGCAGTGTCGCGAATATACGAAGGGAGGTTCAAAACAAAGGGGTTCAAGATTTTCTCAATGTATATGCTGCCATTTTGCGTAACAGGACCTATCCCAGAGACTATGGGGCGTCCTCGTAGTGGTGGATACCCCTTATGTATCTTGGGGAGTGTATAAAACGTTGCCCCTTTGGTCTCGTGGGTACCATGAACTCATATTTATTTTTGGAAATAAGATGATCTTCCAAGGCTTAAGTCAAGATGTCATTAAGTTCTGTTGAAAAAGTGTCAGTGTGATCTGTTTTCAATAGACTATAGGTGTTCCGATCATTAAGCAATGAGTAACACATATCCCTATATGTCTCATGCTCCATGACAACTAAGTTTCCCTCTTTATCAGAGGGTTTAACAATAAGATTGTGATTATTTTTTAGAATCTGTAGGGCTGATTGTTCCCCCTCAGATAGATTGTCCACCAACATGCCACCCCTTACAAGTTGGATATCCTCCTCTACTAGTTTAGGAAATATATCAATACTCGTCAAATCACTAAGTGGAGGGAGTTTCTGGCTTTTCTTTTTTAAGTCTGTGAAGGGACCCCAACTCCTGTCACGTATCCCCTCCTCCAATAGTTCAGTCAGAACATTTACAACCTTGAGATCTCTCACCTCAATGCCGAGTTGTTTACACTTTTCTCTATCATTATTTTTAAGGAACTTATGCCATTTTAGTTTTCTAGTGAAAAGATAGAGGTCCTTAGTCCAACTGAAATGATCAAAAGGAAATGTGGGCACGAAATTCAGCCCCTTACAAAGGACAGAGGTCTTATCTTCCGTTAGGATGAGGGAGGAGAGGTTAATGATTTGTGTAGTATTGAAACAATTTATTTCTTTTGTTCCCGAATCCTTAAGTTGTACAGATTGGGCATCCCACCCTCTATAAAAGAGGACGGTACAGAGGAGGAGGAGGAGGAAGGGGAGGGAAGAGATGGATGAGGACATGCTAGGGAGGCACCACTCGGAAATTTTTTTTTGAGATTTTGGTGCATTTTCCAACAATTGGAGAAAATTATCCCCCTTGTGATTGTACCATCTTTGTCTAGGAAACTGCTTCCCTTGGTAACCTCTGCCTCTGAACTTATCTTTATTCCTATATGAGGAGTCGGGTCTCTCTGAATCCGATGTATCTTGGTCAGAAGAGGAAATATCAGAGTACAATTTCTGCTGGACCAAAGTATTAAAATTTTGATTGAAATTATAGGCCTTTTTATCCTTAAAATCATTGAGATCTCGCAAAAACTGCTTATGTTTTCGGGTTTTATGGGTATTTTGATATTTTTCAATGTTATTTTGAAGGAGTGTCTCCTTCTTATTGAAATCCGCCTCACCCCTAAATTCTAACGCTTTTTTTTTCGGAGCTCATCCAAATCAGTCAGAGTTTTACTGTAATTTTGTCTCTCTTTATCCAAGATGATATGCATAAAACGTATGGATGATGAGATAGATTCTCTCTCCCAAGCTGCCAACAGGTCAGGATCTTGTAGTCTAGGGGCTGGAGAGATATTGATTCTCAGTCCACTTGGTACAATATTGTTTTTAATGTAGTTCTCCATGGTTTTGATTTCCCACCATGCTCTTAGATTCTCAGAATACAAATCCTGCAACTCCTTGAAAATTTTCTTAATGGATGGAGAGTCCGAGTCAGCAGAGATACAATCATCTGTAGAAAAGGCCTGGACTGCATCCTTTAACCAATTGTCAGCATTAATTAGGCCCAACAGGGTGTGTTTATGGGCCCTAAAGTGGTTCATGACACCGCCTTTCGCCTTCTGGACCTTGTTTAGCATCGGTCAGCACCTATGCCATCGAGTTCCAGACACTCACTGCAGGGCTCGAGTGGCATTTTAAGGATGCCTTGGCTATCAGGGAGATACCACCTACCCTGGAGGCCTTGATTTCCATCACCACGAGGATTGACATGCGCCACTCTGAGCACAAGTTAGAGCGTGCACAGGGTCATACTCGTGTGCGTCTGGCCCCCTCTTCCAGTCTGGTGGCTTCGGCCATGAACCCTGAACCCGTCCTGTGCCTATGGAGATTGGGCAGACAGGATCCAGGTCCCGGTCCTCCATAGGTAGCCCGGTTTGTTTTGCATGTAAGCAGACACGTCACTTCGCCAATCAGTGCTCTAAGAGGTTGGGAAATGGCCATGTCTAGTGTCCATCAGGGGGAGACACTGGACACGACCACTTCTCCCTCTAAGTTAACCTACATCGGCACTTTGAAGTATGGTGACACATCTGTTCCCGTTAAGGTATGTATAGACTCCGGTGCAGATGGGAACTTCATCTTCTCCATCTTTGCCTGTCTGCATGCAGTGCCCCTGGTAATGCTGCAAAAGCCAATACCCATCTGGATAGTCAACGGTCCCATCGTTCCCGAGGTGATCTCTCACCAAACCGTCCCGATGACCTTTACTATGCAATCTGGTCATTGCGAGACCATCTCGTTCCTGGTCATGATGGATGGGTTTTATGAGGTCCTGTCTCCCTTGGTTAAGGCAGCATTCCCCATATTTTGATTGGGGTACAGGGAAGTTACTTAGTTGGAGTGCCACCTGCCTGGGAACCTGCCTGTCCAAGACTGTAGGGGGAGTGTCTTCTGCTGAACGCTTGGACTTATCTAAGCTTTCACGACATTACCATCCGTTTGCGGACATTTTTTCCAAGAGGTCAGCAGAGACGTTACCCCCACATCACCCCTACAACTTCCCAATAGACCTTATACCAAGGGTGGGGTCTATCCCCTGTCGGTACCCGAGACAAAGGCCATGTCCGAGTACATCAGGGACAATCTGCAGCGGGGATTCATATGAAAGTTCACATCTCCAGCCGGAGCAGAATTCTTCTTCGTCCAGAAGAAGAAAGGCGATCTCTGGCCGTGTATAAATTATAGGGGATTTAATGAGAATACCATCAAGAACAAGTATCCTCTCCCCTGTTCGACTGATTGCTGGAGGCTAAGATTTTCGCGAAGTTGGATTTATGGGGGGCTTACAACCTCATCCGTATCCAAAGGGGTGACGAGTGGAAGACTGTCTTTAACACCAGGGATGGTCATTCTGAGTACCTCGTCATGCCCTTCGGATTGTGTAATGCCCCTACGGTATTCCAAGACTTTGTAAACGATGTCTTCTGTGATCTGCTCCAGTCCTTGTTAGTTGTTTTTCTGGATCTTTTCTCCAGATAAAGTGAATCACCGAGAGGATGTGACACGGGTACTAGGTCGGCTGTGCGAAAATGCACTCTATGCTAAGATGGAGAAGTGCATTTTCGAGCTAGGTTAAATCATCTCCAGCTCAGGATTGGCTATGGATCATGCGAAGGTGGAGGCTGTCATGAACTGGCCTGAACCCTGGTCGCTGAAGGTGGTATAGTGTGCGTGGGGTTCGTGAATTACTATCACCAGTTCATACCACACTTCTCCACCTTTGTCGCACCTCTAGTAGCCCGACCAAGAAGGGTGCTAACCCCAAGACCTGAATGAAGGAGACCTTTCACTCCTTCACCTCTGTCAAAACCCACTTCTCTGGTGCTCCCATCCTCCACCATCCAGATGTGGATAAGCCCTTCATCTTAGAAGTCGATGCTTCGAAAGTAGATGCAGGGGTGGTCCTTTACTAAAAGGACCCCCGTGGGCGAAAACGTCCTTGTTTTTTCTTCTCGAAGATGTTTTGCCCTGCCGAGAAGAGCTACTCCATTGGAGATCGGGAGCTGCTGGCCATGAAGCTGGCATTCTCCGAGTGGAGGCACCTACTTGAGGGAATGAAGCACCCTTTCATGGTGTAGACAGGCCATAAAAACTTGTTATATCTGCAGTTCGCCCAGCATTTGAACCCCAGACAAGCTAGGTGGTCCGTCTTCTTCTCCCGGTTTGATTTTGTCCTCCATTTCTTATCGTGAGAGAAGAATGCTTGGATGGATGAACTTTGTAGGTCCGTGTACACAGAGGACAAGGAGGAGGAGCCTCGCTTCATTGTCCCCCTTGACAGCCAGAGGACGGTCCCTCCTGTGTCTCTTGACCAGGTAACCCCCGGAAAAGACCTATGTGCCTCCCGAGCAGTAAGTGGAGATGGTGGCTTGGGCCCACACTTCCAAGCTAGGAGGTCCCTTCGCGGCCAAGAGCACACAGGAGCTCCTAGAAAGATCCTCCAACTCGCACAGGACGTGCGAGACTACGTCCAGGCATTACTGTCGCGTGCCACCAACCGTCATTCAAGGCAGAGACCCGCAGGCCTATTGCATCCACACCCGTTGCCAGATTGTCCTTGGGAGATGGTGGGGATGGATTTTGTTGGGGACCTACCCTAGTCTATGGGCAATAGGATCATCTGGGTGGTGACTGACCATTTTTCAAGATGGTCCATTTTATCCCTCTGCACGTATACCATCATCCAGGGCACTGGCATCCCTCTTCATCAAGCACATCTTCCACTTGCATGTGATGCTGGACAAGATCGTTAGCGACCATGGGCCTCAATTTGCCTGGAGAGATCTCTGCTCGTTGCTGGAGATGGGCTGGCTTGGGTCCGGAGTACCGGACCTGGGTGTCGGCTGCGGAGGTCGCTCCCGACTTTGTGGCAGCATTTGAGCACAGCAGTAGAGGGGGCCCTAGATGGGAGGTACTGTTACGGTTTGGAGTTCCTCTGAGCCTCGAACAGCCCCTGCCCCTGCCCCATCCTCATCCCCACCAGTGGTGTCGGCTGACTCCCCAGCGCCACCTGTCCGCTGCTCCAGGCGCCTTGCTGATAGGCATCAGGTGTCCAGGGTCTTAGGACATCCTGAGCCTAAGTCCCCGTTTTGCCCTACCGTTGATGCATGGGTTCCCACTGCCTCTCCAGGCTCTAAATGCGGGATTCCCGCTACTGTGCATGCACGTGTTGTCACCAATGACGCGGCGGCTCCTTATTGGCCATCGATGACATCAGCGGTGACGTGGCGGCCGCTGATTGGCCGTCGATGACTTCAACTGTAGCATGGCGGCCGCTGATTGGCCATGGCCAGCGCCATTGCCATCTGGCTTAGGGCTTAGGCTATAGAGGAACCTGGGTGATGCCCTTGGGTGCGCGAACATCTTTCCAGCTCTGTGTGAGCATTGTGCAGAGCAGTCAGTAGCGGCCACAAGCGCCATTAGCCCTGTAGTGGTTTTAATAGGGCTGCAAGAACCACTAGGAGCGGCAGGCAGGGTTAGGCGTGCGGTGCCCGTTGCACCAAGATTCGCGGCAAGGCACACCCAGGGTCAGCTCCTGTCCTACCGATCCTTCCCTACTAAGGCAGTCCAGTGACGTCAACTAGGTTGCGTCCTTTGTCTGGCTGTGCTCCTTATGCACGTGGCCGAATTTCTCAGGTCTCCCTGTGCTATTAACAGGGGAGGTCCAATACCTGGTGGCGTGCTATGAACACCACCGATTGTGTTTGCTGTTTTTGCGTCTCTCTAAAGTTGTGCCATCCAGCCACCTGTCTCTCTGTGGCTTTGTGATCTGCCCGCAAGACCTCGGGAGACGATTGAGCTATAATTAGTTTTGCTCCAATTGTTCCCCTGCGTAACACAACTATTCTCCAAAATGACTCAGGGATAGATACAGCAACATACAACAATGTTTTCTCCAGATGAGTCTGTGCCGCCCCAGCATCAGCAGCCAGAACTGCTCGGATCCGGATTTGCGGTGGCTCGAGGGGTCTCCGAATCCGGGGGGAGTCAAGCGGCCACTCGAAATAAAAAGGCGTATTTACAGGGGGTTGTATGTTTAAAGTTTGTGACGCCACCCACGGTGTGTGGTAAGGTGGAGTACCTGCTGTTAGGAGTGCCCAGTGGCGATGGGATGGCAGCTAGGTGTTTAACCCCTCCGTGGGTAGGGGGAATGCACCTGGGCTCGGTGATGGCAGTAAGGGGATGCCATTGGGGAGGAAAGGGTCACTGCCTACTCAGTCCAATAACGCTAACACCGACAACTTGTAAACCGAAGTTCTGAACACCGCTGCAGCAGGGAGGGAGCACGCCTGGATCCCGTGCCCGTTGGTGTTGCTTGTTAGCCTGTGTCCTTTCCCTTGGCACCTTCTTTACTGTTTGGCCCCTGTAGTTTGAAACTATTCGGGTCCCGCTCACCCGTATGGCTAACGGAGTGAGCTTGCTCTCAGGGTTCACACTTGGGATTTTCTGGACTATGTATTGGGAAAGTCCTATCCCCCTTGTTGCGCTAGTACCCCGATTTTGGAGCGGGTGGAGAACGGATCAGCTGTCCACTGGTGTGTCTGGTGGGTGTGGTGCAGTGTTCCTAGGATTTTAATTAGCTTGTTCTTAGCAACACCAAAGGTCAGGGACCCGTAACCAAGGAGGATTGGATGTCACGCAGAAGGGAAGATTGCACAATACCCTAAGACGACCTGATAGGCCAGGGTATCACATTCCCCCTTGGTTAAAAGTAGCTTCTCCCCGAGCTACAGGACACCAGAGGTTTATTACTTTTTTTTTTTAACTGTGAAAAAAGTAGAAAAAGGGGTTAACATTGTTTTATTTGAATTTCCATCCCACGTAGGGGATGCACTTTACTTAAACGTCACTGAAACTTTAGAGAGTTCATCTCCCAACGATGGGACGTTACCGATTTTGTTGGTAACGGAGACTCAATCTGCCCCGTTGCAGCCTCTTCCTGCGACAGTCCAGTCCCAATGTCCTGGATCCCAATAACCCGGCACCCAAACAACCTGAACCCCTGGAAACCTATTCACAAGTCTGTGACCAGGTTAAGGTCCCGGGTGTGGTCTTTAGATGACTGTGGTTGGCACAGTAGGTGCAACCATGTATAAAACACAAGTTTGTGTTGGTCACGCCAGTCTTGTGACCATGGTCTATTTTTACTAACTATAAAATCAACGGAGTCCATGTACCGGGTTTACACACTGTAAAGGAATCTGGTTGTCAATCAGGTAACTTCTTCGTTCATTTGCAATTGATTAATTAAAACATTTACTTAGTAACATTTTCTAAATGGAAAATAACAAACTATGGAAAACAATAAACGAAAACACCGATACCTAACAGTTCTATGGCATCGTAAAACTACTGGCATTTAAATATTTTTCAATAGTAGATTGCCGGGTCCTGTAGCCACGCTTCCTTGCGACTACGTGCCACTGACACCGGTACAAACCCTTCCTCAAACATCACACGCTTTGTTACCTCCAGGGCGTACCAGCCCGGCTCTCCGCAATGCCGGGTACAGGTGACCATTTCTTCGGGTTGAAGGTTGCGCTCGGAGTGCCCCCAAGGGAGGTGCTGTGCTACGTTCCGCCGGGACACAAACACCCCAGCTGTGAGGCCTGCTTCTCAGATGAAACCCCATCCCTGCTCGGGGTCAAACCGATCCACAAGGCCATGGCACCGTGGCCCCTTGACCTGGGAAGCAGCACTCCTCACTTGCTCCTATTCTGCTCTCTTACGGGCTGCCAGCTCCCGTCATCGCTGATCTCGGGTTGCTATCTCTGCTTGCAACTGGTACTGGTGTCGTTCCCAGTAGGGGGCGTCAGCGTCCGGCCTCAACTCCCTAACTGGCTCTGGCTTTAGGTGGACTCTTGCGGCCCCAACAGCCGTCGGAATGCTGTGCAGTAGTGGAACTGGTGAATCTCTAGCCTCCACTTCCGTAGCTGTAGACTGAAGAACCGACTTCTCCACAGCCAGGGTTGCAGGGCCCGGGTGCTCCGCCTCTGAGGATGGGCCCGGTGATGCGGCCGGGTCTGGTCTGGCCGGGGTCCGGACGACCGCTGTCATGACTGGGATGATAGTCGAGACCGGGGTTTCGGTAGCTGGAGCCTCATATACAAACACTGCAGGTTCCTCTGCCGGGATTGGTGTGGGCAGCTCGGCGTCCGCCGAGGATGGGGTAGGTGACGGTGGAATGCTCGCCACGAGCGGGGGTGGTTCAGATCCCTCAGCCGCAGTGGCCAGATTAGGGTAATCGACAGGGACTGGGTAACTGCTTTCCCTCTCTTCTCGTGGGACTTCCATCTCACAGCTCTCAACACCATCGCCAGGCTCATCTCTTCCCTCCAGTGGTTCAGTATAAACAGGAACTGCATCCGCATTCTCCTGCACAGCTTCTCCATCTCTTCTTCTATCCAAGTCGTGGTCCCAGGAACAGCACGTTCCGGTGACCAGCTCCGTTACGCCAGCTTGCCTCTGCGTCGCCCAGAAACGTTATGGCAGAGTCCTGGCATCCCTGCTTCTCTTCCGCTCTTGTTACATTCCGGCACGCCCCCTCGGTTTTCACTCAGCACTCCTTTGTGCGCTGTGGCCCTCTGGGAACTTCCGGTTCCAGCCTCACATGCAAGATGAAGGGCAGGGCTTAGGCTTTGTGCGCTTTCACGGGAAAGACAGCGTTTTGGCATGAAAGATGGCAGAAAATGGCAGAATTGGCAGGAAGAGGAATTTTGACTTGCGGTTTTCGGCTCTAAGGCGCACGTCACCCAGGTAAGTGGGTCCTGCTTGTATCCTGTTCGTGAAGTCAGAAGTTTCGAGGTGTGCCGCCCCAGCGTCAGCAGCCAGAATTGCTCAGATCCGGATCCGCGGTGGCTCGAGGGGTCTCCAAACCCGGGAGGGGTCGCGCGGCCACTCGAAATAATAGGGGTATTTAAAGGGGGTTGTATGTTTAAAGTTTGTGACGCCACTCACGGTGTGTGGTAAGGTGGAGTACCACCGCTACTGTTAGGAGCGCCCGGTGGCGATGGGATGGCAGCCAGGTGTTTAACCCCTCCGTGGGTAGGGGGAATGCCCCGGGGCTCAGTGATGGTAGTGATGGTAGTAAGGGGATGCCGTTGGGGAGGAAATGGTCACTGCCTACTCACTCAGTCCAATAACGCTGACACCGACAACTTGTAAACCGAAGTTCTGAGCACCGCTGCAGCAGGGAGGGAGCACGCCTGGATCCCATGCCCGTTGGTGTTGCTTGTTAGCCTGTGACCTTTCCCTTGGCACCTTCTTTACTGTTTGGCCCCTATAGTTTGAAACTATTCAGGGCCGTTTTTACTATCAGGAGATTGGTATTTTTCTGCAGGGTTTCCTGCAATCAGTTTCCTTTTCTTTCCTTTGTATCTAGGTAGTTGGGCCTCGCCTTTGCTAAATCTATTTTTCCTATCTGTGTATCGTGTTTTCCTACATCACCATAATCTCTATATGTCGGGGGCTGGTTATTCCTTTGGAGGACTTCTGTGAGGCAAGGTAGATTTCCTCATTTCTATCTGTGAGGTGTAGCTAGTTTCTCCGGCTGTAACGTGGCATCTAGGTGTTTAGGAACGCTCCACGGCTACTTCTATGTGGTCTGATAGTTAGGGGATTGTGGTCAGCTCAGGTTCCAACTACTCTTGTTTTTCTTGGTGTTTTTCTACCTATGGGATATTTTTGTAATCTTCCATGGTTACCGGATCATAACAGAACAGTTTCTCTAGCTAAACGCAGCGACCTTCTACAGCTGGACACCACAGGACTTTCTGTCAACCAGTCAACCAGTGACATGCCATGACAATTAGCCTGGAAAGGAAGGTGAAAACAGGCTGAGTGGTGAAAGGCAGAGATGAGCGGACCCATGAAAGTTCGGGTTCTGCTGGTCCAGCTGAACTTTTCTTAAGTTTGGCTTTGGACAAGGACCTGACCTGAACTTTATTTAAAGTCATTGATTGGCAGTTCAGGCCTTCGTCCACATGCAGGTAGCTATAAACAGAACACCTCCAGGGGAAGAGGGGTTCCATTTTTTTGGGGAGTGCACACTACATCTCATCATGCTGTTACCCCCAGTGAGAGCCGATCAAACACTGCAAATGACTCACACTGGGCAGAGCACCGTGCATAGCCAAGCACAGCAATGCTTGCATGACTGGTTTGCATTCGTAAAGCACCCGCACTTTGTTTTCTTGGAAAAGTCTGAGTTCGGAACGAACACTGAACTTCAGATTTGCTCATCTCTAGTAGAGGGGTTAGGTGAAGAGACAGAAGGAATTGTGCAAGCCTACATCCACAGAAGATCTGTGGCTAGTTGTTCAAGATGTTTGGAATAACCTCTATGCAGAGTTCTTTCAAAACGTATGTGCAATTGTACTTTTAAGTAGTGATGCCTCGATACTGTTTTGAAGACAATGAGTGGTCACACCAAGTATTGATTTTAATGTTGATTTCTCTATTGTTCATTCTCTTTTCACTCTGTTAATCTACACAAACTGTTAACAATTCTATTTTTGACAGGACCCCTGCTGTGCAGCATATATATATATATATATTGTGAGGTATCAACCGGCTGTATTACAAAGGGCCGGCATGTTTTGCAGAAGCGTGGGTGCTCTGCAATGTGAAGCTGGCTGGGACCTGTGGTTCCACAGGATTGCATTACATGCAGAGCCATGGAAGGGTGTGTGATGCTGATTACACACTCCTTACCACCTGTGGGTGTGGCTCCAGGGGTTAAAGCAATCCTGTCTCTGAACCTGGGAGAAGTGTGTCTAGGGCAGTCTAGTTAGAGACTAGCTCTAGACTTCCAGTGTGTATGCTGGGAGAGCGTGAGAGCAGAGCCGAGAGTTCTGCATGGAGTGTGTCTAGGGCAGTCTAGAGAGAGGCTGGCTCTAGATGTCCAGTGTGTGGACTGGAAACAAGTGAGAGCAGAGCCGGGAGCTTTGGGTGTATCAGCCTGCATGGAGGCTGATCACAAGGCTCTGATATTGAGTCTGAGGTGAGTGCGGCCAGGCCAGGGCTGTAGGGCCGAATCTCTCCAGGAGGAGAGACAGACAGGGGTCTGCAGAGGGCCCTGGGTGCTGGAAGGAACCTTGGCTAGAGTTGTACGCTGGCAGGAGCCAGAGAGTGGGGAAGTTGCTAAACTTCCATTATGGACTTATTGTTTATGTTTGAGGGCAGTTTATGCTGAGTGTTTTTAATAAACTGCCAGAATTTCTATGAAGAGACTGTGTACGTGTGTTGCTGAAGCTACCTCACACCGCTGCAAGCGAGTGAAACCCCCACGTTGCAGGGCGCAACGTTCACAATATATATATATATATATATATATATATATATATAAACACAGCTTTGTATATATATACAGTATATGCACACACTATAGAATATTTTCAAGTGAATGTGTACAATGGTTAAGTAGTTTTAGAGAGGTATAAATTGACCAAAGATAATGATAGTGTAAATTAATGTTTCTTGTGTAAGTTTCCATTGAGTAATAGTTAGAAACTGTTTTCTAGGAATCACTGAGGCTGAATAAATGGGTTTATTGATTTTTCACTCATGCTCGCAGTAATAATAGAAAGAACATTTTTAACAATCATAGTTTCGTGTGTGTGGTAGATATACATCCACATATACTGCATAAAGCCAGTGATTACATAGTCCTTTGCTGTTGGATACTTTCCAATAAAACTTTACATGATTGATGTTTATATGTAGTTAATGGAAAACAGTGTATAGTTCTATGTAATTTTTGTCACTTTTAATTACTTATATCAGGCACTAGGACTGGTCTTCCTTATAAATTAATAGCATAGCTTCAGCTTCACAAGGAAAAACCCATGCATTTGTTTTCCATGTCTATAAAAACTCAAAAATAATTGTCATCAATATGCCATTGCAATGGTTCTCCCTATCAGTGATTAAAAACATTCTATTTGTTCTAAATATGAAAATAGTCCATAATTATAGCAAAATAATGGCTTATGAAAATCAAGAAAACCATGAAGAAAAAAAGTCAAATGCTAGTTGTCAATCGAATATTTCTGATCATGTTATGGTTTGTTGCCTTTTAAAATACCATTACACATGCGGTCTCAATTATTCTCCTCATCACCAGTCTCCTATAGCAGCAGCATAAAAAGAACAGTCACAAACTAAACAGAAAAGTTCATTTTCATGCTATTAAAGGGAACCTGTGAGGTGCAATATGCACATAGAACCACAAGCAATTCTGGGTACATATTGCTAATCCCTGCCTAACCATCCCTGTATACAATCACATAGATAAAGGGATCTTTAGAAAAAGTATTTCTAAAGATCTTTTATCGTATGTTAATGAGCATGGGGACTAGCCCCAAGGGTGTTGCTTCCCCTGGCAATATGGAGAGAAGGTATGCACCCCAGTGACTATGTAAGGGGAATATATGAAAAGCAGAAACTGCTGTGTGAATAGCGACATGAAAAATCCAATAGCTATATGTAAGAATGAAAATGTGAAAAATGGAATCTGCATTACTGCCATGAATATATGAATAAAGAGAAATGTAGCTATTTAATTGATCAATGCAATAGAGTCCCAACACTACGTCAAAGTATTTCTGCACGTTGGGGTCCCTAGCTAGTGTGTGTCCTCTCATGCAGTTAAAAAACTTACCGTGTATGGGAAGCTGAGACCCAGGCTATATATGCGTATAATGTGGACTGGCAATAGGTGTGGGTGGGGAGGGTTCACAAACGAAAGACTACAACTCAATCAAGAAATAACGTCTGGAACACCATTCTCAGTCTGAACTGGGTGCAAAAACCTAAAAAATCTACACTATATGGAGATAAGGTATGCACACCAGTGACTATGTAAGGGGAATATATGAAAAGCAGAAACTGCTGTGTGAATAGTGACATGAAAAATCCAATAGCTATATGTGAGAATGAAAATATGAAAAATGGAATCTGCATTACTGCCATGAACCTATGAATAAAGAGAAATGTAGCTATTTAATTGATCACTGCAACAGAGCCCCAACACTACGCCAAAGTATTTCTCTATGTTGGGGTCCCTAGCTAGTGTGTGTCCTCTCATGCAGTTAAAAAACTTACCGTGTATGGGAAGCTGAGACCCAGGCTATATATGCGTATAATGTGGACTGGCAATAGGTGTGGGTGGGACCGGGTTCACAAACGAAAGACTACAAATCAATCAAGAAATAACGTCTGGAACACCACGACGTGTTCCAGACATTATTTCTTGATTGCTTCCCCTGGCTAGTCGGCCCTATTATAGCATGCTAGTACACCCCTGTGGGCGTGCTAGCATGCTAATGAATGTGCAGCATCAGAGGATGATCTCACTCCCCTCTCCGTTGCCATCGTCACCCGACACTGGATTTCGGCTCAGTGCACATGACCCCAGAGTTTCGGTCATGCGCACTATGAAGTCGGGTGTACACGTCCCAGCTTCAAACTGAAGTAGTGCATGACTGGAACTCCAGGGTCATGTGCACTGAGATGAAATCCAGCATTGGACGGTGATGGCGGCGGAGAGGTGAGTGAGATCGTCTGATGCTGCGCATTTATTAATATGTTAGCACACCCACAAGGGCTTAACATGCTAATGGAGCCGACTAGCAAGGGAAGCAATGCCATTGTGATTAGTCCCTGCACTCATTAGCATAAGATAAAAGATCTTTAGAAATACTTTTTCTAAATATCCCATTATCTATGCTAGTGTATACAGGGATGGTAAGGCAGGGATTAGCAATATGCACCCAGAACTGCTCCTGGTTCTGAGTGCATATTGCACAGTGACAGTTTCCCTTTAAAGTTTATTCCCTTCTCTGACTTTTATGTTCGAGATGACAAAAACTGCTTGTAGGTCTCTATGATCAGAGGGTGGGTTACAAAAAGTCAACTGCAGCTGTGCTATACTGTTTGAGTGATTCAAATATATATGGATGGCAGAAGTGACGAGCGAACACTACCATTCTTGGGTGCTTGGTACTTCAAACAAGCAGGTTGGATGCTCAGACTGACTTGACTAGAGTACGAGCATAATTGAAGTCAACTGGTAACGCTTCTGGAAAAGTGATTGAGTTTCCCATTGACTTCCATTATACTCAATACTCAAGTCAAGCCAGTCTGAGTGTCTGACCTGCTCATTTCGAGTACCGAGCATCTGAGCATGGTAGTGCTCATATTCAGAGCAACACTATTGCTGCCTCCAACTCAAAAGCATAGCTTGCAAGTTCTGTTTGTGGTAGCCTGCCAGCTTTTAAAAGGGTTCTCACTGTCAGACTTTGCACTAGCCACTTTGCTTAGTAGGTGTAAGCAGAGCCGGTCTGGGTTGAAAAAGCAACCATGACACACAAATCCCACCAGCCTACATACTAAAACACCCTTCATCCCCAAAGATAGGGGATAACATCCATGTCACGGGAGTTTGAGAGGATAACTGGATAACTGGGGGCTCCTAGACTGGCCCTCAGACTAAGGGGTCCTAGCTGTCCCTTATCTCAGAGATATCTCTAATGGTGAAGATGTTTGGGCCATCCTCCTTGCTCTGTCTGTTCCTGGCCATCCCTAATCTAACCCCCCTCTCACCTGCACTGGGGGAGGGCCAGGACAGGAGTGGTTGAACCCACAGAAATCGACAAACTGGGAAACCAAAACCCTATCACACATCTAGCATGCGCAAAGATATGACAATATGTGATAAGGAGGAAAAAAGAGCAAGGAGGAAATAAACAGATGACAAGAGGATTTCCACAGCATACCAAGCAGCACACAATAAATCACCAGCAACTGGAAAACAACAGCACACAGACCAGTTTAGCAAAATGTATAGTCGAGTCGGTATGGAAAGACAGATTCCACCATCTTAAAAAGGCAAGGAATAACTGTGATAGGTTTCCCACAACAGATGATCCTAGATGTAACCAGCACACTTAGGCCTCCGACACACATCCGTGCCGCCGGTATGTGTTTGCTACGTTTTTGCACGTACCGGCAGCACGGAGACACGTAGACCAATGCTACCCTATGGTAGCAGGCACACACACGTAAAACCACACGGAACGTGTTTCCGTGTCATTTGTACGTGTGTGCGTTTTCCCACACACTTGACATGTCCGCTTTTCTCCGGGATCACGCAGGCACGGACCCGTTAAAGTTAATGGGTCCGTGCCTGCACGGACGGCACACGTAGCATGTCCGTGTGCTACACGTTCCCTCCATGTGCGTTTTTAATACAAACATCAGCAACACTTGTTACCAATCTATCAGGTCAATTTAAGGTCATTAATTCTGGCGCCAAAGACTCATATCCTGTCTCATTTGCAAGCCAGACGACAGCTGGGCACCTTTCCTCTTACTGCAGGGGCAAACTGAGCACTCTGAACCCCACATGTCTTTAGAATGGCTCCAAGGATAGATACAGAGAGGCTGATTGGGGAAGTAGAGAGGCATCCAGAGTTATGGGACACATGTGTGGATGGATACCACAACAGGTTGATGGTGGAGAGAGCCTGGATGTCTGTGGCTGAACAAGTCTACCCCAGGAATGGATAGTCTAAATGCACCCCTGGAAGGAAAGCTAAATATGGTGAGTACAGACATTTTCATGGCTTGTATTATTACCAAAATGAGCTCAATCAGTAGGCAGAATGTCTATATATTGAAACAGAATATTAGAGATGTATTAATGGTCCGGACTCATTTTAAGCTACACTGGAGACACACATACAGTAAAGTGTTGATATTTTTGGTTTGATAGTAGTTTTCTCTATTGTTTAAGCTGATTACATGGAAATATGACATCATGCATTCAATGCACTTCACACAGACATTTCAGGTTGTAAAACCAACTGGCCTAGATGTACACATAGTCACAGACCTATATAGTTTTGTTGTGTAAGCTATATTCATATACACAATGGTAGGCCAAAATATGTCTGCTATAGTTGTTTATTTGTAAGTTTGAAAGTATGCATAGACTAAATGTTTTCTATTGGAGTGTTTTTTTAACATATGTGAACATATGGCAATGCATGTAGTTGTGGTCATTATAAGTTTTCCTTTTTATTTTGCTTTAATAGTTTATTTAAACATAAATTTGTCGTGGGCGGAGGAGGGGACGCTGCGCTCTCCCACTGCTCGGGTCCGGCTGCCGCTGCTGCTGCGGCCTCTGCTGCTCGGTGGCTCAAGCGATGGGCCGGATCCCGGGGACTCGAGCGGCGCTCCTCGCCCGTGAGTGAAAAGGGGTTTGGTTTTGGGGATTTATTGTCCGTGACGCCACCCACGGTTGTGGTGATTGTGTGGACACCACCGCTGCTCTGTATGGGGATCCCGGGAGCAGTGACAGGGAGCAGCAGAGTCGTTAGTTCTCCCCTCCGTGGGTAGGGGTGGGTTGTCCCGGGGCCCAGTGATGGGGTGGAGGATGAGGGATGGCAGGCCCGGTGCGGGGCCTGGTGAGGTGCAGGTTCGCGGGGGCAGCGCTGTGCCTCACGGCACGGTGGTACTCACTCAGCCTGAGACGGTGACACAGTTCTCGGTAAAACACACGGCTGGAAAGACGGTTCCCACGGACGGCTGCTGTTGCTTTTCCCCGGTAGTTAACGGTGACTGTCTCTTTCCCTGCACCTATTACTTCTGTTGGTTGCGATGGGTTCCCACCGGTAACCCGCTCCCCGGCTTGGATATGGGCCAGAGGAGCCCCTCTTTGCCCGCAGGCGCTGGCCCTGAGAAACTGGTGCCTTGGCGGTGGCGGTGTCTCTCTCATACGGTTGGACTGTTGCCTTCAATCGGGACTTAGTTGTTTGGAGACCCGGAGGTCCCCTTCACTGACGGATTTGGCAAATTCACGGCGACTCCAAGCCTTGCCGGGATCCGAAAGGCCCCTGCCAATGGTGCTGGCTTCTCCTTGTGTACCGGTCCGGTACCGCCGGGCCACCACCCGTCCATGGTCCTTACGGCACCTCCGATAGGCCACTCCTGCAGACGGTCACCGCCGTCTGCTAACCTTGCTGTCTCTGTCCGGGGCACACACCCGGACTAACTTCAGGCTGCTCTTTTACTACTTTCCTCCTTCTACTTCAACCTCCACAACTAATCTGCCAGGTTTTCCCTCCTCCAGGACTGTGAACTCCTCGGTGGGCGGGACCAACCGCCTGGCCCACCCCCTGGTGTGGACATCAGCCCCTGGAGGAAGGCAACAAGGATTTCTGGTCTAGCTTAGGTGTACCTAACCGGGGTGTAGGGTGTAGTGATGTCATTACCTGTGACCCCTGGCTTGCCCAGGGCGTCACATTCCCCCTTAGCAAAATGCAGACCGTCTGCGGGCTGCCCGTCCAACACCGGTTTTATTTTTCTGAAAAAGATAAAAACACATACAAGTATAGTAACATCATCCCACAACGGGAGGCACTTTTCTTAAATGTTGCAAACGGTAAACGGTTACGGCTTCCGCTCTCACCCACCCAAGTAACCTGGCCCTGATGCTGCCCCTAAGAAACAGGCAGCACCCCTTGACCCCAGTCCAGCACCAAGTTTCCCGAGCGGGATCTGTCCTTTCCAGGGGACCCACGTCCATGGGGAGCCCCTGGACCCCCAGAGGGTAGCCACCGGTTCCGGTGGTGGCTGGGCCCCAGCCTGCTCCACTGCAGGCCCTCCCTCCAATGTGCCTCTCCGGAGGCGGCAATGGGGGAAGCTGCAACAACAACATTATTTGCAAGCCACTAACGTTTGTGGTTGCCCTGCAAGTTCACGGCCTTGTCCATAAGGAGTCCCTTACGCAACTTCAGACGGTCCCCATGGGGACAACGGTGCCGGCAACGACCGGTTCAATCACGGTTCAATCAGATGACTTCCTCAGTTGATCACTTTCATTTTCTCATAACTTTCAAAACCTTTAAAACTTTTTACACCCATGGGTGGTCCCAAAGGGGACAACTGCAGCGGGCCTCCGCTGACCTTGAGGCGGCTATCACCGCAGGGGGTCGGCCCACTCAGGGACCGAACGGTACATGGGGTTCTCCCTCCATCGGCAGTTCAACCCCGAACCACTGACAGCCGTTAGGAACGGCGGCGGAGGCAGCATACTTGGGACCTCTTCTTCCATCAACGGCATTCTCTCCGGACCCCCGGCCGCGGCGCTGATGTCCGTCTCCCACTCAATCAGGGCTGGTTCTGGGGTTTGGGTGGACTGATCGCGACGCGGCACGGTTGCAGCGGCCCCTTGCTCACGGGCCCCCACTACGGCACCCATTCTGCGCATCTCCGCCTTCCAATCCATCAACTGCTGCAGGCTCTGCGCCCTCACAGAACCGACCCAATTCCCGCTCCAGCCACTCAGCGGTCCCGGCGGGGAGCTCACCCGGGCCGCAATCTTCAAAGGCTACTCCTCCTCTTTTTCCCCAGAGCTTGGATGCCCCAGTAGCGGGTATTCCCGCGCTCCAATTCGAGGACGTCGCCATTCCTCCATCCGTGTCCCCGTTAGCCTCTTTCCAGCTCCTCCTCTATCGGGGCGGGGTTTTGGCCTTTGCGCCTCCACTTCTCGAAGAGACGCTCGAGCGGGAACTTTTCGCGCCAAAGATGGCGGCTTCTGAAATTTTCTGGCCGGACACCTCCAGCGGTAACAAGGCGCACCTCTACCAGACGGCAGAGCGGTAAGATCCTGTTCGTGACACCAAGTTGTCGCGGGCGGAGGAGAGGACGCTGCGCTCTCCCACTGCTCGGGTCCGGCTGCCGCTGCTGCTGCGGCCTCTGCTGCTCGGTGGCTCAAGCGATGGGCCGGATCCCGGGGACTCGAGCGGCGCTCCTCGCCCGTGAGTGAAAAGGGGTTTGGTTTTGGGGATTTATTGTCCGTGACGCCACCCACGGTTGTGGTGATTGTGTGGACACCACCGCTGCTCTCACGGCACGGTGGTACTCACTCAGCCTGAGACGGTGACACAGTTCTCGGTAAAACACACGGCTGGAAAGACAGTTCCCACGGACGGCTGCTGTTGCTTTTCCCCGGTAGTTAACGGTGACTGTCTCTTTCCCTGCACCTAGTACTTCTGTTGGTTGCAATGGGTTCCCACCGGTAACCCACTCCCCGGCTTGTATGGGCCGGAGGAGCCCCTCTTTGCCCGCAGGCGCTGGCCCTGAGAAACTAGTGCCTTGGCGGTGGCGGTGTCTCTCTCATACGGTTGGACTGTTGCCTTCAATCGGGACTTAGTGAAGGGGACCTCCGGGTCTCCAAACAACTGACGGATTTGGCAAATTCACGGCGACTCCAAGCCTTGCCGGGATCCGAAAGGCCCCTGCCAATGGTGCTGGCTTCTCCTTGTGTACCGGTCCGGTACCGCCGGGCCACCACCCGTCCATGGTCCTTACGGCATCTCCGATAGGCCACTCCTGCAGATGGTCACCGCCGTCTGCTAACCTTGCTGTCTGTGTCCGGGGCACACACCCGGACCAACTTCAGGCTGCTCTTTTACTACTTTCCTCCTACTTCAACCTCCACAACTAATCTGCCAGGTTTTCCCTCCTCCAGGACTGTGAACTCCTCGGTGGGCGGGACCAACCGCCTGGCCCACCCCCTGGTGTGGACATCAGCCCCTGGAGGAAGGCAACAAGGATTTCTGGTCTAGCTTAGGTGTACCTAATCGGGGTGTAGGGTGTGGTGATGTCAGTACCTGTGACCCCTGGCTTGCCCAGGGCGTCACAAATTAAACATGATTTTGTAATGTTTCTTTGTTTTTTACAAACAGGGGTATGTTGGGTTGCTCATGGGTTTATACTTACAAATTATGCATGACATGTTATTTTATGGGTACACACTGTTTTTTTGTTTTGTTTTTTTTAAAACCTTTTTGTAAAATTTGCTGCAATTTGTTTGTTTGATTTTTGTTCGTTAGAATAAAGAAATAAAACATTATACTTTTGATGTTTTTTAACAGTGGATTTGGTGAAACGGCGTTGGCGGTCAGCAAGAGACTAATTCCGCCGTGAATTTAACCCTGTTGCAACTTCTGCTGCTGCTTCCAAAAAGAAGAAATATATTCACTATCATAGACTCAGCTACCTTTTGCCAATTCTAGAGGTTTCAAAGTAAGTTTGAATGATGTAATTTTATGGATGTTGTAATTATTATTGTATTATTCATTAATTTTGTCATCTACCCAAACAGTACTGAGGATAATCTTGAGGACAGTGAGGAGGCGCAGTCCACAGTGTTGTCAGCAACAGCAACATCAGCATCAGAGATGGAGCCTACCTCCTATCAACAACCCACATCCCAGAACACCATCCAGCCAGAAGCAGACGAAGTGTCATCAGATTTGGGTTTGGGAACCAGTCAATCCACTACCCAAATCACAGGCCAGTCTACAGGACTACAAAGTGGCCCATCACCAGTTATTGGCGAGAGTAGTCCACAAACACATGCAGGCACACAGCTTACAACAACAACACATAACCTTCGGTCACTAGCCCAAACTTTACGTCAGGGGTGGGGAACCTCCGGCCCGCGGGCCGTATACGGCCCGTGATGACTTTTTATGCAGCCCCCGGGCACATTCCCGGGGACCATTGTGCTTTGGTGGCAGCCGCGCTTTTCCCGGCTGCCGGCCCTTTAAATCCCACTGCCTGATGCCCTGTGGGTAGATGCTAGAATGTACGGGCTCTCTCCAGATCCTGACTTCCAGGACCTGACTGCAGCCCATACATTCTAGGCTTATCCCCGGCCTGTGTGCTCTGGTGGGCGGGTAAGCAGCACGCTGCGATAAAGTCACACAGAAGAGCTGCAGCAGGTTTACCAGCCTCCCGAAACTGTGCTGTGTGTGTGTGTGTGACTCTCCCTCCCCCTCACTGTGAGTACTGAACCCATCGCTGCCCCCCCCCCCCGCTCAGTGCTGTGTACCCCCTCGTACTGTGTGTACCCCCCAATGCTGTATGTACCCCCCAATGCTGTGTGTACCCCCTCGTGCTGTGAACCCCCAGTGCTGTGTGTACCCCCCAATGCTGTGTGTACCCCCTCGTGCTGTGTACCCCTTCGTGCTGTATGTACCCCCCAATGCTGTGTGTACCCCCTCGTGCTGTGTGTACCCCCCAATGCTGTGTGTACCCCCTCGTGCTGTATGTACCCCCCAATGCTGTGTGTACCCCCTGGTGCAGTGTGTACCCCCTAGTGCAGTGAGTACCCCCTAGTACAGTGAGTACCCCCTAGTACAGTGAGTACCCCCTAATGCTGTGTGTACCCCTTAATGCTGTGTGTACCCCTTAATGCTGTGTGTACCCCCTAGTGCTGTGTACCCCCTAGTGCTGTGTACCCCCTCGTGCTGTGTGTACCCCCTCGTGCTGTGTTTACCCCCTCGTGCTGTGTTTACCCCCTCGTGCTGTGTGTACCCCCTCGTGCTGTGTGTACCCCTTCATGCTGTGTACCTCCTAGTACAGTGTGTACCTCCCAGTGCTGTGTACCCCAAGGTGCTGTGTGTACCCCCTAGTGCTGTGTGTATCACCTAATGCTGTGTACACCCCAGTGCTGTGTACCCCCTCGTGCTGTATGTACCCCCTAGTGCAGTGTGTACCCCCTAGTGCAGTGTGTACCCCCTAGTGCAGTGTGTACCCCCTAGTACAGTGAGTACCCCCTAATGCTGTGTGTACCCCCTAATGCTGTGTGTACCCCATAATGCTGTGTGTACCCCTTAATGCTGTGTGTACCCCCTCGTGCTGTGTATACCCCCTCATGCTGTGTGTACCCCCTCGTGCTGTGTGTACCCCCTCATGCTGTGTACCTCCTAGTACAGTGTGTACCCCTCAGTGCTGTGTACCCCCAGGTGCTGTGTGTACCCCCTAGTGCTGTGTGTATCACCTAATGCTGTGTACACCCCAGTGCTGTGTACCCCCTCGTGCTGTATGTACCCCCTAGTGCAGTGTGTACCCCCTAGTGCAGTGTGTACCCCCTAGTACAGTGAGTACCCCCTAATGCTGTGTGTAACCCCTAATGCTGTGTGTACCCCTTAATGCTGTGTGTACCCCTTAATGCTGTGTGTACCCCCTCGTGCTGTGTATACCCCCTCATGCTGTGTGTACCCCCTCATGCTGTGTACCTCCTAGTACAGTGTGTACCCCTCAGTGCTGTGTACCCCCAGGTGCTGTGTGTACCCCCTAGTGCTGTGTGTATCACCTAATGCTGTGTACACCCCAGTGCTGTGTACCCCCTCGTGCTGTATGTACCCCCTAGTGCAGTGTGTACCCCCTAGTGCAGTGTGTACCCCCTAGTGCAGTGTGTACCCCCTAATGCTGTGTGTACCCCCTAATGCTGTGTGTACCCCCTAATGCTGTGTGTACCCCATAATGCTGTGTGTACCCCATAATGCTGTGTACACCCCAGTGCTGTGTACCCCCTCAGCGCGGTGTAACCCCTCACTGCTGTCCGTGCCCCCCCTAGTGCAGTGAGTACCCCCTGGGTGATGTCTATGCCCCCCCACCAGTGCTGTCCGCACCACCTAATGCTGTCCATGCTGCCACCAGTGCTGTCCATGCCACGGTGAGTGCTGCCTGTGCCCCCCATATGCTGTCCATGCTCCCCAGTGCTGTGTGCCACCCCTCAGTGCTCTTAACTCGCTACTGCTGTCTGTACCCTCCCACTGCTTTCTATGCTCCCCAGTCCATGCTCTCCTGTTGATGTCTATGTTCCCCCAGACCTGTCTGTCTCCCTAGTGCTGCCACCCAGTGCAGTCCGTGCTGCCACCCAGTGCAGTCTGTGCTGCCACCCAGTGCAGTCCGTGCTGCCACCCAGTGCTGTGCGTGTCCCCAGTCATGTCTGTGCCACCGCCAGGGCTGTCCATGCCCCCTACTGATGTATATGCCCCAGCCCCTCCTGTGATGTATATGCCCCAGCCCCTCCTGTGATGTATATGCCCCAGCCCCTCCTGTGATGTATATGCCCCAGCCCCTCATGTATATGCCCCAGCCCCTCCTGTGATGTATATACCCCAGCCCCTCCTGTGATGTATATGCCCCAGCCCCTCCTGTGATGTATATGCCCCAGCCCATCCTGTGATGTGTACTCCCAGTGTCTCCTGTAATTTATGCGCCCTGTCCCCTCCTGTGATGTGTATGCCCCCAGCATCTCCAGACAGAGACAAACCTGGAAAAGCAGCTGTGAGAAACAAGATGATCAATATCACCGAACATCACAATCGCACCAAAGAGAAGCAGCTCCGGCCACCACAATAGGGGTGAGTTAATTAATCGTTTGACCAAATATAGCAGGGTTATTTTTCAGGTTGATAATGTTGTGCGGCCCCCAAAGGTTAGTAGGAAATTCCAAATGGCCCCCGGCAGTAAAAAGGTTCCCCACCCCTGCTTTACGTGGTCGCAGAAATAGGCATCATGAGGATTTACGTTTCCTGCCAAAGATCATTGATGAATTCACTAATGCCAGAGAGTGATGGAGAGATATTTTGTCGCTCCCTCTCTCCCTCTCTTGCATTGGTTGCACCTGATAGGCAGGACAGGTTGAGGGCGTCTGTAATCACACTGATTTCTGCATCCCAACGTGATCCTGAGCCCATATATGTTTTTGAAGTGATAGAGCAATGGAGAGCTATTCTGCGTGGCCCACGCACAAACACTACACAACACACTATGGAAACCCAAACTGATGAACAGACAAATAATTCACAACAAAATACTGTACTGCAACAAACACATATACCGTGGCCATCTTCTTCTTTGATAAATGAAACACAAAATAGGCCTACAAGTCTACCTCAACAATCAGGTACATTATTTCCACAAATGCCATCACAGCAGCCATCTTTTTACCATCAAGGGCCACAACAGACACCTCTGCAAAGCTCAATGACCTATCAAAGTAATGTAAGTAATGTTCATAGACTCCCACAAATGGTACATCAACCTGCATCATACCATATGCAACATAATCAACAGCAACAGTACTTTCAAAATCAGCCTTACCCACCCAACTTCACATACACACATCCTCAGCCTGTACCATCGCAACAATATCTACCACCTACACTAGGTCAGCAATCTGTTCCAACAACGACAGCAATGTTTGCACCAAGCACAACAACAGTCACAGGTGGAAACACTATTCAGTCACTTACTACAATATCTAGTGTTGTGCAGCCAACATATTCAGTAGGTGACAATGCCATGGAGACTACACAGGAAAGCATCACTAGCCTAGAGGATTTAGTTGGCACATAACTTTATTTTTGAATTTAACAATGTTTACAATGTTCTACATGTTTTGTAAACATTCATAAATATTAAAGAGTCCAAAATCCATATGTAAGGGTTTGTATTTCTTAGCATAGGGTCGGATTTGACTTGTACGTTGATCTATCACTTCTAAAACATGACCCGCATTTGTAAATGTTGGCTGGCTCTTGACATGAGGTTATGACCATCCAAAAAAACCCCAGTGTTCTGTAAAATTATGCACGCACATAACCAACTACATTTACATTCATACACATTTATCTAAAAAAAAAAACAAAAAAAAACCAAACAGAAAATATGCAGTATCTGCATAAGTTCTGGTCCCATACTTGTATTCCCATAGTGTCAAACAAATTACCGTATTTTTCGCTTTATAAGACACACTTTTGTTCCCCCAAATTTTGGGGGAACGTAGGGGGTGCATCTTATAATCCGAATATATGGGGAGGGGTGTATATATATACAGAGTCCAGTGGAGGTGCGGGCAGCTCTGGAGCGCTGCTGGGGGCTGCTGGGGCAGGGAAAGCTGGGAACGGCAGCGTTTGATCTCCTGCTCCCGCTAATATAATATGGACAGCCGCTGTCCATCAGAAGCGTGGTGCTGAAACTGCATCGCGCTGATGGGCTGGGGGAGCTGCACATATTATATCTGCCTGTGCTTACCTTTGATTGCACAGGATCCCCCCTCCCCTTGTGTTAGCTATAGCCTCCCGTGCTGCTGCCCATAGTAAAATAATAAACTCTTTACTCACCTCCTCCAGCGTATCTGCCCGGTCTCCCTACTGCTACTGTGATTAGGCACGCAGAGATATCTCTCTGCTGTCCCGATCACATGACCTGCACTAGAACCAGGAAGTAGGAAGTGCAGGAGAAAGGAGGAGCTCAACCCCGAGGAGGGAGACACAAGACAAGACAGTGCTGCAGAAGGTAAGGAAAGAGTTTATTTTACTAAAAGAAGCAACATGGGGGCGATATGTAACAGAGGGTGATGTCTGCCTGCCCCAGTGGGCCTGTCTGCCTGCCACAGTGGGCCTGTCTGCCTGCCCCAGTGGGCCTGTCTGCCTGCCCCAGTGGGCCTGTCTGCCTGCCCCAGTGGGCCTGTCTGCCTGCCAGAGTGGGCCTGTGTGCCAGCCACAGTGGGCCTGTGTGCCAGCCAGAGTGGGCCTGTGTGCCAGCCATAGAGGATGTGTGCCAGCCATAGGGGAAATGTGGCATCACTGGGGGACGTGTTCAATATAAGGTGGCCATATCCAGATTAAGGGTGCTAATTTTAGGATGAGGGGGCTATGAGGGACATATACCCCATATTATTTGTTAGACAGACACTGGCATTATAAGACGGACCCCATTTATTAAAAAATTCTCTATTCCTTCACCAAATTTGGGGGTGCGTCTTATAATCAGGTGCATCTTATAAATCGAAAAATACGGTATGTTTGCGTGACATTATGGCATAATACAGTATGGTGTGTTGTCTGGGATAATGTCTCAGAACAACATTTTTACATATGTTAATAATACAGGGTGTTTTGCAAAAGGCAACATGCATACATAGTTAACTAAAACATAAAATTAGATTAGCTTCATTACAACTGTGGAAAATCAAGTTTATTACTTTATAAATCTTGGAGTAAAAATCCACAAACACATAAAAATTTGTAACCTCAAACAAACAAAAAACCCAAACGTTTTTGGTTAACAAATAAAAGCCAAATTAAAAATTAGAATATATATCTACCTATGTATGGTCATTTTCCCTTTTGCAATACATATGTGTTTGTGAATATGTAACCTACTGTTAGTAGAACTTTGAAAGTTAACATGTATACGTTACTATGCAGATTTAAACTAAAATAATCTTTAAACTGATTCCTAGCTTGGAGACCAGATGTGGCCAAATTGGTTCTTACACTTCCATTATCTACTAATGGTGCATTTAGACCTTGCAAATCTTCGAAATCATCGTCATTGCTTTCATTCAATCTACATTAATTATGTAAAATTACTGTAGCTTTAATGAGAGCCTTGACAGTGGTTGGTTGGAGCTGGATGGTGGTTTGATGAATGCGCCATCTTGAAGCCAAAATGCCAAAGGCCCGTTCAACATAGCAACGTGCTCTGGCCAAGGTGCTATTAAATTGGGCTTTTGATCTGTCTAGTCCACGTCTTGGATATGGATGCATCAAATGCCTAGACAAGGCAAACCCCTGATCTGCAATCTGCATCTGCATAAATGGTGTATTTGGTCCATTTGTACCAGGTAGAGGCCTTGGTGCTGGCAAATTTAGATTGTCTGACATTAATCGACGTGATCAGTGTGAACTTTTGAAAATTTGTGCATCAGAGGCATTGCCATAGGCCCCAATATCCACAAAAATAAAACAGTAATTAGTCTAAGACCGCACTTTGCATTTCCACCCGCGTGTCAGCTGCTTTTTAGGTCCGTTTTGAACTGCACCTTTTTCATGCCAAAAGTCATGCGTTTTGATTTTCCAGCAAAGTGAATGGTAAATGTTGATTTTCAGACCGCACTTTGCGTTTCTAAATGCTGCGTTTAATTTGCATATTTTGTGGCAAAAACCATGCGTTCAAAGAAGCAGCATGTCAGTTGTTTTTGCCATTTTGGCTGCGTTCTACACCCATTGAAATCAATGAGTTGTAGAAAATCGCTGCCAAAATTTGAAGCAGTGCGCTTGCATTGCATTATTATTGCGATCCACATGTTTTTTTTAACATAACAAAGGCAGGTCTTTCTCTCTCTCTCTCTCTCTCTCTCTGTCGGTCGGTCTCTCTCTCTCTGTCTCTATCTCTCTCTCTGTCCATGTCAGTTTCTCTCTCTCACCCCCTCTCTCATACTCACTGATCCACGATCACCGGCACGGCGCTGCACGGCGTTCATACTGTGGCGGCTTCTTCTCTTTTGAAAAAGCCGGCCGCTCATTAATCCATCACATATTCCCTGCTTTCCCTGCCCACCGGCGCCTATGATTGGTTGCAGTCAGACACGCCCCCACGCTGAGTGACAGCTGTCTCACTGCAACCAATCACATCCGCCGGTAGGCGTGTCTATATCGAGCAGTAAAAAAAATAAATAAATGAAAAAAAAACGACGTGCAGTCCCCCCCATTTGTATACCAGCCAGGGTAATGCCATACAGCTGGAGGCTGGCATTTTCAGGATGGGGAGCTCCACGTTATGGGGAGCTCCCCAGCCTAACAATATCAGCCAGCAGCCGTCCAGAATGCCCGCATCCATTAGATGCGAAAGTCCTGGGACTTTACCGGCTCATCCCGACTTGCCCTGGTGCGGTGGCAAACGGGGTAATAAGGAGTTAATGGCAGCAGCCCATAGCTGCCACTAAGTCCTAGGTTAATCGTGGCAGGTGTCTCTGTCGCTGTGTGTTACGCCGCAGGAGCGAGGAACATCACCTTACCTGCCGCCGGCGTCTATACGGAAGGAAGGAGGTGGGCGGGATTTTTACATCCTGCTCATCTCCGCCCCTCCGCCACTATTGGCCGCCTGCCGTGTGACGTCGCTATAACGACGCACGACCAGGCCCCTTAGGAATGAGGCGGGTCGCCGGCCAGAGCGACGGTCGCAGGGCAGGTAAGTGCATGTGAAGCTGGCATAGCGATAATTTTCACTACGCCAGCTATCACAAGATATCGTACTTGCGACGGGGCCGGGGACTATCGCATGCGACATCGCAGCATTGGCTTGCGATGTCACAACGTGCAAAGCCCACCTAAAGGCTACTTTACATGCTGCGACATCGCTAGCGATCTCATTAGCGATGTGAAATTCTAGATCGCAAGTGCGACCTGTCGAGATCGCACATGCGTAAAATGACCTATGTACGATCTCGAAAGATCGCACTTGCGCTCTAGAATTTCACATCGCTAATGAGATCGCTAGCGATGTCGCAGCATGTAAAGTAGCCTTAAGTGTTAACTAATGCAAGAATTACTACAGAAAAAAACTTGTGAAAATTAAGATATCTAGAAGCAGAGTTAGGTGGTTTCTTCACTCTAATATGTTTGCCGTCTATGGCGCCAGGGTTTCCCATATCACAGTGCAGGTATGCAGTATTATTATGCCAATTGTCGATCTTCCCAATAAATATTCAAAATGAAGAGTGCTGATGGATTGTCCAGTTGCAAGGAATCTAAAAATGACAAGGAAATTATATTAGTATGTGTATTACTTATTGTGAATGTTTTTACCAAAATGAGAATTACAATGTTAGGATACAAACATTTCTTTATTTTTGATGTATGATAAACCAACACAAAGGAAATGCATTATTTTCCATATTGTAAAATTTTATTAATTTATGTTAAATAAACAAGTTTGATTAGATCTACATTTTCTTTGATTTTTTTCATAAAATGGCCGAAAGGTATGACTGATGTAACAAACCATGTCATTACACTGATTTTATGGTTTTTTTTGTATTTTTTCATTTAAATGACAGCTACAAAAAATAGGATTATGAATTTACATATGGGTCTATACTGAATGTTTAAAAATTACTCCACATTATAAACCAAGTTTATCAAGTATAAATATTCAATATAACACATATCAAAAAGTCACCAACAAGTGTTCCTCTGGGGAGCTGCTGAGACGCATATGGGTGTCCTGATGTTGCAGATGGTGACGTACAATGCCCAGGATGGTATCAAAGGACGTTAAGGTTATACGGCAGTAGGCATGGAATTTTGATGGAAATTTTCTCATTTCACCATAAAGAGTGTGAAAATGTCCATGCGATTTCCACAGCATAACCAGGGGGTGGATCCACATCCTTTTTTCAAAAGTTGGGTTATATTCAAGCATATGCCGCCTAACACCAAATCTCCTAGATATCAACCATAGCAAATACATTGTTGCTTCATTTGATAGAGACATTTTGGAGTCTGTATAATGAGTGAAAGGACCCAGTTAAAATGAGTTTATATAATGTTTAACCCAAAAAAACAATGATAAGAGGTAATTGACCAATTAAACACAGCAGTATCTCCTGATGATGCATTAAGAACGTAATTTGCAATGGAAACGGATCTATAAAAACGGAAGTCACACGGACACCACACGTACGTATTTTACACCAACACGGACATCAGACACATACACACAGCAAGCATACGCCATCACACGGATTTCACACGTACCGGAGAAACACCCTTAAAAAACGGAACATGGACACGAAAAACGGAACGTGAGACACGTAAGTTTTTTATGCAGAAGTGTGTTTCAGGCTTAACAGAGGTTAAATTCTGCCAGCTGGATCACTAATGAGCGCACAGCTGGTCAACACCCAAGCTGCCTGTGCAACTCAGAAGCACCAGAGAAACCATAGCCTGGAGTGTCAGTCTGTGGTGGGAACAGCATCTGATGCCGCCATCACACTCAGCGAGTTTTGAGCCAAACACTGTGTGACAGTCCATATTTGAGATATCCCCTTTAAACGGGTTGTAAGAATATGAAATGAAGTAAATCCATTCATTCAAAAGCCAAAGGTTGACATCTAGGCAAAATATCAGAGTCAACAAACTAGTTCATTACAAGGTCTAAAAGTTATGGTGTGAAAAACATGGTAGTAGAGGTGGCTAATATGATTTATAATAGTGAGATCACAGACATCCATGCAAGCACCGTGCAACACACATTACACAAGTCTGGAATGGTGTCATGAAAAAAGGTGAAGAAGACTTGACTTTCATATTGTCATCACGTTTGCTTAAATTTGCAAAAAAGTATGAAAATTGGACAGTAGGAGATTAAAAACAGGTGACTTGAAGCGATGTCTGATTGGTCGGGGTCCAACGCCCGGTTACCCCTACCGATCAGCTGTCCTCCTCAGCACCGGCGGCATCAGTAGGCAGCCGGAAATGCTAGATCCGGAGGTGCCCCATCTCCAGATAGAGGCCGCATCTGGTTACTGCACATTCGCCTCCTACTGATTTGAATGGTAGGTGGATATGCCGTACCCAGCCGCAGCCACTATCAATTGATAGGCAGCACCGGAACTGAGCATTTCTGGCGACAACGTGCACAGCTTATCGGTGGCGAGGCGGGGTGTCGGACCCTGGCCAATCAGACATTGATCACCTATCCTAAGGATAGGCCATCAATGTAAAAGTAGTGGACACCCGATTTAGATGATTAACTTACTTCAGGTCTTTTATGTTAACAATCACTATGGTGCCCTAGTTCACCATTTTGTTTTGACTACAACTTTGACAGGAGCTATGATTCATATGATGGATTCCATTTACTTACTTTGGGTCCATCAGATTCCTGTCCCTCAAAGTTCCGTCACACTAAGCAACGCTCCAGCAATCCTACCAGCGATCTGACCTGGCAGGGATCGCTGGAGCGTCGCTACATGGTCGCTGGTGAGCTGTCAAACAGGCAGATCTCCAGAGCAATCAGAGATCAGCCACCAGCGACCCGTGTAACAATGCTGTGCTTGGTAACCAGAGTACACATCGGGTTACTAAGCAAAGAGCTTTGCTTATAGTTACCCGATGTGTACCTTGGCTACGTGTGCAGGGAGCAGGAAGCCGGCTTCTAGAGGCTGCGGACACTGGTAACCAAGGTAAATATCGGGTAACCAAGCAAAGCTCTTTGCTTGGTTACCCGATGTGTACCTTGGTTACCAGCGTCCGCAGAAGCTGGCTCCCTGCTCCCTGCACATTCAGATCGTTGCTCTCTCGCTGTCAAACACAGCTATGTGTGCTTCACAGCGGGAGAGGAACAACCAAAAAATGGTCCAGAACATTCAGCAACGACCGGCGACCTCACAGCAGGGGCTAGGTCGTTGCTGGATGTCACACACAGCGATATCACTAGCAAGATCGCTGTTGTGTCACAAAATCCGTGACTCAGCAGCGATGTTGCTAGCGATGTCGCTTAGTGAGACGTGGCCTTTACTGTACAGGATAGAAATTTGCAATAGATTAGATTATTCTGACTGGTGAACAACAATGGAAACTGAATGCAAAATAACAAATGCAAGTATCAATGAAAGCTCCTTAAAGGAGTTGTCTGGCCTTGGCTACAAAGCTAAAGTAAGGGGTGCTTCACACACAGCGAGCTCGCTGCCGAGATCGCTGCTGAGTCACGTTTTTTGTGACGCAGCAGTGACCTCATTAGCGATCTCGCTGTGTGTGACACTGAGCAGCGATCTGGCCCCTGCTGCGAGATCACTGCTCGTTACACACAGCCCTGGTTCGTTTTCTTCAAAGGCGCTCTCCCACTGTGACACACAGATCGCTGTGTGTGACAGCGAGAGAGCGACGAAATGAAGCGAGCAGGGAGCAGGAGCCGGCATCTGGCAGCTGCGGTAAGCTGTAACCAAGATAAACATCGGGTAACCAAGGTGGTTACCCGATATTTACCTTAGTTACCAGCCTCCGCAGCTCTCACGCTGCCTGTGCTGCCGGCTCCGGCTCTCTGCACATGTAGCTGCATTACACATCGGGTTAATTAACCCGATGTGTACTGTAGCTAGGAGAGCAAGGAGCCAGCGCTAAGCAGTGTGCGCGGCTCCCTGCTCTCTGCACATGTAGCTGCATTACACATCGGGTTAATTAACCCGATGTGTACTGTAGCTAGGAGAGCAAAGCTAAGCGCTGTGTGCTGGTAACTAATGTAAACATCGGGTAACCATACCCGATGTTTACCTTAGTTACCAGTGTCCGCAGCTTCCAGACGCCGGCTCCGTGCAAGCGCAGCGTCGCTTGCACGTCGCTGCTGGCTGGGGGCTGGTCACTGGTCGCTGGTGAGATCTGCCTGTTTGACAGCTCACCAGCGACCATGTAGCGATGCAGCAGCGATCCTGACCAGGTCAGATCGCTGGTCGGATCGCTGCTGCATCGCTAAAGTGTGAAGGTACCCTAACTCTGTGAGACTGCTGACTCATGAATCATCACATTGTGTGCAATGCGCGCTGTGAAGAATATCCCTGTATCTGGCCTTTCATTGACCAAGGCCAGATAGTCTAGTCAGCATGTGACTACACGTATGCAAATAACATACTTGCGGTCATGTGCCCCCACTCCCAGAGCCAGCACTAGAGAATCCCCACAGCGTAATGTGAGATATGCAGTCACATAGAATGACTGTAGACTTGTAGCTTAAGATCATACAATCTATTTAAGCCTTCCATATAAGTAATACATTATTCATACATTTTGTGTGCCACTGTGTTGAGTAGCAAGGACAAAAAATGAATAAGTAACTCTGCATGATAAATGTGCTTTCAATTTTACAAACAAGATGTGATTCCCAGAAATTTGACAGATGAAAGCATTACTTAATCAGAGGACTGTTTATGAGAGAAAACAAGGAAAGCAAAAATTTGCCTTTTATATTACCAAAATGTGGTTGATAAATTACTTGACACATGCCATAGTGATCTGTTAAAATGTTTATGATATTATTGAAGACACTTAATTTTTTTAACCAGTCTTGTTTCTTATGCCTTATTTGTTATCTTGAATTTTGTTATAGGTTCACCTGATGATCAACTAAGACCAGGACAGCAGGATATGCAGAAGAGCAGACAGACAAGAGGAGCATTAAACACCAGATGAAGTATAGCTAGGTGTACAGATATACACAGGAACAGTGGATGCATTAACAACCTGGGACTTGCAACAGACAAATGGTTAAAGCAGAAATATATGGAATCAGGGACTTGTAGAAGACACATGAATAATGGCATAGTTGTATGTTTGCAACAGACAGTTAATAGCAGAGTTATCTTCTCGCAGCAGACAAAAAGTTAATGGCAGAGTCATATGTTTGACTAAGTGTTTTACCTTCATTTGCAAATACTGAGTTAAAGTCCCATGTAGGGACTACGTAAAAAAAGAGGGAAAAAAGTTTTAAAAAATTGTAAAAATAAAGAAAAAAAATGTTAAAAACATTATACCAATAAATACATATATTTATGTAAAAATAAATAAACTAAAAAGTACACATATATGGTTTTGTTCATCTGGTACATTCCAATCTATAAAATATGTCACACTATTTAACCCCTTCAGTCAACAATGTAAAAAATAAAAATAAAAAAAGTGGCAAAAAATTATACTTTTTCATCATACTGCTGAAAAAAGTGGAATAAAACGCGATCAAATAGCCAAATAGCATGTAAATAAAAATGGTATTGCTGAAAATTTTATCTTGCCCCTCCTAAAATAAAAGCTGGCACTCTGCTCTGTCAGTGGAGAAATAAAAACCTATAGCTCTCAGAATAAAGTGATGCAAAAACAATTATTTTTAAAATATTTTTTTTTTTATTGTATAAAAATGGCAAAACATAACAAATATGAATGTTGTATGACTGCAATCATACTGACCCCAGGAATAATGCTGTCTGATAAATTTTACCACACAATTAACGGTGCAAAAAAACACATAAAAACAATTCTAGATTGCTGTTTTTTGTTCATTTTACCTCACAAAAATCGGAATAGAAACTGATCAAAAAGTGGTATGTGCCCAAAAATAGGTACCAATAAAATGTGAACTCATCCAACAAAAAAATAATCCCTCACATGACTCTGTAGGTAGAAATCTAGGAAAACTATAGCTTTCAAAATATGATGATGCAAAAACTTTAGTAAAAGAAAGTATTTTTTAGTGTGTGATTGTAATCTAACATTAAAGAACTATGTAAATGTGGTATCTCTGAAATCATACAAACCCAAAGAAGAAAGCCATCTAATCACTTATACTGCACAGTGAACAGCATAAAAAAATAAAAATAATTCTCAGTAAGGTGCAGTTCACATTTATCCTTCGCTCCACGCTATGCACTTATACCAGGTTTTTTTCTGTAGATCTCTGAATTGTGTGATTCTGACAACTCCCATGATGGAAGACGGCCTATAATCAGGCAGAGGAAGTCAATTTGGATTCTCTTTCTGTTCCATGATCCGATCCGGTAGTGGTCGTCTTTTCAAGAGTGCATAAAAGCTCTGTCAACCCCAGTTTTCTGCACTTCTTAAAAGACAAGTACCACTGAACTGAGTCCAGATGGAGTCAAGATTAAAGGGGTGGTTCACCCATTTTTTTTATTTTCTGTATGAGTTCTACTTACCATTCTAGGCGTTTTCTCCATTGGCTTCTGTTTCCATTTCTGGCACTGAGCGGCGCTATCCTGCACGCTCAGTGCCTGTCACATGACCCCCTGGAGCTGTGGCCGCCGGTATCCTCTGACGTCCCGGCAATTCCGGGCTCTCAAACTTGTCGGGTACGTCAGAGGAGGCTGGCACCACTCAGATTGAGTGACAGGGCTATGGGCGGTGACTACCGCACGGCACAGCCCAGCATCGAGGGGAGGAGCCGGAGGACGTCAGTGTGGAGCCGGCTAAGTGTCCTGCAGATGGTGAGGTACGGGGCGCCAGTGTGCACTACAGGGGGGGGTTCTTCAGCTGAAATCCCCCCCTGCACGTAAGTGTCTGATCACACTCTCCACCCGCCCGCTCTGCTGCGATGTCAGGAGAGCGGCCGGTGTCGGGCAGTGTGATCATCTGCTCCTCCCAGCAGCACTACAGGACGCAGCAAGACACTGACAGGCATATCACCGCTGTGCTCTGCCATCTGTCCTGCTGCATGGGACCAACTGTCTGCACTCTGTCACCTGCACTACAAGTCACAGAGTGGAGACAGTTAATGACAGAGCACCTCTGCCCCCCCCTCTTCTTTCCCCACTCTCTTTTCTCCCCCCACTCTTCTCCCCCTCCCCTCTTCCCCCTCTTCTCTGCCCCCCTCTTATCCCCCTCTTCTCTCCCCCCTCTTTTCCCTCGCTCTCTCTCCTTTCCCTCGCTCTCTTTTCCCTCGCTCTCTTTCCCCCCTCGCTCTCTTTCCCCCCTCGCTCTTTCCCCCCCTCGCTCTCTTTCCCCCCCTCGCTCTCTTTTCCTCCCCCCTCGCTCTCTTTTCCTCCCCCCCTCGCTCTCTTTTCCTTCCCCCTCTTTTCCTCCCCCCCTCGCTCTCTTTTCCTCCCCCCCTCGCTCTCTTTTCCTCCCCCCTCGCTCTCTTTTCCTCCCCCCCTCGCTCTCTTTTCCTCCCCCCTCGCTCTCTTTTCCTCCCCCCCTCGCTCTCTTTTCCTCCCCCCCTTGCTCTCTCCCCCCCCCCCCTCGCTCTCTTTTCCTCCCCCCCTCGCTCTCTCTCTTTTCCCTCGCTCTCTCCTGGCATGGTCAGTACAGAAATCTCTCCATCGTGGAGGGGTGAGAGGGAGTAATAAACATGGAGTCCCTACTGTGTCTGTGTATTTATTTCTAATAAAGTATTTTTCTCTGTGTGATGTCTTTTTTTTTTTTAAACCCTTTATTGGAGATTCTTAATGGCCAGGTCAAACTTGGCCTGACATTAAGAATCTCGGGCTTTATACCAGCTGGTAAAACATAGCTGGTATTAACCCCTTATTACCCAGCATGCCACCTGCCACCAGGGCCACTGGAAGAGTTGGATACAGCGCCAGAAGATGGCACTTCTATGAAAGCACCATTTTCTGGGGCGGCTGTGGACTGCAATTCGCAGCGGGGTTTAGTTGTACCTGGCTGGACTCAAAAAATCGGCGAAGCCCACGTAATTTTTTAATAATTATTTTATGAAATTCATGAAATAAAAAAAAGGGCTTCTCTATATTTTTGGTTCCCAGCCGGGTACAATTAGGCAGCTGGGGGTTGGGGGCAGCCCGTAGCTGCCTGCTATACCTGGCTAGCATACAAAAATATGGCGAAGCCCACGTCATTTTTTTAAAAAAGATTTCAGGCAAAAACCTTTATAAAAAAAAAAAATGCTTCCCTGGATTTCTATTGCCAGTGAAAGTAACACCAAGCAGTGGGGGTTAGCAGCCAGTAGCCGCTTGGGTTACCCTTAGCAATAGAAAATGCAGCAGGAGCCCACAAACAATGTGATTTTTTTGTTTTTTTTATTTTTAATGAATTTTTTAAAAAAAAATCGACATGGGCTTCGCCCATCGAGCATCAGAGCATTTTACTGCTCAATTCATCCCAAGTAATCAGATGACTCCAGTGTCGGCCGATTACTTGTTCTGTGTCCCCCTGCATCCATTGCAGCGTGTACGGGCTGTGAGGTCAGTGGAGTTCAGTCCAGCACTGGAGTCAGCTGATCTGAACTCATCTGAACTCCAGCCTGCACACGCTGCGATGGAAGCAGGGGGACATAGAACAAGTAAGGTCTAAGCCACACGGCGAGAAAAACAGTGTGAGTGGAGTGCGATAAAACATCGCATTCCACTCGGACCAATATTAGCCTGTGTGTCAGCACACATGAGCAATTATTTTCTCAGCCCTAATTGGACCGAGAAAACAATCGCAGCATGCTACAACTGTAATGCAAGACTCTCTCTTTTACCCATTCAAGTGTATGTGGTAAGAGAAAAATCGCACTGCACTTGCGGTACATCGGTGGACTACGGAGGAGAGAGGAGAGAAATCCCTCCCACCTCTCCTCAGTGCTGGCCCAGCCCTCGAGTGGCGGACCGCCCCATGCAGCTGAGGTCTGCTCGCACAGTCGGACCTCAGTCGCAGAGACACACGTATGACACTCAGCTCTGCTGTACTGAGCGTGAGCCGAGTGTAATGCGAGGGGATCGCAGTAATCCCCGTGTCGCCCCAGCCTGATCGGCCGACACTTGAGTCAGCTGATCTGAACTCAGCTGAACTCCTGTACACACAGCCCGCACACACAGCCCGCACACGGTCAGATGTGATCGGCAGCAGGCAGTGACTGCTGTTAAGGCTACATTCACATGACCGTTCAATTTTTGCGGGCCACAAAAAACGGTCCTTTTTTTCACGGATGCATACTAGTGGCATCCGTGTGACATCTGCGTGCCTTCCGTTTTTTTTGCGGACCGCAAAAAAAACGGAAGCAGCAAGAAAGATAAATAGATGAGTAGATATAGAGACAGAGGGATAGAGGGATGAATGAATGAATGAATGAATGAATGAATAGAGGGCTGGATAGATAGATAGATAGATAGATAGATAGATAGATAGATAGATAGATAGATAGATAGATAGCTAGATAGATAGATAGATAGATAAGAAAGACATATATAATATCCTACCCCCCTGCATATTCTAAGCTGGCACCCTTTTGTGACTTTCATGTGGCACTAAGGTGCTTAGTCTTGTATTTAGCCAAAAAATAAATAAATAATAAAAAAAAATGACATGCGGTCCCCCTATCTTTTGTAGCCAGCTAGGGTAAAGCAAATGGCTGCAGCCTGCAAACCACAGCTGGCAGCTTCACCTTGGCTGGTAATCCAAAACAGAGGGCACCCCACGCTGTTATTTTAAATTAACTAAATAATTTAAAACAAAAAACACGGGGTCCCCCGAAATTGGATCACCAGCCAAGGTAAAGCGGACAGCTGTGGTCTGGTATTCTCAGACTAGGGAGTTTCACCGTTATTGGACACTCCTCAGCCTAAAAATAGCAGGCTGCAGCCGCCCCAGAAGTAGCGCATCCATTAGATGTGCCAGTCCTGGTGCTTCGCGTCAGCTCATCCCGTTGCCCTGGTGCGGTGGCAAGCGGAGTAATATATGGGGTTAATACCAGATGTGTAATGTCACCTGGCATCAAGCCCTGGAGTTAGTGATGTCAGGCGTGTATCAGATACCCAACATCACCAACCCAGGCAGTAATAAAAAAAAAAAATAGACAACAAACACATTTTTATTTGAAAAATCACTCCCCAACACATTCCCTCTTTCACCAATTTAGTAGAAAGAAAAACAAATCCAGGTCTGGTGTAATACAAGGGGGTCCCACGATGATCCATACCATAGTCAATGTCCCAGTCAATGAAGAACAGAATGTTCCCTATTTGCTGGGAGACCCGTGCAGTGACCTGAGCTAACATTAATAGGTCAGCCCAGGTTACTGCAGGGCATGACGAGTGCTGCTATCAGGAGGTTAGCGAGGAATATTACCTGCGATGACCGCTGAACTCCTGACAGCAGCGCTGTCACCGAGTTCAATGACCGCCACCTTCACAAACAAAGTATCGCGAGCGGCCCGTGACGTCACCACTAGTCACAGTCTCGGGTCAACAGCGAGAGGTGATGTGACAAGCGGCGGGCATAGAAGGCAGTGACGACCGCTGACGTCAGTAGGGCAGGACTTCATCACCATAGGTAATGAACTTACTAACCTCCTGACGGTAGCACTTGTCATCCCCGCGGCTGCTGACACTGCAGTGCGGGCCGCTGCTGACACTGCTGAGCGGGCAGCCGTGGGGCTGGAGCGGGACACTGACTGCACGGGCACCCAACGGAAGTCACATGGAAGTGCTTCCGTGTTGCTTCCGGGAATTTTGCGGACCCATTGACTTGTATTGAGTCACGGTTCGTTATTACGGAACAGAATAGGACATGTTCCATAATATAACGGAGCGGACATACGGCATCCGATGTGTTTTTTTTTTGTAGGATCGGATGCACATGGAAGTGTTACCGTGTACCATCCAATCCTACACAAAAGACATTGAAAAGATGGTCCTGTCTGTGGGGTCGCAAAAAAACAGGAACTGACCAGGACAAACGGAACGGTCATGTGAATGAGCCCACCTGCAGCCATTGCAGCGTGTGCGGGCTATGAGATCAGGAGTCAGCTGACTTCAGTGCCGGCCGATAAATTCTGTGTCCCGCTGCAGAAGGATCCGGTAAAATAACGGTTGCATGCGCTGCACATTTAATCCACAGGATCCGGTCATATGCGGTTTGCGGATGATACGGACGACACACAGACTAGGCAAGAGGGAAAAAAGCAATCTCATCACCCCGTCACTTTTTTTTCCCCAATTATTTTTTTCACATGTTGCGCCGGCTAATAATCATAATTTCTGTACACACACTCACACACTCACACTCACACACACACACACACACACACAAACTTTCTTCCCCTGGTTGTGCAGATCTGGGAGCTGCTGCTGTCTCTGTGTGATTTCTCTCAGTGCATCCACACAGGGAAGAGGCAGGGAGGAGGCTTTGGGTGGAGAAGAGAGTGGGGTGTTACACACAGTGCGTGTGTTAGATAAGCTAGACACCGCCCTAGAGCCACAAAGAATTCTGGGACTTGTAGGAACTGAACACAGGAAGTCAGAGGAGAGATTAACCCCATCAGAGCTGGAGCCAGCAATGAGCATGTGCTGCTAGTGCACAATAAAAGGTAATTTTGCTGAAAAAACATTATAGATGTGTTGAGGGGCACATATTAGCAAGATTTATCAGGAAAAAAAAAAAATCAGTTTTGGTAACTGGACAACTTCTTTAACTTTGATTCTTCATTATACTGAATGGATCCCTCGGGGGTTTCATCTGATTCCTGTCTTTCGAAGATTTAGATGGAAACCCCCAATGTAAGTGCTCAACATAGAGCACAGGATAAATGTGATCACAGGTCCATCATCTGTCAATGGAAATATGGGGGGCTTCCATATTACTAGGGCTGTGGGGCTTCCAGCAAACTCTGTGCTCCTAAATCCAAATGTTCCCACTCCCTTCTGAGCCCCACAGTGTGCATATACCATATTAAGTGTCCACGCATTTGGTGTCTCTGTAGCGATGAGAGCCCTTTAATTTACGGGGTGCATGTCTCCAGAAACACAAGTTGGGCATAACGTACTGGGCACTATAATGTGTCCTGGGCACTACAATTTCAGATTTGCAATTTTCACTTAGCAACATCCATTGCTGCTTGTTTCTGGAAAACACCCATGGAGTCAAAATTTTCACTAAACCTGTAGATAAATTCCCAGAGAGGTGTAATTTCCAAAATGGGGACACTTGACGAGGAATTCTGGAACTTAGGGCTCCAGTACATGGAGTCCTCAAACTATCCTATGAAAAATTGTTCTCCAAGAGACAAATAGAGCTTCTTATCTCCCACTCTAGGTGACTGCAGGCTTCTGACTTCTCACAGCTCAGCATCACAAATAATTATTACTTTGAGGTAAAACATTTTAAAAAAACAAACAGGCAGGGAAATGTTTTACCTCACAAAAAGAATCAACTGTAATTTGTTAATATTGTTTTGCATCCTCTCATGCTCACGAGATGTAGTATGATCAGACCATGTCCTTGTACAGTCGGACACGAGGCCATTACACAGTACATAGCAGGGACACATTTCTAACATTTTTTTAAAACACATCCAATTGTGGAAATTATTATTATTTCATGATCTATTGATTAAAATGAACTTTAAAATTATCTTTCTTCATGGGGAAAAACCCCTTTAAAACTACATGTTACATCCAGAGGGCGAGAACTCTCTTTTACTCTGACAAATACTGTATGTGACACATTCCATGTGGAAAATCTTTTTCACTGTTGAAATCATTTTTACTCAATAGCTGAATAAACTGAATAATCCTTATTTATGGTACAAGAATGTGGTTGATCAGATAATTGTACTAGATCATTTACCACTGTTATGGTAAGGTATATCCTCAAAGAGGACCTGTCTGTTTGCTTAACCTGTCTTTTTCAGTAAATACCTGTGTTCTGTATATAATAAAAATTCCAAACCATCTTTTTTTTGTTGTGTAGTTCCTTTTGATATCCCTACTACATATTAATAAATATATTGACAACTGAAATTTGGGGGGGGGGGGTCTCTCCAGTCTGACAATATTCAGTCAGTGTTGACAAGGGCCTGTATAGGGGCACACCCTTTTTGACAAGGAAATTGTAAAAATTAGTTATTTATACAATTCCAGTAAGAATAAAAGAATAACAACACAATGTAGGCTTAACATTTCTGGTGGAGGTACTGGGTACTTGTAAGGTGTTTAAGCATATAAGTACCCTCTGTTATTTAAATGTACTACTACTTACGTATTTTATTATAGGATATATGATCATTTTGGGGTTTGCTCTTGGGTTTTGTCTATGAAATGGCCACAGTGTGAACATGCTTCCATTGCACATATAGGAGGGGCTGCTGAAAAGTCTTTGGCTTTGTCATCTTTTTTTGTTTCTATGGTAACGAATGTTACATCACATGAAAGCCTTATGTATCTAATATATGTTTTCAAAATTTTGTGTTTCTTGCTTATGACAACAGTGGGAACACAAAATGGTGGAGTCTAATGTGATATTCACAGCAACTGAGAGCAGAGGAGTGATAAAATTCTTGTTTCTGCAAGGAAAGTCCACGAAGGATATTCATAGTGATATGTCGCAGACATTGGGGGATCAATGCCCTTCATATTCCACAGTTAAGAACTGGGTTGCCAAATTTAAAACGGCCACTTCAGCACCAATGATGAGGAGCGTCCTGGACGACCGAGAGTGGTTGTTGTTCCAGAGATCGTCTATGCTGTGCACAACCTCATACTGGAGAATCGATGAATTTCAGCTAAAGAAATAGCAGACATCATGGGGATTTCCCGTGAACGTGTTTGTGTCATTGTCCATGAACATTTGGACATGCAGAAGCTATCTGCAAAGTGGGTCCCCAAATGTTTGACAACATATCAGAGAAGCATGCAAGTGAAAACTTCCCGGTCCATTTCACAGCATTTCCGGACTGACAAGAACTCCCTGGATTGATTGGTCACTATGGATGAGACCTGGATTTATTTGTATGACTCTGAAAAAAGGTGATGGCGTCTGTGTTCTGGGATAAGGAGTTTGTGCTGCTAGTGGACTACCTTCAAAAGGGTTCCACCATCAATGCAAGGTATTAAATTGAACATTTGGACCAACTGAAGGCAGCTCTGAAGGCCAAAAGGCATGGCAAGCTGTCCAAAGGAATCTTGCTCCTGCAAGACAACGCCTTCGCTCACACTGCATAAGCGACCACGACAAAACTGGCAGAGCTAGGCTTTCAGCTGGTTGACCACCCACCATAATCACCAGGTCTAGCTCCCTCCGACTATCATCTGTTTCCAAACCTGGAAAAACACCTCAAGGGTACCAAATTTCCCACCATTTCTAATGCCATGGCTGCTACGGATGTCTGGTTTGAGGCACAACCGAAATCCTTCTTTTTGCTAGGCTTACAGTACTTGGAATACCGATGTAAGAAGTGTGTTGACATCAGTGGAGAGTATGTGGAATAAATGTAAAGTTTCATCATCCTATCTCGTTTCTTTCTGGGTAAAGCCAAACATCAGCAGCATTACGTACCAACTTATACTCAGACTCATTTTTATTTTTTTTCTGTATTTTGTTGTACTCTGTACAAATGGGGTCATTGTCGCTCCCCCTGAGCTGCGAACTTTATCTATATAGCTTCCCAAGGACAGGTGGCTGTATTTGGAGAACTGTGTTTCTCTGCCCTTCTTCACATTGATGTCACTGAGGCAAGGTAAGGTTTTAATATGGAGTAGGACCGCCCTGACTGGTACATCTTGTTGCAGTGTTACCTAAATACCCAATGTTATTTAACCCTTTAATGACAAAGCCAGTTTTGACCTTATTGACCAGGGAAAATTTTAGAAATCTGACAGTGTCACTTTATGATGTAATACTTCTCGAACGCTTCATCGGATCCTAGAGATTCTGAGATTGATTTTTCGAGTCATATTGCACTTCATGGTAGTGGTAAATATAGGATGATATTTTTTGTGTTTATTTGTGAAAAAAATGGAAATATGGAGAAAATTTAAAAAATGTTGTCATTTTCAATTTTTTTATTTTTATGCTCTTAAACCAGGGAGCTATTGTGGCGCCCCTGAGGCTCTAGTCGCCACAGGGTACTGCACCTCAATTAAGGTGTAGTAGTCATCTCAGGTAAGGGGGGATTAATCACCAGTGTTCCAGATTCCCACACTACATACAGCTTAGGAGCCTACACACAGGGTGGGATGGCTCAGGGTAGGCAGGGAGGTGGCCATCACAATCATGGAACTTCCCGGTTACTGAAGCCAGCCACCTGGGGGGCGGGTTCCACTTGGGGTAGAAATTGGCGCAACACATACACAGCAGGAGCAGACCCGTCAAGACCAGTGTTCTGGCAAGACATCTCTGGAAAAACTTGGACTTTACTGGGCCCGGGGCTTGGAGTGGGAGCTCAGCCAGGGCACCTAACCGTTGAGGGGGACACCCTAGAAATAGGACTCTCTCTCCTTCCTTCTCAAAACACCGGTGGTGACTCCTAACCGGATCTGGGATTGACCGGAGCCCATCACGGCAATGACCTGTGTAACTGGGCTGGCAGCTGAAGTTAAGAGTAAACTACACCCTGAACCCGCAGAGACTGTGTTGGCTTGTCCTTACCGGCACCGCCGCCTAGCCCTTAGGCACCAATGGCTGTTAAATCCCTCTTCATCCACCTGGGACCCGCTCCGCCTGTGGGGAGCGAAATCATCCTGGATGCCTTAACACCTGCACCGGCAAAGAATTCTGCAGCTGCGGCTACTCCTGGTCGCATACCACAGGTGGCGTTGTGTCAAACTCTCCCAAATATCCCTCTTCCCCCAACATTTACTATACGCCTTGGTGCAACGGAACCGGGCAAGGCCACCTCGTGACATCGCCTGACCCAACACGAAACGGCCCGGCGACAAGTAGGTTAACCACCTGCCCCATGGGATGCAACACTTTGTCACACAAAATGGTTAATAAATAACATTATCCACCACTCTACTTTACATCAGCGCAATTTTTGAACCATACATTTTTTTGTTAGGAAATTAGAAGGATTCACAGTTAATCAGCAATTTCTAATTTTTCCAACAAAATTTACAAAACCATTTTTTAGGGTCCACAACACATTTGAAGTGACTTTGTGACTAGGTGATAGAAAATACCCAACGCTAACACCATTCTAAAAACTGTACTCACAAAGTACTCAGAACCACATCCAAGAAGTTTATTAACCATTCAAGTGCTTCACATGAATGAATGCAAAGTGGAGTGGAAACAAATACATTTTACCTAAAATTGTTGCTTTAGCCCGAATTTATTCATTTTTACAAAAAAGTAGCACAACTAAATGACCCCAAAATGTGTTATTTAGTTTCTTCTGAGCGCGTTGATACACCACATGTGGTCATATGCCTTTGTTTGGGTAAATGGGAGGGTACTGAAGGAAAGGTGCGTCAATTCAATTTTGGAACACAAATTTGGCTGAAATAGATCATGGGCACCATGTCCCATTTTCAGGGCTCGTAAGGTATATAAACAGCAGAAACCCTCCACAAGTGACCCCATTATGGGAACTAGACCCTACAAGGGTTTTATCCAGGGGTATAGTGACAATTTTGAACCTACAGCTACTTGACAGAATTTGATAACATTAGGTCGTCAAATTGAAAATTTTCAAATGTTGCTTTATCACTAAATGTTTCACTATTACAAAAGGTACCATAACCAACTTGTGCCTCACAGATCTTTATATCATTGGAGCATGGAAATATAACATTTTAGTGGTAAAAATGTATTTTTTTTTATTAGCTGCAAATTTGTCAGTTACACAATAGTTAAAAGGTGAAATGGACCCCACAATTTATTGCACAATTTCTCTCAAACACGGTGATGCCCAATATGTTAGCAGAAACTACTGTTTGGCCACACGGTAAGGCTGAGCAAGACAAAAGCATTATATGGTTTTTGGAGTACAAATTTTTCTAAAATAGTTTGGGGACATCATTTGCAGAGCCCCTAAGGTACAAGTACAGCAGCAACACCCAAAAAGTGACCCCCCAATGTAGAAATTGCAACTGAAAAATAATTTATCTATGGCTGCAGTAAATATTTTGTGACATTCATGCCATGCTGTTTTTCTGGAGAATTACCAATATTCCAGTTTAGTGTCCATACCTTATACCCTCATATAGTGTATCACTCCCATAAATTGTGCCCAGCTTCTGCTTCTGGAGACATGCACTACGTAAATGTAGCACCCAAGGGGCAAGGGGTTAATTGTTTACTCATTGCCGGGCTTGGTGATGTCGGGTTTAGGGATGTTACGGGTGGCCCTTGCCCGGTTTTGAGGCCCCGAGGTGTACAATAAAGAAGGAGTGGTGATGATGGTGGAGATGACTTGTCTCATGATGCCACCTATGGTACGCGGCTAGGGAATAGCCACCGCTGCTGTCGCTGTCCTCCGGGGTGGATGGTTATAGCAGCTTAGATGTTTCTGCTCCCCACAGGTGGAACGGGCCCCGTGGAGGTTGATGAGAGAGTAGTGGCTATTGGCGCCTAAGTGAGGGGCGCCGGCGCCAGCAACGACAGGTGGAGACAGTCTCTGTGGGTTCAAGGTTTCTTTACTCACAATCCCAGTTGCCGCTCCCAGAGTACTGATCTCTGCCGTGCTGGGTCCCAGTCGATCCCGTGCAATTCGAGGTCACCACCTGTGTTCTCACTGTGAGTCCTTTCTGGTCGTGGTCTCTTCAATCCCTGTGTGTGTAATGTGGAACGGGCTGCGGGTGTTTCCTGTACTCTCCGCAGACCCTGGAATCCTGTGTAGCTGTAGAGAGCCCAGGCTTAGGTTCCTGCTTTAGAGAACCTGGGCTGAGCGGGTTCTATGGTGCTCCCAGAAGTGTGAAGGTAGAGAGAAAATATGTTTGGACTGAAGTCCCGACTGTGCTCCTCACCCCAAGCTGTGCCCGGGGTTCACTATGTGTGGAGATGCTCCTTCCTTTTCCCCAAGTGGTGCCCGCCCCCCAGGTGGTTGTCCTAGTGACCGGGAAAGTCCCATGCTTTGTAATGAACACCACCCTTTCTACCCCAGGCCTTCCCCCGGTGGGAAAGCACATAACTGTTTGAGGTTTGTGAATGTGAGAAATACCAGCTATTAACCCCTCCTTATCCGGGATGAGCACTGCACCTTAAGTGAGGTGCAGTATCCTGTGGCGAATGAAGCCTCAGGGGCGCCCCATACCCCCACAGCAAATCGCAGCACTCCGGGGCTGCAATAAAACAGAGTTAGAGCACTGCAATTTTTGTTATATCAAGAACATATCAACAATTTTCCCTCTTTGGGAGGCACCATCAAACATTTCAAAACAGATACCGTCTAGCAAGATGATCAAGTGCAACTGAAAAAACAAACATCAACATAAACACTTATTCTCCTTCCATACAGATACTCCTTCCATTTCAATATGATCGCTTGCACTGTACTTCTTGGGATGTTTAAAGTTTTGTAATTGTTTTTGCAACCAAATCCGGCTTTAAACTTCTCTACAACAATATTACAGACCTGCCTGTTGTGTTTCTTGGTCTTCAGGATGCTATCTGCGCTTTAAACAGAACACTGAGACTATCACAGAGCAGGTGCATTTATACGGAGACTTGATTACACACAGGTGGATTATATTTATCATGATTGGTCATTTAGGACAACATTGGATCATTCAGAGATCCTCAATGAACTTCTGGAGTGAGTTTGCTGCACTGAAAATAAAGGGGACGAATAATATTGCAAGCCCCAATTTTCAGTTTTTTATTTTTTACAAAAATTTAAAATAAGCAATAAATATCGTTCACCTTCACAAGTGTGTCCCATGTTGATTCTTCACCATATATTTAAAAGATACTTGAGGATCCAGTTCACCGCTACCTGACCTGGCCGCTGCTCAGACTCGGATGCCAACCCTGCCCCGGCTGCAATGCAAACAATGAGGAAGATAATCCAGCTGGGTGCAAACGTTTTTCATTATTCGTGCATGAGAGGATAGTGCACAACAAACGTTAACGTGTTTCTGGCTTAAGGCCGTTAGTCATAACCATGACTAAGGGCGTTAAGCCAGAAACGCGTTAACGTTTGTTGTGCACTATCCTCTCATGCACAAATAACGGTAAGTTCACACAGTGCGTTTTTCGTGGCGTTTTTGCGCTTTTTTCGGGTGCGTTTTTGCTCAGAAAACTGCATGACTTTGCTTCCCCAGCAAAGTCTATGAGTTTTCATTTTTGCTGTCTGCACACAGCGGTTTTTTTTAGCTGCGTTTTTGTGGTGCCCAGAAAAACGCAGCATGTCAATTATTTTTGCGTTTTCCACCCATTGAGTTCAATGAGATGTTCAAAAACGCAATGAAAACTGCAAATTGCAAATATAGCTGCGTTTTAGTGCGTTTTTTTTTTACTAAAAACGCAGCTATATATGCAAGGGGTGGGTAGTAAAGTGACATGTACAGGAAGAGGATTCCTTCTGTCAGTAAACACAGAAGCGTGAATCCTCCCGGTACCGTCACCGCTGCTTCCATTTCCCGCCCGGTGGAATGTCAGCTCCCGTGCAGGAGGTGGAAGCGGCTGCTAAATCAAAAGTGAACAGTAGAAAAATGTCATACTCACCTGTCTGCAGACTCCCGGTGCCATGTCCGCTCCCAGCTCCTTTCCCGGTCCCGCCACCCCCGCTCTGGCTGTGTGCCGACTCCCAGGCACGTACGATAGCTGCATGACCTCACCGTGAGGACCTGGCGGTGACGACGCTGCACAGAAGTGTTGGGTTTTTTTTGTTTTTTTTGCACTGATGCATCAGCTGATTGTATAAAAGCCGTTTATACAATCAGCTGCTGTGTCATGTGATTCAGGCCTTGAACCTGACACATCATCTGATCGCTTTGCCTTCCAGCAAACCGATCAGATGATATTGGATCCATATTGGACGGCGCAAGACCCTTGACCCAGGATTACTGCGGAGGGGGGTTCTTTATTTCAATAAAGATGGAGTCACTAATTGTGTTGTGTTTTATTTCTAATAAAAATATTTTTCTGTGTGTTGTGTTTTTTTTTATCTTTACTAGAAATTCATGGTGGCCATGTCTAATATTGGCGTGACACCATGAATTTCGGGCTTAGGGCCAACTGATAATACACAGCTAGCCCTAACCCCATTATTACCCGGCGAGCCACTTGGCATCAGGGCAGCTGGAAGAGTTGGATACAGCGCCAGAAGATGGCGCTTCAATGATAGAGCCCTTTTCTGGGGCGGCTGCGGACTTCAATTCGCAGCGGGGGTGCCCAGAAAGCTTGGGCACCCTGCATTGCGGATTCCAATCCCCAGCTGCCTAGCTGTACCTGGCTGGACACAAAAATTAGGCGAAGCCAATGTCATTTTTTTATTTTTAATTATTTCATGAAATTCATGAAATAAAAAAAAAAAGGGCTTCCCTATATTTTTGGTTCCCAGCCGCTGGGGGTTGGGGGCAGCCCATACCTGCCTGCTGTACCCGGCCGGCTAGCATACAAAAATATGGCGAAGCCCACGTCACTGTTTTTGTTTGGGGGGCAAAGAAATCCTGCATACAGTCCTGGAAGGAGGATGCTGAGCCTTGTAGTTCGACAGCTGCTCTCTGCTCTCCTGCATACACTATTGGATGAAGGATGCTGAGCCTTGTAGTTCTGCAGCTGCTGTCTGCTCACCTGCATCCACTAGTGGATGGAATATGCTGAGCCTTGTAGGTCTGCTCCCCCTGACTCTCCCACCAGCATACAGTCCTGGATGGAGCATGCTGAGCCTTGTAGTTCTGCAGCTGTCTGTTCTCCTACATACATTAGTGGAGAATGAAGAACATATGGAAGAAGGAAATGACATCAGACCTTTTTTTTCAACAATCTTTAATGGCAATGTTCACTGATAAAAAACGCAGAAAAACGCAGTGAGCAAAAACGCAGCAAAACGCAGCCAAAAACGCACCAAAGCGCGGTAAAAACGCAGGCATTTTTTCCATGCTTTTTTTTAAAGACACTGCGTTTCTGTGCGGTTTTAGCGCTAAAAACGCAGCGGCAAAAAAACGCAGTGTGTGCACATAGCCTAAAGAAAACCGTTTGCACCCAGCTGGATTATCTTTCTCATTGATAAAATTTAAATTTTTTATCTTTATGGTTGAAGCCTAAAATGTGGGAAAAGGTTGAAAAATTCAAGGGGGCTGAATACTTTCGCAAGGCACTGTATGTTGTATGTGTTTAATAAAGGAAAAGGTTTTTAAGGTAGTTTAATTCGGTTTTCTGTAAACAAATTGCATGGTCAATTTTTCTCTTTTACCTTTGTGAAAGTGCAAAATTTGGGGCTAAAACAATATTTTTATGGAAAAAAATAAAATTTTAATTTTTTTTCTTATTTATTGCGTTAATTTCTCTGAAACACCTAAAGGGTTAATAAACTTATTGACTGTGGTTTTGAGTACATTTAGGAGTGCAGTTATTAAAATAATTTCACTATTGGGTATTTTCTGTGTTATAGGCTTCTCAAAGTCACTTCAAATGGGAGGTGGTCCCTTTGGTTTTGTAAATTTTTTGGGAAAAATTAGAAATTGGTGATAAACCTTTAATCCTTCTAACTTCCTAAGAAAAAAAAAATATTTTCAAAAATGGTGCTGGTGTAAAGTAGACATGTGGGAAATGTTATTAATTCACTATTTTATATTATATAATTATCTGGTTTAAGGCCATAAAAATTCAAAGTTTGAATATTGTGAAATTTTCATTATTTTTTCCAACTTTTGATATTTTCATAAAAAAAAACCAAAACATATAGAGCAAACTTTATCACTAACGAAGTACAATATGTCACAAAAATACAATCTCAGAATCACTGGAATTCATTGAAGAGTTCCAGAGTTATTACCTTATAAAGTGACACTGGTCAGAATTGAAAAAATTGACCTGGTCAGGAAGGTGAAAACGGGCTGGAGGGTGATAGGATTAAACTGTCTAGTCTAAAGGAGCATTTACACTGCAACATGTGAATAAGCGATGTTAAAAATACTGGTTTCACAAATATCTTGCCTTGTGGCTGCTGAACACCTGATGAACAAGCAAAATGTAAACATGACTCAGACTGCAGAGAACTGTCAGCATAGATCGCTTGGTGCACATAGTTGACTTTGGTCTGTTTGTGTAAATAGGCATTAAATGACGGTCATTCAGTAAAGGTTTACCAACTGGTCATATTGTGAAACCATGTAAATGAACCCTACGCTGACACCATCGTTTATTTGGCTTTCTTTACTCAAAAAATTGTGGCACAATTTTGGCACATGTGACTGCAATTTAAACCATGTCTTTTTTTAGTCCACTTTCTAATAAACCTAACCACCTTGATGAGCAAGAAAAAAAATGTATAAAATACATAGTAAATGTGGGAAAAGACAAATATATTTTTTTGTTGAAAATTTAACCAGATTTTTAGGGCATGAAATTTACTAAACTAGCCCAATATTTTTGGAGCTTTTAAAAAGGAATCTGTCAGCTGTTTTTGCTACCTAATCTGAAGACAGCATGCTGCAAGGGTTAACACAAAGAATTCAGCAATGCTTCTCTATGGAACTGTTTACTTCAAATGATTGTTTTAGCACCATGACCTTATCATTGCTGGACTACATTGTCTCCTGTACTGTAGCCCAACACTTCTCCTTCTTAGATTGGACAATGTCTATAGAGAGCCTGCTGTGGGTGTGGAGAGCACTCTGAATTTTGCTGCATTGCTAAATCTAAAAATTCTGATTGTGTCAGAACGGCTGCGTCCAGTAATCTAAGTGATACATTGTTAGATTCAGGATCTCTTTACCTACAGCAGTCTGCTCTCAGATGAGGTAGAAAAAAAACCTGCTGACAGATTCCCTTTAATGGGTTTCTAACGTTTTTCAATTTTTTTCCCCCAAAAAATTGGTGCTATTTTTTTATTGTGAACATATGATTTTCTAGTCTGTTTGAAGTCATAAATAGAAACCTAATGAAAAATAACCCAACCAAACATTCAGAAACAAAAGTATAACATTTGACTACATCATTTTATACCTAAAAACAAATGAGCGCTCCAAAGAAAATTATGTAGAAAAATATATGTATAAATCTAGCTTAAAAGGGGACAAATGTTAGGGCTGTGTAGTATAATTGATTAGTAACTCGCAGATCGTAGATGTAAGCACATATTCTTTAAAATCTACTTGCCCTAAATCAGTTGTATAGTTTTATTTCATATTTATCATAGTGATCTTTTACGACTGTCTATCATTCTGCAAAAAAAAAAGAAAAAAGGAAAGCACAACATTTATTCCAATGTATTAATGCAATATTAAACATCTACATACCATATCTGATGATTCTGGCTACTGGGCAAACTCTCCGTTCTTCTGATGTAGGCAATTTTAAGGTTTCTTCAGCATATGCACTGGTGACCAGAGCACGGCACAACACTACGAGTTGGTCAACATGTAGCGTTCATGCTGGAGGCTCCAACTTGTGGTCTTGCTGGAGCTTCCTCTAGTAATTGGTGTGTGGGACTACCCTTCTAATTAGCCACCCCTCTGAGATCACAATTCCAAAGAACTAATTACAAAAACCTCTTTCTGAGCACAGAATATGTTATTAGGTCTCATTCTGACTTCTGCATTTGATCTTGACTTGATGTCTTCACTTCCGAATGTGCCTGAAATCCTGATCTGTGCCTGCTTACCATCTTAAGTTGGTACTGTCATTTCAAAGTATCATTTATCTCCAGCAAGCCATGTGAAATGGTGTTATGGTGGCACTGTTTGTAACAGCTTGATCGCTATTAATAGGGCTTCCACGGACAGAATTAGCTCTAACCACTCTATCCATTAAGATCAGGTAGCCATGGTCTTTGCACTTTAAATCATGTATATGCATCTGGACTTATAAAGGGGCCATTGGGTTGGGGCCATAGAGTCGGCTGGTGGCCAGTGAATGAAACTGGCAGCAAGAAAGATCATGAAGCAAAGTCATTACCAGGAGGTCAAAGTCAGAACCTTTAGGCAGGAGAATTTTGAGAAAACGGGCAGAGATGAGAATAAGGTAAATAAAAGCAAACCAGGAGCAACCAGACTGCAAATAACCAAAGTAATATCCACTATAACTGCCACTGGAAATTGATTTTCAGTCATTTAAATAGAAAGCAGCTGCACCCAGGGCTGATACCATAATTAGCAAGAAATTAATTCTCAACCTTCAAGACTGGGAGGAATCACAAGACACACGTGGAAAACACAGCTACCATACAGTCGCCCTACGTCACAAACCAACTGAAAGTCAGCTTTAAACGTTAACATTAATTTAATTTTTTCATACATTTTGGAGGAAATGTACAATGCAGTTATTTAACACAATTCTCTAAATTTTGCTTTATTATGGGAAATACAAGTATTTACTAATACAGACCTATCAGGAGCACTGCACATCCACTTCACACTTTTAATAGAAAAAATAAGCCTAAACAAGGTTACATAGCAAACTATGAAAAGGAAGTAGTCTCTGCAAAGTTCTACATGACTCTAGCCAATGGGTTGTCTAATCAAACATCAAAAGGGAAATTAGCAAATTATGAAGTACCGAATTCTCCAATTAAAATTTAACTCTTCAGGGGAGCTTAAGAATCCATTCCGGGTCTCATAAAATCAAGAACCCGTTATATCCAATAAGCATGCAGTGGACCCAGACTCATCACAGAGTCATATACACGGTGAATCCAAATCAGGTCCCATACAACATGGACCCAGCACCTGATCATGCATGTGGCAGGAGCGGTCTTGGTTCTTGATTTTATGAGACCCGGAATGGATTCTTAAGCTCCCCTGAAGAGTTCTTTCAGAATGAAACGCGTCGGGAGGTATATCCTTTACTTGTAAGGTTCTGCCATGAGATGGTTTGAACGAATCAGAATTTGGATAAATTGGTGAGATTAATCCATTTTGGACCTTGATGTTGATAAGCATCTAGTCATCTGGTAATCTCAGTCACTATAGCGGTAAATAGCTGAATTATTGGCCCACATGCGTCTCCTTGGTTGGAGGGGCCAAACTATATATGTATTGTTTGTCTGGTTTTATTGATTGAGGATCTTTTAATGAATTTAATAATAAAGGTTAAATTTTAATTGAAGAATTCGGTACTTCATAATTTGCAAAGTTCTACATGAAAAGAAAGCAGAATAAAGGAAACAGATTAAGAATACAGCTGGTCGAACTAGCAGAAAACCGTGGCAGCGGCAGGTCTTTGCTGAATTTTAAAAAAAAAACCCGGATCCGGTCCGAAATCTGGTACCCATACAAGTCTATGGGAACCAAAATCCGGAGATTTAAAAAGGTTGGTAGAAGACATGGGGGTAGGAGTGCGCGTGGTGTACTCACTGAACCTCTGTCATGGTGGCAAGCAACCTCCAGGTCACGCTTTCCATTACAGAGCCAACAATTAACCCTCATTGAATATTCACTGCTTTCTCCGCCCACCAACGTGTGTAATTGGTTACAGTTAGATGTGCCCCCACCCTGAGTGGCAGTGTGTCAGCTGACTGCAACCAATCACAGGTGCCAAGACGGCCGATGGTTGGAGAAAGCAGTGCAGCTGTCTACGGGTCAGTATCGTGGTATAAAAATAAATGAATGGTTAAAACAATTGGCGCAGGGTCCCCGTATTCTGATTCTAGTATAGATAAAGCCCACACACTTGTGTGAGTCTCGCATCGCATCACCCGGCAGCTGTACACTCTCTTGACAGGAACATGCATCTGCATGTAGTTGTATGCAGCTGCACGCTCATGTCCATAGAGTGTGCGGCTGACAGGTGATGCAATGCAAGACTTGTGTGAGCGCACCATAAGGCCAGAGTCACACACTTGCACGAGTCTCGCATCGCATCACCCGACAACCGCACACTTTCCTGATAGGAGTGTGCATCTGCATGTAGCTCTATGCAGCTGCACGCTTGTGTCCGGAGAATGTGCAGCTTCCAGGTGATGGGATGTGAGACTCGCGCGAGTCATACGGTTCTTGTGTGCACACCGTAAGGCCGGAGTCACACTTGCGCGAGTCTCACATCGCATAACCCGGCACGGCCTGACACGAGCGTGCAGCTGCATAGAACTACATGCAGCTGACCTGCTCCTGTCAGGAGAGTGTGCGGCCGTACTTGGTGATGCGATGCGAGACTCATGAAAAGTCCCTCGCAAGTGTGACTCCGGCCTAAGAGGAACATCATGCAGCTTTTTTTTTAAATTATTTAAATAAATAATTTAAAAAAACAACGTGCGCTCCCCCAATTTTCATACCCAGCTAAGATAAAACCCCACAGCTGGGGGCTGGTATTCTTAGGCTGGAGAGACCCAGCCTAAAAATATCAGCCTCCAGCCACCTGGAATTGCCGCATCAATTAGATGTGACAAGCCCGGCGCTTTACCTGCTCTTCCTGAATGCCCTGATGCAGTGGCAATTGGGGTAATAAGGGGTTAATAACAGCGCACAGCTGCTACTAAACCCTAGATTAATTATAGCAGGCGTCTATGAGACACCCGCATCATTAATTTGTAAATGAAAGTAAACAAACACAAACACCGAAAAAATCCTTTATTTGGAATAAAATACAAAAACCCACCCTCTTTCACCACTTTATTAACCCCAACACACCCTGCAGGTCCAATCCACATGAAATCCCATGGCAATTCAGCTCTGCTACATCTGAACCTCACAGTGAGTGGCCATAGAACAAGACTGCCCACTGTGAATGCAGAATGAATGAGCCGCAATGAGCGGTGACAGGATGTAGGGAGTAGAGTTGAGCGCGGTTCGAGGTTCGCGGCTCGAGTGATTTTGGGGGCTGTTCTAGATCGAACTAGAACTCGAGCTTTTTGCTAAAGCTCGATAGTTCTAGATACAGGGCTTTTTACAGCTACAGTGTGCAGGAGCCATTGCTGGCAGCCTGCCAGAAGCTGGTAACCAAGATAAACATCGGGTATCCAAGCAAAGCGCTTTGGTTAGTAACCCAATGTTTATCCTAGTTATGTGCAGGAAGCCCACACTTCCCCGCTCAGCTCACTCCGCCCCCTCCTACACGCGCCATGTACACACACACACACACACACACACACTCACACTCACCTGTCCCCAGCCAAGCAGTCCACGACACTGACGTCCTCAGCGCCACCCACTTCGCACTCCGCCGACAGCACACATGGCTCCGCCCACCTGCACTCTGCACACATGGTCCCGCTCGGCTTACCTGCAGTGATGAAGTCCCGACCTCAGCGCTGTCACTGTCCTCCATGGCCGCCGCTTGTCACATCATCTTCTCTCGCTGCCGACCCGAGACTGACTAGCGGTGACGTCACGGGCCGCTCGCGATACTTGGCTGTGAAGGCGGCGGTCATTGAACTCAGTGACAGGTGCTGTCAGCACTGCAGGAGATCAGCGCAGGTAATGTACCTCGCTGACAGCAGCACTTGTCATCCCCTGCAGTGACCTGGGCTGACCCATTGATGTTAGCTCAGGTCACTGCACTGCTCTTCCAGCCAATGGGGAACATCCTACTCTTCATTGACTGGGACAGTGTGGATCGTCATGGCAACCCCTTGGATTACACCAGACCTGGATTTGTTTTTCTTTCTAATAAATTGGTTAAAGAGGGAATGTATTGGGGAGTGTTTTTTCAAATAAAAATGTGTTTGTCGTCTATTTTTTTTTATTACTGACTGGGTTGGTGATGTTGGGTATCTGATAGACGCCTGACCTCACCAACCCCAGGGCTTGATGCCAGGTGACATTACATATCTGGTATTAACCCCATATATTACCCCGTTTGTCACCGCACCAGGGCACGGGATGAGCTGGGGCGAAGCACCAGGATTGGCACATCTAATGGATGCGCCACTTCTGGGGCAGCTGCGGCCTGCTATTTTTAGGCTGGGGAGAGTCCAATAACCATGGACCTCCCTAGTCTGAGAATATCAGACCCCAGCTGTCTGCTTTACCTTGGCTGGTGATCCAATTTTGCGGGCACCCCTATGTGTTTTTTTTTTTTAATTATTTATTTAATTTCAAATAACAGCGTGGGGTGCCCTCAGTTTTGGATTACCAGCCAAGGTGAGGCTGCCAACTGTGGTCTGCAGGCTGCAGCCGTCTGCTTTACCCTAGCTGGCTACAAAAATAGGGGGAACCCTACGTCATTTTTTTTTTTCATTTTTTTGGCTAAATACAAAGCTAAGCACCCCTTAGTGCCACATGAAAGGCACCAAAGGGTGCAAAATTACAAAATGCAGGAGAGTGGGACATTATGTGTCTTTCTGCCATTATAATGACAGAAAAGACTGATATGAAGTGCACAAGCACAAGAAAATCACCAGAGCGCTCTACGCTGTGAAAAGCAGTAGAAAATGGCACCGGAGTGAACATGTGACCGCCTCATGTAGGATGAAGCTATGGATCCTGGGTAAATTTATGTATTTTCCCTCCTTCAGTTTTTTGCAGTACACAAAAAAACCGGAAGGCACACGGATGACAAACAGATGACATACGGACCGTCTACGGAATGGAAAAGGATGCCACACGGATGCACCCGTGAAAAAAAATGGACTGTTTTTTGCAGACCGCAAAAATGGATCGGTCGTGTTAATGTAGCCTTATTCTGAACTGCCGTTTATAAACAGCAGGCAGAAATAAGTGAATAATGCCCCCCAGCGTTAGAAAATCTCCTGGGTTTCAGGGCTAGCTGAGACCCTGGAGATCATGTTTCAGGACGGTTTTTCCGGTCCCCGCTCACGTGATCACAGGTATACACCGTACACCGATGATCACGTTACAGTAAATGACAGCGCCGGTAAAAAATTATTTATCTCCCATCTGGCATGAACAAACATGATAAATCTCCTCCCCGGTCCCCTCCGGTCCCCCGGTGTCGCCAAAGTGCCCCCCCCAGAAATCCAAGATGGCCGCGCGCACAGCAGCGTGCCGGCCGCATTCAGCCTACTCCTCTGATTTCTGTCGCATGTGCCATGACACATGCGACAGAAAACTCCTCCCAAGCCCTGCCAGGTCACCCCCTATAACCCCACTGGTGTTCCCCGGTGTCCCACGGTACCTGTGCAGCATTGAGCCCCCCACGGTCCTCTCCTTCACCATAGACGCTGCCGCATGCACAGAGCGGCTGTCAGCTCAGCTTCCTGTGTTCAGACACAGTGAGTGGTGGTTATGCATCTGTAAGCTAAATGGGCGGCACGGTGGCTCAGTGGCTAGCACTGCAGTCTTGCAGCGCTGAGGTCCTGGGTTCAATTCTCACTAAGGACACCATCTGCAAGGAGTTTGTATGTTCTCCCTGTGTTTGTGTGGGTTTCCTCCCACACTCCAAAGACATACAGCGCTATGGAATTAATAACGCTATATAAATGAATAAATTATTATTATTACTGCAATGCCCTGCTCATGAGGTAAGGAACATAATTGATCAGGAGAGCTATATACTACATTTCCAAATGGAGGGATTTGCTTTTATAGTTTCCCTGTTGAACGACTACCAAACATGAGAGTCCGTTATACGCCACAAGAAAACACATCTAAACAGCGAGCTCTGTTGTTAAGTATTCATTCAGCTGGATAACTGGACTTAAAGGGGTATTCCATCTCCAAGATCCTATCCCCAATATATAGTAGGTGGAATAGCAATAATATCAGCAAATACCAATATTTGGAAATGTAGAATAGTTCTCCTGATTAGGCATGCCCTTACCTCATGAGCAGGGCATTGCAGCTTTGGTAGAAACCATTGCGACATGGACTCTGCTGCTGTGGACCCAGGGAGAGTGAGTGCAGATTCATTGCACCCACAGTCCTCACATGAAGGGTCTGCACTCCTAGAAAATGGGGGATACGTTCCCTGAGTGTCTCCCCCCCATATTCTAGACGGTCCAGAGTCGTCGTGGGACCCCTTTATTTTTTTTCTTACAATAAATTGGTGAAAGAGGAAATGTTTTGGGGACTGTTTTTTCAAATAAATTTCTTTTGTCGATTTTTTTTTGTAAGTACTGACAGTTTATGATGTTGGGTATCTAATAGACGCCATGACATCACAAACTGCTGGGCTTGATGTCAGGTGACTTTACAGCTAGTATCAACCCGATTTATTACCCCGTTTGCCACTGAACCAGGGCACGGGATGAGCTGGGGTGAAGCGCCAGGATTGGCGCATCTAGTGCCACGTCTGGGGTGCCTGCGGCCTGCTATTTTTAGGCTGTGAAGGCCCAATAACTATGGACCTTCCCACCCTGAGAATACCAGACCACAGCTGTCCGCTTTACCTTGGCTGGTGATCCAATTTGGGGGGGACCCTACTTTTTTGTGTAATTATTAATATTTATAAAATAATTATAAAAAAAGAGCCTGGGGGGACCTCCACAATGGATCCCCAACCACGGTAAAGCTGCCAGCTGTGGTTTTCAGGCTACAGCCGTCTGCTTTACCCTAGCTGGCTATCAAAAATGGGGGGACCCAACGTCATTTTTTTTTTAACTATTTTTTAAATAGAAAAAATTAATGGGCTTCCCTGTATTTTGATTGCCAACCAAGGTAACGGCAGGCAGATGGGGGTGGCAACCCATAGCTGTCTGCTTTATCTGCACTGAGAATCAAAAATACCGCGGAGCGCTAAGTCATTTTTTTTAAAGATTTATTTTTACAGCACTGTGATGTCCAGCAATCAAAATACAGGGAAGCCCATTTTGTTTTTAGTTATTTAAATAAATAATTAAAAAAAATATATATGGGCTCCCGCTGCATTTTTTGTATTGCTAGCTAAGGGTAATCCAAGCAGCTACTGGCTGCTAACCCCCACTGCTTGGTGTTACCTTCACTGGCAATGGAAAATCCAGGGAAGCATTTTTTATTTTTTTTGCCAAAAAACTACAAAAAAGGACGTGAGCTTCGCCATATTTTTGTATGCTAGCCAGGTATAGCAGGCAGGTGCTGGAAGAGTTGGATACAGCGCCAGAAGATGGCGCTTCTATGAAAGTGCCATTTTCTGAGGTGGCTGCAGACTGCAATTCGCAGCAGTGGGGCCCAGAAAGCTCAGGCCAACCTGTGCTGCGGATTCCAATCCCCAGCTGCCTACTTGCACCTGGCTGGACACAAAAATGGGGCGAAGCCTACGTCATTTGTTTTCTAAATATTTCATGAAATTCATGAAATAATAAAAAAAAGGGCTTCCCTTTATTTTTGGTTCCCAGCCGGGTACAAATAGGCAACTGGGGGTTGGGGCAGCCGTACCTGCCTGCTGTACCTGGCTAGCATGCAAAAATATGGCGAAGCCCACATAATTTTTTCAGGGGGCAAAAAACTTCTGCATACAGTCCTGGATGGAGTATGCTGAGCCTTGTAGTTCTGCAGCTGCTGTCTGTCTATATGGAGAAGAGCAGACAGCAGCTGCAGAACTACAAGGCTCAGCATACTCCATCCAGGACTGTATGCAGAAGTTTTTTGCCCACCAAAAAAATGACATGGGCTTCGCCATATTTTTGTATGCTAGCCAGGTACAGCAGGCAGCCACGGGCTGCCTCCAACCCCCAGTTGCCTATTTGTACCCGACTGGGAACCAAAAATATAGGGAAACCCGTTTTTTTTAATTATTTCACTTATTTCATGAAATAATTAAAAAACAAATGACGTGGGCTTCGCCCCATTTTTGTGTCCAGCCAGGTACAACTAGGCAGCTGGGGATTGCAATCTTCAGCACAGGTTAGCCCGAGGTTTCTGGGCGCCTCTGCTGCGAATTGCAGTCCGCAGCCACCCCAGAAAATGGCGCTTTCATAGAAGCGCCATCATCTGGCGCTGTACCCAACTCTTCCAACAGCCCTGAAGCCGGGTGGCTTGTTGGGTAATAATGAGTTAATACTAGCTTTGTTTTACTAGCTAGTATTAAGCAAGAGATTCTTAATGTCAGGCACGTTTGACCCGGCCATTAAGAATCTCCAATAAAGGGTTAAAAAAAAGACACCACACAGAAAAAAAATACTTTAATAGAAATAAATACACAGACACATTAGAGACTCCATCTTTATTACCCCCTGTCAGCAGTCCACGATCCATGGTCTTCTGTCTTTCTCGTTCAACAAATGCAGCTCTGCTCCATCACTGCTGCATGGGGGAAGACGCTGCTTCCCGTGCAGAAATCACTCTGTGAAGGCTGCACGGGAAGCAGCGTGCAGCCTTCACTCCATGAGAGATCAGTGCTGCTGGCTGTTAGCGGTAACAGCGGTAACACTGACAGACATGTTACCATAGCAACGGTGCTCCGATCATGTGATTCCCGGAGCCGCGGTTAGCGGTGACGTCACCGCTAACTGCGTTGCTATGGCAACGGTGATCTCCGTTAATGACCGGCTGTGTCAGCCAGACCCTAACGGAACGGGGAGTCGACCGTGTGCTAGAGCATGTCGCCGGTACACGGCGATACACAAATGTGCACCGTGTACCGAGAGTGCAATGACAGGACCTAGGACAGGACATGACGTCAAAGCCATGTGACCAGTCTGTGGCCAATGAGATAATAGCCACGTGACTGGTCACATGGCTATTTTGATGTCACGATAGGTCCTGCATCACTACTGGCAGTGCTGGTCACCGGGAGGATTCAGCGATCATCGGATGGAATAGCGGCAGGAGACAGAGTGCATTTATAATGCGTTTTTATGTGTTTGTGATTGCCTCCCATTATTTCCTATTGGTTCGAGTTCGGTTCGTCGAACGTTCGCCGAACTGAACTCGAACGAGACCTCCGTTTGACGAACCGAACTCGAGCCGATTCACGACCGGTTCGCTCATCTCTAGTAGGGAGACGCATCACACAGGCTGGGGTGCATCTGACTGCAATGAAACACAGATTCCAGGCTGGCTCGTGGGTGGGGAAAGCTGTGCAAATGAAATGAGGGGCCAAGGGAGGCCAAAAGAACATCGTACAGCAGCACGGAAGCAGCGTACAGCTGGTCCAAAGCCGGGGTAAGTATGAAGGGCTCACCTCATTTTTATTTCATTTTTCCTTCATTTTTTTTATTCTCTCGAGTGCCGATCCGGATCAAACACCCGGAATCCCGGGACCTGGGCAACTTTGAAACCGCGTGGATCTGGACTTTTTCAGTCTGGGTCGCCCAGCCCAAATTAAGAACAAAAAGTCATTGAAATATATGTATAAAGGCTTAGAGGAACTCTGTCAGCACAGAATGACTGGTTAAACCTAGTATGTATAGGTGCTCGTGTACCCTTGATGTGTCTAATAGTGATGAGCGAGTATGCTTGTTACTACTCGGTACTCGCACGGGTATCACTGTACTCGGGCTACTCGGCGGGTACCGAGTAATTTCGCGATACTCGTGCTGTACTCGTGGTCTTCATCTTTGCATGTTGGCGCTCTTTTGAGAGCCAGCCCTCATGCAGGGATTGGCTGGCAGACCACTGCAATACCACAGCCCTGTTAGTTGTGGAATTGCAGTGATTGGCCGGCCTGCACAGCGTGACCGAGCCTTTATACCGGCGGGCGCGCTGTGCTCTGCACACAGCCATCTCATATTCCCTGCTTTCCACGCCCACAGGCGCCTATGATTGGTTGCAGTGAGACACGCCCCCACGATGAGTGACAGGTGTCTCACTGCACCCAATCACAGCAGCCGGTGGGCGTGTCTATACTGTGCAGTAAAATAAATAAATAAATAATTTAAAAAAATGGCGTGCGGTCCCCCCAATTTTAATACCAGCCAGATAAAGCCATACAGCTGAAGGCTGGTATTCTCAGAATGGGGAGCCCCACGTTATGGGGAGCCCCCCACCCTAACAATATCAGTCAGCAGCCGCCCAGAATTGCCGCATACATTAGATGCGACAGTTCTGGGACTGTACCCGGCTCTTCCCGATTTACCCTAGTGCGTTGGCAAATCGGGGTAATAAGGAGTTAATGGCAGCCCATAGCTGCCACTAAATCCTAGATTAATCATGTCAGGCGTCTCCCCAAGATTCCTTCCATGATTAATCTGTAAATTACAGTTAAAAAACACACACACACGAAAAAATCCTTTATTAGAAATAAAAAACAATAACAAAGTCCCTCATCACCAATTTATTAACCCCGACAAACCCTCCATGTCCGGCGTACTCCACAGTCCTCCAGCGTAGCGTCCAGCTGTGCTGCATGAAGGTGACAGGAGCTGCAGAATACACCGCCGCTTCTGTCAGCTTCACACAGCAACTGAGGTGAGTAGCGCGAGCTGCTGTCAGTCAGGTAACTCACGGCCACCGCTGGATCCAGCGGTGCCGCGATTAACCTCAGTGACAGCAGCTGATCGCTATACTCACCTCAGTTGCTGCATGGAGCTGACCGGAGCGGCGGTGAGTAGCGCGATCAGCTGAGCTGTCACTGAGGTTACCGCGGCCACCGCTGCATCCACCGCTGGATCCAGGTAACCTCAGTGACAGCTCAGCTGATCGCTATACTCACCTCAGTTGCTGTGTGAAGCTGACCGGAGCGGCGGTGTATTCTGCTGCTCCTGTCACCTCCATGCAGCAGAGCTGGAGGTCCGTGGATTACGCCGGACATGGAGGGTTTGTCGGGGTTAATAAATTGGTGATGAGGGACTTTGTTAGTGTTTTTTATTTCTAATAAAGGATTTTTTCGGGTGTGTGTGTTTTTTAACTGTAATTTACAGATTAATCATGGAAGGAATCTCGGGGAGACGCCTGACATGATTAATCTAGGATTTAGTGGCAGCTATGGGCTGCCATTAACTCCTTATTACCCCGATTTGCCAACGCACTAGGGTAAATCGGGAAGAGCCGGGTACAGTCCCAGAACTGTCGCATATAATGTATGCGGCAATTCTGGGCGGCTGCTGACTGATATTGTTAGGCTGGGGGGCTCCCCATAACGTGGAGCTCCCCATCCTGAGAATACCAGCCTTCAGCCGTATGGCTTTATCTGGCTGGTATTAAAATTGGGGGGACCGCACGCCGTTTTTTTTAATTATTTAATTATTTATTTCACTGCACAGTATACACACACCCACCGGCTGCTGTGTTTGGGTGCAGTGAGACACCTGTCACTCAGCGTGGGGGCGTGTCTCACTGCAACCAATCATAGGCGCCGAAAAGCAGGAAAGCAGGGAATACGAGATTGTTTAATGAGCGGCCGGCTTTTTTAAAAGAGGAAAAGCCGCTGGAGTTTAGTGAACAGCAGTGCAGCGCCGCGGCAGTGATCGGGGAACGGTAAGGAAGAGAGAGGGGGGAGAATGACCGACAGACTGTGAGAGGGGGACAAACAAGACAGAGAGAGACCGACAGAGAGAGACCGACCGACGGGAGATAGAATGAAAAAAAAAATGACCGACATCGCTAGTAAAAAGCACAAAACGTGCGTTTTGGACATCGGAGTGCCACACAATGTTTTACGTAAAATCTTTCATGTATTAATCTCAAAAAGTAACATACACCAGCTCTATCTCACTATTGGGTATGTGCCCTTAACATTTCCGCTATGAAAATTCATTTTGGTGTCATTTTGGAAGGTTTTCTGGTGAGTCCGTAAAAATGGCGTAAAACGCGGACAAAATTGTTTACAGCTGTGACTTTTGAGTGATAAATGCTTCAAGGGGTCTTCCCCATGCTGTTGCCATGTCATTTGAGCACTCTTCTGAGACTTTTGTGACATTTTTAGGGTTTCTACATGCTGCCGGGGGTTATTTCATAAAAATACTCGGGTCTCCCATAGGATAACATTGGGCTCGGTGCTCGGGCCGAGTACACGAGTATCTTAGGATGCTCGGCCCGAGCCTCGAGCACCCGAGCTTTTTAGTACTCGCTCATCACTAGTGTCTAAACATTTAAGCGCACCTTCCGACCTTCTTGTTTTCCATCTATCTCCACCATTCTCTCTCTGACTCTATAAAGCCAGAGCTGTCAATCAAAGAAGTGTGGGTGGATAGAGAGGGAAACAAAAGTGGGTGGGTGCACTTAAATGTTTGGCCCCGCTATGATGCACCGAGTGCCTTTACTAGGTTTGAACACTCATTCTATGCTTACAGACTCCCTTTAAGAATAAGTTCACAAGAGTGTCTAAAAAAATAATTTTCTTCAAGAAACAGCACATATTAATAATTTACACAACCATTTACATATTCCAATGTTAAAGAATTACAATGTATTTATAAAAAAAAAACAGATGCTATACGGCATATGCATTTGGCATCTGGTTACTTTTTTTACACACACATAGACTTGAATGGGTGAGTCTCGTCACAGAAAAGAATCAAATGCATGCTGAGATTTTATTCATATTCAGATTCAGCCAGTGAAAAAAATTGCTTATCTGCACTGCCCATTATTTCATATGCTGTTTGATTTTTCACAGGCAACACTAGGCCTGAAATTATGCTTATGTGAGCCTACCCCAAGACTAGCTTCCCACAATCAGTATTTGGTGAGTTTTTCATGTTGCAGATTTTCTTAATGTATTAGGTCAGGGGTGGGGAACCTTTTCTCTGCCGGGGGTCATTTGGAAATTTTTACCACAATTTGGGTGCCGCACAAAACTATCAACTTGAAAATTACCCTGCTATATTTGGTCAAACCATTAACTCACTGTGGTGGCTGGAGTTGCTTCTCTTTGCTGCGGCTGTGATGTTAGGTGATATTGATCTTGTTGCTTCTCACAACTGCTTTTCCAGGTTTGAGTCGGCTGGAACTGCTGTATGCACATCACAGGAGGGGATGGGGGTTGGGGGCACAGACAAACCTGGGGGAGGCTGTGGGCACAAACAAAACTGGGGGTGGCTGGGGCACAGACAAACCTGGGGGAGGATAGAGGTACAGACAGACTTGGGGGAGGCTGGGGGCACAGACAGACTTGGTGGAGGCTAGGGGCACAGACAGAACTAGGGGAGGCTGGGGGCACAGACAGAACTGGGGGAGGCTGGGGCACATATATACCTGGAAAAGACGGGGGTCACAGAGAGTGCTGGAGGAGGCTGGAGTCACAGACAGACCTGGGGGAGGCTGGGGTCACAGAGAGTGCTGGGGGAGGTTAGGGTCACAGATAGAACTGGGGAGGCTGGGGGCACAGACAGAACTGGGGAGGCTGGGGTCACAGACAGAACTTGGGGAGGCTGGGGTCACAGACAGAACTGGGGGAGGCTGGGGTCACAGACAGAACTGGGGGAGGCTGGGGTCGCAGACAGAACTGGGGGAGGCTGGGGTCACAGACAAAGCTTTGGGAGGCTGGGGTCACAGAGAGCGCTGTCGGTCACAGAGAGTGCTGCCGGTCACAGAGAGCGCTGGGGAGGCTGCTGGGCACAGAGAGCGCTGGGGTAGGCTGCCGATCACAAAGAGCACTGGGGAGGCTGCCGGTCACAGATAACGCTGGGGGAGGCTGCTGGTCACAGAGAGCACTGCTGGTCACAGAGAGCACTGGGGAAGGCCGCCAGTCACAGAGGGTGCTGGGGGAGGCTGGGGGGGGCACAGAGAGCACTGGGGGAGGCTGGGGGGCACAGACAGCACTAGGAGAAGCTGGGGGTACATATACAGACCTGGGGGAGGCTGGGTGCACAGACAGACCTGGGGGAGGCTGGGGGCACAGACAGACCGGGGGGAGGCTGGAAGCACAGACAGACCTGGGGGAGGCTTGGGGCACAGACAAACCTGGGTGAGCCTGGGGGCACAGACAAACATGGGGAAGGCTGGGGGCACAGACAAACCTGGGGGAGACTGGGTGCACAGACAGAACTGGGGAAGGCTGGGGGCACAGAGAGACCTGGGGGAGACTGGGGGCACAGACAGAACTGGGGGAGGCTGGGGGCACAGACAGAACTGGGGGAGGCTGGGGGCACAGACATACCTGGGTGAGGCTGGGGTCACAGAGAACACTGGAGGAGACTGGGGTCACAGACAGACCTAGGGAGGCTAGGGTCACATAGAGTGCTGGGGGAGGCTAGGGTCACAGATGAAACTGGGGAGGCTTGGGTCACAGACAGAACTGGGGGAGGCTGGGGTCACAGACAGAACTGGGGGAGGCTGGGGTTACAGACAGAACTGGGGGAGGCTGGGGTCACAGACAGAACTGGGGGAGGCTGGGGTCACAGACAGAACTGGAAGCTGGGGGGGGTGGCTGGGGTCACAAACAGAACTGGGGGAGGCTGGGGTCATAGAGAGCGCTGCCAGTCACAGAGAGCGATGGGGAGGCTGCTGACACAATGAGCGCTGGGGTAGGCTGCCTTTCACAGAGAGCGCTGGGGAGGCCGCCGGTCAGAGAGAGCACTGGGGTAGGCTGCCGGGCACAGAAAGAGCTGGGGGAGCTGCCGGTCACAGAGAGCGCTGCCGGTCACAGAGAGTGTTGGGGAGATGGCCGGTCACAGAGTTGTGGGGGAGGCTGCCAGTCACAGAGAGCGTTGGGGGAGGCTGCCGTTCATAGAGAGTGCTGGGGGAGGCTGCCGGTCACAGAGAGTGCGGGGGGAGGCTGCCGGTCATAGAGAGTGCTGACGGGCACAGTGAGATCTGGGGATGATGGTGCAGTCGTTCCTCTTCTGTTGGACTGGAGCGCACTTCGCACCTACCCCACCTGCAAAGTACGTTTTCATGTTACCCAGCATCAGCTTGGGGACGTAGTCTTTTGGTATAGGTATCGCAGCGTTCAGCATTGAACATGCCGGGGTTTTAAAGGGCCAGCAGCCAGCAAGATGCGGCTGCCGCCCCAGCACTGCGGTCCCTCGGAATCTGCCCGAGGGCTGCAGAAAAAGCGATTGCGGGCCGCATATGGCCCGCGGGCCGGAGGTTCCCCACCCCTGTATTAGGTAATATAGGTTACTTGTGGCTTTTGTTTGTCTATTGTTAGTATGTTATATTTTAAATAAAGCTGCTTTTTTGGTCATAATTTTTTTATTGTTTTTACATGAACAACATACAACAGGTAATAAAAAAGTTAAACTGAAACTAAGTAAGTACATACAATAAAGAACATTCGACCATTACCAAAATTGCATATACCATGGGATACTACGCAATCACATGACATATTCCCTCATCTTTGAATAAAAATATAATGCAATAACTCGTTTAGGAAACTACTAACGTAAAAGTGTACTTCGCTAAAACCTAAAAAGGGAGATTATCCTATCCAGATAAAGAATAGAGAAAAAAGGAAAAGAAAAAGAAAGCGTTAGAAGACAGAGGAAAAAAAAAACAGAAAGAAAGAAAAAGTAGTGAGGAGTAGAGGGGAAAGGAAGAAGATTAAAAGGAGGTGTTTAGAGAAAGTAAGGGAGGGGGATGTCTTAAATTAAGCCCCCGTTACACACGCCGATTTATCGTGCGATCGCATAACCCGGCACGGCTGACACGAGCGTGCAGCTGCATAGAACTACATGCAGCTGACCTGCTCCTGTCAGGAGAGTGTGCGGCCCGTACTTGGTGATGCGATGCCGAGACTCATGAAAAGTCCCTCACAAGTGTGACTCCGCCTAAGAGGAACATCATGCAGCTTTTTTTTTAAATTTAAATAATTTAAAAAAACAACGTGCGCGCCCCCAATTTTTCATACCCAGCTAAGATAAAACCCCACAGCTGGGGGCTGGTATTCTTAGGCTGGAGAGACCCAGCCTAAAAATATCAGCCTCCAGCCACCTGGAATTGCCGCATCAATTAGATGTGACAAGCCCGGCGCTTTACCTGCTCTTCCTGAATGCCCTGATGCAGTGGCAATTGGGGTAATAAGGGGTTAATAACAGCGCACAGCTGCTACTAAACCCTAGATTAATTATAGCAGGCGTCTATGAGACACCCGCATCATTAATTTGTAAATGAAAGTAAACAAACAAACACCGAAAAAATCCTTTATTTGGAATAAAATACAAAAACCCACCCTCTTTCACCACTTTATTAACCCCAACACACCCTGCAGGTCCAATCCACATGAAATCCCATGGCAATTCAGCTCTGCTACATCTGAACTTCACAGTGAGTGGCCATAGAACAAGACTGCCCACTGTGAATGCAGAATGAATGAGCCGCAATGAGCGGTGACAGGATGTAGGGAGTAGAGTTGAGCGCGGTTCGCGGCTCGAGTGATTTTGGGGGCTGTTCTAGATCGAACTAGAACTCGAGCTTTTTGCTAAAGCTCGATAGTTCTAGATACAGGGCTTTTTACAGCCACAGTGTGCAGGAGCCATCGCTGGCAGCCTGCCAGAAGCTGGTAACCAAGATAAACATCGGGTATCCAAGCAAAGCGCTTTGGTTAGTAACCCGATGTTTTTCCTAGTTATGTGCAGGAAGCCCACACTTCCCCGCTCAGCTCACTCCGCCCCCTCCTACACGCGCCATGTACACACACACACACACACACACACACACACACACACACACACACACTCACCTGTCCCCAGCCAAGCAGTCCACGACACTGACGTCCTCAGCGCCACCCACTTCGCACTCCGCCGACAGCACACATGGCTCCGCCCACCTGCACTCTGCACACATGGTCCCGCTCGGCTTACCTGCAGTAATGAAGTCCCGACCTCAGCGCTGTCACTGTCCTCCATGGCCGCCGCTTGTCACATCACCTTCTCTCGCTGCCGACCTGAGACTGACTAGCGGTGACGTCACGGGCCGCTCGCGATACTTGGCTGTGAAGGCGGCGGTCATTGAACTCAGTGACAGGTGCTGTCAGCACTGCAGGAGATCAGCGCAGGTAATGTACCTCGCTGACAGCAGCACTTGTCATCCCCTGCAGTGACCTGGGCTGACCCATTGATGTTAGCTCAGGTCACTGCACTGCTCTCCCAGCCAATGGGGAACATCCTGCTCTTCATTGACTGGGACAGTGTGGATCGTCATGGCAACCCCTTGGATTACACCAGACCTGGATTTGTTTTTCTTTCTAATAAATTGGTTAAAGAGGGAATGTATTGGGGAGTGTTTTTTCAAATAAAAATGTGTTTGTCGTCTATTTTTTTTTTATTACTGACTGGGATAGTGATGTCGGGTATCTGATAGACGCCTGACCTCACCAACCCCAGGGCTTGATGCCAGGTGACATTACATATCTGGTATTAACCCCATATATTACCCCGTTTGCCACCGCACCAGGGCACAGGATGAGCTGGGGCGAAGCACCAGGATTGGCACATCTAATGGATGCGCCACTTCTGGGGCAGCTGCGGCCTGCTATTTTTAGGCTGGGGAGAGTCCAATAACCATGGACCTCCCTAGTCTGAGAATATCAGACCCCAGTGTAATACTATTGTATGTTCTGAGGATTTCGATAGCGTTAGGGCAATGACCACCAGAGACGAGTTCTTGGTACAAGATGTTTATAACATGTAACCACGGTAGATACACAACGGAACAAATACAGTAGAACACACACACGAAATACCTTCCCGAAACGGAGCGAAGGGGATTCCCGGGACCACGCACCGGACTCCCCCAGGGAGACCACCAGAGCGAACCCCTATACAGGGACTGTCCGGCAATCACCCCGGAAGGCCTAAATGCGCAGCAGCCGGGACACAAGGGGCAAGTGGTAAAAGTCCAGGAGTGTCCGTACGGGATGATAGTCCAGAGTGGTTACGAACCAGAAGGAACCGGGCAGAAGTGCTGACAAAAGGCGGCAGACGGAGTCCGGGCACAGCTTGAAGCAACCGGGTATGGTCCAGAGTCGGTCGGTAGTCTTTTCAGAAGGCTCCAAAAAGCAATCAGGAAGTAGAAGCAGCAAAGCAGGAGCACACAGCAAGCAGTATACTCAGGCACTGGACTAGGCTTAGAGGCGGCCTTTTAAGCAGCTGGACAGGAAGTAGGGCAACAGAACATTAAACTCCATGTTAACTGAGGGCAAGCTCTTTCAAAAGAGAACTGGAAAACCCGGAAACCTGACACCCAGCTGTCTGCTTTACCTTGGCTGGTGATCCAATTTTGGGGGCACCCCATGTGTTTTTTTTTTTTAACTATTTATTTAATTTCAAATAACAGCGTGGGGTGCCCTCAGTTTTGGATTACCAGCCAAGGTGAGGCTGCCAACTGTGGTCTGCAGGCTGCAGCCGTCTGCTTTACCCTAGCTGGCTACAAAAATAGGGGGAACCCTACGTCATTTTTTTTTTTCATTTTTTTGGCTAAATACAAAGCTAAGCACCCCTTAGTGCCACATGAAAGGCACCAAAGGGTGAAAAATTACAAAATGCAGGAGAGTGGGATATTATGTGTCTTTCTGCCATTATAATGACAGAAAAGACTGATATGAAGTGCACAAGCACAAGAAAATCACCAGAGCGCTCTACGCTGTGAAAAGCAGTAGAAAATGGCACAAGAGTGAACATGTGGCCGCCTCATGTAGGTTGAAGCTATGGATCCTGGGTAAATTTATGTATTTTCCCTCCTTCAGTTTTTTGCAGTACACAAAAAAACCGGAAGGCACACGGATGACAAACAGATGACATACGGACCGTCTATGGAACGGAAAAGGATGCCACACGGATGCACCCGTGAAAAAAAACGGACTGTTTTTTGCAGACCGCAAAAATGGATCGGTCGTGTTAATGTAGCCTTATTCTGAACTGCCGTTTATAAACAGCAGGCAGAAATAAGTGAATAACGCCCCCCAGCGTTAGAAAATCTCCGGGGTTTCAGGGCTAGCTGAGACCCTGGAGATCATGATTCAGGACGGATTTTCCGGTCCCCGCTCACGTGATCACAGGTATACACCGTACACCGATGATCACGTTACAGTAAATGACAGCGCCGGTAAAAAATTATTTATCTCCCATCTGGCATGAACAAACATGATAAATCTCCTCCCCGGTCCCCTCCGGTCCCCCGGTGTCGCCAAAGTGCCCCCCCAGAAATCCAAGATGGCCGCACGCACAGCAGCGTGCCGGCCGCATTCACCCTACTCCTCTGATTTCTGTCGCATGTGCCATGACACATGCGACAGAAAACTCCTCCCCAGGCCCTGCCAGGTCACCCCCTATGACCCCACTGGTGTTCCCCGGTGTCCCACGGTACCTGTGCAGCGTTGAGCCCCCCACGGCCCTCTCCTTCACAATAGACGCTGCCGCATGCACAGAGCGGCTGTCAGCTCAGCTTCCTGTGTTCAGACACAGTGAGTGGGGGTTATTCATCTGTAAGCTAAATGGGCGGCACGGTGGCTCAGTGGTTAGCACTGCAGTCTTGCAGCGCTGAGGTCCTGGGTTCAACTCTCACCAAGGACACCATCTGCAATGAGTTTGTATGTTCTCCCCGTGTTTGCGTGGGTTTCCTCCCACACTCCAAAGACATACAGCACTATGGAATTAATAACGCTATATAAATGAATAAATTATTATTATTACTGCAATGCCCTGCTCATGAGGTAAGGAACATAATTGATCAGGAGAGCTATATACTACATTTCCAAATGGAGGGATTTGCTTTTATAGTTTCCCTGCTGAACGACTACCAAACATGAGAGTCCGTTATATGCCACAAGAAAACACATCTAAACAGTGAGCTCTGTTGTTAAGTATTCATTCAGCTGGATAACTGGACTTAAAGGGGTATTCCATCTCCAAGATCCTATCCCCAATATATAGTAGGTGGAATAGCAATAATATCAGCAAATACCAATATTTGGAAATGTAGAATAGTTCTCCTGATTAGGCATGCCCTTACCTCATGAGCAGGGCATTGCAGCTTTGGTAGCAACCATTACGACATGGACTCTGCTGCTGTGGACCCAGGGAGAGTGAGTGCAGATTCATTGCACCCACAGTCCTCACATGAAGGGTCTGCACTCCTAGAAAATGGGGGATACGTTCCCTGAGTGTCTCCCCCCCATATTCTAGACGGTCCAGAGTCGTCGTGGGACCCCTTTATTTTTTTTCTTACAATAAATTGGTGAAAGAGGAAATGTTTTAATGTTTTGGGGACTGTTTTTTCAAATAAATTTCTTTTGTCGATTTTTTTTTTGTAAGTACTGACAGTTTATGATGTTGGGTATCTAATAGACGCCATGACATCACAAACTGCTGGGCTTGATGTCAGGTGACTTTACAGCTAGTATCAACCCGATTTATTACCCCGTTTGCCACTGAACCAGGGCACGGGATGAGCTGGGGTGAAGCGCCAGGATTGGCGCATCTAGTGCCACGTCTGGGGTGCCTGCGGCCTGCTATTTGTAGGCTGTGAGGGCCCAATAACTATGGACCTTCCCACCCTGAGAATACCAGACCACAGCTGTCCGCTTTACCTTGGCTGGTGATCCAATTTGGGGGGGACCCTACTTTTTTGTGTAATTATTAATATTTATAAAATAATTATAAAAAAAGAGCCTGGGGGGACCTCCACAATGGATCCCCAACCACGGTAAAGCTGCCAGCTGTGGTTTTCAGGCTACAGCCGTCTGCTTTACCCTAGCTGGCTATCAAAAATGGGGGGACCCAACGTCATTTTTTTTTTAACTATTTTTTAAATAGAAAAAATTAATGGGCTTCCCTGTATTTTGATTGCCAACCAAGGTAACGGCAGGCAGATGGGGGTGGCAACCCATAGCTGTCTGCTTTATCTGCGCTGAGAATCAAAAATACCGCGGAGCGCTACGTCATTTTTTTTAAAGATTTATTTTTACAGCACTGTGATGTCCAGCAATCAAAATACAGGGAAGCCCATTTTGTTTTTAGTTATTTAAATAAATAATTAAAAAAAATATATATGGGCTCCCACTGCATTTTTTGTATTGCTAGCTAAGGGTAATCCAAGCAGCTACTGGCTGCTAACCCCCACTGCTTGGTGTTACCTTCACTGGCAATGGAAAATCCAGGGAAGCATTTTTTATTTTTTTTGCCAAAAAACTACAAAAAAAGGACGTGAGCTTCGCCATATTTTTGTATGCTAGCCAGGTATAGCAGGCAGGTGCTGGAAGAGTTGGATACAGCGCCAGAAGATGGCGCTTCTATGAAAGTGCCATTTTCTGAGGCGGCTGCAGACTGCAATTCTCAGCAGTGGGGCCCAGAAAGCTCAGGCCAACCTGTGCTGCGGATTCCAATCCCCGGCTGCCTACTTGTACCTGGCTGGACACAAAAATGGGGCGAAGCCTACGTCATTTGTTTTCTAATTATTTCATGAAATTCATGAAATAATAAAAAAAGGGCTTCCCTTTATTTTTGGTTCCCAGCCGGGTACAAATAGACAACTGGGGGTTGGGGGCAGCCGTACCTGCCTGCTGTACCTGGCTAGCATACAAAAATATGGCGAAGCCCACATAATTTTTTCAGGGGGCAAAAAACTTCTGCATACAGTCCTGGATGGAGTATGCTGAGCCTTGTAGTTCTGCAGCTGCTGTCTGTCTATATGGAGAAGAGCAGACAGCAGCTGCAGAACTACAAGGTTCAGCATACTCCATCCAGGACTGTATGCAGAAGTTTTTTGCCCACCAAAAAAATGACGTGGGCTTCGCCATATTTTTGTATGCTAGCCAGGTACAGCAGGCAGCGACGGGCTGCCTCCAACCCCCAGTTGCCTATTTGTACCCGACTGGGAACCAAAAATATAGGGAAGCCCGTTTTTTTTAATTATTTCACTTATTTCATGAAATAATTAAAAAACAAATGACGTGGGCTTCGCCCCATTTTTGTGTCCAGCAAGGTACAACTAGGCAGCTGGGGATTGGAATCTTCAGCACAGGTTTGCCCGAGGTTTCTGGGCGCCTCTGCTGCGAATTGCAGTCCGCAGCCACCCCAGAAAATGGCGCTTTCATAGAAGCGCCATCATCTGGCGCTGTACCCAACTCTTCCAACAGCCCTGAAGCCGGGTGGCTTGTTGGGTAATATTGAGTTAATACTAGCTTTGTTTTACTAGCTAGTATTAAGCAAGAGATTCTTAATGTCAGGCACGTTTGACCCGGCCATTAAGAATCTCCAATAAAGGGTTAAAAAAAAGACACCACACAGAAAAAAATACTTTAATAGAAATAAATACACAGACACATTAGAGACTCCATCTTTATTACCCCCTGTCAGCCCTCCACGATCCATGGTCTTCTGTCTTTCTCGTTCAACAAATGCAGCTCTGCTCCATCACTGCTGCATGGGGGAAGACGCTGCTTCCCGTGCAGAAATCACTCTGTGAAGGCTGCACGGGAAGCAGCGTGCAGCCTTCACTCCATGAGAGATCAGTGCTGCTGGCTGTTAGCGGTAACAGCGGTAACACTGACAGACACGTTACCATAGCAACGGTGCTCCGATCATGTGATTCCCGGAGCCGCGGTTAGCGGTGACGTCACCGCTAACTGCGTTGCTATGGCAACGGTGATCTCCGTTAATGACCGGCTGTGTCAGCCGGACCCTAACGGAACGGGGAGTCGACCGTGTGCTAGAGCATGTCGCCGGTACACGGCGATACACAAATGTGCACCGTGTACTGGAGAGTGCAATGACAGGACCTAGGACAGGACATGACGTCAAAGCCATGTGACCAGTCTGTGGCCAATGAGATAATAGCCACGTGACTGGTCACATGGCTATTTTGATGTCACAATAGGTCCTGCATCACTGCTGGCAGTGCTGGTCACCGGGAGGATTCAGCGATCATCGGATGGAATAGCGGCAGGAGACAGAGTGCATTTATAATGCGTTTTTATGTGTTTGTGATTGCCTCCCATTATTTCCTATTGGTTCGAGTTCGGTTCGTCGAACGTTCGCCGAACTGAACTCGAACGAGACCTCCGTTTGACGAACCGAACTCGAGCCGAACCACGGCCGGTTCGCTCATCTCTAGTAGGGAGACGCATCACACAGGCTGGGGTGCATCTGACTGCAATGAAACACAGATTCCAGGCTGGCTCGTGGGTGGGGAAAGCTGTGCAAATGAAATGAGGGGCCAAGGGAGGCCAAAAGAACATCGTACAGCAGCACGGAAGCAGCGTACAGCTGGGCCGAAGCTGGGGTAAGTATGAAGGGCTCACCTCATTTTTATTTTATTTTTCCTTCATTTTTTTTATTCTCTCGAGTGCCGATCCGGATCAAACACCCGGAATCCCGGGCCCAGGTAACTTTGAAACCGCGTGGATCTGGACTTTTTCAGTCTGGGTCGCCCAGCCCAAATTAAGAACAAAAAGTCATTGAAATATATGTTTAAAGACTTAGAGGAACTCTGTCAACACAGAATGACTGGTTAAACCTAGTATGTATAGGTGCTCGTGTACCCTTGATGTGTCTAATAGTGATGAGCGAGTATGCTTGTTACTACTCGGTACTCGCACGAGTATCACTGTACTCGGGCTACTCGGCGGGTACCGAGTAATTTCGCGATACTCGTGCTGTACTCGTGGTCTTCATCTTTGCATGTTGGCGCTCTTTTGAGAGCCAGCCCTCATGCAGGGATTATCTGGCAGACCACTGCAATACCACAGCCCTGTTAGTTGTGGAATTGCAGTGATTGGCCGGCCTGCACAGCGTGACCGAGCCTTTATACCGGCGGGCGCGCTGTGCTCTGCACACAGCCATCTCATATTCCCTGCTTTCCACGCCCACAGGCGCCTATGATTGGTTGCAGTGAGACACGCCCCCACGCTGAGTGACAGGTGTCTCACTGCACCCAATCACAGCAGCCGGTGGGCGTGTCTATACTGTGCAGTAAAATAAATAAATAATTAATTAAAAAAAAACGGCGTGCGGTCCCCCCAATTTTAATACCAGCCAGATAAAGCCATACAGCTGAAGGCTGGTATTCTCAGAATGGGGAGCCCCACGTTATGGGGAGCCCCCCACCCTAACAATATCAGTCAGCAGCCGCCCAGAATTGCCGCATACATTAGATGCGACAGTTCTGGGACTGTACCCGGCTCTTCCCGATTTACCCTAGTGCGTTGGCAAATCGGGGTAATAAGGAGTTAATGGCAGCCCATAGCTGCCACTAAATCCTAGATTAATCATGTCAGGCGTCTCCCCGAGATTCCTTCCATGATTAATCTGTAAATTACAGTTAAAAAACACACACATCCGAAAAAATCCTTTATTAGAAATAAAAAACAATAACAAAGTCACTCATCACCAATTTATTAACCCCGACAAACCCTCCATGTCCGGCGTACTCCACAGTCCTCCAGCGTAGCGTCCAGCTGTGCTGCATGAAGGTGACAGGAGTTGCAGAATACACCGCTGCTTCTGTCAGCTTCACACAGCAACTGAGGTGAGTAGCGCGATCAGCTGCTGTCAGTCAGGTAACTCACGGCCACCGCTGGATCCAGCGGTGCCGCGATTAACCTCAGTGACAGCAGCTGATCGCTATACTCACCTCAGTTGCTGCATGGAGCTGACCGGAGCGGCGGTGAGTAGCGCGATCAGCTGAGCTGTCACTGAGGTTACCCGCGGCCACCGCTGCATCCACCGCTGGATCCAGGTAACCTCAGTGACAGCTCAGCTGATCGCTATACTCACCTCAGTTGCTGTGTGAAGCTGACCGGAGCGGCGGTGTATTCTGCTGCTCCTGTCACCTCCATGCAGCAGAGCTGGACGCGACGCTGGAGGTCCGTGGATTACGCCGGACATGGAGGGTTTGTCGGGGTTAATAAATTGGTGATGAGGGACTTTGTTAGTGTTTTTTATTTCTAATAAAGGATTATTTCGGGTGTGTGTGTTTTTTAACTGTAATTTACAGATTAATCATGGAAGGAATCTCGGGGAGACGCCTGACATGATTAATCTAGGATTTAGTGGCAGCTATGGGCTATAATCTCAAAAAGTAACATACACCAGCTCTATCTCACTATTGGGTATGTGCCCTTAACATTTCCGCCATGAAAATTCATTTTGGTGTCATTTTGGAAGGTTTTCTGGTGAGTCCGTAAAAATGGCGTAAAACTCGGACAAAATTGTTCACAGCTGTGACTTTTGAGTGATAAATGCTTCAAGGGGTCTTCCCCATGCTGTTGCCATGTCATTTGAGCACTCTTCTGAGACTTTTGTGACATTTTTAGGGTTTCTACATGCTGCCGGGGGTTATTTCATAAAAATACTCGGGTCTCCCATAGGATAACATTGGGCTCGGTGCTCGGGCCGAGTACACGAGTATCTTGGGATGCTCGGCCCGAGCCTCGAGCACCCGAGCTTTTTAGTACTCGCTCATCACTAGTGTCTAAACATTTAAGCGCACCTTCCGACCTTCTTGTTTTCCATCTATCTCCACCATTCTCTCTCTGACTCTATAAAGCCAGAGCTGTCAATCAAAGAAGTGTGGGTGGAGAGAGAGGGAAACAAAAGTAGGTGGGTGCACTTAAATGTGTGGCCCCGCTATGATGCACCGAGTGCCTTTACTAGGTTTGAACACTCATTCTATGCTTACAGACTCCCTTTAAGAATAAGTTCACAAGAGTGTCTAAAAAAATAATTTTCTTCAAGAAACAGCACATATTAATAATTTACACAACCATTTACATATTCCAATGTTAAAGAATTACAATGTATTTATAAAAAAAAAAAAGATGCTATACGGCATATGCATTTGGCATCTGGTTACTTTTTTACACACACATAGACTTGAATGGGTGAGTCTCGTCACAGAAAAGAATCAAATGCATGCTGAGATTTTATTCATATTCAGATTCAGCCAGTGAAAAAAATTGCTTATCTGCACTGCCCATTATTTCATATGCTGTTTGATTTTTCACAGGCAACACTAGGCCTGAAATTATGCTTATGTGAGCCTACCCCAAGACTAGCTTCCCACAATCAGTATTTGGTGAGTTTTTGATGTTGCAGATTTTCTTAATGTATTAGGTCAGGGGTGGGGAACCTTTTCTCTGCCGGGGGTCATTTGGAAATTTTTACCACAATTTGGGTGCCGCACAAAACTATCAACTTGAAAATTACCCTGCTATATTTGGTCAAACCATTAACTCACTGTGGTGGCTGGAGTTGCTTCTCTTTGCTGCGGCTGTGATGTTAGGTGATATTGATCTTGTTGCTTCTCACAGCTGCTTTTCCAGGTTTGAGTCGGCTGGAACTGCTGTATGCACATCACAGGAGGGGATGGGGGCTGGGGGCACAGACAAACCTGGGGGAGGCTGTGGGCACAAACAAAACTGGGGGTGGCTGGGGCACAGACAAACCTGGGGGAGGATAGAGGTACAGACAGACTTGGGGGAGGCTGGGGGCACAGACAGACTTGGTGGAGGCTAGGGGCACAGACAGAACTAGGGGAGGCTGGGGGCACAGACAGAACTGGGGGAGGCTGGGGCACATATATACCTGGAAAAGACGGGGGTCACAGAGAGCGCTGGAGGAGGATGGAGTCACAGACAGACCTGGGGGAGGCTGGGGTCACAGAGAGTGCTGGGGGAGATTAGGGTCACAGATAGAACTGGGGAGGCTGGGGGCACAGACAGAACTGGGGAGGCTGGGGTCACAGACAGAACTTGGGGAGGCTGGGTCACAGACAGAACTGGAGGAGGTTGGGGTCACAGACAGAACTGGGGGCGGCTGGGGTCGCAGACAGAACTGGGGGAGGCTGGGGTCACAGACAAAGCTTTGGGAGGCTGGGGTCACAGAGAGCGCTGTTGGTCACAGAGAGTGCTGCCGGTCACAGAGAGCGCTGGGGAGGCTGCTGGGCACAGAGAGCGCTGGGGTAGGCTGCCGATCACAAAGAGCACTGGGGAGGCTGCCGGTCACAGATAACGCTGGGGGAGGCTGCCGGTCACAGAGAGCACTGCTGGTCACAGAGAGCACTGGGGAAGGCCGCCAGTCACAGTGGGTGCTGGGGGAGGCTGGGGGGGCACAGAGAGCACTGGGGGAGGCTGGGGGGCATAGACAGCACTAGGAGAAGCTGGGGGTACATATACAGACCTAGGGGAGGCTGGGTGCACAGACAGACCTGGGGGAGGCTGGGGGCACAGACAGACCGGGGGGAGGCTGGAAGCACAGACAGACCTGGGGGAGGCTTGGGGCACAGACAAACCTGGGTGAGCCTGGGGGCACAGACAAACATGGGGAAGGCTGGGGGCACAGACAGAACTGGGGGAGGCTGGGGTCACAGACAGAACTGGGGGAGACTGGGGGCACAGACATACCTGGGTGAGGCTGGGGTCACAGAGAACACTGGAGGAGACTGGAGTCACAGACAGACTTAGAGAGGCTAGGGTCACATAGAGTGCTGGGGGAGGCTAGGGTCACAGATGAAACTGGGGGAGGCTGGTGTCAAAGACAGAACTGGGGGAGGCTGGGGTCACAGACAGAACTGGGGGAGACTGGGGTTACAGACAGAACTGGGGGAGGCTGGGGTCACAGACAGAACTGGGGGAGGCTGGGGTCACAGACAGAACTGGTGGAGGCTGGGGTCATAGAGAGCGCTGCCAGTCACAGAGAGCAATGGGGAGGCTGCTGACACAATGAGCACTGGGGTAGGCTGCCTTTCACAGAGAGCGCTGGGGAGGCCGCCGGTCAGAGAGAGCACTGGGGTAGGCTGCCGGGCACAGAAAGAGCTGGGGGAGCTGTCGGTCACAGAGAGCGCTGCCGGTCACAGAGAGTGTTGGGGAGATGGCCGGTCACAGAGTTGCGGGGGAGGCTGCCAGTCACAGAGAGCGTTGGGGGAGGCTGCCGTTCATAGAGAGTGCTGGGGGAGGCTGCCGGTCACAGAGAGTGCGGGGGGAGGCTGCCGGTCATAGAGAGTGCTGACGGGCACAGTGAGATCTGGGGATGATGGTGCAGTCGTTCCTCTTCTGTTGGACTGGAGCGCACTTCGCACCTACCCCACCTGCAAAGTACGTTTTCATGTTACCCAGCATCAGCTTGGGGACGTAGTCTTTTGGTATAGGTATCGCAGCGTTCAGCATTGAACATGCCGGGGTTTTAAAGGGCCAGCAGCCAGCAAGATGCGGCTGCCGCCCCAGCACTGCGGTCCCTCGGAATCTGCCCGAGGGCCGCAGAAAAAGTTATTGCGGGCCGCATATGGCCCGCGGGCCGGAGGTTCCCCACCCCTGTATTAGGTAATATAGGTTACTTGTGGCTTTTGTTTGTCTATTGTTAGTATGTTATATTTTAAATAAAGCTGCTTTTTTGGTCATAAATTTTTTATTGTTTTTACATGAACAACATACAACAGGTAATAAAAAGTTAAACTGAAACTAAGTAAGTACATACAATAAAGAACATTCGACCATTACCAAAATTGCATATATAATGGGATACTACGCAATCACATGACATATTCCCTCATCTTTGAATAAAAATATAATGCAATAACTCGTTTAGGAAACTACTAACGTAAAAGTGTACTTCGCTAAAACCTAAAAAGGGAGATTATCCTATCCAGATAAAGAATAGAGAAAAAAGGAAAAGAAAAAGAAAGCGTTAGAAGACAGAGGAAAAAAAAACAGAAAGAAAGAAAAAGTAGTGAGGAGTAGAGGGGAAAGGAAGAGGATTAAAAGGAGGTGTTTAGAGAAAGTAAGGGAGGGGATGTCTTAAATTAAGCCCCCGTTACACACGTCGATTTATCGTGCGATCGCATGTGCGATCGGACCCGCCCCCATCGTTTGTGCGTCACGGGCAATTTGTTGCCCGTGTCGCACAACGTCGGCCACCCCTGTCACACGTACTTACCTCCCGAACGACCTCGCTGTGGGCGGCGAACATCCTCTTCCTGAAGGGCGAGGGACGTTCGGCGTCACAGCGATGTCACACAGCAGCTGCCCAATAGAAGTGGAGGGGCGGAGATGAGCGGGACATAACATTCCGCCCACCTCCTTTCTTCCTCATTGCTGGCGGGATGCAGGTAAGCTGTGTTCGTCATTGCCGGGGTGTCACACGGTGCGATGTGTGCTGCCACGGGAACGACGAACAACCTGCATCCAGGAATGTGACCGATATTTTGAAAATGAACGACGTGTCAACGAGCAACAATAAGGTGAGTATTTTTGCTCGTTAACAGTCGCTCATAGCTGTCACACACTACGATATGTCAAACGATTCCGGATGTGCGTCACGGAATCCGTGACCCCGACAACATGTCGCCAGATATATCGTAGCATGTAACGGCGCCTTTAGAATTATAGATCCATCCAAACCACAGAATTACATATTTATATACTCGCATAGCAACTGCAGTTATCAAGAAAAAGAACTGTAGAGTTCTCGGGGAAGTCTTTAGGCTATGTGCGCACTTTGCGTCGAGGTAGTTGCAGTTCTAAACGCATCCTTTGGCAGAAATGGTTTTTGCCAAAGTTGCTTTTGACCACAAAAACTCGGTAAATACGCATGCGTTTTTACCGCATTTTAGCCGCGTTTTTAGCGCTTTTTACCTGCGTTTCCATAGCTTAAAGTCAGATACGTTTTGATTACAAAGACACTACTAAATAAAGTTTTGATATACAAACACTATGAAAAAAGGAAAAAAAATGAAAACAAATATAATTATTTAAATCATGA